>NC_056474.1:4130214-4735666 GCF_008729295.1 Plectropomus leopardus | reverse complement strand
CATTCATACTCTTTTATGTTCTGCAGATGTCAAACATTATGGTGAACTCACCAACAAAGATGTCTGATTGTTTATTGAATCGATGACATTAAATATATATATATATTTTCAATTTGATCACTTTAAGATTTTAACTGAATTCCTGTCATAAACAATGTAGTCAGCCAGGTCAAGCCCTCATGATGTTTACTGCAACCCTTTTTTCCAATATTATTTCCTTCTAGCCTCTAAATACCATACTTCTGGTGAAATGATGTAGATTTAAATATTAGGGATGTACAATATTGTGCATAGTCATACAATTATGAAATTTGACAGAAAGCATTCTGAAACAAAGGGGAAAGTAGCAAAATACAATTCTGAGGCTTGTTGCCGTTTTATGTCAAAATATCATCCACAACATTCCCAAAAATATATTAAAAAATGTCTTCTTGACAAATTCTAATCAAAAATAATTATTTTTCATGACTTTATGGCAAATGTAACCTCTTGACTTGTATATAAGACACGTTTGATTTCAACTGGCTTGTCTGGACGCTAAAGCCTCTGCAGAAAATGCTTCAGGATACAGTCCCACTAATGGATGAAGACTGGCTGCAAGAAAACTCTGACTGCAGTTAAATGAAAAACTCCTGGAAAACAAAATCAGTAGTTTTTCTCCAGAATTTGTGATGCTGATAAAGTGAGTTGTGATCTTTAAACCCTTTTAAACTTGGAGCAACATCACTTTAATCGTGGTGCGTTTACAAATAATTAAATCTTTAAAACCTGAGCAAGTTGGTGTATTTTCTTTCAAAAACACGGAAAAAGGGAATGAGCAACTAAGCAATAAATGTAACACAGATTAATGTATTAAAAATATATATTTTTAAAAAGCTATCAAAAAATGTCTGGGTAAAAAATAAAAAAGCTAGGAAAAAATACATTTGTAATTATCATAATTATATATTTAAATTATTTTATAAAATTATAATTTTTAGGCACTTTCCTCAGGTCATTTTCTTACTTTTTTACTCCTTTTTCTTTTCTTTCTTTTAATTTCCAGGTCATTTTCTTGCATTTTTTTCTTTCACTAATTTCTCCATCATTTCTTCTCTCATGCTCATTGCCCTCTTCTCATGTTTTTGAAAGAAATCAAGCCAATTTACCCAGGTTGCAAAGGGTTAAAGGAAGAACTAAAAGCATTGATTAAGATGTTTACACAAGGGTATCTTGCAGTTTTACACAGTGTGTTGCCTCTCTGTGGGAACTATTAATATCCCACTTTCCTCTCTTAGAGACCATTGACAACTGTGGCTACACTTAAATCCATCTTCGTGACAGGAAGTGCAGACCTCCCCTCTGTAAGCCGCTGAGGGAGTAATCCACTGCAGCGTACTGAATATGTCTCTGTGGGAATGCTCCACTGCATGTAATTCACAGCTTTTCAGGTAGTCATGCTGAACATGCATGTGCAAAAAATAACAGGACAGTGTGTTTCCTATTTGTGGGGGAAAAGCTAACAGGTTGTGGGAGAGTAATGCCACTTTTCCAAAGTTGGAGTGTCTTACATAAGAGTTAAGAACTGGAGTAAAAGCTTCTGTTATAATGTGAAACCAAACTGTGTGATTTTCACTTGGAGTTTAGGTTTCGGAAGTGTCACGGTGGCTTAGTTCAGGTGCAAAACAAGTTCCCATGACACCAGGTGGCTAATCCAAGTCACGACCTTTGTCTTCTCTCGCTCATCTTTCCATCAACAAAACTTTAAACATAAAGTAAGGCTATGATGTACATTTAAGACTTTTCTGGTGTTTTTGACACTTCAAAACACAGTTCTA
Organism: Plectropomus leopardus; assembly: GCF_008729295.1. Taxonomy (NCBI): domain Eukaryota; kingdom Metazoa; phylum Chordata; class Actinopteri; order Perciformes; family Serranidae; genus Plectropomus; species Plectropomus leopardus. The sequence continues at coordinate 4,733,849 of NC_056474.1, read as the reverse complement.
TCAGCACAGGGGGTAAAAGTCACCAAAACAAACCAAAACAATAGAATAATCACTACTTTATTACACTGATTAATATACAAAAGTTAATCTGATCTACAGAGGTTACAGGGAAGCATGACTTACTGTAGGCACACAGTATAAGGATGGCTGCAGATAACTGGCAGTTTCAAAGTTGACTGTTAAGCGTACAATTAGTCTGTACTAATTTAGTCAAGTAATTCATGCATTATTCTTGCAGTATGAACTTTTATGGCATGTCATACATTTGTTTGGAAAAACATAAAAAAGGCACTTGTGAGGCAACAAATATAGCACTTTAAAATCTCATCACAATGTCAACGTGTAACCTCTTATAATTTTTTTTTTCACTCTCTTGTATGGTTGGTAGTAATATCGTGCCAAACAGCATTTAAAAATCTGCCTTTTATGAAATGTTTATCTTCTGGTAAATTTGTAAATCTGGCTCACCGAGCAGCCCCTTATTCAGTTTCAGATTTCGATTTCCACAAATCACTTTGTTACATTTCAGCAGAAGCAAAGCCGCATTAAGTGGCAGATTTCTGAAGGGACTCTGGGATGATTTTCCATTAAAGAGAAGGGCACATATTGGCAAAATTTAACTATACTTGCATTAAAAACTATTCATTGAACTCTATTACCTCGTCATACATGTTGGTAAATTGTAGATTTAAGCTACAGAAATGTAGAACCAGAAATACTGTTACACACAACTTTCATGTCTATTAAAAAAATGACATTGAAGGGTTACGTGAGTATTTTTTCAACCTGGATTCTTTTCTCCAATGTTTTTGTATTTAAGTTATTACTGAGGACAAACATTTTTTTCAAATTTGTCCGGTACTGAGAGAGCGCTGCAGCTGGTAGCTGCAAAAAGGGCTGCAAGGTGAACACTCAAAGCATTTGGCACCGTCTGGTTACGTCCGCTTGAAGAGCTTGTTTTTGCTACTGAGAGGCTCAGATTGTTATTATAAATGTCTGTCAACATTATGGACCGGATTCCTGCAGAGATAGACTGTTTTTTTTTTATGTAAAATCCTTTTTGTTTAACCAGAAGCAGCCCCGAAAGTGCTGTTGGCAATCCAACCAGACTTCGTTTAAATAAACAGTAATTTAATCATTGTACAACAAACTTCATTCAATGTTAACCTGAGCCTGTAAGGGGCAAAAATACGATGATGGTGCACAAATGCTGGAACAGCTTTGGACCGGTTTCAGAAATTGTTGTCTCCATTTGTCACTTACATTAAAAAATATGGGAAAAAAAGATACAGGTTGAAAAAAAAAATGATGCCAAATTAATACTGTTGAATGAGCTCAAAAGTGCTGTTATAAATTTTCAAGTGGTCAAATCCAAGGGCATTACTGCCAAAGAAACAGCAGCAGATATACATAATCTTAATTAACACTACTGAGCTAAGGACTATTTTCATTGTTACCCCTTTTCCACTTTTTTGCAAGTTAAAAATGATTTAGGTTTAAGGCAATACTCCCATTTAGAGTTTTGTTAGCATATACAACAAAACCCTTTTTAACACTTTTAGACATGTTTAGAGTAAAATACATGCACATCTTTTCTCCTTTTAACATTATAACACCGCTTCAGGTTTAAAAAAAAATCGTATACAGTCATTCCCTGTAGTGAAATCTCAAACAACACATTTCAGCATGTAGAAAACATCTTCAACAAATCACCATGTAAACAATTCTAGCATTGGTCACAGTGTTTCAACAGGGGGCGTCATACTGTAACTACGATTTAGGCCTCCATGCTGTTCACTCTGCAGCACAACAGTTAAACCCTTTTACAGTTAATGTGTGTGACAACACATGACGATGTGGAATGTAAAGCCGCTGCGTTTGAGCTAAAGAACGATTTTCAAGATTAGATCTCCACAACAATTATTCAAAATATTCTAATTCAGTTCTTTTTGAGTGATACAAATGTATGCAAAAGCTCCATGGGACGGAAAGTGTATCCTCATAAAAATGTATATAAAAACCTTCATTCAATGTGCACTGTTAAAGAGCCACAGTGCAATGAAAATCTACAGAGCAAATGCATGAACAACCAAAATGAAACTTTTATCACTTGTTATTAATGTGTGCTTAATTTTTATGTCACTATGGAAAACTGGATAAAACTGCCTCTTTGTAATGAGCTGTGTGATATACAACACAGATAGAAATCTTAATGTAATTCAGGCAAAACACCACCTGAGGGGGACAAACCAAAGGCTTTCTGCTTCCAGACCTCCGCAGTGTTTAAACTGCTACAATTAAATGAAATAAATGTGCAATGACTCGTGTAATACTGTTGTTTCATGTTGCAGTTGCCCGCACGTGCTGGCTGACCTCTGTATGTCCACTGTCTTGTCTTGTCCAGGAGGAAGACGCTGTGTGCATTGTGGACGCTGTGCTGTGCCGGTGGGGTCTCCGGCGCTGAAGGAAGAAGTCCCATCAGCCACTGTCGGTACTAGCAGCACCTCCTGGCGGACGGAGGAGGCTGCCGGGTGAGTTTAAAGGAGTCGTTGCTCTCCACTTCTGGATTTTCCAGGGGAGGAATCTGTTTACCTAAACACACACAGCACAGGGTCACTTAATACAGAGCTGCCACGATGGCTGTAGGTGCCAGATTTTCACTATCATTATTATTTTTATGCACCTAATTTTGTCACGTCCAGTGATTGGGTCACATGGTGATGGAATACCGATATCACGACTGTCAGTCAGTCAGTTTTGTGAAGGAGAGGGAGTGACAGGGGAAACCCCAATTTTTTTCACTTTCACTTTCACTATTTTGTCACTATCTTTGATCGCTGTTTTGTTCTGGGGTTTTTCCGACACCTGTGTACGGACATTGAACTTGCCTCGGAATATTTTGGATGCAACTCTTTTCTACAATAAACATAAAAATGCAGTCACTGGGGTCTGCATTTTTGTTATTTCCATGGCCTATGAGGGATCAATATTTGTGAACATGAGGTACTCTATCCTGAGGATCCGCACACCAGGAACCTCCCAGTAAAGGATTTTATTCTGCAAAACAAGTGACGCTTCGAGCCTGGATCTCTATCTCTTTACACCTCTTTATCTTGGATCCAGCAACCACTAAGGGATGTGCATCTACTCTCTGAGAGCCAAAAACCAGAGAAGTCTCAAATTTGTGATGTCAATGGGTGTAACGTTTGTTTACAATAACCTGCAGGATGGATCCTCCTGCCTCATGTACATTCATTGTAACAGCACTGAGCAAACTGCAGTGAGAAACAGCTGCGATATCGAGAGAAAAAATGGTCTCCTCTTGTTGTGTGTGAGGGTGTCGGGTTACAATAAAGAGTGGAAATATTTGTGTTTTTCAGATTTCCATCGATGAAGGGCAAACATGCTCAAATATAAGTTAGTTACATCTTTATTTCAATCACGCCAAAATAAAATAGTTCTCTGATGTCGGTTTGGTGTGTCTGGTCCTTTACTGCTAACTTCCTAAATAATACGAGTATATAAAGACACATGACACAGATGCAACATATAGAAAAAACATAAAACCTACTGATTTTCTGAAAGAGCTCCTCCACATTGACAGCATTTCTGGCACTAGTCTCGATGAAAATAGCTGCAATCGATTCAGCAAACTCCTTTGCTTCCTTCATAGGAACTTCCCTGTAAGAGAGGACACTACAGTTAGTGTGGAGGAGGTTCACGCTAGACAAAGGTCCCGCGGCAAATCCAAATTTTGGTAATTTACTTTAATCTAGAGGTCGACCAATATTGGTTTTTCCAGAGCCAATACCGTTACTGATTATTAGTAGTTAATTAGACCAATAACCGATATTTAGAACCAATACGCATTTACAATAAAAATCCTTTTGTCAACATCTTAAATTTGGATAACAAACATCAAAAATGTGCTAAAAAGCCTCAAGCAAAAAATCGAATATTATCACCATAATATTGATGAAATGCAGGTTCTTTACAGCTATGACAGCCAAAGAAACAAACCCTTTTTCTCACCTGATGTCTCCTAAATCATTCTTGTTCCCTGCTATGGCTACAACAATGTCCTCTGGACCGTGTTCCTTCAGCTCCTTCACCCACTTCTTCAGCGTCTGGAACGAGTCCTGAACAGCGAGAGCACATCACGGTCAACTCTGGGATCGGTTTATTTATGAGACTATGCCCTACAGCTCGTGTCACATATTCATCGCATTAGGTGATGTTTTTCAGACAGTTTCCATGAACAGACCAGGAAAGAATGGCATTTGTAAGTCATGGAATCAAGGCGTCCCAGAGTGATGGAAAAGTCATTGAGTTTTACATCAGGCACATAGTGTGAAACCAGCTTCTTCTGTTACACACATTTAACACACCAGCAGCTGTGATGGTACATTTAGGGCTGAGAGGCACTGCTTCAGTCCCTCAACAGTTGTTAGGTAAGACAAAAAACGTTGTTAGATATTAACAGAGATTTTATCCACTAGTCTGGGTAAGTCAGCAAACAACCTAAGTTTTTTTCTTTATATTTTTTTATCATTTTTTGTTGAAAATATTAAAGACAAGGAAAAACAGACAGCGTCATCATAAATTGCCTAAAATGCTGATATCATGTTAGAAATAAAAAATAAAAAAGACAAGGAGAGATGACAAAGTATCAAGGACTGTGCATCCTTTAACACGATTGAGCTTTATCATCCTCCAAGGTCTTTGTGATCCAGGACCCTGATTCATGAAGAGCCGGGGTTTTTCTTTTCCTCCTTTCCTTCCTTTTCCTTTCTAAGGAGGAGGGAGTCTTTCACTTATTAATAAGCCAAAGTCCAATCTGCTTATCATAAAACACAGTTCTACAAACAAGGCATGTCTCCTGGCACGAGAAAAAGTGAATTGCTCCAACACACATTTCCTTAACTATTTCTATCCATTCAGCCCTTGTTGAATAAATATCTGTCCTGTCTTATCAGTTCAGTTGGGGACATTTCCCAAATTAATGACTAAAATTACAGTCAAGTTCTAAGTGGGTTACTGATTGGATCTCTGTAACCATGACTACCCAGTAAGAAGAAATTTTAGGGCACTCCCAAAAAATATGAAAATGACCTGCAATGACATATTTCCACACATTCTCCATCACTGAGCGTGTTCAGGTTTGATGCTTTGTGATTTCTTAATTTTGGGAGTTATACAGTGTTTTTCCAAATGAGTTCCCTCCACAGATCTGAACTTGAAGGTGGACTGTGATTTACATATGTTTAACCAGCCATCTCACCGAACCCAAATTTAATAAGCTGTCTCTGCTTTGATTTAAAGATGATGAGTGTTGTGGTATTCTTACCAGTTTAGTAATGTCATAGACAATGACAGCAGCAGCCGATCCTCTGTAGTACATAGGAGCTAATGAGTGAAACTAAAAAGGAAAACATGTTTACAGTAGTTAGTATGATCAATCAGTATATCATAAAATCTTATATAGCACAGTTATACAGAAATGTCATCCGAAGTGCTTTATAAAGATCACTTCAAAAAGAGTCCACTTCACCGAGCACAACCTTAAATCTGGATCCTAACATTTAAAATGTTGTGTTAATCCATAAAAGACTAACACAGAATACAGTACTGTAAACAGACTACATCAATACATTCTTAAGTGATGATGAACTATGGAAAAATCTGCTTCCTCACAAGTTTCACCTCCTCTTAATAACTTACTATGACCGTTTCTCCAGCATTAAGACGAATGTGGTTACAGCCTCCACAGAAAACATACAAGTTCTACTGTATTTGACATTACAACAAAATCCAATCTGTGTGTCCTTAACCCTTTAACAGGCATGAAAACCGCACGGTTGCCATTTTTTGCCATCAAATTGGAAATTACAGCTGTCATTTTATACAGTGCATTTTAGTATTTTGGTTATGCTGTAATTCTATCAAATTCTATTTTTATTATATTTAATTGACTATTTGTTTTTTCTACAATACATTTTAAACAGATTTTGTAACTAGATAAATTATTATTGTATTTTTTGTTTTTTATGTGATAAAGTTACTTTCATTTTTGTTTTTAATTATAAAACATTGACATTTTTTAAAAGCATATGTTGTATATAGATTGTTTTTCTAGATTAATTTTTATTTGCATATATTTTTTATTTTTATATTTATTTGTACATATTTATTGTGGTTACTTTTAGTTTCAGATTATATTATATTGACCTTTGCACTTTTTACAATGTATTATACTGGGGGAAAAAAAAAAATCTTCATAAACTGATGCAATTTGTTAACATATTCTATGGTCTATAATGTTATTTTTTTTGCAAAAGCATTTCTTAGTGTGACTGTTAAGGGGTTAAAGCTGTTGTTGGTACTTATTGTAAGATTTTTTTTTTTTTTTTTTTTTTTGATTTGCTGAAACTGTCAGTATATTCATGCAGCATTAAATGAGACAGATGATCTGTGAGGGAAAATGTATATTCCTCTGCCTACTCTATGGCTTTTCAGCATTTCCAAGGGCCTTACTGCATGTGCACGAAAATAAGCAATCAGAGCAGAGGAGTCTTTAGCGAAACTGTCAATCATGACGGCATTAACTGCATCAGCTGTAATACCACTAACTGCAGTCATGCATTACATCACCCCTGTGCTTGTGGCAACACAAACAATAAGGCCCACTTATCAAAACTCAGCTTTAAGGCACCATTAATGACTCAATAACTTCAGTGCCTTTATATTGCACGCAGCAAGTGGTCAAAACAACAGCGGTGTAGTTATTAAAGTTCAGTTATGTGATCTCCTCAAATAAACCCCTGAAAACATTCTTCTTGGTGCTACTTTTAGCTTTTTAACTGTACGTTTGCTGGTGTTTATCAAAGAGATCAAACAGATAGTCATGTGTGTTAAAATTAATATTATTCACACACAGATAAAAATAGATATTTAAAACCCTGGTAACAGAGGTTTCAAGATATCAATTTCACACAAAAGCAGGAAACACTTGCACAAGTTTTCCATGCTGTAAGCACGTCTGGCAAGTTTCAACAACCCCCTCCATAAGATGAATCACTGTGATGATACCACAGTCTTGTGACCTTTGAACCCCACATGAATCATCTTATTTCAAGCCTAATAATAACTCGATGTCATGGGGACCACTGACAGACAAATTACTGTGTCACCGCTTGCTTCCTGCAGCATGTAACAGAAATGAACTTATCCTAAAGTCATGTCATGTGTGTAAAGCTAATAACAAGTAAATGAGGCATTTCTGTTGTAGGTGGACTCACCCTTTCCTGTCCGGCTGTATCCCAGATCAGAAATTTATGTAGTTCATTCCCAGATGGCACTGTTTTGGTAAGGAATGATGCTCTGTGGGTGATAAAGAGTATTTCATAACAGTGTTTTGAAGCATTTTCCATAAACGGCACCGGAAGCAAAACAGTACACGTCAGCAAGAAACAAATAATACGAATGAATATGGTCGATTCTGAACTCATGTTGCCTGAAAGCACTTATAGTGTTGGGTCAAAAAAAAAAAAATCGAATTAAAAAAAGAGCAAAAAAAAAAAAAGTTTCATTATATAGAGATATTGTCTGACATATTTTTTTTTGCATTTTTTTAAATCCACTTCAGCTTATCTCAATGTAATGTTTACTTTTTAAAAAATATTTCTTTTATTGAGTGAGCACAATTTTGAATACAGTATCATTCATTTTCGGTATGTTACATAATCAGTGTTTCAAGGAATCAAATTTTATGATCTAATTATGTTTAAGGTACAATCCACAAATACACTTTAGTCATATACGGCTGTCATCACATGAGACATTGTGTCCCCACCCAAGTTACACATATTTATTACACACACACACACGCAATATTAGCTTCTTGTAAACTAAGGAGAAAAAAAAACTTGCCATCCTGTTGGGTTTTTTGTATTCCCAACATTTTGAAAAAGACAAATTGTTGGTGAAAAAAGTACAACATAACTGCAGGTGATTGAAATCCATTTTTCAATATCCTGCCATCTTTTTCTAATTTTCTCACAGTACAAAAAATTGTGGCGGCCGCCACAATTAAAACATCTGCCGCCAAAAACTAATTTTCTATTTTTGAGCTGTACTATTCATTAGTGTTAGTGCTGTGCTCTTATATACTCTAAATTAAAGTTTTTTTCCTTAGTGTGTTTAATGGTGGCATTTGTCTCAAGCAATTTGTAGGGTAAGTCTGTTAATAAAAACCTGACCCACTTCTAACTCAAGGTTGACATCACTTTTTTGTGAAATTTATTTTTTAAAGCGTGGGGAAAAAAGGGTAATGAAAAAATTGCAAGAAATGAGACATTTAGAAAGTTATTAAAAAATAAGCTAGTGAAAAATATCCAGGGAACTATATGTACATATATTCAGAGTAATGTTACAGAAATATTTAAATATTTAAGATTTTTTTTAAAAGTAGTTACCTGTTTATTTGTAGGTTTTTTAACATTCTTTTTTCATTTTTGTGCTTATTTTTAAGTGATTCTGTTGTACTTTTTACTAATTTCTTGGTAATTTTTGGGTAATTTCTTGTTTAGATGCTCATTGCATTCTTCCCATTTTTTTTAAAGAAATAAAGCCAATTTGCTCAACTTTCAAAGGGTTAAAAAAATAAGCTTAAACCATTAACTTATAGGAAAATGAGGCATATTGTAGTTTTTCTTTTGTTTATTTATCATTTTTGATCCGTGATATCTGGAGGATCATTCTCCACAATGATCTGAAATACCCGATGACTTGATTTGTCTCCTGCTGTTACACTGTGTTTTGTGAATTGTACTGCAGTGCTCTTACCCTATTGTGGGACTGATGTTGTGGTCAAAGTGATCCTGAACAAATCTGCAAACAATGCTGGACTTCCCTACTCCAGTGTCCTGAAAACAAAGACATCAATAACAGCACATCAGTCAGAGCGCTACTGACACACACACACGTACACAATGAACCCTGTTGATTAGACAACTGTCTGCTGGTCACATGCCCACCACATCAGATAGTCTCTGCTCGTGCATAGATTATATAAGTAGCTCTGATTATATATATTAATTAATTTTACAGAGGTGGGACCAAGTCATTATTTTACAAGTCACAAGCAAGTTTCAAGTTTTTACACTCAAGTCACAAACTAAGAGAGGCAAACCCCATGTCAAGTCCTAAACTTTGAGTTTCCAGTCCAAAACAAGTCATTTGTGCTCTCTTATGTGCTCTTCACCAAATGTAAAGCCATTTTGACAACAGAGAAATGGTATAGTAAACGTGTAAAAATTGGGTGTTGACATATTATCAGCCTGGCCGATTACTGGGGCCGATATTTGGCATTTAGTCTTTTATCTGTATTTTGTTTTAATCATTGCCAATAAAATTTAAAAAGTGTCTGCATGGGAAGAACTTTTACTTTGTAAAACTTCCAGGAGCTATTTTTATCGTTTCATTTTTTAGTTTTTGGTACTTTTACTAAAGTAAAAGATCTGAATACTACATGACTAGTCATGAGTCGCTGGTGTTAAAGTCCAGGTTTAGTTTTAAGTCCTTTTTGATTTTGCCCAACCAAGTCTGAAAGTCATCAAATTTATGACTTGACTCAAGTAACTTGTGTCCACAGCTGTGCTTATTAATGCAAGAAAACACAATGCATCTCCCAGTCACATAATAAAGTGAATATGAAAGGCCCTTTTTTAGCTGCATGCAATTTAAGCTGCATGCATTTTTATGATAATGATAACTCTTAATTTGGCTTGACATGGCTAAAATATGCAGCAAACCTGCAGCTGAGAGCAGAGGGGTAACAAAAGATTGGTTAAGGCTGTGTGAGGAATGTTTGCTGAGCATGTCAGTTCCTGTGGCAGACTAAACAGGCCTGGTAAACCTCTCTGTAACTCTTAAAAGTCCCCTGTTCCCCTTTTATTTCATTGATAAGCTGTCATTTTGCAGTCCAAACGCTGTGAACATCCCTGTCACCGTCTATAAACAGGCTCTGCTGTGTTTTGCTAACGCAGCAGGAAATCTAACTAACGGCTTGCTTGTAGCATGGTGACGTCATGGGTGATAAACTGTCACAGCCGTTAAAAAATTAAGACGAAAACAGAATAAAGTTACATTTAAAGTACTGTTTGTTTAAAAAAAAAAAACAACAACAAAAAAACGTACACGACGAGAAAGCTAATGTAAAACCACTGACTCGCCCACCGGTCGATCGGTTTTCAACTAGCTAACAATATTTTCAAGTTTTCAGACGACAGAGCTCGATAAAGTTTCAAAATAACCGACAGCTGCACGTTTTTTAAAGTGTCAGTTGGAGAAGCTAACGTCTGTTAACGTCAAAATGTTGTCGGTTAGTTGAACACTCGCAGCAGGAATACAGAAGGAATTTTCCCCCAAAAGTGCATCAACAAAAACATCAACTTACCCCTAAAAGGCAAACTTTGAGCTCCCGTATTGCCATGGTGAGTTGTGAAAGTTTTTTTTAAATCATTATTTGTCCGTTTTCAGTCAGTGTCTTTGTCTCGTCATGCTTAAAACTCAGCTTTTTTCCTCTAAAAAGAGACACCCAGCCCCTGAGACAGACTGGACATCTAGTCCACAGAGCAGTCAACGCTGCGTTTGATAAACAGAACTTCCGGTGGTGGTTTTCAAAATAAAATACTTGGCATTGGAGATTTCTGTCAAGACGTGTATTTGGAGGACAAATCCCCACCAATAGATCGATAAAAATTAAATTATTTATGCGACTTATGTGACAGATAAAAAAAATTTAAAAAAAATCATAATAAATTAAACATAGGCCTAATATGACCCAATATGCAGCATGCATAATGACATTAAAGTCGATAAATTGCATAAAAATAGATGAACTAATGGCTCTGTCATTATTTTTTTTGTAAATAAACATAAATAAATAAATGAATGTATATATACACACATACATATATATATATATTTAAACACACACGCACACACACACACACACACATATATATACATATATAACATATATGTGTATATATATATGTATATATATATATACAAATTGGCTTTATTTTATTCAAAAACATGGAAAAAAGCGATGAGCAGCAAAAGAAAAAATGACCCAGAGGATAACAAGACGTCTGGAAAAGTACAAGAAAATTATCTGAAAATTTGAAAAAATAAAAAAAATAAATAAATAAAAAAAAAAGCAATTATATATATATATAACCTTTCTTCCATAAATAACCACATTTCACAGTTTTTTGGTTATGATAAAAGGTGTGGATTTGGAGATTTTTTAAAAAAACATGCCATTTGGGGGTTCTGAAGATATTTACATTAAATACAAGACATTTATGCTCACACATTAATCAATTTGCACACATATTTTTTGTGGGATTTGGATTTTGATTTGTTTTGGGGTTTTTTTTTTTTACCACATTTCCTGTACCCTTCAGTAAAGCCTGTGCTGCATCATTCCCTATTTTGTTTTGTGTATTTTTAATATGTTGCCTTTAGTTTCACTGTATATGTTATTATGTGTCTCTCTTGACTGTTTATATGTCATTACACCTGTTTTGACTTGTGCTGTTATCACTGTATTTCACAATAAAAAATACAAAAATACAAAGCATGACAATTTAAAGTTGAATGTCCCTGTCTTAGGCCAAATGAGAAAACATAATTCACAGTGCTTAAAAAAAATGCCTCCCAACGTTTTGCAACACACTCTCCTTGCTTATAAATAAAGAACAGTCCCTAAATTGAAGAAACTAAAAATTGCTATGCCACAACCACAAACTAAAAATAGTGGACGCAGCTTTCATGACATCACCCATTAGTTTGCTCTGATTTTGAAAGCTCAAGTTTAGTATAGTATTATTATAAATCTATCTAATTTTCACTTGGCTGCAGTAATTCTATATTAGCGAGAAAATACACAACATAACGAGCACATTTCTGTCCGAACATTAACGGTACGCTTTATTTTGAAACCACTTAGGCTTATTTCCGGTCTTGTTCCTAATGTTTTTGTCTACTTGAGGCTATTTTCCAAATCGGAAACCAGTTAAAACAATGACAAAAAAAAAAGTCGGGTGGTTCCACTATCTCTTTGATGCTAAGGCTGACTGACTCTGAGTCCAAAGAAAACAATTACACGCTTCACTTCCTCAAAATGGATATAAAGGTTTTAGTTTGACCCTCATTAGTCTGAGAGAGGAAAAACTATTCAGAGAATGTGTAACGGAAAATAGTCATCACTAAAAATGGACTATACTTCCAGTAGACAGTTAAGTAAAAAGGTAAACAATAGTGTTTCTAGGATTTGGGGACATTGGGGTCTTAGCTCGGACCTCTGTAGGGGGAGCAAGCTCTTTTCTGATCCTTTTTTATACACTCTGGCACCTTATTTACCATGAAAAACATTTATTTCTTAACTTTATTTCTGAATTGTGATGACAAAAAATATTGTTAGTTGTTTGTGATAAGTACTGAGTAGAGACAAAATACTTTGCATCTGCTATAATTAAAAATTTAAGGCTAGAGTTGGAAAATTAGTACGTATTTTGGTACTGGTGGTTTAATCAAACTTAGTACATTTAGTAATGTACAAGTACTTCTATAGGCACTGGGGAGGGACTTATGATTTTTTACTTTAGCTTAGGGGAGGGACACACAACTTTAAATGGTTTTGTATATTTCATCAACAATTTTTAAGGAAAAAAAGTCTTCCAAACCTGCAAGCCTGCAAGATAGGTAGGCATGTCTTTTTTTCTGATTTTTTTTTATTTAAAATGTTGGCGATTTTTAAAAAAAATTCTTTTAAAATTGTTGGCATTGTTTTAAAAGTTGAATCATGGCAATTTTTTTCTTAGGCAATTTTTTTTTCTAACTGTTGGCAATTTTTGTTCTTTAAAGAAAAAAATTGCCAACATTTTTTTCCTTTAAATTTTTTTTTTCAATTTATGAATTTTTTTTTTCTTTTTAAAATCTTTGGCATTTTTTAAAGAAAACATGTCATCTAAACCCAAAGGGGCATGCCAACATAAAAATCCCCCAAATTTCACCATCTATCACTGTAAAAACATGAATTATTGTTGGATTTTCAAATTTCTGACGGTCCTTTAACACTTCCTATATTTTAGATTTGAGGCCTTTTTTTTTACAAACCATTCAAGCTGAAGCGTCGGATGCCCAGGCCCGATGATGCCACTGGTGTCAGAGAAAGACAAAGAGATGCAGATAAATGTTTCCGATGGACACTTTATTCTTCACAGCATTATTCTGTCTGCAACAATAAGCTACAAAAAGCTTGGAACAATATGAAAATAACCTCATGAGAAGCTTCTGAGCCCAATCTAGCATTTATCTGTTTCAGTCACAGGATTAATAACACGTTGAATCATAAATTCAGATGCTTTGATTTGCCCGCGACCAAAGCAGGGGCAGTCACACTAGCATACTCACATACAGGTCATTAATAATAAAAAAGAACATGAGTCAAAACATAAGAGCTGAAAATACAGTATGTTTGCAATTTTACAATGATATACACAAAACGGTAAGTAAGTCAGGCCATGCCTTTGCTTTAAATACGACTGAAGGTATGACAGTACTTTGCAATAGTCGTGGATCAGTTGTGAAATGAAATGATTGATTTGTAATTGGTTTTTTTTTTATACTCACTTCCAACTGATGCCGTTAACGATAACTCCACACATCATGAGTTACAAAACGCAAATACACAACAGAACTAAATGAGCCTACTGCGTGTCTCTGCACACATTTTGGAGATAACAACCATCACTACAGATTTATTTTTTCCATCATAAAATTGGAGAATTGTCTTTTTCTTCCCTTCCTTGTTTGTGCCAAGAAAACTATAAAAAAAAAAAAAGAAAAGGAAAGGTCATGACGTCAGTGTCATCGTTCGAACTTTGCATTTCGACAGAATTTGGTGCCACTTCTGTTGAGTCACATTATGACTCGTCATATCTTTGTTGTTTCACCTTTGACTGAAATTAAAAAACACCTTACGTGATGCTGACTGCCGCTTTCTTACTGCACAAAAAACCCGCTAACATCTGGATTTTTAATGTAATGAGAAATGTAACGATCGGCATTCACACCTATGTAAAGTGACTGCAGTGGTTACGGGTTTTATCGTCGCCGGCTCTTATCAGCATTGAAGGAAACACAACCTGGGTGAACGTGCTAATCCCAGCCTCTTAAATAGTGAGATGTAATACAGATTTAAACTAATTTGGCTTAATCTGGAGTGGCAGCACCTCCTGATAATGTTGGGAAACATCATCTAACGTTAGCTCTGCCGTACAGAATGACCAACGGATGACATTTCTGTAGACGGACGCAGAAGTTATCATCGCCCTGTTTCCCTCGTCAGAAAGCCTATGGGATTTTTCCATTGGATTTTGACAGAAAATAAGGTCTTTGGGAAACAAACGTTTATGATACTAACATGTTTTGTTCAGCATGATAATCTTCAAAAAGATTTTCAAAGCCTGAATTCAATCACCAGAAGTAAAAAGGTAATGTTAGGCTATAAATGAACCACAGTACGTTCGCACAACTTAACGTCGCCATCACAGCGAGGCTGTAAAGCCGTGTTTGGCGCGGCTCGGTGTGATGACGCACTGTAGTTTTATTCAGTCCCTTGTTAGCAATCGCCTTTTATAAGACACAAAAGCTTCAGAGTTCACAAGTGGGGTATTTACTGACGTGTTTTATGCCGTAGAACAAAATGTTAAATTCTTTTTCCTCTTTTTTCAGGCACCCAACCAAAAACTCATTCAAAACAGCCACTGACTTTGAGATGTGGGAACCTATTATTAAATACTGTAAACATTTGAAGGTAAGTCAGCTATTTTGGAACAAAAAGCACCTTAAGTTGAGTTTTATGCAGCTGACGTTAAGAGCCATGATCAGTTTGAAGACTAATAACAAGAAAAACGATTGTGCACATTTTAAATAAAAAGCATCGGCACGTAATGCATGTTTTTTTAATTCTGTGGAGGGACTTTCAGTCAAAGCTGAAACAACAAAGATATGATGGATTATAATGTGATTTGCTTTGCCTGCTCCATTAAAGTCAACAGACGTGGCACCAAACTCTGGCTCCAAGGCAGATCGCTGTCGCTGAAGTCTTTTTTATAGTTTCCTCGGTTTGTACAAGAGAGGCAGAGAGAGCAGAGACGATGATTGCACTACAGAGCAAAACGTGACTGTAACAACGCCGCCTCCAGCTGTTTGTCTACACTTTCCAGTGATGAATATACTTTTGTTGCCTATTTGTTTGCGAAGTCTTTGTGTTTATGTGCATCTGCTGTTCATAAGAAAGCATCTACAATATATTTATACATATATTCATATATTACTAAAAAGAAGCAGGAACTTAAAAATCAACGTATTTCTCGAATAGTCATCCGTATTCTTCAGAACACTACTTAAATATATAATATATAGATAGACCAATCATAAATTTCTTCATTATTCAAAGAGCTTTTGTATTAGTGGTTCTCTGGGGTCCAGTCTGGCATCTTCGGTTATGGCACAGTGGTCTCTATCCTAACATGTCCAATTTGCGTCTAGGTGAGGGACATAGAGTTATACAGGGACTGATATTATGTACAGGGTCATTTCTTGAGACCAGACCAGCAAAAAATAAACTGTCATATACTGGGAAGGTGCCTGACTTTTTTTTTTTTTTTTTTTTAACTTTCTTCCATCACTTGCGTTATGAAACCCTTCATTTCTCCTCCCCCCGTCTTCCTTCATACAGGCTTGGCACTGTGGATGTGTTAATATTGTCCACCTCGTCTCTCACAGCAGTTGTCCGCTACTTTATTTCTTTGTGTTTTGCATGGAAAAATGGGAAACAAGGTGTTTGATTTCTGACGACAAAGACAGTGTAACGGACGTTTCCTTGGCTGTCGCTTGGTGGACACGATGCACTAATGAACTCCAGCAAAGTGAAATCTCCAGTGGATAACGAGCGACGCTACGGGACAACTGACCAGCGGCAGAGATGTACAACAGCACACGTCGCTGAGATGACCTCTCACATGTTGGTGTCTCTCCTGTCTTTGTTCGGCGAGGGTTTTGAAGGATCCTTAGCTGCCTTGCCGTTGGTCGAGGCAGCGGCGTCTGCACCTGCAGCGGCCGCGGCAACGGAGCGTTTGTTTTGCTCCTCGCTGCGGGGCTCGGGGCTCGGCTGCGTGGGCGGGGCCTGCTCAGCCGGCGGCTGGACGGTCAGTTCCTGCTGCAGTTTGTGGCTTTGCAGGAGGCGAAGCTGGACGCGGAGCTCCAAGATGGCTTCCTGCTCCTCGTGGATGGCCTGGTTCAGGTGAGTGTTTTTATTCTACGGGCAATAAAACACAGAAGTCCTTTTTACTCAGAAATCAAAGTCCGTCCTTCGTGACGCCTTTTTATTTTCACACAAAACCAAACAACAGCAGCATCGTGCTGCTCCGATATGTGATTTTAGATAGCATGCCGGAATCAAAGAAGCAAAAGGAGCGTGACAGTCACAGCGTCTGCCTCTCTTGTGACAGATAACGTACGCATCACCAGCGCTTCATAAACAATAACAACAGCATAACATAATCAGTTAACAATAACAATCAGTTATCGTCTCTGTTATGTGGTGGCTGATCTCAGAGGGTAAGAAGTTCCTGAATCTCATTGTTTCCCCACTTTTCAGACATTTTACAGCCGCTGTTTTTCATCTTTGAGACGCAAAACTGCTGCTAGCTGCTTTTTAAATCTCCCGCATAACACATCGTCAAAACGCCTCACCAGCCCTGCTGGCTGTCCCGTTTACACAGACACTGTATCGTCGCTGATACTACCTCCTGTACCGGCTTAAAAGCCAGACAATTCTGCCTCCCCTATTCCACATTCATACCTTTTACTCACAATGACTGCTAAACTGCTAGAAACTCTTGCCTTGAACAGGCAGCGTCAAAGGGGTCAGTATGTATGAGAAACCAACGACTTCATCTCCGGCAAAATGTTTACAGAGAGAATATTCATGCTATATTGCTCACATCCATCCTCAAAAAACAAGTACTGCAATTTGCAAATAATATTCTGAAGTTTACTTTCAGACTTCGCACACAGGTAAATACCATACCACAACAGTATGATAAACAGAGAGTTGGTGTGTAATGTTTATTCACCTCCAGTTCCTCGTTTTGCTTCTGCAGATCTTCCAGAATCATCTGCAGCTCTTCCTCATCTTCACTCTCACTTTCACTGTCAGACGAATATTCCTCCGTCTCACTGCGACCCTGCTGCCGACTGAGGAACACAACGCAGAGTTACGGTTGAGACCATGAATACATGTTAAGGCTGCATAATTATGGTCAAAATGACAGTAATGATTCTTTAAAATCAATATTCACATTCACAATTATTTATCACAATTATTCATTGATTTTGGGACAAAATGTTTTTATTGAACTTTCCCATTTAAATAAATGAAGCACTGCTTTTACTTTAATGTTTTGCTACATTTATGCTACTTAACAAATCTTTGCAATAAAATTAAAATTCAGTCCATCTCCTAAAAGAAATATATAAATTAGTTTAGGAAGCGCTTCATTTTGATACGCAGCAGAGTGTTTTAATGAGCGGAGCCCCCTTTTTTAACATCAGTATCACAGCTGATTACGTTCATTAAATTGTGTGAGGCCGAAATCGTGACCATGATTAATGCTCGTTAAATGAGCAGCCCTAGCACATATAATGGCAGCTGTAGATCATATCGCAACTTATTTTCTATTTAACGCGGTTTCGGTCTTCTCTTACCTCTGTATGTCTGCAATCTCAGCTCGCAGTCTCTCGATTTCTTCCTTCTCTGTAGCAATCTGTCTACGGAGCACCTGCTCAAGAGAGATCAGCTCCTCCTGCTCTGTGAGGATCTCATTTTCCTGGTTATTGAGAGGAAGTCAGGAAAACTAAATTATAAAATGATTCCATCTCTGGTACATGGAACAATGTGGGAGCAAAACATAAAATGAGATTTTTACTACTATTTCAGGTTTTTAGACACATCTTGTGTTTTTTTTAATCTGAGTAGATTTTTTATAAACTTGTTTTTTTGTTTTTGAATAACTCACCTGTGCTAAGAGGAGATTGATGACTTCCTCTTCATTCTCAGTCATTTCCTCTTTTGAAACGTCTTCCTTTGAGAGGCTGGCAATCTCCTGGGCTATCTTACTCTCACACTCCTGAAAGGGAAAAGGAAGAAACATACAGAAACAGATGAAAGTGGTTTAACAATTCTGGTTTTCTTTGTTTTTTTAAATTAAAGTTCTATTTATTTCAGTGTAAACAAACTGAAAATGTTATCATCTGTAGTTGTACAAAATCATAAGGCCTGTGAAAAATGCTATTTTTTATAGCAGCCAAAACAAACATTTAGCAGTTAAAGTCATACATTTAGATCATCAGTGTCCCAGCAACGCTGTGAGCAAAAAAACTCCCATGACCTCTTAAAGGTCTCACCTTCATCTTTGACTTCGCTAACATCTGTCTATATAACATTATTTTTAATACATCCCTGAGAGGTAGACACAAACCAAAATAAAGTAAAATAAAATAAAATGCTTGTAGAAATCCAATAAAATCAGTTAAAGAAAAATTTAGGAATGTTCCCTTGAGTAATCACCCAACCAAGTCAGGTGTCAGAGGCCCGATAAATCGTACCCATGTCTCCCAGAGCCGTGCGAAAATGTCCATCTCACCAACATGCATCAGCCATCTTCTGGTCAGCATCTTTTTCCCTGCTGCCCAGTTCTGGTTTTCTAAGTGAACTTTGTGATGCTAATCTTTGTTCAGACACATATCATGTTGTTTTACATCTATAGTCACCATTTTACAGGCCGTAGTTTGCGTACTTAATTCCATTATGAGGCATCATAACCTTGCTTATGTGGATTATTCTGCTTAAATTCATTACAAGCACTGAAAGTTGACGCAAGTGCTGTAATTAAACAGGCAAGAGCTCAGAATATGTTGGTGTGATTGTTAATTCTCTTATTAACAGTTCATACACTCACATAAAGTACCCGACACAACGTACCTGACGTTTGGCCTCCCTCAGTTTGCGTTTGAGAGCAGTCAGGATCCTCTGAACCTCCCAGAGTCGCTCCTCTTTAGACAAGTCCTTCACCCCCGCCTGCAGGTCCCTGTGCAGGCAGTTCAGCAGAAACTCCTGAAACACAAACACAACTTCAACTGAACAACTTCAAATAAGTGCAATAGTCAAGTTAAGTGGCAAATTAAACTTGTTATTCTTGAATGACGATCATTAAAACAATTTAAAAAGGTAAAGAAATCAGCTGAAGAAAAAAAAAGATTTCTTTTGACAGCAAACTCAACACATCTGCCATAAATTTTAGATTACTGGAAGCATATATTGGACTTTTAATATGCAAACATCTAATTTCATGTATTATTTCTTGCAAAAGGTCAAACAGAAACCTAGGGTGAAATTTAGGAGCCACTGGCAGTTATTTCTTTACGCTGACTTTCACAAAGTTGCTGATGTAAACCTGAACATGTCTGCACCAACTTCAGTGTCTCCAGTGTTTGTTTATTTTGCACTGTGATGCATGCACTGACATATAAATCAAATGTCAGGAACTTCTGGCACAAGAGCAAAATATCACTTTCTGGCACACAGTGCTGCTGACAAGATGAATTACTGCTGCATCCACAATGCAGCACTTAAATCCCTAATTAAAGTGGTAACAATATATCATCGGCTTACTGACAACAAGATTAAAATAGTTAAGAAAGAGCAATATACAAAATTAAGTAATTTGCTTAAGGTTTTCATTATTTCTCAATTTGTGAAACATTTTTAGGTTAATTGATAAAATGATTTTGTCTATGAAATGTCTGAAAAGTGAAATAAAATAGTCATCATAAGTTCTATGAGCCTGAGTTTTTTTTAAATATACAACGATATAAGAAGAGAAATGCAGATTTCAGAGGCTGAAACAAACACTGATTTCAAAAAACAACTTTTTTTTTTATTCAAAGGAATAATTTAGAAACTCTCTCATATCTGTCAATTTAATATGAGCTAGAGCTTGGAGACAGTTAGCTTAGTCAGACCAAATAAGATATATTTAAATACTTTATTGATCCCCAGGGGGGAAAGTGATACATTTCAATTTATTTTATATATAAGCATAGAAAATTATAAGAAAATAAAAAACAAGGAAAACAATAATACAAATATGTACATCATACTATAATGTGTGTTAAATAAAAACACAGGAATAGTATTGGTAAAAATACATTTCAACATTAGTTAAAAAAAATATTGCAAAAGCTTAATACAAACACTGAGGACGAGGAAACAGCCAGTCTGGCTCTGTCCAAAGGTTAAAAAAAATAAATAAAAAACCCATGAGCCAGCATCTCCTTACAAATTGGCATGTTATATCTGATTTATTTAACCCGTAAAAGTAACACAGTATAAAAACAAAAGGTTGTGGTTTCATGGTTTTAGGGTTATGTGCTTTTTCCTGTCTTATCATTGGCTCCAGTTTTACACCAAATGGACAGACATGAGTGATATATTACATGGAAAAAGCATATTTTTACCCCAAATCTCAAACTACTACATCAGTAAATTTGTTGACTAAAATGAACAAATGTGCTGCAGCAGGACTGAACCCACCTGTCGTCGGATCTCCTCCTTGATGCTCTCCTGGGTCTCAGGCAACGCCGGCATGGTTGCCATGTTGGACCAGCGGAGCGGCCGCACCACCGGCTTCAGGACGACGTCTCCAAACAGCTCCCTCACGTGTGTGAAGAACATGTAGAGAACACGGTTCCCGATCTGAAAAAAAACAAAAATCAGTGAATATGAAGCACACAGCCTCAGAGATCTGCAGAAACTTGCAATGTGTCTTTCATTTGTGTTTGTGTGATGCGTGTTTGTATGAAACTCAGTTGTCTCTGCGTCACTTTAACAACACAGATTCCTGCATATTTACTTAGCCTGATTAAACTGACCCTGGTCTCCACTCATTAATTGACTGCGGTGTTTATTTAACAGTAGTGTGGCTCCTGCTGCTGCCGGTTCAGAGTAAGTGGAGCAGCCACAGAGATGTTCCCTGCGGGAATAAATTAGATTCACTAAACTAGGCCAGAGTTTTAGAGATGAACTGACTGTTTGATCCAATAAAAACTCGGTGGGTTTGTTGCTAAGGGGAGGTTTCTTATCTTTGATGTACACTTGAGCCTGAGCCCAAGACCTATTTATCTATTTGATGTTTAAATCCGCAACACTTCAACATATTTTTGCCCGTTTCCTTCCTTCCCTATCTTTTCCCATTAATCTCCTTTCACCTGACTGACCTGAATGGTTGGGTTGAGGACGATGGAGATATTCTGAATGTTCATCTTGGTGTCCGCCTCCCTGGCGATGACGTGGTCCATGTGCGTGATGAGCCAGGAGAGAAGAAGTCGGCTCTCCGGCGACACCTCGGCCAGCAGCCTCTGGAACTCCGTCATCTTCTCGGCCTCCACCTGCCGACCGCAGGCGTCCTCGAAGCGCTGGGCCAGCTCCCGGCCCAACAGGTTCTCCGGCAGCTCACGTAGGTACTGCTTCAGCAGGCTGGCGACGGTGTGGGGGTCGTACTCCTCCAGGCAGGGGCACTCCTCGCGGTCATAAGCTGCTTTCAATTCATCCACCTTAGACTTCATACCTGAGCAGAAGAGGAACTAATCTGAGTATCACTCAGAAATATTGAGATACAGACATATTAGAGTTGACCTGAATGCTTGGATGTAACAAGTATTCAGATAATGTACTATTTATGAGTACGAGTATCACCAAAGTAAAATTTAGGATGAATATCCATACCTGTGATGAAGGAAAATCCTAATGTGGGTAGATGTGATGAGTTCTTACTCTTACAATCAAAAATGTTTTGATGCTTAATTCTGAGGATGTTCTGCAAATAGTTTTCTAATAAATGATAATATAGCAACTTCTGATCAACCCATATCAATTACAAGCCTAAAATAACAACTTCTGGATAGGTCCCACTTCCTCCTATTTCTAGTTAAAGTCTCACACACTTCGCTCATCCTTATTTCATATACTAGTTAAGTGATTCCCACAGAATTGTAGTATATGTGTGACAATAGCTGACGACAGGGAGTGAATCAGTAAAGTTTCCTTTTTTCTTTTAAATTATTAACTTAATCTCTTTTATCATTCCGTGCCCCCTCTCTAAATTCTGAGGATTTTGTTGGTTCGCAAATGCAGCATAAGCAGAAGTCTTTGTTAACTCAATTTTTCCTCAGTAACAGTTTGTAGAGTTTGAGGATAACTGATTAGTCAATCCAGTCAGAGCTGATCAGATCAGATCAATGGATGGCAGGAGCAGCTGCTGCTTAGGTGAGTGAAAGCGAACTTTTTTAGTACACATAAGGTGCCAGGGTGCATAAAACAGCAGAAAACAAGAGCTTATTTAAAAAAAAAACGTCAGTGAAGGGTCCCCTAAACCCTTAAAAGAGATCCTAGCTAAGCCCTAATGTCCTGAAAACCTAGAAACGTCCTAAAATCATAAAAATGTCCTAAAAATCATAGAAACATCCTTAAGTTCTAGAAACATCCTAAAATCCTTGAAATGTCCTGAAATCCCAGAAATGTTCTCAAATCAGAGAAAAGTCCTAAAAATCCTAAAAACACATATGGAGCTGCTCCAATGGGCCCCTGGCCTCCTGTCATTGTTTAAAAGTGCCCCCCAAGCAAAGCAAGTTGAGCATCCGTACTCTATAGAGTTTCTCTACCTGAGACCCTGTAGATGCCTTCACACTTCATGCCGTAACTTTCGATGTAGTCCACACACTCTCTGAAGATGGCGGGCAGCTGGATCCCATCGTACAGCGCCGTCCTCTTGACGGCTTCAGTCAGAGGTGCTCCAAAGATGGGCCTGAAGGTGGGGGTCTCCACTGGGACCGACTCGGCCTCTGTTGTCGGTTTCTTCTTCTTCTTCTTCTCCTTCCACTGTTTGACCACGTCTGCAGCCGTCAGGTCTTTAGACTTCTTATCCTTGGCCTTGTCCTCCTTGGGGCCCTTCTCCTTCACCTTAAAGTCCTTCTCCTTCTTCTTGGAGAAGCTGGGCTTCTTGAACACGTGGATTCCCTTGGAGCGCTTCATCTTGGACGGGCTCTCTGCTTCGTCTGCTGAACTGTCCTCCTGGAAGGCCGCGTATCCCTCCGCTGTGAAGGTAAAGAGGCAAAAATAGGGTTAGATGTGAGGGGCGAAACACCACTGTTTTCGTATCCTCCTCCTCCTACGACAGAAGCATGATAGCAGCGAGATAGAAACAGGAAGAGATGTGTGTGTGAGAGAGAAGATAGCAAAGGAGGGGGAGAATGGGGACTTCGAAAAGAGGTCAGCCACAGATTTAGCATAGCTCCCACTGCACCTTGCGCCTCTCCTCTCCAGAACGGCCTCAGTTAAAACATTTTTCCTCAGAGCAAACAGCTACACAGTCGTGCCAAAGACAGTAAGTGGCCTCTTTGTCTCCTCTGATTGTCTCATAGAGCAGGCCCTTTGTATCACACAATGCTGCCTGCGACACACCTTCACTGGGTGTGCTCTCAACTGTCCATCTCTTCCTCTCTCCCACCGTACCCTGGCGTAGGAGCTGAACACAGACATGGAAAAACCCAGATACAGAGTGGACAACGAGCCTGACAAACAGTGAAAAACATTCAGTGAAGGAAAATTTCTCACTGCTACAGCCAACAGAATGGAAAAGTGGGAAGCTCTCTCCCTCTTTAACCAAAAGCTACTAAAGTGGAGACCTTCAGCAACATTTCAACGGTCTTCAGTCCTCAAGTGCTTTAAAATTGAAGCTTAGTGGCCTAAAGTCCATAACCTGTATTTGCACAGCAGCTTCCAGATGTTACAGGAAGAGGATGCTGATAATCTTGATGTTTTTTGTCAACAGATCCTATCAAAATGGGATTTCCTGTGTAGCCCCAAAAATCTACTAAAAACACATCAATGAACACTTAGTGGATTTTGCTCATGCACCGACTGTTCAAGCAAAAACACTTTCTTCAGATTCCCATTCCTCAGTGAACAGCTGCTCATTTGCATACCAGCCATAAACTGACAGACTGCACTGTTTACATCCAAGGTTACAAAAATGCTATCTATAATTCTGAGATATTACGTCATGATTAAGGTGTTAATTAAGATGGTTATTTGGAGTAACAATATAGTCTTAATTTTCAAGTTTTAATCATTGTTTGTTTTTTTTTACCTTATCTTGTTCCTGCTGTATATTTTTATTATATTTTAATTTTATTTTATAGACTTTTCATTATCATTTCTGTTTGTTTTTTAATACGTTTTAATATATTTTACTGTCACTGTAATTCGAACTGTGTATATGTTCTTTCAATTTTACAAAGTGAAGCACTTTGGGCTGCATGTTTGTTGAGTTGAGTTGAGTTGAGTTGAGTTGAGTTGAGTTGAGTTGAGTTGAGTTGAGTATTCACTTCAGTCTCATCTCTGCTAAAAGCTGCAAATGCGCAGTTCTAAACGACAGTTAACTTTAGTCTGTGTTGCTATTCGATAACAGCTAACAAATCAAATAATTTGTTTCTGGACAAGTAAAACTTTTCAAGCAGGCTGATTTCTGACTCGGGGAGCAATTTGTCTAGAAGTCAGCTTAATATATTCACATACCCATGAATACTGCTGTGTTGTACTCATAAACATTCACTGTTAAGTCAGCAGAAATATTGCGGGGTTAGTTTGATAAAAACATTGTAGCACAAAGTCACCTACTGAAAAAGTTACAAAGCTTTCAGCTAATTTCCATAGCTTTGTCAAAGTTTGGAAAATGGCTAAAAGCGCAACAAAATTTCCTGTCAGCTAGGAATTTTTTCTTGCTACACCTTCACTCATTTTCTGTAACCACTTATCCTCTTAAGGGTTGAAGCGGCGCTGGTGAACACGCTGGACAAGTTGTCAAACTATCACAGGGCAGAGACTTTTTTCCATTTCCACGTTTTGCCACGCTGAGTCAAAACATGCCACACCAATTTCTGTTATCGATTAAGACACGCTGAGCCGTGCCAGAGATGGACCGTCTCCAGCGTGGGGCCAAAGGTGCTCAACTGCCTCCATGCGGATGGCTTTTTTGTGTTCACTTTCAGCCATACAGGCATCACGTTAAGTGGCTCCTTATTGCTTCGCAATAAAAGCTTTTACAAAACAAAATAAAGACAGACAACTATTCACCCTCACATTCACACCTACGGGCTATTTAGAGTCACAAATGAACCTGACCTGCATGTCTTTGGACTGTGGGAGGAAGCAAGAGAAACCAGAGAACTCGCCAGCTGGCCGTGTTTACTGCTACTTTTACTGCTATTTCTGGGGTAAATGATAAATTAGAAAGGTCAAATTACGGGATCATTTCTTACTTCTTTTCTCCTTCTTCTTGAACTTGTTCTTCTTCTTGCTGTGCTCTTTGTCGTCGTCTGAGACGTAGGCGTCAGGGGCCTCGTGGTGATGGCCATCGTGAGGCGGCGATGGTTCACCGGTGCGGTACAAGCCGGGGAACTTGGTTGGACTGATCTCCTCGGAGCTGGGGGTGCGGGCCACGCCCCCTGGGTGCTCGGCCCTGCGCTGCTCTGCGGGGCTGCTGCTGGGGGGCAGGAAGCACTCAGTCATGGCTGCTCGGGCCTTATCACTCCTCTGACGGGCACATCACCTCGCCATCACACCTGCAGTGAGCAGAAATACAACATACAGATATGATCCCGAATTTAAGCCAGTGTGCACATGCATTTTTTATTTCTTCTACTTAATATCAATATGTCGAGAGCTCCAGAAAATAAATTTGCAAAAATGTTACAATACATAGAAGGTAGGGTTTCAATGTCATGAGACTTTCAGAAAATACTGCTGTTATCACAGTCATATAGAATTATTATAATTTGCAGTTACAGTGACGCTTAAAGTTATGAAAACAGAAGTGGGGTTTTTTTTTAGTTAAACAACCGTTTTGAAACTATAATCAAAACTTGAAACCATGTTTGAAACAAAAGTATGAGTAAAAGGAAATTCTCTTCCCACTCACATTTTTTTCCAATATCGTAAATAACTAAGGTAAACAGTATGATAACCGTTAATTTTCATACCACGGTAAACCTTGATACCAGTTTACTGTTGCAACCCTAGTAGACGTTATCTACATCAGATAACTTTAACACTTTCATTACACACAACAAATCTCCATGAAAAAGGTAAATGTGAAATTCCATGACTTTTCCATGACCATGGGAACCTTTAAATAAAAGGTTCAAAATAAATAAATAAAACCTCTAGCTCTACTATGACCCTCCTTAGCACAACAGAAGTAGTTTATAACTATTTAGAAGGACATTATAGCAACATAAATGTACATTGACAACAATAACAAACAAAAAAACTAAACTAAATCGACTCATATTCTCAGTACCGCAATATAAAGTTTGAGGTTGGAAAAAAAAGTAATTTGAACGCTTAAGAAACCATCCTAGATCAAGCGGACAGCACAGCTCCAACACGATCAATAACATACATCCAGAGACAATAAATTATGTCTTCAGGTAAGCTGTTATAAAATATGCAAAATAAGTTATTTTAAATCTTGACATAACACTAGAAATTTGTAACATATATATCCATCTGCAAACCAAACTAAAACACTTTGTAATAGAAAGTTAGAAGCACAGTAACACAAGCAGTACCCCTTCCTGCTACTTTTTATACTAAATATTTTAATGATGACTGAACAACTGCAACAGTAACGTTCACCCACCAGATGGGGCTCTGCTATATGAACAGACACATCTTGCATTTCCTAATTCTAAGATGCCAACTCTGATATCCACAGTCAGCAAAATCGAAACTACAGCCCACTACATCATTTATAGAGACAGTAATTAATCTTGCGCAAAGCACTTATGACTGCAGTTAAGCAGATATGTTTTGATCTGAATGTTTAGACAGTCATGAGAAACGACAGCGTGTCTGTTTGTGTTAAATTTAGCATGAAAGGGAACTCCTCAGCCGTCATTTTGCACGTTTTAGGAAGTAGATTATTTGATGCAATCGCTGCAGGGCAGTGTTGTTTGTTTAAAAGCGTCAGTTTACCCTGCTAATGAGATGTTTTTAAAGCTGACAGCAGGTTGAAGATCTCATGTTACATGTTTATACATGCTCTTTTTTTCAAGTGGAAAGTTGTCAATGTAATCATCGTTGTTTCCAGAATATTGTCCCATTTTTTCAAGAGCCAAAAGGACTTTGATTCATGTAAAATCTTCATAAGGAAGAAGTAAAAGTAGCTAAAGCTCTCATTATCCAGCATGTGTGCCTCCTGTTAGTGTTACATCAATATATATTATATTATAGGATAATTAATAAACATGTGAGGAGCATTCAAATGTTGCTGGTCGACTCATAGTGAATTTAACCATTTCATATAAATTGTTCTGTACTTTAATATAAAAAGGCATCATATTTTATAAGATCGTCATATGTTTTAAACATAGAATCATTATATACAAAAACAAATATATCTCTGACATGCTTGTGACAAATATAACTTCAGGACATCAGGAGCGGCACTACTGATCGTCACAAGAGCTAGAAAAAACACAGTAAAGCAGCGTTTGTTTGTTTTTTTTGTTTGTTTGTTGTTGTCATGTAATACAAACTTGTAATAACCTACCAGATAATGTAAGACAAGCCCTGCCTCTGAACACTTTTAGTCAAAACTGAAAACTTTCCTTTTTTTACGCTGCCTACTCCTATTTGCACCTTGTCTGCTACTTTTGCTATTTTTTATGCTGATTATTTTAAATTGTAAATCATTGAGATATTAATTTTACTATTTACTATTTTACTGCTATATTGATTCTCTATGTTTTATATGTTTTCCCCTTTCATTTACAAACCTGTCACGTCACCTAACGTATTTAGCTCTGTTCTGTCTTGCCTGTTCTCACCTGTTTTGTCTTACTTCAAAAAAGTAATTAATTTTACCTTTAATATCTTTTCTCTCTACTATTCATTGAAAATCTCAGTGCATTAATATGTTTTATATTTTATTGCTCCATAAAGCACTTTTTATTGCAATGTTGTATGAAATGTGCCACACAAATAAAGCTGATTTGTTTTTCCTAAAACTGTAAAATAAATGTAGTTAAAAGTACATTTCTCTCTGAAATGTAGCAACATAGAGAAATAAAGTGGCATAAAAAACTGTAAATAACCAAATTATATTTACAAAACATAAAATACTTGAGTACATTCAACTGCTGATTTTTTTTTGACATCCACAATATTTTTGTATTTATTTTCTTTTTTTAAAAATCATTTTTACTTCTCTTTTTTTCAGGGGAAAAAAACAAAACAAAACTGAATCCCCATCTTCCTGTGAGGAGGGACCTTCAGTAAATGGATAAATATAGTTGATACAAAATCAACTTATATATGAGTCAACTGGTTAGTATGATGCATCAAAAAACAGTATCAAGAAGATGCATGCAGTAAATGCTGTAACACAGCAGCTGAAGGTTTGATATCAGAGTTTTGGTTGAATTCTGGACACAAAAACTGTAAATAAAGCCTCTCTGTCTCTTAATCTTCCTCCGCTGTGGACAGATTATCCTCACTATTTTCTTGCTCTGTCCTGTTTCCAGAGGAAAGCTAAGAAAACGAAAACACCCACATATCATCACCTTGCTGTTAAAATAATAAAATTAATATCAGTACTTATGAATTTAAGCATTTTCACGTAAAAACAGTCGGACAGTGGAAGCTCTCTCTGAATGGAGGGGCCCATATGCTAACGTTAGTTCAGCTAGCTGCCAGCCTGCTAAGCTAACTGATTAGCCAGCCTGTCCGTCACGATTAAAGCCGCTGTTTGGTACAAACAAAACCAACATGGGATAAATAGTTAGCTCCGTGTGCTTAACTCTATTTTGTAACCGCTGTACTGTCACTGAACACGAAACACACAAAAGAAAAGAAACTTTACCAAGAAGTATCCCGTTTCGGTCAGTTTCAGAGTGCAGCTTCCGGTTGTCTGTATACTAAATAAACCGACTTGCGCATGCGCAGAAGCCAAAGTGCACGGTGGAAAATGTAGTCCAAAGGTGAATTACTCCACAGCTTGGATGTTTCACCACAAATGTATAGTCTGTGAATGTTTCTTGGCTTGGAGAAATGATCTGCATGTAATGATGTTTGGGCTTTGGGCTTTTTTTAATCCAACCACTAGCTTACTGTTATATAAGCCTCAGCACAACATGAGAAACTGTCAGAGGTGGAGGAAGTACTCAGATCATTTACAGCAGTAGAAGTACCAGTACTACTGTAAAAATACCCTGATACAAGCAAAAGTTCTTCACTCAAAACCTTACTTAAGTGAAAGTATATAAGTATAATCAGCAAACTGTACTTACAGTACGAAAAGTACCTTACAAAACTCTATTTTTAATGAGAAGTCGGGACATTTTGCAGACTTATTTCAAGCCAAAAAAACAGGTATTTTTAACAAGACATCGGGACATTTAGCAGTAGTCTTTTTGTAAACAAATCCAGGCAATTTTAATGAGACACTAACTCATTTAGCAGGCTTTTTTTAACAAGACACTGGATCAATTTGTGGACCTTATTTTGGTGTCAAAACATGGAACATGAGAACATTTAGCAGATATTTTTCAGATGACAAACCAGATTTTTTAAATAAGACATTGGTGCATTTAGCAGATGTTTTTCTGTAAACAAAACCAAATACTTTTTCGGGACATTTAGCAGCCTTAAGGTATTTTTAATGAGAGGTCAGGACATTTACCCCAAAAAACAAATGAAAATTTGTCTGAATATGAAAAGTAACTAGTCACTAAAGCTGTCAAACAAATTTAGCAGAGTGAAAAGTACAATATTCCAATATTGGAGAGAAGGCAGAAAGCTGCATAAAATGGAAAAACTCGAGCACACTTACAAGAACCTCAAATCTAACTTTTTTGTATAAATTTGTATTTGCAACATTTAGAAGCATTGCTGAGAATGGGTACTTTTCTCTGAATTTCTACCCTAATGTCTTGTAAAACATTTAAAATCTTGGATTAAGTAAGAAAATGTACTTAATTACATTCCACCACTGAAAACTGTCAATGTTTTGAAAAGCAGCTAAATCTGGTTAAAACCACTTGCTATTCTGAATCGTGTGTACTTTCCCAAACGCTGTGGTCGCACTCTTGAGGACCGGTGGTCATCCCGACATATGAATCACATTTGATCTTTGCTGGCACCATCTGCTCTGAACCCACAGCTGCAGTGGCAAAATGAGGTCATGATTCAATATCATAAAAAAGAGACAAACAAGGTCTCATTGTGCGTGCGGTACATTAGTCTGTGCACACTGCTGTTGCATGCCAATTGGGAACAGAATCAGTGATAGGGCACCCTGCTGCCCTTTGAAAATGCACTGGCATCACAAAGAGCATTTGTGTTTGGCGGTGAGAGATTGGCATCGGAAAACGTTCCCTTTTCCCTTCGCTTGCAACGAGACGGTCAGTGAGCACTGGAACACCTGTGGACCAGAATGGTATAATAACAACTTTGTTTCCCCAGGAAATGATGCGTTTCCTGACTCAGGCAACACTAAGCTAAGATTAGAGCAGGAGACATGCGACTTGGGAGGACAAACATTTACTATTCCACTCATGCTATGCACTTTTTCACACATTTTTTAACACTCTGAAACTTGAGCAAATTGGCTTGATTTCTTTCAAAAACATGTGAAGAAGGCAATGAGCAACGAAAATAAAAAAGATCCAAAAATTAACAAGAAATTCATAAAACATACAAGAAAATTACCTGAAAAATTAGTTTTAAAAAAATAAATAAAAGATAAAAATAAAGTTAAAAGATAGGAAATGACCTAGAAAAAGTACTTAAAATTCTAATAATTCTGTAACATAATTTTAAATATCTATTTATGATGATTAGACATTTTTTCCTTAGTTTTTTCTTTTTTGCCCCTTGACATTTTCCTCTAGCTTTTTTTAAAAATAATTTTATAAAGCTACTTTTTTTTTGCAATTTGTGAAACACATATTACTGAGTTGCTCACAGCCTTTTTTTCTCATGTTTTTTACAGAACATGGGGAAAGGCCATGAGCAATAAAAGAAGAAATGAAAAATTAACAAGAAATTCATATTCATAAAATATCCAAGAAAATTACCTGAAAATTATTAGCTAAATAAAATAGAAGGAAACACCCTGGAAAAATGCTTAAAAATTATAATAATTATGTCACATAATTTTAAATATATAATTATGATTATATTTTTTCTGAGCTTTTCTCCTTTTATATTTTCCCCTAGGTTTTCAAAAGCTACAATTGTTTGTGCAATATGTGCAGCATTTTTTACCAAGTTGCTCATTGCCTTTTTACTCATGGCCCCTGAAGGCAGCACAAGAAAAGTCATGTCACTCCATCTTTCAAAAGTTTAAGGAAAATACAGCCGAAGAAGAAAATATATTTGAAAAGGTAAATTTGATATTTTTTTCAATGGGGACCATATTTCCACATGATTTTGTATAAAAGTGATTAATAGAAACAACAGTTTCTGAAACTGATCCAGTATTGAGCGAAAGCACCACAGCTGGCAGTCACAAAATTTCTCCAATTTTAGGACATTTTTTCGATAATAAAAAGCTCTACTTGATGCAGTTTTATGCACCTCATTACCTTAATTATACTAAAATTACAAAAACAATTCCCAGTGTGAATCACTTGATTTTTGTCCTGAATTAGAAAATGGTTGGGGGGCCACTCAGCACCCTATCAGGGTCCAGATTTGGCCCTTGGGCCATAAATTGAGTATCACTGATGTACACTGACGGTGCACAAATGCCTCGAATTGTTACATGGCAGCCTGTTTTGCGTCTCTCTCAATACTGGACAAATTTCAAAACTGTCATTCCTCTTATAGACACTAAAATGTTGAAAAAAGGGTTATCCTTTTAGATCAGACACCTTTCTGTGAGACAAAACAGTCCATGTCACCAAACTTTTCTTTATTTGGCACAAGACTGGGATTTAGCAGACCATAATTGCAAAAATACATTATTCATATACACCTCTAGTAAAAAACACTATTGAAAACATATCTAAAAATATACAGTGAAACATAACAGCAGAATAAAAACGATTTGCAGGGGTAGGAGGAGGGGTGTCGGGGGTATTTTACAAGGTAACTGAGGAATGCTAACACATAACAGTCATAGTTTCCTCTGCCCTCAGTCCTCTGGTATGGCCCAGACATTTGGTACCAATATGTGCCCGCACTTTTCAGAAGAGACAGTTCATGCACTTCACAGCCTTGCTGCCGTAATCCACGCACTCGGGTCCGATGCACTGGCAGCAGGCGTTGTGAAACCAGCGGTACTTGGATCCTCCCATTGACTCACAGTATAGTTTACACTGACGGATAGACACGCAGTCGTCAAAGTAGACCACCGTGCACATGTTTTCTGAAATAAAAAGGAAAAAAACCCCAATGTGAGTCACAAATCCAGTAAAACGTGGTTTTCAGAACAACAACAAGCAGCATTTTTAAGTAATTACCTTCAACCCTCAATGTTCCTGCGTTTACTTCGGGGGGGAAATTAATTTGCTGCAACTAAGTATGACCATATGTGTCGGTGAGCTTAATGAGTTAATTGCTCGGCTCTGTGGGAACGCTCTCAATATGAGCGCGTCTTTATAGCAAAC
This sequence comes from Plectropomus leopardus, assembly GCF_008729295.1. Taxonomy (NCBI): domain Eukaryota; kingdom Metazoa; phylum Chordata; class Actinopteri; order Perciformes; family Serranidae; genus Plectropomus; species Plectropomus leopardus. Next base: position 4,700,975 of record NC_056474.1, on the reverse strand, counting down.
AGTGCTGGCTTAGAGGTAGACAGCCAAAACACCCGCAACTGAAAATAAAACTGCGGGCAGCGGGACAACACTTTCAAATCCCTAAGCTAGAGGTCTTTTTGGCAGCCCCGCCCCCCTGAAACTACGAAAATCTGACCCAACCCCAACCGGTCTGAGTTCAAGACTTTGTAGTCGACTTCAGCTCTGGGCTGGGTCTGATTTTATTACCACGGGTCTCAGTGAGTGTGCAGAAATGTCAATGAAAAATCTGACGGGACCAGAGAACTGCGTACCAGCCAGATTCCCCAAAAAAAAAAACTGAGAACATAAATAAAAACAATTATCTGAAAATCCTCTTCAACATATATTTAGTGCACTAGAATAGACAAATAATATAGACTCTTAAAGGGCTCTGCATACATTCATTTGGATATTATCCAGTTTTTTAATATAATAATATATTGTTTTTTAATATAAACTCATACTGAACCAAAAAAGTTGGTACAGGAGCTTTTTTGTTGCGTTACATCATCATTGCTCTTATAAAAAACTCAGTAAGCGTTTATGAACTGAGGACATAATTGTTTAAGTGAATTTTCTATCTCAAGATTCGCATGCATGACCCCTAAAATCTTTAGGATTTGAAGACTGTCTGCGCTTAAGTTTTTTTTAAAAATTATTATTTAAATATTATTTCCTTCATTTTGAGAGAAAAAAATTCTCATTTTTATTGCCTATTTGTTTTTGTAATTGTCTTTTTATTGGTTTATATTGACGAAATGAACGCATACAAAATACATGAACATAAAGACCTTTTGATTTTTGGAAAAAAAACTAAAAATGGATTTTAGTTTTAATAGAATAAAATGAAGATCACAGTATGCAAACAAGAAAATAAATAAAAGTTAATTGCCTATTTTTTTTTATACTATTCTAATCAGAGAATACAATCCTACTTTCTACATCATCCGGTTTATTTCCTCAAACTTATTTCAAAACGCTTTTATTTAAATTGAAATGAGCATCAACATAAGAAGATGTATGTAGATTTCTCTCTGGCTCAATAAAAATATTTAATAAATAAATAAATAAATGAATAATAAAACATATAATTTATATTCTATAAATTCATCATACTGTAAATGTTTTTCTCTGTAGGATTATAATCTATGAAATAATCCTTAAATAAATGTCGCAAACGTAAATTTCTCTCTGAAATGTAGCAAAATAGAGGTATAAAGTAGTAGAAAATATAAATAATAAAATTATATTTACAGTAAGTACAATACTTTAGTAAATACATTCAGCTGCAGGTCATGGGTCTATTTTGGGGACATCCACAACATTTTTTTAAGATTATTGTGCTGAAACTGAATCTCAAACTTCCTTTTAAGGTGGGCTTTCAGTAAATGGATAAACATAAGTTTCCGTGTGCTAAAATAATCCGTCAGAGCTCAAGCGTTACCTTGAGTGTCGTAGCTGGCGTGGATGCTGTTTCCAGGTACGGAGACGTTCTGGTGCTGAGTATCCAGCGACTCCAGGAAGGACACCAGGTTCTCGTGATGGGAGAGCTCCTCGGCGACGGGGAAGGACACCACCATCATGTTGATGGGCGCGTCGCCCTCCGTGAGGGCGCGGAACAGCGAGGGGATCGGACGGTGCAGCTCCTCCACGGTGCTCTTCGACGTGGCCGGAGTGTCGCTGTAGTTCTTGGGGTTACACATCCCTGACAGGAAAAGATGAACAGACATTAACCCTTTAAAATCTGAGCAAATTGGGTTTTTTGTTGTTGTTTTTTTTCAACATTAGGAGGTAATAAGCAACTTGACAAAAATTACTTAAAATTTGAAAAAATAAAAAATAAATAACGACCTGAAAAATTAGCACAGAAAAGATTAAAAAAAACAAAAATAAATAAAAAGGAATGACTTGAAAAAAGTGCTGATATACAAACACTGCATATTTCCATGACATGATTTGAAAAATGTAAATATTATTATCACATTTTTTGAAAATTTCCCCCTTCTAATAATTTTAGCTCTCCTTTTAGAAAACAAAAAACACATTTTCAGGTTATTTTTTTGTCACCTTTTCCTAATTTCTTTCCATTTGCCAGGCACCTTATGCCAAGTTGCCTGTTGCCTTTATTTTTTTGAAGTTTCAGAGGTTTTAATGCTTGCAAAAGGCACAAGAAAACTGATGATGGTCCAGGCCTTACAGGGTTAAAGGGTCAGTTCCTGAAAACTACAAAACTGCTTGTCTCTATTCAGCCATGCGGAAAGTTTGTTTTGTTCGCACAGGTTTTGAGATTACATCATTTGCTCTGAATAATTCAGGCATCACTGTCAACAGTTTTCATTACTTTCTACTAAAGAAATATATTTAATAATATCCTTGTAAAAACTCAGTGTTTTTTTTAATGTAGTTTAAATACAGTGTGTAAAACACCAAAGTCCACTGATATTCCTGCATTACACTCAGGGCAAGACGTTATTTCCGGTCTGAAAAGTGAAGCCAGTGCTAACTGCTTTAAACCTGCATTATTTCTAATGGCCAGCAGGGGGCAACTCTTTTGTTTAAAGCAAAAATGATATAATGGTGAAGTAAAGAGTCCTAAAACGTGGAAGTTCGCTTTTGGAAAAATGGCTTTAAATAAGGTCTGTGGTTAACACAGGCTAAAGCTATTGAGACATTTTGTTCTGCAACATAAAATACGTCATCTTAAACCCAATTTTTGAACTTTTTACTTGTCTTAAAAAAGGTGTTTTCTAATAAGTGGCTAAATGGGACTACAGTGTTTGTCGGGGACATCAGACGTCATCACACTGGACACAGATACCCATTTGTTCGCCTTTACAGCTTTACAAAGTCGTGCTCGAACTTGTACATTTATCAGTTTATAATATTTTTTTCGATTGTTTTTACAGTGTTTGTAGTGGTGATGTTTAAGTCGTGCGATCACGATGTAGTTCGTTTTTAGCCTAACAATAGCTTTTTGCCTCTGGTGATTTCATTTATGCTTCTAAAAACACAAAAGTGGAGTTCATCTGTGAAGATTATCACGCTGAACAAAACGTGTAAGTATCATAAACTTTCATCTTTAAAGATCCCATGAGGTTTTTGGACGAGGGAACCAGTGCGATGCTAACCTCCTCTTTCAATTTCAATTAATCAATTTTTGACTCCGCCCTCTAGCGCCATCTACTGGCTGTATCAGCTATCCTACAGGAGGCATGGACGCATTAGGGCAGTGACGTTTACAACATCTGAAACCGATGAATCTATTTTTGTACATAAAGGGAGTATAAATGAGCCTTAAACCTAACTTCCAATATATATTTTTGAACTCCTCTTGTTTCATTAAATCCCCAAAATCACAGATACATTAACACAACACAGCTCAGAGATCACTTTAGTCTTGACTGGATTAGAGGCAGAAATGTCAAAGGTTGAATCTCAAAAGATGAGCAAATAAATCCAAACTATCTGCATGTCTTGACAGCACGAAATGTTTTTCTTTAGTTAATTAACTCTTTAAGCACATCGTCTCATCGCTAAATGGTTTCACATATGATATCAACTCACAGGAGCAGTTCTGCAAAACCACAGAGCTGTCAAGAGTATCTCGTCTCAATTAAGATCCTTTTAACACTTCATTTAATTCCCAAACACGGTAGTAATCGCCCGACAAAGTCCCCACATCCTCTGATAGGATCTTCCTAACCCTTCAAATGAGTCAAAGTGAATTAGGGCTAATGGGTAAATCATTTAATGGGGAACGGAGTTTGACAGAGGAATTGGATTACAAACCAACGCTAAAAGCAGAGCCAGAACAGCTGTTTTAGATAAAGCGTACACATGGGTCCTCCCTCCGTGTCCTCCCTCCTCCTCCTCCCTTCCTCTAAAATACAAACTGTCCTCTCCCCACCGCTCCTCCACTGGGCCGCTCTAACCACTCGCAGATACACACTTCAAAGTGCAGCATTTGGCACCGACAACATGTTTAGAGTGGAAACTTACTTAAAGTGGTCAAGGCTAGCGCTATAAGAAAAAATAACATATAAATGAGAAATATATTTGAGCTTTAAGCTACAGGCCGTCCTCAGTGTATTGTAAAATGCTGTATAGGAGGAAAACTAAACATCTGTGCAGCAGCAGCGGCGGCGGCGGCGGCGAGTTCAGCGCTCTGTGTCAGTTTCTTGTATTTGTGTTCCACATGAAAGCGTTTTAATAAAGCCTCCTTGTCAGCAACAACAGTAATATCTGTCCGTCAAAGCTGATCAGAGAGCCTACTGGTTTACAGGGGCGGAGCCGGCGGGGAAACCAAGGGTGGCTCAGCCCTCCTCCAGTGCCCCCCTCACTGAGTAATATAATAATAATAATAATAATAATAATAATAAAAGATGAACCAGGATAATGCAGAAAATGACAACAAAAACATGCAAAACACACAAAAAAAACACGTAAAACAAGAAAACAAAAGATGCAAAATAACCAGACATAAGTGACATGCAAAACTAAACATCAAGCAAGATGAGACGTTAAACATTTAAAAAGAGACACAAAACAAACACAAGGAGATGCACAGTGACATGCAAAGCAAGACACAAAACACAATGACATGCAAAATTAAACATTTAAAAATAAATGCAAAATGTACTCTGCTCTCCTCATATGAAATACACTTTAAATTCTTAAAACTAAGAAAACTCTGCCAAAATTAAAGAGAAAACCTGGATCGATGTCACTTTTCTGGTGCTGTCATTCAGACTCCTTTCACAAATATTTAAACCTTTGAACCACGAGCGAATCGGTTCAATTTCTTTCAAAAACATGGAGGAAAAAAAAAATGCACGAAATTAGTAGATTTGGAAAAAATTATTATTTTAAAAAGCTAGTTAAAGATGTTCAGAGAGCTATATTTATAATTATCATAAAATCTATGAAAAAATATTTTTTCAAAATTAAATAGTTTTTAACCGTTTTTTCTAGATCATTGTATTGTGTTTTTTTGTTTTTGTTTTTCTTTTTAACATTTCGATGCAAAATAATCTTTAAATCTAAAATCTTTCCTGGTGCCGTCCTTTCTGGTTTGAAGTGGTTAACCAGCCAAATGTTTTCTTATTTCACAAATCCGGTTGTTTAGATTTACACCCCCACCGCACCTCGCCGAGAGGCTGAAAGTCAAAGTTCATCTGAGCGGGTCGACCTCCTCGTCTCCTTCCTCTTCCGCCTCCTTCATCCTTTGATCTTCTGGAGGACCTCGACACTTCCTGTCCACATGTGGGAGGTGCTGCTCCGCAGTGACAGCGCTCCGTTAATTTCCCGCGCTCCGTTAATTTCCCGCGCTCCGGTAAACAGTGCTCCCTCTCGGCTCTGCTCTGCATTAACCTTCACGTTTTCGCTCCTCAGAGGCACCTCGGATATCTGGCTCTCCTCTCCTCACACTCATCTTGTATCAGAGCAGCGACACTCTGAACAAACTGGCTCCTTTTAAACCGGTGTGAGCGTCTCAGCTGTCAAACGCGTTACAGCCACGGCCTGGTTTTACTGGCAGAGAGCGCTCTGCAGCCGGGCGACGGAGAGATTAGCAAGACCGAGGTGTGACATGTATGGAGAGAGATTAGTGCCAGAATCATTTAAATATGCTGCAATCACAGTATGATCAATTATACGGCTCATTGTCTACAGCATTATCACTTATCTGTATTTAACTTATATTTATATTTATCATATTTTTTAAAAGAAAACTAAAAACTGCTTTGCACTTGCATACTCCTGCACATCTTTAAGATTTTCCTTGATTTTATGCATTTTATACACTATTATAATGCTTATTTTATTAATAATGTCAGTAGGTTTTATTTTATTTCCTATTGTATGTTATGCATTCTTACACTAAATGTTTTTCTTATTTTATCTGACTTTTACTATGTCATCAAGTGGATTTTATCCATTTAAAGATTTTGTTTTATTTTTACATGCAGGTTTTATTTTGTCTTTTTTAGGGTTTCATTCATTGACATTATTTTAATTATAATGAAATGTTCTGTTTGGCAAGTGTTTGTCATGTTCTGACAAATTCTAAAAGTTATCCTAAAATTTTATCATAATTAGCGTATGAATTGTTGATACGGCCAAAAAAAAAAATGTTCCATGAGGTCACATTGATCACCAAACTCTAATCAGTTCAATGAGTGGACGTTTGTGCCAAATTGAAAAAACCCTCGAGGCATTTTTAAAATATTGCATTCACAAGAATGAGAGCAGATGACATCAAAGTGACCTTGACCTTCAACCTATGAGCACCAAAATGTTATCAGTTCATCCTTGACTCAAAGTGGATGTTTGTGCCAAATTTGAGGAAATTCCCAAAAGATTTCTTTGAGATATTGCGTTCAAAAGTATGGGACGGAGGTCTAACCCGAACACAGAATGCCTCAGTCCAGCTATCACTGACGCGGAGGCGTAAAAAAGTTTAAGTCTTCGTCACCGGCTGATATTTGGGTGGGAGCTATGACGAATTAACTCTTGGCCTCAGTGGCAGCTGAAAACGAGCCGCAGCAGCACCAGATGATGAACATGTGGGATAAACTCAGGAAACTAAATCAGAAAATCAGTTATGTGCATTAAGTTGAAATCAAATTCAGTTTCACTCCTGAGATTTAAAGTTTAAATTACACCTCCTTTTTAAATGTCCAAAACAAACCTGACAAACATTGAATATGCAGTCTTTGCTGGCACTGATCTCTTCTTCAGATGTTCAGCTCAACAGTCGTCGCAGAGCGTGGGCGAAACGTCAGCAACGTCCAAAATGATACGCTGACTTAACTTTGCTGTCACCTTTGAAATATGTTGCTAATAAATGGAGACGCTGCACTCACCCACGCAGTCGCAGCACTCTTCCCAAAGGTTCCCCAGACACAGCATGCACTCTTTACAGCACGAACAGTTCCCGTCAGACGGACGACACTGGCACAGCTCCTGCAGGACACACACACATACACACACACACACACACACACATCAGAAACATGCATCAGCACAACAGCAACTTATAAAACACAGCCAGTGATCATTAACACGGATCCTCAACACTTCTGTTTCCAAAATATGGAAGATGATGCTGATACTTTTTTTTTCAAACAATGCAATTTTCTAACTGTTTGAAACCTGGAACATCACTTGTCTTCTGCTGCATTCAGACACATTTCACATGCATTTAAACCTTTAAAACCTGTGCAAATTGTTTAGATTTCTTTTGGTAAAAAATATCTAAAAAGGCAATGAGCAACTTTGCAAGAGATGTCCCACAAATAGCAAGAAATTAGAAAAAGGTGACAAGAAAATGACCTAAAAAATAGTTTTAAAGAGAGAAGTTATTAGATAATATTAATAATAATTTTATAAGTTGGAAAAAAATGTCAAGAAAACTGAGGTCATTATTATTAGAAATATTATCATTATTATTAATAACAATATTAATATTATTTTTTTCAATTTTATTTTACAAATTCCAAGATTACAATTTTATTTTATTATTTATTCATTTTGTTTTGTTTGTTTGTTGTGCTTGTTTCTTTAGCTTTATTGTTTGTTTTAACTTTTTAAATTTATTTTATTTAGTGTATTTACAAACTGCAAGAACTTAGGAAAAGTTGACAAGAAAATGACCTGAGAATAAATTTGAAAAGAGAATGAAATGAAGAATATGTGTGTGTATAACAGATCCAGGTCTGATCGGTGCAGCAGCATCAGTGTTAGAAATCATCCCGCAGACACAACACGGCGTTTACACTCTCTGCACAAACAGCAGACGAACCATTAAAACATCAACACAAAGAGAAACAGCAGGTTCGCTTCATGCACAGTAATTATTACAGCACGAGGCATGCGTGAAAAATAATAAACCTCGGCTGTATTTCCATTCATGAGCGGAGCAGGTTCTGACAAGTTCACACTATTCAAATTGTTTTCTTGAATTTTCTCAGACTGCAGCTGAGGCTCTGATGTTACTGTGTACTCTAGGTACAAATTTAGGTAGTTGTACTTTTTACTTTCACTCCACAACATTTCAGAGGTAAATATCGTCCTTTTCAATCAACCACATTGATCTGACAGCTACTGTTACTTCGCAGATCAAGATTTTATTTTTTTTTAATAAAATACACATTTTTATAGAGATGAAACTAGCAAACAGTTAATACAGTTAAAAAATGAAGCAACTAAAACAAGAATAAAAACATAATTTCCACAAACAGCTGCTTTACAGCACACTTTGTTATTAAACAGAATAAAGACTGTAGTCTATTATACGGAAATAATTCTTTGAATTCTGAATGATGTGAGAGATGCTCAGTGGTGTCTGAATCCAAAAAAAGTTAGAATTTAAAGCTGCAAAATTATGCAAATGTTTCGCATCATTGGACCCAAACAGGAAGCGCGCTAAAGACTTCAGCGAGCCGAGCAGCTAACTTCCGTTTACAGCGCTTCACTAACCCGAATGTGGATAAAATTATTTAATCCTGTGGAAACTTTCAAACTTTCAAAATGTTCTGGGACCAAACGGATCATCAAATAAATAATAATAATAAATAATAAATCATCTTTGGTGAAAGTGCTTTTGGCATTTTTGCTCCGTTATTTTGGCGTCAGCTGCAGAGTCGACTTAAACTGGACTCTTTTATCAGCACGGGAGATTTTAGAAACAGGATTGGGGACATTTTGGACGCTGTATGCACTGCGTGTTTGTTGCCTGTTGGTATGTGTGAATTTTTATGTTGTTTTCTTTAACTTCTGCTGTTGTGTTTCCGGTTTACTTGCTCTTTTATGTGCTAATTCTTTGTGCTGCTGTACTATTCCTGGTTAAATACACAAAATAAAACATCATGCTTTGTTATGAAAAGAGAAGATAAATTGTAGAAAAGTCTGTTATTATGAAATAATCCTGTAAATTCTCAATTTTTCACATATAAATCGGGTTCACTGGGTTCGTTTTTGTTAACGCGACTCATACACGAAGGCTGACAACGCAGCAGAAAAAGGCTCTAGCAGCGAGCTTCTCGAGTTGCTTTTTATAGAAGGAAGGTAATATTATTACAAGAGCTTCTGCAAACATCCCCAAAACATGCAACCTCTGCTGATCCCATAACTCTCCTAAAAACACTCAAATAGCTTCATTCCTCGACTCCGGCTCGTCTCGGGGGACGTGCAGACAGCCAGGGAAACCAAACTCAAACGTGTAGGTGGGGTTGAAAAGTGGGTGAGTTCCTCTCTCCCCCCTCGGCTTTCTCCTGATACAGAACAGGGAGCACATTCCTCCAAGTCAAGGTCACCGCGATGAGGGAGGTGGAGAAACGGGGGGAGGGAGGGAGAAGAAAACACCTGGAGAACAGAACATGGCTGCACACTTTCCCCCTCCTTCCCTCCCTTGTGTTTTTTTCTCCGTTAAGCCTCCGTCATGTTCCCTCTCTTCCCTTTTTCTATTTTTCCTCCTCCTTTAAATCGTCGCAGAAGCCTTTTCCTGCACAAAAACAGTCTCGGCGATGATAAAAGACTCTCCAATGACTCACCAAGTGAGGGATTGCAAAACCACACACAGTTCGCTTAATCACCAGCCTCTCCGTCCCCAAACCTCTGATCAGGATCTGATCCCAGGAGTAATTATGACTCTCAGAGGTGGAATTAGAAGAAGAAGAAGAAGAAGAAGAAGAAGAAGAAGAAAACTAAACAGCTGCCCCAGGAGGGGAACATGCATCTCACATTACACCAGTCAGAAAACGCTTTTTAAATCATTTCATGGAAATAAAAGAGCCTTCAACAGACATGGAGCGAAGTTAGGGGTTTTTTAGTCTTTATGCTATAAAGACTGGAAACAGGAACAAAAGTCTGGATCTGTGTTTCAAACTATTTAGTGTTTAAGTTCTCAGCTGTTAATTTCATCCACTACAATTTACTCCCGTATACCACAATGCAATGCAGTCGTGTATTTCCAGAGGAAGAAAATTCTAGCACAGTGTCCGAAATCTTGTGATTCCCGATATAGTTTACTGTTTAATACACACCACACAGAGAACAGTGAGTGAGTGAGAGAACGGTTCTGAACACATCTTGGATGTCTACAAAATCCCTCTAAATAAATACTTCAACATGTTCGAACATACTCGCAACAGTTTACACGCAACAGTTTTTGCATGAAATGTTCAGCTTTTGTTGCAGTTTGGCCAGCGTTTTGGGGGCCTGAAAATGCAAATTTGTGAAACCAGGTTCCAGAGTGTAATCTTTTGGAGACCCAACCCCCTCTGTCGCCGTAAACCGGCGATGTGCAGATACCGTGGGAACCGTGACGTCAGGGTCGTACATCGCACACACGCGCCAACTACAGGCCTGGCATACTTACTAAAGCGGGTTTTTGGGGTTTTTTGGGGGGATCCGTCTACACAAGGATCATTTTCACAATGTTATGTTTTAAACGTAAAGGGCTGTTCTCGTCTAAACGTGGACTCAATCATGTTTCTGCAAAGATTAACCTATAAAATGAGAAGAGTAATAAGTCTACATCTCAGTCAGTGATACTCAACTTACGGCCTGCGGGCCAAATCTGGCCCCTGACAGGCTGCGAGGCGATAAAAAATAAAAATATTTCTGTCAAAATTTAGAACACAAAACTTTGTCTAAATGCCTTTCAACATCAATACAGCAATTTCCCTGCAACTGTCTGTGTAAAGTTCAGTTCATTTTAATAAAAATGAATGAATAAAAATAGCTCCCCGAGGTTTTACAAAGTAAAAGTTCCTCCCATACTCACTCATTTCTTGTATTGCAGTCGTCCCTGGTGTTGCTTGAGTGTAATACACACACTTTTTAATTAATTTTACCCTTGACTTTTCAAATAAATCTTAAATTTCCCTCGGGATCAATAAAGTACCTATCTATCTATCTATCATAAAAAGCCAATACAGATAATCGTCAAAACGCCAAATATCGGCCTCGATAATCGGCCAGGCTGATGATCTGACAGCCCTTATTTTGTAATAACTCTGTCCGACACTTATCGAGCAAAAAGATGGCAAATATTCTCTAATTTAAGCTTTTCAAATGTGAAATTGTTTCTGTTTTTCTCTGTCTTGAAATTAAATCTCTTTGTGTTTTGGGCTGTTGGTGGTAACAGAAACAATTAAAAGACATCATCTTGAAAGCTGTGATGGGTATTTTTTTCACTACTTTCTGACATTTTCCAGAATAAACAATCGTAAAAAAAATTAAGATTAATCGTAGTTGTAACCCTACAAACAACAGCTTCCTGGATGAGGTTATCCGGAGGACTCTGAGCGCTCCTGTCAGGCGTCCCCTCGCTCTCACACGGAAACTGCTGTAATCAGTGAAAACTCAGCTGCAGCGAGACAAAGAGACTCTGGAGAGAAAGTGAACATGTGCCGCCTCGTCCTGCCGAGCGACCGCTGCTGTGCGTTCACTTTGAAATCTGCTGCCCCACCCTGCTCCACAGCCCGGCCCGGACAGAGCGTCCGCACCAAAAACTGTACGCCTCCCTCAGCCAACCTCCCCCAACAGACGCACACCTCCTCCTGACCTCCGCCTCCCCTCCCTCCTCTCATGTTCCCCCACCCTCGGGGGGTTTTGGGGAATTCAGACAAATGACTTGAGATGGCAGCAGAGCGTAAAAGCGAGCGTCGGCCGGCAGATCCCACTAATCACGAGCAACATGGAGCTTCCACAGAGCGGCAGGAAAAGTTTCTCCTTCACGGCACACGCACCATCGCTCTCGCCTCTGACAGCTAGCGAGTCGGTGTCAGCGGGGTCGCGGAAGCTACAGAGCTGCAATGATTCATCAGGCGAAATAAGCCACCTGAAGTAAAGAAGGAGCAGCGAACACAAACGCTCGGCCGAGCGCAGGAAGTTTGAAATGTACAGAAGCTGAAACCAGAAGGAGCGTTTGAGTGTTTTTATGGGATCAGCAGAGGTTGCATGTTTTGAGGATGTTTGCAGAAGCTCTTGTAATAATATTACCTTCCTTCTATAAAAAGCAAAATGACTTTGTGCCAAAAATGTAATCTTAGCTGTAAAAAAAAGATCAACAAGGGACTCTTTTTCCTGTGAAAACTGATTGTTTTTTTTAAAGTCGACAGGGAAATTCTGTCTTTTTCCCCCAATCTTTTACTTAAAATGTTAAATTTGCAGGCAGGTTGCAAAATGTGAATCAGACAACTAAAATTGTGAAACAGTGGCATCTGAAGCACTGTAACATCTGCTTAATTTTCTGAGAGAATTTGCAGTTTTTTTCTTTTTCTCGTCATAAAATGAAAATATCCGTCTGTGTTATCTGGCTGCTGATCTCGTCCTCCGCTCGGAGGGTGAGGACCTCCTGAATCTCAATATTTTCCCAGTTTGCTGACATTTACAACTGCTGTTTTGTTTCTTTGAGTTAGCTGCAAACTGCTGCGAGCCGCTTTTTAAATTTCACATGGTGGTTCACGCACATAACAGCGTCAAAACGTCACTCATCCGCCCACGATCCCGTCTCACCGGCTGTCCCTTTTACACAGAGCTTTAGTCGGCGCTGTTATAAAACTGTGTTTAAATGCTTTTTACAAATGTTAAATCAAAACTTTCTACATCATATAAAAATAGCTCCCTGAGGTTTTACACAGTAAAAGCTCCTCCCATGCTGACGCATTTGTTTTGCATGTTTTGCACACTGCCTTCCCTGGTGCTGGTTGAGTGCAATAAACACTTTTTCAGTAATTAATTTTATCGGCGATCATAAAAGTAAAACACAACATAAAATTTAGTATAGGTTTACTTTGTCAAAATGGGACAGTGACAAGAAGACAAGAGGACAAGGAGGCAAAGTGGGACCCGGACTGCGTGCCAACTGATGTTTGGCAATTTAATCAATTGCACGTTTGCTAAGGAATCTCAAGCACTAAACTAAAGCTGGCCCTGCGCTGTGAGCTGATTTCTTAGTAAAGTGAAGCACCACAATAGAGACCCATCAGCAAATCCCAAAAAATCCCAAAAATACAGACTACCTCAGCGACCTGCAAAAGAAAACCCTGCAGTTTACTCTCACACAGCGGCGGAGGTCAAACAGGTGAAATGGCCACTGAGGTTAAACACAGTACTTAAAAAGATGTTAATGAGAGAGGCGGGGCCGCTAAACACACGGCAGGTCACACACACACACACACACACACACACACACACACACACACACATACACACACACACACACACACACACACACACACACACACACACACACACACACACACACACACACACCAGGACAGAGGACAAGCTGCCTCACTCGACAGGTGTTTGAAAGACACTCTTCTTCATGTTTTCCCCTCAAAATAACAAAAATCCATGAGACTGTGTGTTATGTCGGGGGCGACACCTCTCCGGCCCTCACTGGGCTTCAGACGTGAAGGAAAAAGTGACACAAGGAAAGTGATGCTGGAAAGTCAACAAAAGTCTCACATAAATAAAAGCGCTACCGAGCAGTTTCACCCTGCTCTCAAACGGTTCGCAGAGCGACCAGTTTGACAAAACACCTTCAGTTTTCTCTGTTTGTACTCGCTTGTGGTAACAGTTACTTTCTCACAAAGCTGGCTTATTGATATTAAAAACTAAAACGGAAAAATGAATGAAGAGAAGAACCAAATTTGGGAAGAAACTGTAACCAAAAAAGTCAAGTCAAGTCAGATTTATAGTGTTTCTGTTGGGTTCTCTCAGTTGCGGGAGTGTGCAATTGATTTTATTTTAAGGTAACTTTAACTCAGACTTTGAGGAAAATCTTAACTTGAGGTGTTTTGTTCAACAGTTTAGGGATTCCTTAAGTATAAGACCTAGAAAACGAGAAAATCTTAAATACTTAATAATATTTTAAGGATACATAAAGGAGATGACTTGAGGACGTGCATCTGATTGTAATTTAAGGTAACTTTAACTCAGACTTTCAGGAAAATCTTAACTTGAGGTGTTTAGTGCAAGCGGCCGCAGGTGTGCATGAATCTGCACAGTTTGCTGCTCGTCCGCCGCTCGCTCTGGGAAAACTTCTCTTCCAGATTTAATTCGTCTTATCGCAGGAATGTATCTGCATTCTTCACAACAGATTCCATCTTTGTTCTCCGCTCCAGATCTCCATCTCGGACAGATATTAACCTGACTTTGGTTACGGCTGGAGATTTGTTTTTATGTGAAGCGTTTGCACAAAACTGGCAGAGCTCCTCGACAACAGCAGAGACATGTTTCCTTGTGTAGTTTTTAGTCTGTCCTGCCAGTTTAATGCTGATTTAAATGGTATTAAATTAAAGTTCGGACTGCTCTAAAGTTGAACTCGACTCTGGCTGCAGACGACTTATAATTTGCATTCTTGTCAAAGAGAAACAAAAATCTGTGTTTACACGAAAACAGCTGTAACACCGTCGGATGAAAAGCTTGAACTTGGCTGCACTCACGGAGACATTTCCCACTTTGATCTAAAAACCTCATGACTTCAGCACTCAGCAGATCAAATTATCTGTCTGCAGCCACAAAGTAACCGAAGGCAAGGAGAGCTCTCTGTGAAGATTTTTGAACACTGTACGGGATTTTTGAAGATACAGGGTTCATACGCATCTTTACCAAAAACATTCCCATGACTTTTGAAGGATTTTGAGGCAAATTTTAAAGACCGCACATGTATTTTGTATTTATTTTACGGCTGTTTTTTTAAGACAACATGCCTTCCAAACCCACTGGTTCACTGGCTTGGAGGGAGAGTTTTTTCTTTAAAATTTTGGCCTTTTTAAAAATCATTTATTTATTTTTTATTTGCAATTTTCAAAGAAAACTTGTTATTTTGTTTTTACTTATTTATCTATTTAGATTTTTGGAAATTTTTGAAGAAACCATTTTGACTATTTTCTATTCTTTGAGAAAAAATCAGCAGAATGACCATTTATCACAGCCAGAAAGTGTAATTTAAAAAAAAAATATCATTGTATTTTCAAATTTCCGGGTAGTTCTTGAACACATCACGTGTTATTACACAGGTTTGTGAAGCAGAATCACATGACTTTTCCAAAAGCTAAATACCATTTACCTTTAACAATATTTAGTTTTCCAAAACTTTTCCAGGCCTGGAAATCCCTATTTGCAAATTCTATGACTTTTCTAGGTTTTTCATGACTGTATGAACCCTGTTTAATAAAAACACTAAACACGACCGTTTAAACTTGAATATCCCTTCCCTAACTCAAATATAAAAACATCACTCCCTCATCTCTGCTTCAAAAATGATCTGAAGTGCCTCCACGTTTTGCACCACCCTCTCCGTCTCATAAATAACTAACAGTTCCTAAAATTAGGTGAAGTTGGGGTTGATTGATAGTGAGACAGACAGGCGTTATTATACAGGAGTTATTCCCAACCCAACATGAAACATCCACCACTACAGCGTGAAAGCTCGGCGTGCGTTACCTGGATGAGACACTTGCTGACGTCGCTCGCGCAGAGGGCTTTGTTGCAGCCGGAGGTCAGAGACAGTCCTGATAGGAGGAAGAGGAGAGCGGCGGCGGCGGGGAGGATCAGCTGACCAGGCCTCATCCTGACGGCTCACCAGCACGGCACTGGAAACACCTACATCAACACACAGGACGCAGGACGGGACCTCAGAGACCAGAGCAAATAAACAGTCCATCACTGACATTCCTCAGGAGGAGCGAACGTGAGGAGCTGCAGGCGGTGCATCACGGATAACACGGCGAAAAAAGTGGTGCATTATGGAAATATTACAACCCCATCTCCAAATAAACTGGGACAAAGGGTGGAGGATATGGCTCTAAAATAATATCATGATATTTGGGGGTATTTTTGCAATAACAATATCCTTGATGATATAACAAAATACTGACTAGGGGTCGACCGATACAGGTTTTTCAGAGCAGATACCGATATTTTTGAAAAACTGTTGCAAACAGTGTAAGAACTAGGGGTCGATTATTGGCCTGGCTGATTATCGGGGCTGAAATTTGATATTTTGTTGATTATTTGTATCTCTGTTTTATTTTAAAGATTGCCGATAAAATGAATTAAGGTCAAATTATGGGAATTACCCATAAGCAACACCAGGGAAGGCGGTCTGCAATGCAGGCAAAGAGTGTCAGCATGGGAGGAAATTTTAATTATTAAACCTGAGGGAGCTATTTTTATTTATTTATTTTTTATTTAAATTTTCAATTGACTTTATAAAAAAAGTTGCAGGGAACTTGCTGTGTATGATGATGAAAGTTTTAGTTTTGATTAAACATTTGTTAAAGGCATTTAAATGAAGTTTTGTGTTGGAGTTTGTTATATCCCAAACTGTAAATATTGACAGAAATATTTTTATTCTTATTGTTGATGCATATCAGCTCTAAATATCTGTTATCGGTCTCATTAATTACTAATAATCAGTATCTGCTCTGAAAAACCAATATCAGTCGACCCCCATTAAGAACATTTCTCAAAGCACAATTGCAAAGAATTGAGGGATTACATCTACATTTTAATCAAAAGATTTGGAGAACGCACAAAAATCTCTAAACATAGACGGCAGAGCTGTAAACCAACACTGAATGCCCGTGACCTCTGACCTCTCTGACTGCACTGCACTGAAATTCAACATGACTGCATCAAGTATATTACCACATTGGGTTCAGGAACGCTTTGGAAAACCAGCGTCAGTAAATCTCCTTTACTTGCATCTACAAACCAATCAAGCAAAGTGAAAGCCAAAAATCAACAACATCCATAAACGGCTCCGACTTCTCTGAGCCCGAGCTCATCTGAGACGGACTGACGTAAACTGGAAAAGCGCGCTTTAGTCCGGCGAGTCCGCATTTCAAACTGTTGCTGGCTATCATGGATAATTCAGATTGTTATCAGTGCAAAGTTCAAATCACCTGTGATGGTTTGGAGGTGTGTTAGTGCCCATGGCATCATGGGTAACTTGCACATCTGTAAAGACACCGTCAATGCTGAACGCTACATACAGGTTTTGGAGCAACATATGCTGCCATCCAGACATTTTTTTCCAAGGACGTCCCTGCTAAGTCCAGCGAGACAATGAGACACATTCTGCTCGTGTTACAACAGCGTGGCTTTGTATTAAAGTCCAGACCTGACTCCCTCTGATAATATGTGGCACACTAACAGAGACCCCGCTCCGCTGAGGAACAAAAATCAAATATCAAGCAAGAACAGGTACGAATTTCACTCTCAGAGCTTCAACAGTTAGTGTCCTCAGTTTCCAAACGCTCAGAGTTTTGTTTTGAAAGGAGAGACGATGTCACAGAGTGGTAAACATGTTCCCGTCCCAACTTTTTTGGAACATGTTGCAGCCATCAAATTCAGAAAAAAATCAAGTTTATCAGTATTAAATCTAAATTGAAATTGGTTAAAGAACATGTTACGGGGTTCGAACTGAGTTTGGTAAAAGAGCCTTTAAGTGTGCAGCTCAACAATACAAAATTTGGGGATTTACCTGAATTCTCTTTATCTGTATGCATCAAACTGCACAGGATGTTTTGTTCCCATACTGGAATATCTGAAATCTAATTTTTCATGTCATAGAGGCTGCAGCAAAAACAAGATGGAAATGTATTTAACCCTTTGAGACCTGAGCAATTTGATTTCTTTTGAAAACATAAGAAAAGGAAAGAAATTAGTAAAAAATGACCTGAAACTTAGTTTAAGAAAAAGAAGAAAAATAAAAATTAAAAACAGGCCAAGGGAATAATATCCCTGAAGATACATTGAGAATAATTATGATTAAGTACTTTTAAAAAGTATACTTGGCTATTTTTTAATTTGTTTTCAATTTTCGGTACTTTTGAGGTCTTTTTTTTAACTTCTCTCTTTTTTATTGCTTTTTTTGGGTTTCCGGTTTTTTCACTTTTTTTATTGATTACTTAATGATATTTGGGTCATGTCTTGTTCTGTTGCTCACTGCCTTCTACTTGTGTTTTTAAAGGAAAACAAACCAATTTGCTCAAATTTCAAAGGGTTAAAACGTTATAATGAAGATCTCAACTTTGTCATGCAGACTTTGACATGTAAACATCACATTTCTAAAAGACCTGCGTCACATTTCATTCAAAGCCAGAACTCACTCACGTTACTGCAGTGGGATAACACACACACACACACACACACACACACACACACATCTGGCAACATCAGTTTCCTTCACCTATTTTTCCAAACGGTGCTCAGTCTGTGTAACCCTCCGCTTTCACACTTCACCACTCTGCTGCACATTGTTCCGCTTCACATGAGTGAAAACATGCGAGCAACATGAGCTCCCTCAGTCATGAACGCGTTTCTTCACCTCTTTCTTTTTTTTTTTGGACTCATCGCAAAAACCAAAACTTTGTCTCACTCGCGCGCAGCCGCAAAAGACACGATAACTCAAAACAGCGAAACAGCAAAGAAAGACTGAGGTTTAAACTCACCACAACGCTGTTAACGAGTCCGAGACGTTTCTTTTGGAGAGTGAGAGCGGCTGTTTTCTGTGTGAAATCCTCCAGGATGGTGCTCTGCCGCCGCTCAACTGTCCACTGTGTCCAGAGGGCGTCAGTCTCTCCGCTGCAGAAAGCGACAGGCAGTCGGGCGCCTTAAAGGCACACACTCCATTTTCTACCCAAAACGTCTGTGGAGGAAAGCACCGGGCCTCAGGTCACACAGACACACGCACACACACACACACACACACACACACACACCGGAGTGTCTTCAGCAAAAATGATCCACCTCACTGCACCGCGACCACCACCATCAGACATTTAAATCCGCGCCACGCTTTGTGCGTAAAACTTGTGCGTAAAATCCTTTCTGTTTATCTCCTTTTAGCTCCAAACTCGATGCTCGCCTGCTCAGGTGAGCTCTGTTTTCGCCTCTTTTTGCACAAATCTTTTCTTCTCCTTTAGCCACCCCCACTCCATTAACCAGCCCTTTTGTCTGCGGTCTTATCAGCGGCCCGGCGAGTGGCTCATTAGGTGAGAAAAAAGGCGATTCGGAAGCTGTGAAGCTGCGCAGACTTCCCGCTGAGAAAGAAACTCTGCCCCTCTCTCTCTGATGGGCCTTTTCAGTCCACACATGTTTACACGTGTTTTCCCGAAAGATCATCAAACACCACAACAGGCCTCACACACTTCAGCCTGCAGGGGAGGAGGGGGGGTCAGCGAGGAGCACACACACCTTCAACCAGGGCACACACTCATTTCAAGACGCATTTCTACAAAGTCAGTGTAAAACAAGGGCAAAAAAGTCGAAATATTCAAACACGAGAGATTTTTCTTATGATTAAACACAAAGAAAGTTAAGTTGAGTCTTAATTACACAGGCGAGTTAACTGGCAACATGAGCTCACTTTCAAAAATATAAACTTTACCCCGGAAACTAATTATTACCCGCAAACAATACTTCCTCTTAATTAACCCTTTGAACCCTGAGTAAGCACCTGGCTTGCCTGCCTTGGGGATGAGCAACTTAAAACAAAATGTCGCCAAAATTAGCAATAAAGTAGTAAGATGTTACAAGAAAATTACCTGAAAATAAGCACAAAAAAGGGAAGTAAAAAAACAAAACAAAAGGTGACAAGAAGAGAGTGCAAAAAAAAGAAATTTCTTTTTCTATAATATTTTTCAAATTATATATATAATAATAATAATAACAATAACAATGATATAATAATAATAACAATAACAATATAATAATAATAATAATAAAATAATAATAACTGTAATATAGTTTTCTGGATTTTTTTTCCCTTTACCCACAAATATTTTTTCAAGTAATTTTCTTGTCACATCTCTTTATTCATTTACTTTTGCATTTATTTTTACATTTATTTATTTTTGCATTTTCCAGAAAGTTCTTGCCAAGTTGCTCATTGCCTTTTTCCCATGTTTGCAAAATAAAGCAAATCAATTTACTCAGCACAAAAAGACTGATGTCGATCCAGGTTCCAAAGGGTTAACACGTGAAATAGCGAGGGAGCTCTCAGTTTGATCACTGCAGGATGTGCACTGTTGTGTGCAGCGACATCTACTGGCTGAAAAGTAATACTGCTGCATGAGAATGACTGAAGATGAAATGTTAAAATCATGCATCATTTGTAGGGATGCAACTCAAAATTACTTTAATTGATTGATTAGGGCTGCACAACTGATCGAAATATTGACAAAATCGCAATGAAGCCAAGTGCAATACCCAAAGCAAAGGAGCGGCTTTCTTTTTAAATTTAAATAAAATGTCACAAAATACCATTATAAAAGCCTTGTTGTGCTGCAGAGATGCCACAGCCTTTAAGTTATATTCAAGATGAATAAGAGTAAGAAAACACGTGTCTTTGGTGCAGACCCCAGAAAAAAAATCACATTTAATTATTTTCCTTTTAATGCAGAAGAATACTTTGAACATTTATTTCTAAACAGATGCATAAAAGAGGGACGAGTAGCTGCAGGGAAACTCCTGAACAATGTCTAATCTGAAAAAGAGAATTCTTTTAAAATAAAAATATTTACAAAATATAAACAATTTATTTTAATATGAGAAATGTATTTTTTTTCATGAAATAATTAAATTTTTTTTTGCAAGTTTCTGTAAATTATATTTATATTTTCAGGGGAATTTCACCTAAGTCAGGACTCATATCACATTGCAAATATAATTTTTTTGTATATTGTGAAGCCCTACTATTGATTAGTCTATAAAGATACAGTAAGCTCAGAAAAATTCCTATTTTTTTTACCAACATTTAAAAACACAATATTTGCAATCATAGAAAAATGGAGGAAAGCAGCAAACTCTCACTTTAGAGAAGCTAAAGCTGTGAATGTTCAATATTGTTGATAATCAATTATCAATCATCAAAAACTGTCCATTGACTAATCGATTAATCAACTGACTGTGTTAGCTCTAATTTTCACATTAATGACACCAAAGGCAACAATTTCAATTTCACAACAAATAAAATTTATTCAATTATATATTACAAATATGTACAAGTCATGTAACAAGTAAATATTAAAATAGACATTTTTAGAACTATCGTTCAAAAAGGCATTATGTTGAAAAAATAGGTTTTGTTGTGATCTCACATTGAAACTGTAAAAGTATGTGTGTTTTTTTTTCCCTTGGAAGCCACAACAGACTTTAATGTGCGCGAGACACGATGGACAACACATGAGGAGTGAGGCTGTGAGAAGGGACATAACACAATGGCGCGAGAAAAAAAAAAAAGAAAAAAAAAGCTGGAACACTTCAGCAAACCTCACAATTAAGTCCACAGTACAGCTTTTTAGGAAAAAAGTACAAACAACGCAACGCATGCACAGCATTTAATTGCCAAAGTCAAAAAACACCAGCTGTGGCGTGGAGCTCCAGATGAGGAGGGAAGAAACAGTAAAAACAAAAAACACAACAAAAGCCAACACATGCTTAAGATCTTAAGCCAACAACAACGAGAACATCACGGACGAAGAAGAGGACACTCGATATAAAAACCAACTTTGGTCCATTAAAACATGAGACAGAACGAGTTTACAATCAAAATATCTATTATTTTTCGTTTTTACAAGTTTAAAATAATAATTACATGGCTATTTACAAATGCACATTTTTTTATGTATAAAATAAGTTAAAAAATTAAGAGCACAGTCTGTACACAATGTATGAACACTCACTTTGAAAACAACTGAACTTGTATCGGTTGTGTGACCCTGCGTGATGAGGAGCAGTAGCAGGTGGTCGTCGTCCACACGTCGCGTCTCGCTGCAGCTCCCTGCACCGCCCCGGCTTTTGGTCTCTGCTCCCTGGGCTTCGTCTGCGGCCTGGACCCCCGTTTTCTGTACGAGGAACCGTCTGTCCTCGTCCCCCCGTCCTCGTTTGGACTGTAAGAGCGCTGGAGTAAAATCGCGTCTTTTCTAAGTGCTCTTCTGTTGCCGCCACATTCTAAGTGCTTCACATTTTTCTTTCCTTTTCCTCGAATGTGCAGGCCGCTTCTCGTGTCCGTGATACGGCTGCCGCTGTGGCAAAGGTCGCCTGTCCTGCAGCTCATATCGGGGTGAGGTCGAAGTCGTCGTTGACCTCCACGAGCGGGATGTAGAACTCGGGGATCTCGAAGATGCTGGTGGACTTGTAGGTGGCGGGGTCCAGCTCCTGCAGTTTGAGCTGCCACTCCAGACGCTGCACGGCGTTCAGGGCCGCCGCCTCGTGCTGCTGCCTCATCAGGAGACACGTCTGTGGAGGGACGACGGTATGTTATCATTTTTAGATCAAGAATATCTTTTTTTTGGCCAGATTTGGTCGAGAAAACACATCAAAGACAAACACCAGAGGGCATCAGGAGATCACAGTCACAGTCGGGCTGGGCGATTATGGAGAAAATTAAATATCTTAATCACTTTAATTAAACACCTTAATATCCATAATGCAACAATATTGTAGGGTTGACTACTCGTGCTTTCACAAAATATTTACGTGTTGTTTTTTGATAAATTATTACCAGTGATGTGGATATAAAGTCTACGTAACCAATAACCGAACATCTGAAACAGTCTGAGTCATCACTTCACTGTAACGCAGCCTTTAAAACCAGCACGACAAAACTTACGACATCCAAAATGTGTGTTTATATGTGATAGTCTAATATCAAAGAATTTAAGTCATTAAAGAAATTACATTAAAAAATAATCAAAGAAACAGTAAAAAATCTCTGAAACACATCTTCTTAAGTATTAATATGTTAAAGTTTCTTTACTCCTCAGTGACCGTAAACTGAATATTTTTGGGGTACGGACAAAACTGAATATTTAAGGCTGTTTTCTTGAGCTTGGGGAAACACTGACATTTTCCATCATTTTCTGACATTTTATAAAGTAAAAAACCTAATTCTTTTTATAAATTAGAAAAATTCTAAATATTGTATCTAATTATTTTGCGTGCTCGAAATAAAGATCTAACCAAGTAAAAACAGACAAACAATCTCAGCGACCTCACCTTCAGTTTGTCAAACTTGTCATCGACGTCTTGTAACCAGGACATGAACTGCCGGGCGTTGAATCGGTCTCTCACCGACGTTTTGCCGTCATCGCTCTGTGAACCAAACAAACCAAAACTCATTTCAACACGGAGCATTTCTGCACATTATCACTCAGAACGGACTGAAAACTGAACACACAACCGTCACTTCACGCCTCTCACCTGGACGTCTTGAGGCATGTTGTAAACTTCAGCATCCAGTAAAACTGTGCAGGCACTGAAAGGCAGAGTCTGATTGGCTAGTGTTCTCGCTGCCCGGTAATGGACTCGTAGGACTTCCTGTTCATTAGAAACAATCAGTTTTTCCTGCAGGGAAGGAAGAGAATACATCCGATTAATACCATAAATCTGATATTATATGTGTTATTAAAATGGCATGAAGTATCTCGAGCACTGACATCCTTTTAAAGTCTTCAGAGGGAAAAATAACAAAACACACAGCTTCAAAATGTCAGGAGGTTTTCCAAAAAAGGCTCTTCTACAATTTGTTCCATTTCAGACGCTACAAGTGGCACTAAAAATGTCCACAGCTCCTCAAACGAGCCAAAACAAAACCCTCCAGGAGTGAAACTACGTACCCTTTCAATGCTGTGCTGCAGTCTGAGCTTCATGCGGACCACCTCTTGCTGTTTGAACATTTCTTTCAGCTGCTCAGGTAACGATGGAGGCGGAGTTATCTGTTCAAACACAACAATAGAGAAGGAGACGGTTTACAACACTTTGTCAAGGCTGCAAAAACACGTCTGATGATGCAGATATCAGTCAGAAACTTGGATTTATCATGTCATGTTTAAGCTCTTTCTCTTTACTTTTGATGAGTATTAACTTGACACTGTTTGAACTCTATAAAAAGTCAATATCTATTTTATATTTTTGACCTTCCCAAGTCAACTGTGGAGCTTTCATGCTCGTAGTTCAGTTTGTTTGGTCTGGATCGAGCAAGAAAAAAAATTATATGGATCAAAAAGCTTGTCTACAAATGCTGTTTAGATAATTTCCCCTATTTTCCAAGAATATTAGCGTAAGCATGCAGGTTCTTAAACGCAGAATAACCTGCTAAAAATAAGTAATAGATTACTTTCCCATTGCCAGTAGACTAGAGGTGAGAGTGCCTTTGTTATTCTTTTACTGGTGTGTCACGTTTGACTTCACAGATGTGCCAGAAAACTGGTTGGTAAACAGTTAAAAAGCAGCATGGAGGCAAGTAAACATAGTTTTTTCTTTTATATATCTTTTACTTATTCGGTTTCTCTGTCAAACTTTGTGCCAAACAAATTGGAACAAAATGTTCAAGTGGTGCTTGGATGGAGAATGACTGTATGTTGTGTCTCATCTCACCTGTCGGCTCTTTTTTTTACATCTTTTCTTAAAAAAAAACCTTATAAAATCATCGTCTCTCTTCTGTGTGCATTGAGCACTGTGATTGGCTGATGAACACTATGATGTCACAGCTAAAATAAGGAATTACTCTCTCTGTTGCAGCTGCACATAAAAATGAAACCGACACGGTAAAAACGGAATCAAACATTTTCTAAAAATCTGGTAAAAGGCCTTTTTTCACAAAACCTGAAGAGAACTGAAGAAGAACTCACTGTGGGTATGCAGAGTTTGCTGAGTGGGTTCCCGTCTAGGAGGTAGGATCCATTGAAGGTCACATATTCATCATAATACTGCGGCGGCTGGGGGGTGACGCTGCACAACACTTTGCGCTTCTCCTCGATCTTCTTCCGGATGTGCAGGAACTCGTAGTACGGGTTGGCTCTCTCCGTCTGGTACGGCTCAATCTCCTCCAGCTTTACAGAGTCGACGATAGCGGCCAGAGACTGCTGGCCTCGCTCCTTCTCCTGCTGGATGGCGGAGCACGACTGGGAGCTCGACACTTTGGGCATCTTTCTCTTGCGTGGATGGGGAACGTGGACGTCCACTTCGTCTTCTGCAGAGCGAACCTTGACCTTAGCCCCTGAGGAATCAGAATCCCGTTCTCCGGATTGTGGAGACGAGCTTCCGGAGGCGCTGCAGGTGCTGCTGCTACTACTGCTGCTGCTGCTGCTGCTGTCGGTCTGAGCTGCTGACTGGACGGTGCTTTGACACTGATCCTCTCCGCCTGAAGATGACTCTGGTTTCTCATCGGCAGGTGTCACCTCCATCGGCTCTGCGCTCGCCTCTGCTGCAGATTCAGAGGAGCCTTCTGTGGCCAGGCTGCCTTCGCCTGATAAACTCTCTGTTGTAACAGCAGCACTGTTCTCTGAGCTCTGTGGGGCGTCAGTCGTCTCTTCAGCTTTGTGCTCCGGGCTCGGGGGCGTCGTGTCCGTTTTCTCCGTCTGAACATCGAGACATGAAACTGTACCGTCACCGGGAGTTCTCGAGTTCTTGCAGTCTTGGTCATTCACACCCATATCCTCCTGAGAGCATTTGGACTCAGTGCTTGTTTGGTTAAAACCTGGCAAAGACTCCCCCGCGGTGGAGCTGGGAATGTGTGAACTGGTGGAGGGTACCGGACTTCCTCTACTGTCCGTTCCGGGGCTTTCTGTTTCCATACTCTCTTCTTCTGTTCCATCAGCACTCTCAAGAGGTTCGTCTTTAAGGTCCGAAACATGCGTGGTACCTGATTCTGTCTGCAGCGTGCTCTCCACACCAGAAACAGGTTCTTTCTGCTGAAGGGTTTTTGTGTTTGTGAGCTCTGACGGCTCAACGGAGAGACAAGCTGCAGGCGTCAACGGTGGATCTGAATCCTTGTTTGTACACTCTGCTTGCGAATTGTCTGTCGGACACTGGACGTCTTGCGCAACAGGATCAGAGGAAGGAGTCTCTTTTTCTGTTGACCCTGTTTGAGTGCTCTCTGGAGGGTTTTTATTCTGAGGATCTTTGTTTGACATTTGTGGCGTTAAACCACCAGGAGTGCTCCCTTCCTTCTCCGTGACTGAATCCGCAGCTGAGTTCACACATTGACTGTTGCTCTCCTCTGTGTCCGCCGAGGTCTCTCTTGTCTCCGGCTCCTCCATAGCTTTTGGCGGATTTTCAGGAGCTCTACCTTCAGTCGATGAGTTGGCGTCCTCGTCCAGAATAGCCCTGAGGTACGGAGATTCATGTCTGCCCGGCAGCAGCGTCCGATTGGTTTGCGTCACTTCTGGAAGACTGTTGCAATCCTTATCGTGAACGGACGGTGATCTGGTGGCTTGGATGACGAGGGAAGACTGGAGGAATGCAGGTTGAGAGTCCGAGGCTTCGAGGTTCATGTCAGAGTCGTATTCAACGTTTCTGGGTGTTAACGTCGTCGCCTGGCACGAATCCTCTGAGCTAGCGACAGAAACCAAGGACACGGACCTGGACATAAGGCCGCAGCGTTCACTCTCCGGTCGGGGCGATCTGGTCAGACAGTTTTCCACCGCTGACATTACCTTTGCGCTTATCGAGGGCAGACTCTTTCCATCGAGCGACATCGTTCTGGGGCTGGTGCCGTCCTTCAGGGATTTTTCCCTGTTGTGGACATCGGAAGCTTCGGAGCTTTTTGAGCGCATGAGCTCTTTACTCAGGCACGGTTCAGACTTTGTTCTGTCTTTGGGCTTGGACTTCCCCGGATCTGCCACAGGCCGCTGTTTGAGCCTTTCCCGCTCTTTCTGCTTGATTTTCTCCAGGTGTTTGCGATGCCACTGCTCGATCTCCTGGTCCTTGAGGCTGAGCATGCGCTCAAAGCTGGTCTGCATCAAGTCGTCGTTCACAAGCCTTTTTTCTTTGGGCTTGGCGTCTCGTGTCGCTGGCGAGGCTTTCGATTTGGCCTTGTCTGCATCCGTCTCGTTGGGTTTGGCCTTGCTGATTTTGGCCTGCTGCGAGCGCTCTTTGTGCCGCTCCTTCTCTTTATCCTTGTGTTTATCTGATTCCCTCTCCCGGTCTCTCCGGTCACGATCCTTCTCTGGTGTTCTCACGACTTCCTCCTTTGATTTTGCAGATAAGGACTTGCTGCTCTCGGACAGATAGCTCTTCTTCTCTTCTAACAGTAGCTTCAGATTCGAACTCGAGGAAAGAGGCCCATCTTTTATTTTCTCTCTCTTTTTCCTGTCACAGTCCTTTTCTTTCGAACGATCTGATTTACTATGATCTGCCGTCTTCTCCAGGGGTTTTCCTTTCTTATCTGCGTTGCGTTCCTTTTCTCTGTGATCCCCAACGCTATATTCTCTGTCCTGCCTCTCCCTATCAGACCGCTTGTCGAACTTATCTTTATTTTTCCTGCTGTCCTCGTGCTTTTTAGTTGTGGATAAAGATTTCAGTTTCTCGTTCTCTTTGTAGTTTTTATCTCCAGGCGAGTGTGTAGAAATGGCTCCTGTTCTTTCTTTTTCCTTCCAACGATCTACTGAATTCTGCGCTTCGGCTTTGTCAGCGTGCTCCGCTTTGACCTTTTTTTCCTTGTCAGGATGCCTTTTCTCCATTTTCTCCGAATCCTTTTCCTTTCCTGGGAGCCTCTTGTCAGTTTTCTCGCGTGAGCCTTTTTCAGAGAGCTCCAGCTGTTCTTGATCAGCTGTGATCCCACTTATGGGTTTCTCTTCTGTCTCTTCTTTCATGCTGTTGCTCTGCAGCGACTCCTCAGGAATCCGCCCTGAGCCGTGGCAGTCCACTCTCTCGTCACGCTCACTCAGCTTCGAATCCTTCACCTTCTCCTCTTTACCAGCGGCCTCCTTCCTCTCTTTTTTCACGGCCTTATCTTTTTCCCGCTCCTCTCTTGGCCTCTTTTCCTTGCCGCTCGAGTGTTTCTCCTTCGTGTTTCTCTCATCTTTGACAGGAGAGGAATCGGAGGTCTTCTGAAGTGAGCTGTTGTCTTCTCCTTCCTTTTTTACTGGCAGATGTTCATCTGTCTCATCGCTTTTGAAAAAATTCTCTTTCCAGAACTCTCTGTCAAACTCCAAATTCCTGTGGCTGTCTTTCCGAGCCTCCTTCTGCCTGTGCCGGCTCCGCTCTGCCTCGTATTCCCTCCTGTGCTTGTCTTTCTCCTTGTGTTTAAGTTTATGCTTCTTCACCACTTTGCCGTCCAAATCAGTCTTCCGTAAGGCACCTTCGGAGCTGTCCACACTGTTTCCTATGCTGCCATCTTTGTAAGGACTCGAATGACCGTCGTCTCCGTCTCCGCTGGAGTCTTTCTGTTGGTGTTTGCTCTTCTCCTTGTGCTTACACCCCTTGGTGCTGGAGCCTTCAGTGCAGTAGTCTGCCTCTGTGTAGTGGTTGAATTTGACACCGTCCACCGGACACGAGCTGTCACTGATGGAAATGCACATCTTAGTATTTTCCTGCTTGAGTGGTGTTTGTTTATCAGTCAGGCTGTGGTTCAGTTTTGGGGATTTTATAGACGACAAGTGGAAGAGGTGGACGGATGAGTCGTCTTTAGGACTAAAGGACATTTTGAAGGAGTCTTCCTCGCGACCTTTTTCTGAGCTCTCGGACACGGTCGCGAGAGAGAGGACCAAAGTTTTGCTGTTCTCTTTCCCGTCCTCTTGGTTTTCCTTATTTTTAATCTGGCTCTTGCTCTTCCTCTTGACTTTACCTTTTTCTTTTTGCTCAGCGTTCTCCTTCTTCGACCTTGTGTCCACCTTAAGAGTCTCTGAGCTCTGAGAGCATGTGGGGGAATTCCTTTTCTCCGAAAGGCTTTCCATTTCGTCGCTGGAGGTATCCGAGCTGCAGTGAACACGGGAAGTCTTCTGCTTTTTTGACTTTGAGGAGGAATCCCCTTTTCCGCTTTGCTTTCCAGCCACATGATTCCTTTCTTTCTCCTCCTTCTCACGCTGCCGTAGTTCCCTCCGGAGGATGTGTCTGTCGTTCAGGGCTTTACTGAGATCCTCCTCCTCTTCCTCATCTTTGAACTCGTACTCATCCAGACCTGGCACGGAAGATGACGCTTTCGTGGCCGGTTTTTCGTCTGAGTCCTTTTCGGTGTCAGAGTCTTCCATGTTGTCATCGACACTGGATGGATTGACAGACGGAGGGTCTTCGGACTCTGTGGAGAAGAGAAAATCAATTTTACAATGATAATAAAGCACTTTATACTTTTTTACAAACCCAAGCAGTGAATGAAGATTACATGGTTTATCCAACGCAGTACCTTATTTTTTATTTTTCCTTTGACGGAAAAAGAAAAACTGATTAAAAAAAACTGTACCTATATTTAAGAATCAGAGTAAACATGTTGATTAAGCCCCATCTGTTCCATCTATAGTGAAAACACACGTGCGCATTGTGCCGTGAGGCGCAGTGAATAAGAATGTTGAGTCATATTAAGGTCAGTATGTTAATATGTGACTTTAAAACGGGAGGCCGGCCAAACGCCACAGCACTCTCTGCATACCTGAGGAGCTGTCCTCTTGGTCCGACAGAGCAACCTCTCCCTTTAGTAGCTGCTCCAGCTCCTGAGAGTCTGCCACGTCCACCGGGCGCTCACCACGCTTGTTGGCCTGAAAGGCGTTACCACCGTGGCGAAGCAGCAGTTTCACAATCTGTGTTAAATATAACAGGAATTGAGATTATCAAGACAAACGTGAAGGTTGTAGACACACAGATTGTTGGAAGTAAAACAGTGAACAAAATGGCAAAGACTCAAAGTTGGTTGGAGTATCTTAAAATACTTCATATCCTTGAAATCTGTATAACCTAACCTAAAACAGTATAAAAGACAATGAACCATAATAATAAATAAAAGTACTGATATAGTGTCATTAAAAAAAATAACAGAAATTGTGTTTTTTCTCTATCAGATTTTACAAATAAACAAAAAACATTTTGATCCAAAAGATTTTGAAAAGCAGAAACAAAGAAAATATTTTTCAACACACCATCAGTTATTTGAACTATGTGCATCATTTATTTTTTGAGATACGCTCATTTTTATGAGCAGAGTGCAAAGGCATGTGTGACAGATTCATTTATTCCGATTTCGCACCACATGTAGCGTAGTGTGATGACGTCATCCTGAGCGCACAGCATGATGACAAGGAGCCTAAACTTTCTGCAGTAAAAAGAATGAACGTTGTAGCTCTCATGATTTTTATTTTACATCGATATAAAGGATTATGCAAACAACAATCTCGTGCAGTTTTTACTGGAAAACACAGGTGTAATTGCAGCGAAACACTACGTTTACGCTGCACATAAGGTAGGTTCATAGATGATCCTGACGTGATGACAGAAAAGGTAGCTTTCTGCTGGAAAATGAATAAATGCTGTAGCTATTATGGTTCTGGTATGGTTAACACTGTTTATGATCACTGATTGGCTGCAAGTTTTCAAATCTTGAGCACTTCAAAGTTAGGAAAACATCTATTGTGGCGTGGAAACACATTTTATTTTAAATCGGACAGGAGCTCAAGATATTTTTATATTTCCAAATATTAACTTTCTTTTAATTAACTTTGAGTACAATTTGGTTTATCTGATGAATGCTGCTCACTGCTGTCAAATGTGACCAATCACCCCATAGCTCAAGATTGTTCTTAGAATAATAATTATTATCATTATATGACTACTACAAATTTTAACATATATCTACATTACACTGGGACATGTTTTTTTCAAATTTCAATTTTGTAGCTTAATTTAAAGTTAAAATTTAAAGTTTTAAATGTACTTTCAAGTCCATCATGACAGTGGAGGGACAAACTTGAAGCTCTTACATCTTTATGCCCGCTGCTGGAAGCATCATGGAGTGGCGTGTCGTCATCCAGACCCTGCGTGTTCACCTCCGCACCTGCTGCTATTAAGACCTTGGCCACGTCGTAGTAACCGAGATTACAGGCTTCATGAAGAGGAGTCCAACCTGGGGAGGGATAGAAAACAGCGATGAGTTTAATTTATTAATTCAATTCAAATTTTAACATTACTCAATTTTATTTCTGCTGGAAGATAAAATGACAAAAATAAAGAGTAAAAATGAGCACAGAAGGTAGTGTGGTACACACTGATGTCCTGTTTTATTGTCTCATCATGAGACATCAGCTTTGGATGAGCAGCTGTTATTCAGCTGTTGTCGGCTTCGTGTCATTAATACCCTCCGTACGTACGTGATGAAAGCTGTTAAGTGGTCACCTCGAGGGCCACCCTACCTGCAAAGTCTTTGACGTTGACGTCAGCTCCCAGGCTAATGAGCTCTTTAACTTGCTTGGCGTCTCCCCGGATGGCTGCCATGTGAAGGGGAGTCTCCCCTCGCTCGTTCCTCTTGTTGACCTTGTCCTTCTGTCGAGACGAGGCGCTGCTGGGGACTTTCTTCTGCACAGGGGTCGTTTGCGAGGGGTGACTGGGAGTAGAGTCTGGACACGTGTAGAGAGAGAAAAGCGCTTAATTGCTGCTTGAAGCAAAAGCCTGCCACAGGTTACATAACTACCTGAATTAATTTGCAGGGCACCAGATTGAGCCACGACAGAGAAACTGTCGTTACAGAGAATGTCAAAGACTGCGCTTGTATGTGTCTGTGTGTTTTAGTGGGTATTTATTAAAGGAGTAGTTCAACATTTTGGGAAATATGCTTATTCGTTTTATTGCCAAGTTATATAAGAAGATCTGTATCATATATTTGTAAGGTTAATGTGAAGCTAAAGCCAGCAGCTGGATTACGGCTGGTGTTCTTGTTCTTCGAGTTAGCAACTTTTTAAATCTCTTGCAGTGCGCTGCACACATAACACGCCGTCAAAACGTCACACCTCAATCGGAATCGATGGATGAGAGGAGCAGCTGCTGCAGAGGTAAGTGAAAGCAAACGTTTAGAGCCAGTAATTGAACAATTAAGTTTCACTTTCACTGCACTCTGCTGCTCCGTCTGTGCCGAGAGTACGCCCTGCGCTCCAAAAGGGTGGTGTAATGAATAATGGAATGGTATATATGCATTAAAACAGCACTGTTAATGAACAGTCCAGCCCCAAAAATGGAGAATCAATACGAGGCGGCAGATGATTTAATCTTCTTGGGCCACCACAAATAAATTTATGTGGGAATCTCTGTTCTGACTGATCATGAGCAACTGTTCCAGTCTACCCATCTAACTCATAGCATAAGCTAATGAGTGAATTTTCCAAAATGTCAAACTGTTCCTTTAATGAGGACTTGACTGGAGCAACCATCTCGCACATTAATTTATTTGTGGTGGCCCGCCATGATTAAAACATCTGTAGTTAATATTTTTGGAGCTGGACTGATCATTAGGAGAGTTATTAGAATATAGTTATTAGAATATATATGATTCCCAGATCATTATACCACACTCTCAGAGCACCGAGGATACTCTGAGCACAGATGGAGCAGCAGAATGCCAGAACTTTGCTTTCACTCGCTTCTGCAGCAGCTGCTCCTCTTAATCATCAATCTGATCGGCTCTGACTGGATCAACAGATCAATTATCCACCCATGACTCAAATTCCTCAAACTGCTGCTGAGAGAAAAAATAACCCATTATGAGTTCTACCATCACTGCATTCACTGACCCACAAAAATGTCCGAATTGGGGAAGAGAAACACAGAATGATCCAAAATTCCCCTCCCCAAAAAAAGACACACACACACACAAAATAAATAAAAGGTGGCTGAAATTCTGTGTGAAACGCTACACAGTGTCACTGGTCTTACTGGAAACCTGAAAACCTGTGGTTACTTGTGTCTCTGTGCGTATTTCAGCATTGTCTAACAGCTACTCCAAACCTAATATTTTCAAAAATTGATCTCAGTCAACCTCCCAGGTTACATATTTGGTGTCGAAAGTTCAATATATAGCGTGCAATTATCCAGAGCAGCTTTCCTTGCAGTTGAGCAACAACATTAAATATGAGACGTTGCCTTTTTCTCAAACAACCTGGGAATATTCGAGAGCATATTTGTTGAAGTGCTCAGAGGCATGACTCATGCAACAATAAATACACTCCGAGCCATCTTGAGGATGTGGTGAAGGTGAGAGGGCAGGCACACAAACCTGGACTGTTGGCAGTCATCTGCATTAGGAGAGCCATCTGTTTGCGCTCTGACAGAGGATACCCAAACAAAAGGTTGGGAGCCTGGGACTTCTTGCCCCCGGCCTCCTTCTTCACCTTCTTCTTGTCTGGTCCGTCTTTATCTGCAAGCACAACCGGGAGAGATTTTAGAGAGCGGTCCGAAAAAAAAAGCTGCAATTTCATCGTCACAGTGACACCGTTTTCCTCTTTCCCTTGTATCTGTTGAGAACGCGGAGAAACAGATGACAAGCATGAGGTTTGAAAAAAAAGGGGAAAAAAAAAAGACAGCATTCTCTTAAGCCAGCCAAGTAGCCGCCCCGTCTCCGTCAGTCGGTTAAACAGACATGCGTGAGCTGAAACGGAGGGGTGGATGCAGGGCGAAAAACACACACACGTGCATGTGTGTATGTGTGTTTACAGCAGCATAGTGGCGCAAAGTGGGTGACTTGTAGAGGACATGGGGGCTGAGGATCGGGCTGCAGCGATTACCTGCGTATATCCTGCAGGGAGGCACTAATCTCTCTCCCCAGGTCTCACTCGACTGGCCTGGGTCTGAGTCATCTACAGTGCAAAGCAGAGAGGATGGGGAGGGGGGAGAGGAGAGGGAGGGGAGAGCAAGGGGGGGAGAGGTGGAAGGGTGGGAAAGCACTGCGTTAACGCTCACTCTCTCTCACCCTCTTCCTCCTCTCTCTCACATGTTCTCAAAAACAGACAAAGGCAGGCTCCACGCACAGATTATGAGTCATGGCAACACAGGAGACAGGAGAGAAGATTCAACGTGGTCAGCGCAGTCAGTACTTCCCCTTTTTTTCCTACAGCTGCGACCTGAGAGGGAAAAGGCTGCTGGAGAGGCAAAGCCGCCCTCCATGCTAGTTAAGCTTTACAACCTGCGCAACATAAATCAAACTCAGTGAATTCAAAATTGAGGGTTCTCGTCTGCTGGCCTGACGCAGGACCACACAATGAAATGCTCTACAGAGGAGATGAAAACAGACCTACAGGACCTCAAACTGTCTGAGAATCACCATCACTGTACTTCATTTACTGTAATTATGGCTGTTTGACACACTCACCTATTTTTAGTTTTCAAATCTGATGTAAACATACAGTTAAACTCAGTTTATTTACACAACAGAGGGAAGATTAAGACCTCAAGTTTGCAATGTGAAGCTGAGTGAAGCATTTCATGTTCGGCATGATCGCAGTGACCAGAAATTCAAAAGGAGCATCGCACAGCTTTTTACGAGTGAACAATACCAGGTCTTTAAGGGACAGTTCAGTTTATTTTAAGTGGGGTTGTACGGAGTTCTTCTGCATAGTCAGTGTGTTACAAATGTCAGCCGGCATGCCCCAGTTTGGCGAAGCAGGTTGGACTCAAACACGGAAGCTAAGCTATCTACTGCTGCTGACGGGGTCAGCTATATTTAAAGTATTCTTACTGTTTTATCTTAATCTCAGATAGTGATTTCCAACAGGAAAATGACGCCACTATATCGCTCTCTTCAAAGCCAAACTTCATTAAGAAAAACAGCGATTTAACATCACTAAGCACATTAGCTGCTGGTCTACCAGAGCCTTAAACAGTAGTTATTATGCGACTTTGGCGCTTAAAAGGGCTAATTCGGATTCACCAAAGTCACACAATAACATGAACTAACTTACTGATAAAAGCAGCGGAGAATCAGCAGCTCCTGCATTCAGCGAGCTAAAATGACTGTTTTTGTCAACGGCGTCTGGTGGCTTTGACGAGAGTAGATGTGAAACTGGATCTGTTCACAGCTTCCTCATCAAAACTGGCCATCGGACAGAAAATACTCTCAACACAGAGTACACTTGTGGGGCGCTCAGTGGTGGGACTTTTCTCATGTTTTGGTGCTGACCCCGTTCACAGCAGCACATCGCTGAACTTCCATGACTCCAGCCTGCCTCTCCAAACTGGGGGCGTGCCGACTGACATCTTCTGTCTGTAATACACTGACCGTGGATAATTTCACCTAATGACCCCCCCAAAATCCAAACTATCCCTTTAAAGGTGAAGGCTGCTGTTCTATAATTTTTAATCTACATTTTATTAGTTATGCTAACAAATTCCTTCAGCCCACTACAGACCAAAGATGTTTGTTCTGTAGTCTCATTTAGCAAATTCTCATCAATTGCCCTTTATAAGACACATAAAAGCCTCAACGTTCACAAGTGGGGTATTTACTGGTGTACTTACTGTCACAGCACAAAACGTCACACTCACTCAAGTTTGTGTTAACCACAGACCTTCATTCAGGCATCTAACCGTAAACCCATTAAAAACACCCATTATCCTCGAGATGAGGGAACCGGGAGTGCTAAAACGCTAACTCATTTCTGGGTTTTAGGACTCATTCCTGGAGCACTTTCTTTTCAGCTCCAAGAGGGTGTGTGTGTGTGTGTGTGCGGTTTTGAGTCAACATAAACTGCCCAGTGCAAAAGTGTGACTCTCACTGATGTGTTTCTGGACAAGAATGGAGGTGTGCTGCACAGAGGAATAAGGACATATAAGGCTTTTAGCTACACAGCCAACAGGATTTGTTGTTATATATCATAAGCCTTAACCTTTAACTTAAAAAACAAAACTGCATGTAAGAAACTGAAGACCAAGCTTAAAGATGATTTAAATTACCTAGTTATTATTTTTTATAAGAAGGCCAAAACTCAAACAGAACCACATTTGGAAACATTTTTTTCCACATTTACGTGTTCTCGTTTCCTTTTTTTCTCTTACAACACAACTTTTCTATATCTCAACATAACAGACCACAACATCATCAGCACGGTCAGATTTCGATCTTGATGCGAAACAAGAAGAAACCCATTGACCCACAGAAACCTCTCAAGAAAAGGTTCAGCATCAGTCCACCGGGGGGCAGTGTGAGGACATGGCAGCCAGCCAGCAGCATGGCTGTTGAAAGAGGAGCGGGGAGGAGCAGCTCTTACCGGTGTCTGAGTCTCGCTCCTCGGTCCGGAGCGGACTGGCGGTGAAGGCGAGCTTTCGCTTCATGGAAGACTTGGCTTTCCCTTCTTTCCCCAGCAACTCACTCCGGTCCAGCTTCGGAGTTTTGGTGAAAGGGGACAACTTGTCTTTGCTCTGTCAGAGGAGGAGGAAATAAAAAAAAACAAAAACAAATCAAACACAGCAGAGGTGTGGCCACCTTTGTGACTGGAATCTGTGTGTGTGTGTGTAAACAATACAGTCATGACTGTAAATGAACTGAGGCGTCAGTTTATAAAAAGCTCTGCTAACCAACTCGATAACAAAAGGGTTAAGCTTACAGTGCAGGTAGTGTTTCGGATAAGCTTCCTAAACCATGACACGAAGGTGGCAAAGTGCAGACGGTTGTATTACAGGCGCAGTGTTGTGTCTCTGCAACATATTGTTTGGGTCCTGCAGGCAGCAGGTTTGCCTGCATGACTCAGTAAAATCTTACTCCCAAGGCACAGTCTCTGCCAAGTGAAGAGTAAAAGATCAGGAGTGACTCGTTTTTTTTCCGTTTACACACAGAATAAAAATATGGAAAGAAAGAAGCCTTTTCAAATGGTCCTGAGCTTGGTGCAGTTGGAAAATATTCACATCAGTGATTCCCAGATCTGCAGTTAATACTAATAGACTTATTAGATTAATGGCTTTTCTTAAGTCTGTGAGACAGACAAGCTGCTCTTTGTACTCATGTCTTTAATATTTATAGCTAATAAAACTTTTCAGATATATTGTATTTGCCATCATATTTATTTTTTATTTATTTGATTTATTTTTATTTATCTTTTTAATTGATGTTTTATCTATTTTTTCCCTTTTATTTGTGATTTGATTGTTTTTATTGTTTCTGTTGTTGGTTTTCATTTACTTCTTTGTATCATAATGTACTGACATTATAATCCTGCATTTTGCATTATTTGTCCTCTGGTTTTAACTGTATCCTAACTCTAACTTACTTTCTTGTCACTTATTTTTAATAGGACTGTTTGGCTTTCCATTGTTGGCTCTTTAATGACTTTTAAGACCTATTAATAATAAAATGTGAATTGAGACATTTTAAGACTTTAAAAGGACCTGTAGACACTTGTAATGATCTCAGTAAACTGCGAGCACAATCTTATTTATACAAAGAAGCACGCTCAATAATAAACACAAGTACAGCCACACTGAGCTTAGTTTCATTTCTTTTGGTGACTGAAGTCTGGGCCATAATTAAGCGAAAAACACAAGTCCCATTTAGAAAATGTTAAATTTGATCTGTCCCACATGCAGCTGCTATTTACTTTTATGAATATAACTTTGGTTTTAATTGCATCAATTAAAATTTTTTTTGCATGTGCATGTAGAGGATTTATGTTTTTGGTGGTGAGGAAGAAAATACTCCAGTTCATAATATGTCACCATTATAGCACCTGCTGCATCAGAGCTAAACATTACCAGTAATATCTGCATGATAACAGCGTCTAACAATTACCGGGTTCCTCTGCACTCTGATTTGCAGACAAAGCTCTTTCGGTACCAGTACTTTAGTGAGCTGCACTTTGGTGCAGTAAAATACATTTCTGGCAGGAGGAAAAATGTCTGCAGTGTGGTGCTTCTTTGATCTCAGCGAAGCAATGTTCCAGCTGTGCAAAGCTGAAGTGTCTGGCAGTGTTAAAAGTGGAGGAGAGTTAAGATGAGAAGCATTTCTGCCTTAAAAATAAAAGCACACATGATTGTCTCTGTCATTTATGGAAACAACGGATAAACAAGAGGCGCTGGTATAACAATATAGGAGAGAGTTACATTTTATTGTATTGAGATATTTCACTATTATTCTGATTACGACAATATTTGAACTGGATGAGGGATGTAAACAACACAGATTAAGTATTTTCTGATTAAGAAATGTGGGATGTGCCAATATTATTCTGGTTTTGTTAGCAGTATTTGGGCACGTATACAGCACTATCGGAATATACATTTTTACCACAGTTTGCGACACACGACCTCTCTGTTTTCAATCGCCTACTTGGGGTGTCATGGATACGTCAAGGTTACCACATATTTGTTTTTAGTTTCAAAAATTTTGACTGACTTTTCAAGGAACCATAATTGTTTTTCTCACCTAAACGTCATTTTTGAACAAATCAGATTAAAACAAGAGACAGACGAGAAAATTTAAGTGATGGTTAAAAAAAGTCACACATCAGCGTATGTTAGAGCTACGATACGTCTACAGAAAAACTTTTCTAAAACTCTCAATGATTTTTACAACTTCCATGATTTTTTCAGCCCTTAAAATTCCAGGTTTTCCATGACCGTGGGAACCCTGATATGTTGTACACAAACCAAATAACAAACCATTTAAATGCTGTGGTGCAGAGATGCATGCCCAAAAGGAAAACCATCATTTCTGGTCAGAACGAGAAACACGCCCTCTTTTAAACATTATTACAGACTTGGATATCAACAAGTTTTTGGATATGTGTAAATATTGCAGCACTTTTCAGGAAAGTGGTTGACAGAATGAAAGAGGGCGCCTGTGTTCGCACGGTCCAACAAGTCTGTCGCTGCTACAAAAATTGGGGAAAAAAAGAAAAAAAAAAAAAAATCCTATTTGTATGTTAAAAAGTAAAATGACAAGCAGCCCCAGCTGTTCTATTTTTCTATATTTTGAACATGTTTGGGCATGTAACATTAGAAGGAATACTGTCTTTTTCAAAATAAGGGCAAAAACTGGAGTATTTTGCACCAGTAAATATACTCAGTATCAACATGTAGAGCAAATACAGAGAACAGTTTGGGGGTTGGATGTGCTCCCTGCCAGATTTGTGTATCTAAACCTCGTTGTCTACAAGTGTTGCAGCAAGTGGGTAATGATGAGTATGTTTACAAGTCACACTTCACATAGCAGAGATATTTATACAAATGTCTGTAAGGAAAACTTGTCACCGTGACGAAACAAGAGATGATCAGGGAGCATACAAGTGCCGAGACATAAACACACACCCTCGTACAAGTTCTGACGTAACAGCGGCGCCCCTTAGATGGTTTTTGTATCCTGGAAGATACAGTCATTCGACAGAGTGTGGGTGTACACCTGTCAAAATTAAAAATGTAATCCCACGTGAACAAAGTCAAAGGCCATTAGTGTTTGTTTTTTATGTTTATAATATTTGGGATGGATTTTTTTTTTTTTTTTACCTTTCTAAGGATGATTTTAACTTTAAAAATTAGACATTAAATGTCTGTATCCTAGAGGATACAATGCCCAGTTATAGATATAAAATCAGCATAATCACTCACAGATATACTTTTAGGCTGATTCTCTACAGATAATCAATAATATAAAGGTGTGACATATTGATTGCTATTGATTCTTTATTCTTATTGTTTTTCTACTCCACTGACTGCGACTATCCACGACAGGGTATAGATAGTGTAGATGCGCCACAGTGAAGATGAAAGTATGAAAATTGGAATTTAAGTTTTGTTAAATTCCTGTACATCATACTGTATGTAAACAACAATTTTTTATTTTTTTCTCTTCTTTTTTTTAGATTTTGGTGCAAAACATGACAGAAAGTAGCTAATTAATCATTTATAAAATGTTTAAAAAGTTTAAACACATTAATTATTCAATACAGGGGAAAGTGTTAAATTTATACCATAAATGGGCTATGTGTCTTGGGAGACACAAACTATAATTTGAAAATTAAAAGCATATTTTGGAAAAAAAATCTTGAGTTTAGCCTCGATAGATTAGAAAATAGCAGTCAACTAATTTTCCAAAATATTTATAAGTGGTTGAACATTTAAGGGTTAATAAAAAGTGCTTTACCTTTCTGCATGTTGTAGCCATCCATGATTAAAGCCCTTTTCACCCTGTGCTAGTATTATCAGGGGACCTTATGTGATTTAGAAATTACCCCCCACTCCCACTCAAATTTACTGACATTCTCGCTGAGATGTGATCTACTCCACACAACACAGAGACACTAAACAGCTCTCCGAGCAGTGATTTACAGTGTTAACCTACTTTTTTTCTTTTTAATGTGGGTTAAACCAACAGAACCGATTCTGCCACACACTGTCACATGTCACCCCCTCATTATCGTTTGAGTTTCTGCTCTTCTGATGGATTGAAGCTCTTTCTGGGAATGTGTTTTCATGCTGTGCTGCAGGATGAGCTTCCTGCACCAAAAAATGCTGTCAAAACTTTCATTTATAATTGCCGATGCACCCCGCGTTTTTCTCAACTGGGAAAGAGGCAGAAAGGAGGAGCGGAGAAAAGAGGGCCTCTGCGATTCTTACAAATTACTAGAGGTCCTCAGGTAAGTCACATGCGAACAGGGCTTAAGCCAAACTGCTAACATTACAGACATCACAATCACAATTAAAGCAGTCAAATACAATCCACGGGTAAGATGAATGGGCGCCAGGAGAGCCTCTAAATGGAAACAGATTGCTTTGTCAGCTCAAGAATGAACTCTGAACCTCAATATTTATTCCAACATAGACGAGAGGTCCATAAAGTGCTCTGACAAATTGAAAATTCGAACATCTACAACTCTGTGACGGGATTATGTTATTAGATCTAAATCTACTAAATTGGGCTGGGGTGATTCATTGATGTTATCAGTAACAGAAATACGTGCGTTGGTGTGCTGAAATATAGTAAGCCGAATGTGGTCAAAGCCTGGATTCCACCGGAGAACAAGCTTTAACTCATGACTGCGTCTGAAATGACTAATCAAAGATGCAACTGCTGCCTACAGACTCTTAAAACGAAAGCATCCCGGCAGCAAGACAGCACCGTCCTGTTTACTTTTTGTCCCCACCAAAACGTGATATATTAGGATTATCAACATTTGGAACATGTTTCTGTTATTGGCAGCCACTTAAACTTTCTGCACATGCCTCACCTGACGCTGTTATTTGTCCATTTTCTATTTTTCATTTACTTTATGAGTGAGAAAACAGTTTAAACCAACGTCACAGACTGTCCTTACAGAGTGTGTGAGTCAGTAAATTACTTCCGTCACTTTCTTTTCCTCACACTAATACAAATGTACATTTGAACGTGGTTATCTCAGCTGTATATTGCACCAGTAATTACATAAATCCATGTTGTGAAATGTCATTACCAATTTAAGACAAGTACTTAAGAAAAGATACTGATTCATCAGTTCAAGAGAAGATCTGCTATGAAGTACAATGATTAAACTAACGTATGTGTCACTTTGAGTTTCAGGTTCAATTATCTTCTGATCGATCGTCTGATTATAATATTAACAACAATATCATAACGCAGCCGTAACGTGGAAATTAGACTAATTTTTTTAAAATGTGCTGCTAATATTATTATTTTAAAAAGAAAACGACTGAATAAAATTAAGTTTTTATTTTCTATGAATTGTTATATCTATCTATCTTTAGAAAAAGTGCATAAAGTTGTCAAAGTATTCAATAGATTTCAACAAATTGAATAAATAATATCTAGATTAATCGGAAAAAAAAACTGATACGTACAGCCATACAACTAAACGAACTATGAGGTAATATTAATTTCAAAACTGCTAATTTTGAGCCTTGACTTGTGATCAAAATGAAAAGAAAATAAGCCAAAATGTTTAACATCGAATAAGGACAATGTGAAAGCATAGGTAAAAAAAAAATTGGATGATTGGCGTTCGATTGGTTACTTCAGTCTAATCTGTGTCTGCGCTAACATACCTTCTTCCCCGCCTGCTTATCCACCATGGCTCCATCTCTGTCGCTCCCAGGTTTGGCCATGGTGCGGCACCTGACTAGCTGTGACAGCTACAGCACAGCAGGTTCATCATGCACCTGGAGACAGAAAACAACAGCAATGAGGAGGATTTCAACATCGCCACATCACAGTCTGGGTTAATAACAGTCTGGTTTTATGTTAAAACAGGCAGCGAGACAGGCAAGGACAAGAGGCATTTTAACCCCTTGAAACCTGAGCAAACTAGCTTGATTTCTTTCAAAAAAACATGTAGGGAGGGCAATAAGATATCACATAAGATAATAGTAATAAGTTACAGGAGATGACCTGGAAAAAAAGGCTAAAGCAAAACAGAAAAAATAAATAGAAATACCAATAAAAATAAATATACAGTGTAAATATTTTGTACTGTAACTGATTTTTTAAAATGTAATTATAATGATTTTTAATGGGTTTTTTTTTACATTCCCCCTTTTTTGATAATTTTCAAAATAATTCTTTCTCTCTTTTATTTTTTCCCGTTAATTTTCAGGTCATTTTCTTTTCATCTTTTAATAATTACTGCAATTTGCAGTAAAAATAATGCCAAGTTGCTTGTGAAAGGTGTGTGAATGACGCACAAAGAAAAGTAATGTCGATCGACGCCTCAAAGGGTTAAGTTCAGGTACAAGAAATATCCTCCCAGAGACTGTTCACAGGCTACGCTTTCGGAAAACATCTGCATCACAGAGGAAACAAGAGCTCGGTAAAGAAATGTCACTTAACCCCAGAGAGGGTGAAGTGGCAGCGTACGAAACAGCCGAGTGTAACTCAGCTGTGTGACAGGATGTACGTTTAAGGGATCAGTAATCAGGGATTTTTATTGAAATTTCCATTCCACTTCTTGAGACAGACCCTAAAAAATACAGGCAGGAAACAATTACACAAGATACAATGAATCACAGCTTCAGGGACTCTTAAGCCTCTGAGAGGAAAACGTCCCCCTGCATGTTGTCACTATGGTCTGCTCATCACTGTAACCGAGCTTCTCTCTGATGTGGTTTTTGTCAGCGTAGTAACACATGCAGCAGAGTCAATGGGGGCACTGTGGGTGCCTGCAGTGACTGGAGAAAGCATAACACTCAGCTGAACATGCGCACAGAGCCGACATGGCATGTGTCAGTTATCTTGTCACATGAAGATCGCACTTTTCAGTCACAAGATCCTCTTTCTCTTGTACTTTCAGTGAACTTTCCCTGCTTGTTTTTATACATACCCTATCACAAACAGCATCTGATTATACAGAAATAGCATTTTTTCAGCCCTATGAAAAAAAAGCACAAACCATAAACTGTATTTAAGGACACATGAGAGACACTGATAAGTTGTGAAGCGGCCTCCGAACCGATTGGGACAGCCCCTTTTCTCAATATTTTTCAGTTACAACTTCACTGTAATCTATACAGTAAACATTTAATTTATCAAGAAAAGAAGAAGATTGCTGTTATTTACACTGCCAACCGGGGGTGACCTGCATTGCTAAAGAGGTCAAATTTTCCCAACAATTCAGGGGATTTCTTTTAATCAGAAGCCAACTCACTCTGTCAGGGCTGTTTTGGTTTAATTATTAAAGTAAATTAATCTTTTGCTTATCTTTTTGTTTCAACTTTCACATGTGAATATTTGCTATTTTAGGCTTTCATGACGGTTAATTGTATATATTGGGGTTTTGAACTGTGGGTAAGACAAAACAAGCAATTTGATGGTGCCAATTTGGACTCTGGGACACAGTGATGACCATTCCCTAATTTCAGACATTTTATGGACCAAAAACAATGAAAAGATTAACAAATAACATTGTTTGTTGCTGCACAAGCAATATTTAATGTCAGGTAAGTCTTAAAACTGTCAGGGTTTAAAAATCAGTTGTATATATATTTTTAACATACTTTCTTTTAGCCAAAAATGTAAAAAAAAAAAAAAAAGAAAAAAAAACCCACAATATAATAAATCAATAACTCAAAAATTGTATTAAGGAGCAGCGTGTAGGATTTAGTGGCATCTAGAATAGCAGCGAGGATCGCAGATTGCAACCAGCTGAAACTTCATCTGTGTGCCAAGGCGTGAGCTCCTACTTAGGATTCCCTCCTAGTGATTAAGACCAGTAAAAACACTTAAAAATGAGCTTCAAATGTAAAATGCCCTGTCTGCAGCCAGTGCTTGATTTGTCCTTTCGGGGACACTGCAGAAAGATTGCAGACTTGCTGATAAGGACCTACTCACTACATAAACAGCTCATTCTAAGGTAACCAAAACACAACAATTCTTGTTTTCTGGTGATTGTACCCTAGAGATAACAATTATTTCACTATATTAAATTTCTGCCAATATATCCCCCTAAATCCTAAACACTGGACTTTTACGGCAAAGGAAACCAGCCGATTCCCACATTTAAGTTGCTGGCACCAACCGATGTTTTGTACTTTTGCTATATTCTTTAAAAACACATCCGTGTCTCAACCCATTTTACCTTGCCGGGTTTCCAGAAATATCCAGTGTACATGTACTGTTTATAACTACATAGGCAGCCGTCCTGTCATTTGGGTCTTTGTGGCTACAACAGGGACTGTAACGCATTAATCCTGTGAGGCTGAGCTATACACCACACTACATTATGTACAGCACATGTTAGATTAGCAACCAAACTAAGATGTAAACAAAATCTGGGAAATGGAAAAAAACACACAAATGTAAGTGGTTGATTTTCAGTTACAAATAAAGCAGAGAGGGTGAAAATGACAGAATTAATGCTGCAGCACTCACTGGACTAAAAAATAGAGCTAATGACTGCAGAATCAAACATGCCAGTCTTATAAACAGCCCAGTATGAACCAAAATCAACAACATAC
Source organism: Plectropomus leopardus (assembly GCF_008729295.1). Classification (NCBI taxonomy): domain Eukaryota; kingdom Metazoa; phylum Chordata; class Actinopteri; order Perciformes; family Serranidae; genus Plectropomus; species Plectropomus leopardus. The sequence continues at coordinate 4,656,329 of NC_056474.1, read as the reverse complement.
TACCGCTGTAGCTTAATAAATCATATCAGCCTTAAAGCCTTTAATTATGAGATATCATTGAGACAACAAGCATGTTGGGGCGCATCACGCACATCATCATCTCCTGCAACAATAATGTGGCATATCGAGGATTTATGTAAAAGCCACAAGTATCACCAGTTTAAATAGCTAAAGCAATCAAAGGCAAAAGGCATTGATAAAGCAGGAAACGATATTTTTAATGTATGTAACTGTCAAGTCTCCTTTTAATGTGAATTTTCAGATTATAGGATTCCCTGTGGTTGCTTTGATATATGTTTTGGATACAGTGTATGTTTTGTTAGATTAGTCCATCAATTGGTTAGTCAATTGACAGAAAAAAGTCAATGTTTTGATAATCAATGTTTTTTTAAGTCTATAATTTTCTTAACTTCCTTAATTGAAAAGATTTGCTGCTTGTCTTTCCTTTATATCAGTCAAAATTAAAATAGCTTTGGGCTTTAGGCTGTTAGTCAAGTAAAACAAGAAATTTTAGAAATTGTCATGTTTTTTTCCCCACCATTTTCTGATACTTATCTTACATAACGTGTACATTTGATAATCTATGGTAGTGAAAAAGACAGATGAAGAAACTCACCTATTTTCTTACACATTCTTCCATTAAAAAATTGTTTCATTCCAATGAAGTCTTTGCTCAACAGCAACAAAAAAACTACTGTTTCATCCCTTAAGTGTTACCGTAACTGATGATAGTCTGTGTAATACCATCAAACTATGAAACTGCGATACTTTCCTTTATCTCTCACATCATTGCAAACCTACTTAACACACAGCAGGACAAATACAGTTATACATGCCCTTTGCCTTTCCAGACAGAATCCTGGTTTTCAACACTAAACTATCATAAAAAAGGTGACCGGACTTCTCTAAAGAATCCAACGTTTTGTATCTCCAGGTACCTTTGCAGCCTTTGCTGATCCTAAGTAATAGTACAGTGTTGACAGGTATCGTTTTTCCAGCACACAGCCGCGCTGCTCAGCTGAGGCCAGTGAGAGGTCCGTCATTAGTCAGCAGATAGACGGTATGCAGCAGCAGCGTCATTCAGGCAGCTGAAAGGGAGAATTGAGCGGCCCACAGTGAACACGTTGGTGTAAAGAGGCTGGTGTAAGGGGGGTATTAAAGCGGTATGGACAGCCCGGGACCAGACCAGAAAACAAACGCTGACAGGACTCCAATCTGGCCCAGAGACGAGGCGAGGAGGGTGTGACTATAATTACAGAGGTATTTGGGCACTCGCCAGTTTGGCATTCTCATTCACTGCCGTTTCATGAGCGGTTCAGGGCTGCATGAGCCCCTGCGAGCTCTGCCATTAACCTTGGGCTCTTTCAAGTCTAGATCAAAACCCTGCCTTGATGACTACTACAGTTCTCAGAGACTGCGGCTGATTAGTTTGACACTAAGATCCCGTGTAGTGACAACAGTGATAGCCACGTTTACCTAACCCATTTCTCGATTCCAGTGAAACAGCTTCTGCAACAGAATCAAACTGCAAAATCTCGACTGTAAAAGGGTGATAGATGTGCTACAGACACAAGACGTGACACCAAAGACACTCGGGATGGCTCACTGCTTCAGTCTCAACATCAGCAATGTGGTAAATAATTCAGCAGCCAAGGAAGAAGACACAGAAGAGGCAGCAACTAATGATTATTTTCATCACTGATTAGTCTGATAATTATTGTCTTAACTAAAACAATAAACATTTTGTCTTAAAATGTCCAAAAATAGTAAAAATGCCCGTTATAATTATACTAAATCCCACAATGTCGTAAATATCTTTCCGGAAAAGCAGCAAATCCCTAAATTGTAGATGCTGTGACCTAAAAACAGAAAAGACACTCATTATTTTATCAAAAATACTGGCAGATTTATTTTATGTAAATGGTAATTTATTTTATGTAATGAAACAGTTAGTCAACAGATTTGTTGGTTAACAGAATATAAATTAAAAATAAAGTATTTAATAATTGATTATTCGCGCAAGTACATTTTTCCAGCAAGATTACCCTGAAATTCTTTATTCTAGTCTCTGAATTGTGAAGATTTTCTGCTTATCTTGGTCTTGTGTGATAGTCTGTTTAATATCTTTAGTGTTTTTGCATTGGACAAAAAGAAGACATTTAAGACATAAAATACAGCTTTAGAAAAAATGTTACAGCTAACTTTTTAGAATTTTCTAATGATTTACGGAGCAAACAATTACCAGCATAATGAAGACAATGATCGGCAGATGATAATGATATCAAAATCAAAGCCACATAGATTTTGGTAAAAATATACCATCCTTCTCTCCAGGCCACTGAAATCATGTGCTAACCTCCGTTTGCCATGTAGCCCCACGACGGTGTCTCAATGCAATCGAGTACTGAAAAGTTCCTCGGCATTTCTCACCAAATTTCTATGCCCATCTCATCAGGAAGCATAAAGCATGCTTGTACCAAGATCTAATAAAGCTGGTTATTAGCTGTTACATGTTGTAGAGCCCTGCAGGAAAATTACATTATGCCCAGAGACGGGACTCACATGTGTGTTGTTGTATTTTTAGATGACATCAGTGTGCGTGCCATAGGTCTAAATATGTCTAAGAAAAGATCAAAGTGTGACTTCATTTTATCTGGCTTGATGCCATATCGCACAATGCAGTGACTGCAAGAAGGACATTGGTGCCAAGACCGGCGACACAACAAATTTGATGAAACACTTGAACGTGTGTGGAATTAATTTTGAGAGCAGAAAGCTGCTGCGGGTTCAACTGCAAGAAGAAGAATAAGTGGCCGCAGACATCTTCCCCTTAGCATTCACATCCACCTCACGTTAGAGAGATTCAAAATCTCCACCGCCGCATTTCCCTCATACGAGAATCCCGATGACGGCACTATACTGACTGGGTATCCTAACATAGGACCTATCAATAATTATCTATGTGATTATCCTCAATAAGATGTAAGAAATGTTCAGTAAATCCTAAATATGAATCAGCCCTTTGCCCATAGAGGGGGGCGGTAATACACCTTTAAGGCCAGTTGCCACCGTTAACCAGATAAAAGAGAAGAAGTAGAAGATGAAGAAGAGACCTGCCACTTATGATAACATTAATAAGTGATGCTGAAACATAAAACTAAATTGTTAAAGAAGACAACTTAAGTTACTGTATTCACTGTTATTGGTATGGGCTGATGGTTATTTTTGTAACGTTTTTGTATTGTTTCTCTCTAGCTTAATTCTACCTTAGTTTTTGTCTGCCTTATTTCGACATTATTGTTTGGCTCTCTGCAAAAACCCTTCTTGCTTCTGCCTTGTTTGTCAACACACTTTGTTAACTCTGTTTTTAAAGGTGCTATGTAAATAAAGTTATTATTATAATCATTATCTATTATTATTATTGCTATAATATTTAACCACAAGTGGTAAACAGGATTAAATATTTTGCTATGAAACAGTTTTGATTGTGTGAAAATGCCAAGGAGAGGATTTGTTTTGTAGTGTTTAATGTATTTTCTTTTTGTTAAAATGGATTTTATGACATTGATTTAGACAAAAATATAGTTCAAGAACTGGTACCAAAGCCAAGGTATCTGTATCAAAAAAAAGTTTGAACCCCCCAGCCTACTACAAACTACTGTAACAGTTTAAAACCAAAGCATGGTGGCCATTAGGGCTGGAGGTCAATTTACTTTTCAGATTATGAGACTCAAAAACATAACACAATCTCTAAATTATCCTCTTAAAGTCTTGACATGACAACCGCTTGTGATTAATAACATGGGTCTGAATTTAAAAATATCTCAATATCCACCTGCAGTGAGTGAACTAAGTCTGTAAAATCCCGAGCTAAGTGTGCTGGCTGCTCTGCTGGTCCCTCTGAGAAGCAGATGTCTCTGTATTTATTTATAACCTGGTGTTCCTGCACTTTAACTCCACTGGTTCCTGACTAACAACAATAACAACCATTTCCCTGTAGTGCTGGAGCATGTTGGCCCTGACAGCAGAGCGGCTGCTTCAGTGCGTGTCCTTGCATGAGTGGAGCGGTTTGGGGGTTTGAGGAGTTGGGGGTGGTGACGAGAGCGGCGGTGGCGTAGCTGGGATAGATGGAGAGCACACACAGTACAGTAACCTGATCCACAGACTGCAGGATGGGACAGGGAGGGAAGAGGGCTAAGAATAGCATGGAGCCTGACACACAGAGTGCAGCCACCAGCACCAGCACAACCAGCAGCAGCAGCAACATTTCTCCACTACAGCCTGGTCCAGCCTGCTGCGAGCTCACACACACACCATGTGGAAAATATATGTGATTTTCCCCTGATCTCCCATGTGGCTGCAGTTACGGCTGCACACACAAAGGAATCTACTAGAAATCAAGCTCTAAATTCATCGCTGTGTTTAAAATGTTAAAGAAATAAAACCAAGTGGATAATTAGCAAGAATTCTTGAAATCTGCATTTAAGCTGGAGTCAGATTTTTCATACAATAGGAGGCAGCAAATCCTGTAACGCGCTCAAGGAGACACACTACGCTTGCTGCGACAGTAAACAGCCGGTCACGTGGTTATGGGCTTGTATGCCGTCAGGCTAAATGATGGGGGAGGTCTCTCTCAGCTGCGCATCCACTCCCAGCCTTCGTCTCCTCCGCCTTCTCCTCCGACTCCCTAATGAGTAGCAGGACAAAGCCAAACGCAAAGGCCCTATTACGGAGACTACGGGAGAGGGGCAGAGGAGGCAACAATACCCAGCAAAGAGCCAGCCATCTTCCACATGATCATACACGGACACTAACAGCATACATGTTTATATTACCATCCAATTTATGTGCCTGTAAAATATAAATACCTCGCACTGTGTGCACCAAATCTGTTGCGTGCCCTAGAAATGTCCAGTCCAATTATTTTCCAGTCAACAATACAAAATAAGAAGATAATCCTAGTCTTCAACATGTCTGTAATCCAAATTATTTTTAAAATGATGAAAAACAGACTAATTCAAAATTTTTATAATGTATTATTCTTGCAATGTATTATGTTTTTATCACATATAAACACCAATTATATGCTGGTTCAGAGTTTTTTTTAGTAGTTTATAAAAAGTGCACAAAATCACAAACCTGTGGGGGTGGGAATCACCAGAGGCTCCACAATACAATATTATCACATTACAGAAGTTACAATGCAATATCACTGTAATTTTAATTTTTTTGCGATATGCCGAGTATTGCAACATATTGTGATATATTATCGTTTTCTCAACGGCAAATAATATCACCAATATCAGCAAATGTTGTCAACATCCTTTAAATTTATTAGGATTATGTTTTCAGTAAGATTATTTCACTTCAGTCATTTTTTTCAGCAAAATGTATCTATTGGACTGAAAAAGCACCTGACTAAAATGCACAAAATAAAAATGCACAAAAATCACAAACAGCAAGTTACTTTTAAAAATATACAATAAAAATAAACAAGCATGAGCCATGGTCATGCAAACCCTCTGCCTTCACGGTCTAGCTAAACTCAAAAGCATAAAAACTGCATGCCCAGAACAAGTGAAGCTCTCATCCCTCCGTCACTGGGTCATCTGAACTGATTTCGACAGGGACAAACAAACAGCGAGTGACACTGGATGCCTCAAGGCGTCTGCTCACCTCTCACTACCCTAACCCCAGACAGACAAAACACGCCTCCGACCAGAGTGTCTGGCCTTCGTTCCAGTAGATGTTTGGTTGCATAAACGAGCCGGCCATGTTCCTGGGAAGAGGTGGAGAGGCTCCGGTTCAACCTCCCCCACATGGGAAAAGCATGAGCTACCATTGCCAATAATGGTGAGTGAATGTATGAACAGGCAGCTGCCAAAATTTCACAGGAGCTGATAAATTTGATCAAGGCACCAGCCACCCTTACAGATGGCGTTCGGTGGTCGAAATTAAACCACCTGGTTAAACTGCCCAAGCGGTCATTTAGATGAGGATCTGTTGTCTCACAAATGGACCAAATGCTTGATTTTCTGTTCAATCTACGGAGAATACTCTTTAATTAAACCCTTTGAAACCTGAGCAAAGTGGCTGGATTTCTTTCAAAAAAGGCAATGAAGGCAACCTATGAAGAAATTACCCAAAAAATCAGCAAGAAATTAGTGAAAAGTAAAAGACAATTACCTGAAAATGAGCATAACCAAAAAAAAAAAGAGACAAACCAACATAAAAAAAACAAACTTAACAAAAACAAGGCAAAAAAGTGCTTAAAAAATAATACGTCTGTATCACAAATAAAATAATTAATCAATATATAATATGACAATTATAAATATAGTTATAAATACAGTTTCTGTAGCCTTTTTTTCCCTAGACATTCTTAAAACATAATTTTAGAAATCTATTAATTTCTTGGAACATTTCTTACCAAGTTGCTCATTGCCTTTTTTGCTATAATTTTGAAAGAAATTGCACCAATTTGATTAGGGTTTAAAGGTTTAAAAAGTGGTGTTGCTCCAGGTTTCAAAGTGTTAATGAACAAATCATATTGGTTGGACAAAAATTCCAACTTCTCTGGCTTATATCATATTAATCCAAGCATTAAGCTGTTATAACCCAGACATAATGTACTTTATGTGTCCTAAATGTGTATTCTTATGTAAGATTGAGTGCTGAGCAGTTTCATAGCCTTAGCCATCACTTAAAAGCTTCCATAAAAACAGAAATAGCCCAAAATTTACCAGGGAGAGGCTCGGGCATGGCTCACACACAAATCAAAAGCCTCATAAAATAGCCTAATGTTTGTACGAGAGAGGCGTAAATAGGGTTAACTTTACTGGCAGGAGAATAAGGCTCGGCGCACTAAAACACGCCCATTAAAATTGGTCTCAGAGAGTCCGAGAGCCTTAAGAAGCCTGCCACCACCGCTCTGAATGTAGGTTAATGATCAGATATCCGAGCAGCGGGCGAGAACAATGAAGCCTTTACTGCTGATTATGGGTTAAAAAGGAGGGGAGAGGGAACGCGGGAGGGATTAGAGCAAAGGTTAGGACCTAGGCGTGGGTCTTGTTCTTATTTCCACCGCAGCGCCGAGCTCACATGACCAGACCAAACACTGGGGAACTGTTGCCGTTTGTTTTTTCAAGAAAACTTCCAATAATGACTGCAGCAATTCAACAGGATTTAAAAAAAACCTCATCCAAAATGAATAAATAACATGCTTATTTCATTTTTTTGTTGTAGAAAAGCAAGAGTGTTAGGTAGGGCTGCATTATTAAAAAGTTTGCAAATGTTTACGCATGCTTCACTTATTTGCACTATTTTAGCTGAGCTGCATACTGTGATGGCATATTTAATTTTAGTATGCCTGTATTTTGAGCAGAATTTCATTTATATTTATATTTATATTAGATGCACTGAATTCAGGTGAAAAACAGCCATATTTTAAGTACTATTGTGAAGCAAAGAATTGTTATTTAGCAGCAATGTAACACAACATTAATGAAAGCAATACTGTGTTTAAATGAATAATTGTGCTAAATAAACGTTAGTGATACATAACAATATTGACACATCATCGACATTGGCTTTAAGTTGAAATATCAGAAAACACAAATCAGCCCTATGGTGATATATTTTTCCTATTTTTCACAGTGAATTAACATAAGCATTGTATTTTATGTCTCCATCTGCTGGTGGGCCATCATGAAAGACATAATATGATGTTAATTCCACAACAGAAGCGACTTGACGATCGCTAAAATTAGTTGAGAAAAAAGTGGATATATGGATTTCTGTATTGGTTATAGGTCAAAGGAGTTGTTATATATCTGCATATTGGATATCGGCAAAAAATCCTATATCAAACATCTCTAATTTTGAGTCTTATTTTGATGCCAATACTTGTTTTTTTTAGCAGGAATGTACAACATGAGTAAAAACTGTACTCTGTTTATTTAAATAAAATAGTTGTAATAAATCAGTGATTTCTAATTGGTGGGTCGCAGTCCAAAAATGAGATGCGAGTCCATTCTTGGAAAACAGCAAGTGACAAGTTTGAAAAAACACAATTAATTCTGAAGTAACCTTGTATTTCCGGAACAGAGCTTTCACTCTGTTTCTGTTTATTGTTGAAATATTTTTTATTTCTTTGTGTTCAAAGCCAACATGTTGTCTACATTTTATGAAATAAAACTGAATAATGAATAATGTGGTAATTAATCTAATGTGTGGACCCTGAAGTAATGACGAATGAGAAGTCTGAACCCTGAGGCTGGACCAGTTGGGAACCACTGTGATACATAATTGTAATCTCAATAGAGATTTAAAAAAAAGTCATTTTGGTCATGTGCAGCCCTGGTGTTAGGTAAACAAAAAAATCCATTTTTGGTCACTTTTCACCTCATAGGCTGACAAAAGCACAAAAGGCAATGAAACACGTATAACTCAAAACTGTGATTTTACATCTGTTGTACCTAGCACACGACTTAAACTGCTTTGCCACCCACATGACTACGAAACAAAACACATTTAACAAGGTGCCACAACCTCAAGGTATTCCCAATCTACTGGGCTGATATGAGCAATGTGCAGGCCTCTGCCTGAAAAATAAACCACAGGGAGGAAATGTTGTGTCAGTTCCCATCATGACATTCAAGACATGACTCCATCTACACCTGCCACATCCTATTAGGCCTGATGAGATGTCGATCCGATCACAGGCGCGACACATGGCTGCCCCAGCCGTGCCAAAACCACAGCTTTGCAGTGCTAGAGTAAGCCTCGGCGAGGCCAGCGTGTAAAGGTTGACACAGCGTCTCCGCCTTTAGACTCTAAGAAATACACAGACTACTGAGCAAACAACGTCTCTGATCAACAGTGATGCGGCGTGAAGATTAGCAGCAGTTTCGTTTTTGTATATTCACCATTGGGGCTTTTAAGATAAGGCAGATGAAGGTCTCATGTTGTCTACAGAGCACACTAACAGAGGTTGAGTTTACTTACTTTAGTGTGCACATTAATTATTTAAAAAAGTCAACACACAGGTTAAACTCCTGTCCATGTTCTTGTAGCACAACTGTACACTGACCAAAAATGTGATCTGCCAATAAAACAGTGTATGCTCACTACTAGGGAAGAAAATAAGAGGAAAGACACTCAGTTTTCAACTGGTAAATACCAGCCAAGCTTTTCTTTTAGCAAGAACTAATATGGGTCTGGTATTTGGTAAAGGGCTGCTTGCAACCAATGATTACAGGGTGCTTCAGAGATGTTTTTCTGTAGGCCGACGGGGAAGTTCGGCATCACCCTGGCCCCCATGTCAAAAAGCCTATGGGATTTTTCCACTGAATATTGGATTATTGCAGAAAATAAGCTTGATGGCAAACACACTTATGCTACTTACATGTTTTGTGTAGCAAGATAATCTTCACCAATGAACACACCACAGAGCAAACTATTTTCTGTATACATTAATCTATTTATAGATAATATAATTATAGTTTCTTGATTGAATAATTGATGAATTGGTCAGCAAAAATAGTAAAAAATGCTAATCACAATTTTGCAGAACCCATTGAGATGTCTTCAAATCACTTGTTTTGTCCAAACAACAGTCCAAATGTTAAATATATCCAACATGAAACCACAGAATATAGCAACAAATATTCAAATTTGAGATGCTGGAACCCCCTTTTTTGCATTTTCATTTCAGCTCTAAATATTGGCTCACAAACATCATTTCTTGTTTTTGACACTACAGTCTTCATGCACAGGAGAAAACAGAAAAATATTCCCTTGCCCCGAGCTAAAAACATATTCGCAGTAACAGTTTCCAACCATACTAGCATTTTAGCATTTATGTATTTCTATAGTCAGCACTGCATCTGAAGCAACATAGTTAGATCAATAAATCTATATTGATTTGGATTCCCAAGTATTTAATTTAAAACTTGAGGGTGTGTGGGGGGAGAGGCAAAGAGCTGAGCTTTTACGTTAAAGAGGCAAATGTTTCACTCGATAGCTTTAAAAATTGACTGTATCAGAAGCATTTTAAACATGACACCTTGGTCATACTTCATTCAACTTCTACTAGAAATCTCAACAAATTAAGCATTACAGAATAATGCAAAATGGCCAGACTCCCTAACATTTTACTACTCCAGTACATGGAGACACAATAAACACCATTCCAATATAAAAGTGTCCTCCCACTCCACGGTGATTTCACCTTATCTGCTGCTGAGGTAGATGATACTAGTAAACACTATTTATTCAGGTATACCAACCCTATACAAAGATATGGGCAAAACTTGCTTTCAAAATGTTATCAGTCAACAAATACATAGATGGCACAGTAACTTTTACCAGAGACGCAGACGTAGAAGAATGCTTTTATCTGGAAATACCCGAAACTTTAAGACCAGTTAGTCTTACAATTACTCTGATGTCATGCAACCACTTAAACTGTTATATACCGTATACCCCAGTCAAATGTCAGGAAGGTAAGAAATATTACAAGCTTACTAGCTGAGATCGGTCAACATTATTCAGGATACTGAGGCTGCGTTCATTACATTACAGGGTTTAATGCTAAATTTTCCCCCTAGATCTGATGTTTCCGCCTTTGGCACTGTTATTATTTTATATTTACACTGTTTGACTATTAGAGGAATGTGCATATTATGTGGGGAAAATGGGTTATTGTGTGATTGATGTGCGTCTTGTTTATTGATTTGAACTGCACTGATCAGTAGTAGCACTCAGAATTTCACTGCATCATGTACAATGACAACAAAGCTTTCTACTATCAACTTTTAGACTGTTTACAGTAATGTTTGAAGGGACCAAAACATCAGTGTCTACAAATGTCTACAAATTGCATGTGAGAAACACCTCACATGCAACAAATAACGTCACACACGAGCACTGGGATGACAACCAAAAATGCCACTTTTGTGAGGCATTTGGGGAAAAAATGAATAAAATGCAAGAGTTAATCTCTTGAATGATTTTCTGCAGTGGATGGACTGCAATTTATCATCTGTTGAGGATGAGTGTGAGACAACAAAGAAACACTTAAGCCATGGTTATAGCTCCTTTCTGCAGCTATAGCTGGTAGTTCTGTGCAGAGAGAGGTGTGTCAGGGGTGATGGGGCTGTGATGTGGAGGACTTTATTAAGAAACAGTTCATCCAAAAGTTTAGGATGCCAAGAGCGACATCCAACATCTCTGTTGAGGCCTTAGATCATGAGACATGAGAGCAAAATAAATAAATAAATAAGTAAAATCTGATTTTCGGCTAAATTTGCTTGTAATGTGAACCTGAGTCATCTGAACTTCTTTCTCTCTGAATATTAGAGACTGCTTAAATTTCAATGTTGATTAGCTCTGTTCTCATTATACTCAGCATTAGTCATCATGTTGAACAAATTTGAACCAATTTAAATTTGAACACTCAATTGGAATAGTCCACACTTGACATCCCTATTCTCAACAATAGTGAAATAACTGAAAAAAGCTAATTATTTTAAATTTACTCTTAAAACAAGCTTCATGAAAGCAGTCTCTGTTAAGAGACACGTGTTGCTTTCTTGATAATGTTCTTTTATTAAGATTAAACCTATGTAAATGAAAAAAGTGCAGACATACATAACTATATGAATAGCAAACCACACAACTGTCAATGATTAACCAAATTTGACCCAATTTCCCAAAATCAAAATTCAGGTCAAAAAAAGGCCAGCGAAATGTTTAATTCCATACAAAAATAATGGAGATGCAACAAATCCAACCACAAGACATGCACATAAATGGAAATACTTGTTAACCTATTTTGCTACAGGAGGGTCCTCGGCCCTCAGAACGCATGGCGACTGTAAGAGCCAGAAAAAACAACAGGATATGATCGCTTTCTTTGGCATCAGCAAAGTGAAAGCAGCCCAGCAATGAAGAATGCAAACCACATGCCCACTGTCAAATTGTCTTTTTTTCTTCCTTAACTATCAACGCACACTTTTATCTCTCTCACTACTCATTCATGAAAGGAAACTTTAAAGGCTAATCAAATATTAATAACCCTGAACGTTGTAATATTACAACCCAGCTTTTCCATCCTCCCCCCTTTCCTTCATTCTGCGTCGTCATGCTGTGTTCTCCTGTAGGAAGGTCACAGGCTCTCGAATTGTCAGTCTTTTAAAGCACATGGTGGATTATCGAGGCAACATCAGCCGTTATACACCGAGATACTGCACTCAACGTACCAAACAAAAACAACGCTCTGCACACATTCAGCTGCTGGCAAAGTCTAGCACATGTTGTGTAATCAGCAGGCTCCACCCTCTTCACACAAAGATACACACACGCACGCACACACATGCACATGCACACGCACACACACACTTGCTGGGCCTCTCGAAGACGCAGATACTCTGCTGACGGAGCCAACTGCAGATGCCTGGCTAGAGGCACTTCATATCATAAACGGCACTAGCGCTTTCACAGTCTTGTTTCAACAGCAACACAATAAATGTGGTCTACGACTCAAAGTGAAAGTGATATTTATAGAATTATAAGCTGTCTGGAACAGGGGAAACAGATGATTTCTGCCTTTGGCTCTCTGTGTTGTGGAATTTTTAACAAAAAAATTTACAATCTTTCCAAACCTTCAACATGATCAAGTTAGGAGTCTTAAACAAGAGAAAAGAAGAAGAGTAAAACAAATACTGCGACCGTTTGGGGGGGGTTTCCCTGAAGGTACAGCCCTGCTGTGATCACTCAAAACAAAAAAAGAGGAACTGCAATCAGTATGTTAAAGGCCAATACTTTCACAGCTTTATTACGGCCTGAATTCATAACAAGTCTGTGTTGCTGATGAAGTGCTCCGAGATGACAGGAGGGTTAGACCTAGAACACAAAATATAAGTCCAAACATCTCATAACCAACTAGACTAAGCCTCTCATGAAAAAGGTCTTTGAGAAAAAAGGGCTCCAACTCCAGGAGTCACACTAGCCCTTTTGACCCAAAGATCACACTATGAGGCCGCTAAGAAGTTTCTTCTTCATGCTGCCTTTGCATTTTTGCACAAAACCAAACAACAGCGTCATGCCATTCTAGCGTGCCATTTAAGATAGCATGCCAGCAGGGTCTGAAATTAACAACCACCAAAAACCAAAGGAGAGAAGATTTTTTGCTTGGCGAATAAATCTCGAAAGGGTATCTGCCACACTGGTGGTTACATGTTTGTACCAAAATAGTCATATATTAAACTGTGCAGAGTCTCTGTCGTGTTTCGGGCGCACTGTTCTGTTGCTCCTAAACTGCTCTGCTGCTGTCTTTGTCACCAATACACACAAACACATGAGCTGGTGCAGCGAATCTTGACCCTTTCGACTGCTACAAGTTTTGCGGTACTATTGACCGTATGGGACATCAGCTGGTCTGCTGCACGCTAGCATTGTGCATATTGCAAACCTCCATGGGCAGCAAACTTTTTGCTTCCTACACTGCAGCGGCATCACATTAGCTCCGCTTCTCCGCTTCTTACCTTTCATAATAAAAGCCATAAGCATGTACACTGCATCACTGCTGACCTCAGGGAACTTATTTACACGCAGAGGCTGTGGTGATGAGTTTTTCAACAAATTTAAATAATTTCGATTTAGATTTTGCTCTGGCTTCTTCTTTGAGTTTGTATTTAACACAAAATATTTTTATCTCAATTAAATGTACTGACACAAATTATGTGAAACAAAGAGGTAAAAATATAAATAAATACTTGACCAGTAGATTTTTTTTCAATCTACCTTGGCTGGTGAGTCAAAATTTGATCATGGACACCACGTGCCAGCATCACAGAAACAAAACACCTGTGAAATTTACCACAACAGCATATTCTTATACAGAACATACAACATATAAGGGTGTTAAAACTAGTAGGCCTGTACCGAATGTCTTTTATGCGCACTGGCAGGTCCAATTTATATACATCCAGCATTTGAAGTGTCATATGCTGATTTTTTATTAACTATAATCATCTGGTCACATCTCTCGCTCGCGTCCATCTCAGTGCATCAGTTCTCCTAATCACATGACTGAAATAACATCCAGAAACAACTATTAATAACATTGCCAGCGGAAACACTAAATGTTTATGCAACTTCAGCGTAAAGGATTGTGATATTTACTTCAATTTCCGTCATTCCTGCCACCTTCAACACACAGCTCCACCTGCTCACCAGAGCAGCTCCAGCCTGGGTTCGTCTTCGCTCGCTGTGACACAGCAGTCTTCAGTGTTGGTAGGCTATTAGCTGGGTCATGTAACCAATCAGATAGCGTTCTGGGCGGGACATCAAGCAAGCCTACAGAGTGGTTACTGCAGATAGAGACAGGCGGTTGCATCAGAGCCAAAGTAGAGCATTTTTTTTTATCAATTTATTTTAGGGAGTATTTGATTTAAGCAGCCACAAATAAATAATTGTATGACAAACAGTGGCCCTTAAAACTAGTGTTATGTTTGACACAAACGAAATTAATTCAAATAAAAACAAGGCGGGAAAGCGCACCATGTCTTTTCCATCCATCCCAAAAACTGAAACCCAAAACACTAGAAGACGCAACTCCTAAAGCAACACACAAGGGAATACTGTATGTCCTTATATAATTGTCCCTGCTTTACAGCGCCTTGGTCAATACCCCTTCTCTAACTAAGAGGCTTAAAATCTGTCTGGGAAGGCTTTAGCAGCCATGGTATGGTTTCCCAGTTACACATACAGTAGGTCTTTTCTGTGCCAGTGCTTACCAAGCCAGGAAATCTTAAAGAGTTCAAAAATAATTAAGCAAATCTGTTATTTCTGTGCGACTCGACATCAGGTTGTAAGGACTGCGTTAATGGTACATACTTCAAATCAAACTGTCCATTACGAGTCTCTTGGGGCTGCATTTCTTTACGTGCGTCTGCAGTGCTTTTTCACACTCGGCCCCCTCTCTGCTCTGCTCGTATGAACACTTGCCTGGACTGCACGTGTGAAACTGATGTGACTGCAGACCCTCCCTCTTCTGATTTTCATGATCTGGCAGAAATTACAGGAAAATCTGATTTTTGTGCATCCAGACCTGGCACTCGTTGCATCCGGGTGAGATCAGAGGATGAATGTTGGCACCGAATGTCGCCAAGATAGACGAAGAAAATAACATTTCAAAATGGCCAAATCTATTCCCTCGATAAATTTCATAATGTTCTTTAGACGAGCACCACAACAGGGCTGTGGAGTATTTACATTGTTATTTAACTCATCTAGCTTTTAATAATTGCTTAAGCTGATAATTTTACTACTGTCAAAATACTATTATATCAAGAACACAAATAAAAAGCTCTCAAAATGACTCAGTCTAACAAGCAGGCAAAAAATGGCTGTAGAAAAACATATAAATCTTTATCTTTGTGTAGCTGTATCCCAATAATATAATATTTAAATCCATTTAAATTCCGTTTTAATTTTTCCTCAATCCCTTGTTTTTTTCTTTTTTCACATTTTTTTTTTCATTTTATGATTTTGTACATTTTGTCCTTAGAGATAATGTCAATTAAAAAAATTTAAAAAGTTTTTATTTTTAATTTTGTTTTTTTGGATGACTTGCACTGGGTTTTCACAGACGCAGAAGGGCTGCGAGAGACCTGATTTTCTGTGCCTGCTTCCTTTCTGCACTCATGTTAACCAATTGGGCTGTTTACCCTGGATGCAAGCGACTCTGACGTTCATATTGTCAGTGTCTCGTCTACTTTCGCCACAAGTAAATCTGGCAAGAAAACACACTGATAATTCATTACAAGTGATAAAAAGCATAAATCATACATCATATAAATGATCTTATTCAGCCTCTGTCCCTGCTGGTGTGAACAGCCAAGCTACTGCTCGCACGACAGCTGACATATCGTAGTGCTTCTGCCTCCAGTGTGAACCCTGGCGTTAGCCGTCTCAAAGGGCCTCTTCCTCATGACTGAAGGGTCCAACAATAACGTTGATTGTCAGGATTTCTTTTTCCAGCAGTCAATCATCACAGAACAAAGTCATTTCCCTCAAATCATGTTGGATTTATTAGTGATTTATTACTTAGAGGACAGATAAACAGGTACCGCAGCACTTTTAAATGTGAAAACAACTCTCCAGTTCATATGCTATTAATATTTGCAAGTCGCACAGGTAAATAGTCGCAATAGGAGCTCTGCAAATACAAACACACGCCTCACCTGCTCGCATTACTGCCAATGCCACTCAATAAGTTAGCCTGTTACTGCAGCGCCGTTGAACTTGATGATTAACTCTGTAAGCTGGAAACAAACAAACAGCTCTCCAGTTACATATATTAATAGTATTTGCAAGTTGTAGTCGTGCTCCATGGTCGCAAAATATGACGAAATAGTCACCATATGGATCCCTGCAAAAGCCCTGCTTCGTGTGAATGTCTTTGAGGGGCAGAGAGCCGTACGAGAGAGCGAGAGAACCGAAACGCCGATGGCTTATAAAAACAATGTGGAAATTTACACTTAATGTTTGATGTTTTAGTCATTTTAAATATCGCACATGGAGCAAGCCCCAATACCTCGAGTATATCTGATATATCACTCAACCCTAGTTTAACAAATTGTTCAGTTTGCCTTCCAAACCAAAAGCCTTGAACCAAACAGTTCAATATAAATACGTGTAATGTTACACTCCAAAAAAATTGCATCCATGATTTGTCAAATTCCACAATATTACATGTTTTACTGTTGACCCACATTGACCATGCATCTATGCAATCTTATTTGTAGTATATGACAACAATTGCACTTGCATCAGTGGGGAGATGAGAAACTTCCATCGAACACACTACTTTTCTCTCCAGGCTGCAACAACAAATGACAAGAATGAGTGAAATCATGTGACAAACTGCACAGGCACTGGAGGTAAGGAATATAAACAAATCTAACGTCTGAGAGGAAAAAAGGATGGGTAAAAGTATAAGAAGAAAAAACTTTGGAAGAGCAGCAAGAGCAAGATCAAAATGAGTCAGTCAAGGGAGTCCTTCCAGAAATGATGAGGAAAAGGAAATTAACATATCCAACACCAGTTCTGGCAAAAAAACACTGCTCTCTCTCAGAGCAGGCCATATTCTGTCGGGGGAGCCATGTGGCTGGTGAACCTTTCAGTTATCAGTCAAGGTCAACCAATATTTGGCTGTTGTTAAATTCACCCTACACATGTGGTGTGCATGGAAGTTTAATGGTGGCATTAGTCAGCTGGCCATGACAGTCAAAGCCACATACTTTGAAAGCAACGTTTTGAAGTAATTTCTGCATCACATGAGCTGAGCGCTGCATGTGTCATGTTTTTTTTTTATTGCTGGGATTTAAAAAATGCTCAACTTGGAATGCTGCGCTTTTCTTCATCACTTTTTACCCAAACATCCAGTCATAGTGAAGGAGGGGTGGGACAAAAACCATGAAGAGCAAACTTCACATCATATATGAATGCTAAATAACAACAACAAAAGAGAGAATTATTGGAGAAGAAATTAATACTGCTGACCACTCAGATCCGCAGGTATGTCCTCTCTCCCCTATGTGCTTCAGCCTTTCCTTCAGTCAAAGCTAGTTCTCTTCTTTTTGACATTTTTACTTCCACAGACATTCAATATCATAGCAGCCACATGCTACCTGAGCGTTCAAGCTAAAATAGCTCTGCGCCTCCACAGCTCTCAGTATCTCCCAGACGGATGTTTAAAGAAGAGCACCTTGAAAAAAACGGCTTTACGATGACGTCTTTGTGAATTTAACACTTGCAATCATCCAACCAATAAGGATTTAACCTGACAAGAGCGAATCGATCAACCAATCGACCAACTGACCAGAAGGTGTAAGCAATCCAGTGCATCGGTCCTGCAATAAATACATTTGTCAGAAAGGTACTGGTTCAACCATGTGGCATAATAATGACATTTGTTGTGGAACACAGCAGACGGAGTACTAATACCAGGGTGCAAAATAAGCACCATCCATTAGCCAAAGGTTGATAAAGACCGAAGTGGCTAGTAGATTTGACTCACTTGCCAGCCAAAAGGACAATGGTAAGCTGAGTAAAGGTTATCTATTGAGTGGCTGGTAAAATCTGGACATTCACTACCCATTTGGCCGGTGGACAAATACATTAATTTGCACCCCAACTAATTCAGTAACCAGAATGTGCCAGTCCAGAGAGAAAATTAATAAATTTGATCCCTGTCTGGAGCACCAATATGTTTAACCTTTATAAAAAGGAAAATGGAAATTGGTGTATACTGACATGTTGAAATATGAAATGTCTACAATTAAACTGACGTTAAACAAAAGCTGACCATGTTGAGGTTGTAGTTCTTGCACTGCTTTTGTACTGAACAAGTCCCTTTTACACTGCCTGTCCAAGGCCAGAATACCCACCGTTATGTCGCTTCACCGTTCTGTATAAAAGGTCACGATTGTGACAGGATTGTCTCACCTATGAGCCGGCAACGGAGGTAATAACAGCACTAAATCAAGGTCTATATAAAAGGGACAGCTGACAGGATGTGATCATGGGCTGGACGGGTGTGATGTTTTGAGAGTGAGTTATCGGGCAACCTATCGTGGAAGATTTAAAATGCAGCTAGCAGCAGGTCGTGGCTAAGCCAAAAAACAGGAGAACAGTGGCTGAAAATCTGGGAGCTCCTTAACCTCTGAGCAGAGGACGACATCAGCTGCCGTTTAAAAGAGACTGTAAATTATTATTACCATGTATACCATTGTTATTGTATTGTTACTTTTAATAAAACACTTTCACACAGGTGGTGTAAAGAAGGGACTAAGAAGTGGCCCTGTAATGCAATATTTGTCTTTGTTTGTTTTTTCTTTATTTTTCTGTTTATTCTGTTAATGAGTCTGTTTTGTTACAACAGTGTTTAACCAAAAACGGTAGTTATGTGGATATCTATACACTTAACAACATGCATCAACTGTGTAAGTACTTGAAATAGTTAATAATACCTTCAAGAACAATCTCTTAAATGTGTGTGCAGTGTGTGCATTTAAAAAACAAAGAATTAACCGTACTGCTGTGATTCAGTGTTTTTAAATCCCTTCAGAAAACAACAACAGGATTGTACCTTTTCTGCTGAGCAAAGTAGCTGTGACAGTCCAGTGTCAGTCACTAACACATCAAATATTCCCTCAAGACTTGCAATAGAAATGTGACACCTAGGTGAAAGATTTATCAAAATATAAGTGGTACTAAAGGATGCAATATACCCCTAAAACCTTAAATTAAGTCGAAGAAAGTGCCATAGTAGAGCTTTTAGTTCCACAAAGGTTTATGCATTAGAGGCTTTAAGATGCAACCTTTTCTACACACAAGGCAACATAAACACGCTGCTGTTTCAATGTCAAACATCTAAAAGCTGACGAAAGATTGAAGAGTCAGAAAGCACAACATTTCAGCGTGACTGCAGAAAGTGAAAGGATACATCTTGGCCTCAATGACGCAACAAAAAAGGTACTGCGGTACTAATGCCTGATGCCAGAGTATTTATAATGCGCTGCAAGAAGCTGTACGTGATATCTTGCAATAAAAAAATGACTTGTACTCACCCTGTTCTCACACTACAACCTTAAGCACTGTGGGACTTCTCATTCATTCTCAGCCAAATCACCGTATGATGCATCCTCGGTTGCCAAGTGCAACTGCAGGATCTTTATCCATTCTTAAGTCTTTTTAGTTTTGAGACTGCTGTTGAATATTGAGATATTTGCACTAACTTGTCACAGCCACGAGAAGAATACCAACTGAGAACAACACAGAAACCATTGGTAGTGGTGGGAGACTTTGCTTATATTGGCACATTAAACTTAAAGCGTGCTTATCCCATCACATGCAATTAACTTCAAACTGGCTATGCAGACCATTAACCCTGCCATGCTAACAACTGAAACGCTATCATCCGAACAGAAGAAGATACATTTCTAAAAAGCAGTTTCCTCTTCAATGCAAGGGGCTATGACTACCAACAGTTTTGTTTGTTATGGTATATATATAAAGGCTTGTAAATATCAAGAAAGCTAGTGAATAAGGCTTTACTCACCAAACCTTGACCCACATATGAATTATTATGTCATAACATACATTGAAGCTTTGCTCTTCTAAAATATATTACTTACTGTTGTGTTTTAGAAACCTTGAATAAATAAAAATTAACAATATGATTTCTAAAGTACTTTGTAATTATAGCACCTGTGCATTCCTCCTCATTGATGACTAAGTCCGGCTGCAACCAAATCCTGTGCTTTAGAAAGCTGAAGTAATGTCAAAACATGATGTGGCATGGGCGACTTTATTGTCAAACACTCAGTACATTACTGCGGCTGATTTTAATCGACTAGTTTCTTCTCACTGGTCCAAGGTGTGACTATGACTAGCATTGCTAGGTGTAGTTTTTCAGTTTCAGGTAAATGAAAACCTACTAATCCCTCTGTCTTACGTGGTACTTTGACAACCTTGCCATACAGCTTTTTGAAAAGTAAAGCCCTGTGAGAATTTGTGGTGACTAGTTGGACAAAAAGCTGATGCCACCATCCAATCATCACATAATACACAATGACCACATATTGGTTGGCTTTAATGACCTTAAAGCCAACTGGTATTTTTTGAAGGTATATGGAATATCTGATGTATTTTTTAAAACGGTGGCTCATAATGTCTTTAAAGAGTGGTGAAATGTTTATTTTGCTTAAGTTCCTACTAGCACAGGGTCCAGGGGAAGCATTTTTGTAGTTACAGGAAAAATATTTTTGATGTCAACATGACTAGCCTGTAAAATTGTATTATTTTACTATGAATCGGTACTGCTTGTGGTGTATGGGAGGTCAACAAAGCTCAATTTAAGTGTGTATAGATGTTATCTTTACAAAATACTTCTTTTACTTTATGTATTTTATATATAAAGATTTACATTTTTTCTTGGTTCAGAGTGGTTGCTGCATGGACGGTCATTTAAAAACTGGCAGCTTTTGGGACTAGTTAAAATGTTATTTTGTATTATATTGTTTGCTTTTTCTGTGGTTTTAAGAGAATAATTTTTGATGTCAGCATAACTAGCCTGTATCATTTATCTATCATGGCATGCTTTTTAATTTATTATTGATATATTCCTTTTCTCCTTGTCCTAATCGTTTTGTGATCACAAGTAGTGCTCAACATCAGAAACTGCTCTCTTGTGATCACAAGAGAAAACAAAAATATGTATCTTGTATGATTTGGAAAGAAAACATTACCAATACCAGCATGGTTATACGATTTTAAGCTTTCTCTGTCTCTTCCTTACAAAAGACATGAAATATAATCCACAATTGACAAATAATGTTGCAAGTTTTGATTGAATGATTTGGTACTCCTTGTGGAGGTTAACATAAACTCTAATTATGTTTGTATAAATGCCGTCTCTTCAAAATCTTTCGAAAACTTTAAGCTTTCTTGTGGTTATAAGAGAAACATTTCTGATGTCAACATAACTAGCCTGTATTATTCAGCAATTATGGCATGTTTACCAATGCATTGTTGACCGAAGTCTTTTCTTTTTGATCATAATTGTGATTACTAGTAGTGTTAAGCAACAGAAACTGTTCTCTTGTGATTACAAAAGGAACAAACTAGGTAATGTTGAGAAAAAAATGTATCATGTTAAGAAAACATTAAAATTTACCCCTTCCTTCCTATTCTTGGAAATTAACTTGAAATATAATTCACAAATGACAAAGCTGCTGCAATTTTACTGTGATTTAGTACTGCTTGTAGTGTATGAGAGATTAATAAAGCTTAATTTACGTGTGTATAAATGCTGTCTTTACAAAATCTCTCTTTAACTTTTCAGCCTTTATGGTTATAAGAGAAATATTTCTAACCTGTATCATTTGGCCACTGTGACATAATTAAATGTATTGTTGAAATAAGCCTCGAACAGAATTGTTTTTTGACTACATTAGTGCTCAGCAACAGAGACTTCTCTCTTGTGATCACAAAAAAAAACAAATGTTGCAAGGAGAAAATATTTAGTTTTGAATTTTTTTTTAAAAGGAAACATCAACATTTACCACTTTCTTCCTATTCGTGGCAATTCCAGCATGATCATACAATTTTAGCCTATGTGTGCCTTTGCCTTACAAAAGACTTGAAATATAATTCACAGTTGAGAAATGCTTTTGCTGTTTTAACTTGGTACTGCTTGTACTGTATTGGAAATAAATAAAGCTTTATTCAGATGTGTAAAAATGCTACCTCTACAAAATTCTCTTTAACTTTTAAGCTTTTTTGTGGTTACAAGAGAATTTATTTAAAAAATCTAAACTGTATCAATTTAGCAATCACAGCATGTTTTCCTATTTATTGTTAACACAAGTCTTTATATTCTCAAGCATAATTATGATCAGCAACACAGTTCTCTTGTGATCACAAAAGGAATAAACTGTAATGTTGAGAAAATAAAATATTAATTTTGTAAACTGCCTTCCCATTCCTGGCCATACGATCATGGTGGTATAATCTCAGGTTTTCTCTACCTTTGCCTTACAAAAGACATGAAAAATAATTCACAACTGCTAAATGCTGCTATTTTACCACGATTTGGTGCTGCTTGTTTTGCATGGGAGGTAAAGCTTAATTTAAGTGCGCAGAAAGGCTTTTTCTACAAAATATCTTTTTTAACTTTTGGTATTTTAAATATAAGGTCGACGTTTTGTTGGTTCAGAGCGGTCGCTGCACGGACAGCCATCTAAAAACAGGCAGCTTTTGTATCAGGCAACACACCCCCAAAA
The DNA here is from genome assembly GCF_008729295.1 of Plectropomus leopardus. Classification (NCBI taxonomy): domain Eukaryota; kingdom Metazoa; phylum Chordata; class Actinopteri; order Perciformes; family Serranidae; genus Plectropomus; species Plectropomus leopardus. The sequence goes on along the minus strand of NC_056474.1, from coordinate 4,633,473 downwards.
TGTCACAGTCATTGGCTAGGAGGCGCAAGCTCCTTGCTTATTCAAGCTATGCTACTTCCTTGTGTGAATTAGCAAAACATTACTATATTTTTACACTTGATTTATAAAAGCTAATATCCCCACAACTGCGCTGGGTGTAAATAAACGGCGGCGTTTGCTGGATCATTGCAGACAACACCACCCACCTCACGGTAAATGTCGCTCGCCTTCAATGCACAGCCAGCAATATGTTATTGAGCGCTAAAAATCTTCCAACTTGGCTCTGTTTGGTAAACATAACGAGTAATCATTACATCCTGAAATGCGTTGCACGAGTAAACGTGTTGAGTACTGTCAACTCTGTGGCTGACATAAAGAGCATTCAAGTGTCATGTTTTAATGGCAATATTTAACACGAGAGCAGAGCACAGCCTGAGACAAAAGCCCACTGCAGCCCCTTCACTGCCCTCACAACGATCCCCCTCCCCAGCGCTTAATCTAGCTAGCTAGCAAAGCTCGTTTCTAGCCCGACACAGCCTCGCTGGCTGGGGCAGCTCACTCCGCTTCGCCCCGACATTTTCCCTTTTCTACTCTCTCGTTAAAAAAAAAGCCAACGAGCTATTAAACACAAAAAAACGACGAGAAAGTACTCAATGTGTGTAACGCACGTGGCACACAACTATACCAAACCCACGCAGACACATAACATTCAATTTTCGCACGTACTTCACATTAGCTTAGCCTGTAGCCAGATGGTTAATTTTTACCCCCCTACGATTCAACCAAACAACAAACCTCCGTTTATAAGCGCTTACCTTCAAACTGGGCCCACGCGTATCCCGCCGACTCATTCACGTTGAGCTATAATGTGAATATTGCGCGATATAAACAGTTATTTCCTAAATATCGGACGTTAACCGTAGCCTACGGCTGTGTGACGTTCATCGCTGGTTTTGAAAACATCGCAGCCGTTCGTCCGTCTCCGTCCTCTCCGAGAGGAGCCCAGCAAAACATGCAAGCCGCGCTCCCATTGGTCCAGAGCGCGTCACGTGACCGCCCGAGCCCCACCGAGCTCCGTCTGCCGGAGAGACTGTAGACGGGTATGTGTGGAAACCCATTTAACTCTTTGTTTTTATCGACGCTGTGAGTAAACCCGCACATTTAATGTTAAGAATATGTATGATTTTGTCAGCTAGTGGCGTGTTGTTTTTTTTTAAAACGTCCGTTGTGGATTTTTTTGGGGGGGAAAATGGAGAGCAGCAACGGACACTTGACGTCATCTTTTCCGCTGCTGTGTTGCGGTTAGTGGGAACTTTCTCGAAAGATCACGGCTGAGGTTAACGCTGGGATGGTGGTTCCTGTGTTTTTTGGGGGAGTAGGGAGCGTGGTTAGAAAATCTGGCGACAATTTTACTTTAAAACTGATATAATGGCCCTTTTTTTATCCGCCTCATTGTATCGGGCAGCTTTGAATTGGTTGCGCAGTGACATTTGCATCATGGTGTGTGTGTGTGTTGCGCGCATGCGTCATGGCGCATAATATTATATGTTGCAGAGCAGCTTCAAAGTCGCAAGAGGAAACCGGAGTGGGGGAGGGGCACCGGCACCGGCGAGACACGAAAAACGCCACCGGGGCGGGATGGAAATGACAGGAGCAGTTGCATGAAGGGGGTCTGTGTGTTGAAGAGGATTTATCATACAATAGCTCGGCTGTAAAGATAACTGCAGTTCATGAATAAGAATGATAATACTTTAAAATTCCCCTTTAAATAATCCAAAAAAAAAAAAATCAGTTGCAATAACATAACTTTATGAGGAATCAATTGTGTTTATAATTATGGTAAATAAGAATATTTCACTAAAAATTCCTTTTAAATAATGTAAGAAAAAATGGAGCAATGTTCATTTATGAGTAACTTAAAACGTGTTCATAGATAAAATAATAATAAAAATGAAAATGTGTTGGTTGAAATTTAGTATTTGGAATATAAAAAACTCCAACACAAAATTTTGACAGGAGCAGTTGCATGAAGGGGGTCTGTGTGTTGAAGAGGATTTATCATACAATAGCTGGGCTGTAAAGATAACTGCAGTTCATGAATAAGAATAATACTTTAAAATTCCCCTTTAAATAATCCAAAAAAAAAAATCAGTTGCAATAACATAACTTTATGAGGAATCAATTGTGTTTATAATTATGGTAAATAAGAATATTACACTTGAAAATTCTTTTTAATAATGTAAGAAAATCTGTTGGAACAATGTTATTTTATGAGTATTTAACTTAAAACACGTGTTCATAGATAAAATAATAAAAATGAAAACATTTGAAATTTAAAATTTGGAATATAAAAAACTCAAAACACAAAACTTTGACAGGAGACCGTTTGTATTTATCGATGAAAAAGTAGCCATGTGCATTTTTTTTTTTTTTTAAAGATTGAGGTTGCAATTTGTTGTGGTACATCGAGGAATCGAATTGTTGACATGATAGTTGTAATCAAATTGAATTGATCCATAAGACCAGGGAGGATGCATAACCTACTGGCTAGTTAGTGCAAACAGGTTTTTTTTTGGCTAAATTTTAAGAGATATAGAATCAAGTGAACTTGATATAATACCCCTTTATTAAGTTCAGATTTAATTTTGTTTTTTTTTTATAGATGTGTTCGACGTACATTTTGTGTTCAAGGACCATCATGGATTTGAGAATCCAATGATAATGTCTGTTTGTGCAGTTTCTGGCTATAATAAATGGTGTAATTTTGGCAATTTCTAAAGAAAACATGCACCTGTTTGGAAGGAATGTCTTTAAAAATCAGTAGTAACATAAAAACAAAACACAACCATGTGATTATTCATTTACATATTCAATTTCTTTGCTTATTTGCAACTAGGATGATATTAAAACAATGTATTGGGCCGTCTTAAATGAATTTAACAAAGTAAAGCTAATGTATGATAAAATTCTTGACATCATTATACTGAGACTGATGAAAATAAGCTTTCTTTTTTTCATTTTATGTGTCATAATTGTAGTTGACTCTTAAAAATGCATTTGTTTATGTAATTACTGTATGAATAACAGTCAGTTGAGCTTGTCAGAGACAGCTGTTACTTAAGTAGCACCAACAATGGAAACTGCGACACAGGCTTCTTTTCTGTGGTGGTTAAGCTCAGTGATGTTTAACAACTAAAGTAGAATTTCATTTTTCTCTGATGCTCATCTGCTGCAACCAGGGTGTCGACAAGTCCTTAAAAAGATGTCGTAAATAAAATGTTATTAGGCTTTAGAAGTCATTAATTAGTCTTAAATTTGTACTTGTTAAGTCTTAATTGCCAAACACATTTAATCTATCACATTTACTCAAAATGGGTCAAGCTTTTCTGCCTGAAAGGTCACATTTCAAATGACTTTTTACTTCACATTTGCACTTATCTGCTTGTTAAGTTCAAATTTTTCTACCAAAAAAACGACCTCTTTATGGAACCACATTTATACTACTTACCTTTATACTTAGCTAAATAATGAAGAAGATTTGCCAAAAAATCTTTGGTTAAAAAAATATCTTGAAAGTGTCTTAAATAGCATTACATTTAAATTTCTTATACCTGTAGACACCCTGGCTGCAGAAAATGGCATCGCTGAACTGCGATAAATCTTTTAAGACCAAGAAAAGAAATGTTGTGGCTACAGGTCAATAATAAATATTTAATCGGAAATTAGCGTGTCATTGTTGGAATCCATTAAGAGACACCATAAAACCCGGAGCACAGGTATATGAACAATTTATTTACACAACATGTTTGAGTTAATAATAATATCAGCTTCAGGGACAACAGCTTTTGATAAAAGCAGATAGTGACCTGAAAAATGTCTACAGGTCCGGTCTTACACCGAATCCTGGTCCTGTAGGCGGCTCTGTCAGAGAGGTTAATCCACCTGCAGGCTCACAGGAAAAACGTCCGTTCCTGTCGAAAAAAGAAATCACAATTAATCAGTACAAATACAAAGTTATAAAAATCTATAAAGAAATGCCATTGATCAGATGGAAAATATAATAATTCATGATGATAATGTTATGTACCTGGGCCCAGGTGGTGGGACTTTGCCTGCTTTGAGTTCGTCAATAATGTCCTCAATGTCCTTTGGCATGAGGTCCTCCTGGAAACACGAGAGAGATGAATAAATGAGAAGAACCTGTTTTTCACTGCTAGTGGACTAATGCTTAATTATTAATTCTTTATAGTTTTTCACATACTTCACCTAAGGATGTGAGCGATTGGTCAAATTAAATGTTGCTACCCTCGCGAGCAGGCACCAGGAATAATCACCCGTTACACTTATTTCATTTGTCATTTGCAATCACCCAATAAAAATCATTTGAAATAATCAGGCATGTTTATTAAAGATTTATTTCCTAAAGAATATTGTCCTCAATTCATTTTGTTGTTAACTTTTATTTAGTGAGCTTCTGTCATGTTTTATAGGATAATTTTCAACTTTCATAATAAACGGCGAAAAGTGACGCACATTTCAGCGGCATGTAAAATTCAATTTGGTTATTGCAAAATGTGATTAATGATTTCAGAAATCTCTTTTGATATAAGCAGTATTTTTCGGACGGTGTCTATTAACTTTGCAGATTAAATTTTGCTTTTAGGAACATGACTATTTTAAACTTGTATGAGAACTTTTTCTTCCCTATTAAATTTAATCCTTATGAAGAGCAGGAAGGGTTAGACGGCCAAACTTAATATACTGGTTTTGCAATATTGCAAAAAGCTCATGGTTATTATAGCTAATTCTAAAATAGCAACAATTTTCCAGAAATCAAGTTTAAGTAGGTTTTACACTGTCAGTCAAAATGACTTTAATAAGCCTGTGATCAGGCACCTTTGTGCCTTTTGCTCCCAAAACTGAATCAGATACAGTAACAGTCATAATGTCTACACGTCATAAGATGTAAGAGACAAGATTTTTTTTTAAATATGGAAACCACAGAGAGTTATAGCAAGAAGGGCAGCTTCAGGTACTATTGATTAACCTACGTCAGTCTGTGTGGCATTTAACCCTTTAAGACCTGGATCCACATCATATGCTGTGTTATAATGCATTTGTGGCCATATATGTTGACATACAGTGCAAAGTGTTATGTAATATGGCACAACTTCCTTTTTTGTCAGGCACAACAAACAGGAATATATCTGTGCAGTTACATTAATGTTGCCTCAGTGTCCCCTTCTACTTGGCCTGTTTAAAGCAGTGATATTATTGCGCCGTTATGCTGCCTCGCCGATACATATAAAAGGTACGATCGTGGATGGGGGTGGACAGAGTTGTCTCGTCTTTAAGATGGCAGTGGACGTAGTAACAGCACTGAAACAGCGTTTGTGTAAACGGTTCAACCAGCAGAGTGGGACAGATGGGTGTGACATTTTGATAAGGTTTTAAGTGTTTGACCCACCCCATAAGATTTAAAAAGCAGCTAACAGCAGTTAGCAGCTGACGCAAGGAAGAAGAGCAGTGCAACTTTTGAAAACAATGAGATGCGGGAGTTCTTTAACCTCTGAGCTGAGGACAGTAAATGATTGTTATTGTCATGTTATGGCTTTGTTATTGTGCTGCTGACGCGTATGTTATATGTCTCATAGAGGCAGACACTGTTGTGTTAAATGCTGTGCCTCTTTTGATTCTGTGATGCCAGCATGTTGTCTAAAAATCACATTTTGGAACGTCATGATCCCGCTGTTATTTGGGTTTAAAAATGCAAAGTCGGCATAAAGAAAAGACTTCTTAGCAGCACTATGGTGCGATCTTTGTATAAAAGAGCTATGGCTGCTCCTTAATTGCTTCTTTCCATATTTACAACCTGACACGTGCTTATTTACAAGCTGTGCAAGTTGAATAAAACCTAATGCATGTAATGGGACTGAAATAATATAATAGCCAAGTATTGCATGCGTTTCTAAGTGCTTATTAATTACACAAAATGCTAAACGCAGTACTACCTTACTCACTGTACCTGTTCTGACTCTAATGATCACTCCTCAGCAGTTTTAGGTGTTACAAAAAAAGTCCTCCTTTTGTCACATTTATTTTAATTGGGTTATTCACTTGTACTCAGCTTGCAATAACTAAACTTCCCTTTGCAATTGACTGCACAATTAGTTTTAGATAATTTTATACCACAACTACAAAATCTTTTCATTTTCAACATCACGTCTGGGTCATTAAGTCAATCTTTTTCTGAACTGAACGAGACAACATTGTTCTATTATTAATGCAAGATTATTTTTCAGTCACAGTTTCCATTTCCTCCCTCCGTTCAGTTTTTTGAGCCTTACAAACGTAGACTGAACCACACCTGCACTTGCGTCTTAAGAAAAAAGGTAGCACTCATGAAATAGAAATGTTTTCAATGTTGACATTTTTTGCAAAACTCACTTCAGGCTTTAACCTAATTTTGATAATTAAGTTATGATGTTCAGTAAGGAGGCCATCTGCACAGAGTGGTCTAACACTCACATAATAGTTGTCATTGATCTGGACCATCGGAGCATTCACACAGGCGCCCAGGCATTCCACTTCTATTAGCGTGAACATCTTGTCTGGAGTAGTTTCTCCAACCTTGATACCTGTGGAAAAACAAATAAAGACATGCTTTATATGTAGTTAATGTCATCTGACAAGCTGCAGATGATGTTACAGAAGCTACAAATATTTTCAAATTAAGCAGCACCGCCTGACGTTATACAGCTGTAACACTATATGGGAGTTACAATAATTAGTATAAACTCACTGTCTGACTGACTGAAAGAACAACAAATATAACGGTGCTTTTCAAAAGGGATCATTTGGATTTTTCTGAAGTGAAGTTGTATGGGATTTATATCCATAGTCAGTGTGTTACATACAGTAGATGGCAGTCAGCACGCCACCAGTTTGGAGAAGCAGGCTGGAGTCCAACATGGAAGCTAAGCAATGTGCTGCTGTTAAACGGGGTCGGCAACAAAACGTATTTTAACCACCTAAAAAAAGTCTCATTTTAAAAAATCCAGTATCCAGTTGAGTGTAGGCAATATTGGGAGTATTTATTTTCTTTACCTTAACGTCAGACAGAAATATCATACAGAAAAATTAAGCTGTTATATCACTCTCTTCAAAACCAGACTCCATATAATAAAACAGTCATTTTAGCGTGCTCAACACAGGAGCTGCTGGTCTACCACTGCCTCGAACAGCTATTTGTTTGTGTTATTGTGTGATTTTGGCGTTTTAAAAAAAGGGTTTGTTTAGATTCACCGAAGATACACAAGAAGAGAAACTAACTGATCAAAGCGACAGGAGACCAGCAGCTACAGTGTTCAGCGAGCTAAAATTGCTGGTTTTCTCAGTGGAGTCTGGTGGCTTTGAAGAGAGCAAAGATGGAGAACTGAAGACGTTAGTGGCTTCGTCTGATAAAAAGGTAAAGCAGTGAAAATACTCTCAATGTAGCTCACACTTAAACTGATATTGTTTTTGTTTTTTAGGTGGTTAAACATTTTGTATCTAATACACTGTTTATGGATAAGTAACCTGTACAGCCCCACTTCAGAAAATCTGAACTATCCCTTTAACACTTTAAAACCCAAACAATCGGTTTGATTTCTTTCAAAAACATGGGGGGACAGCAATGAGCAACCTAACAAGATAGTCACAAGCAAATTACCTAAAAATTAGAGAAAAAAAGAAATGACCTGAAAAAAGCAAAAAAAAAAAAAAAACCCAAACATTTAAAAATGTTTAAAATATTCTATATTCTGTAACATCTTTTGAATATATAATTCTAATTATCAGAAAAACAGTTTCTGGACATTTTACCATTTTATTTTTTAAAAATTCCCTTTTACCAATACCTTGCTATCTGTTTTTTTGCCTTTTTCCAAGTGTTTCTGAAGAGAATTAAACCTATTTGCTCGGGTTTGAAAGTTAAAACACTTGCAAAAGGCATCTGAATGCAGGACAAGAAATACTGATGTGGATCCAGGTCTTAAAGGGTTAAATGCCACACAGACTGACGTAGGATAGCAGTCGTCTGGGTTCATTTCAGTCTTGTACGTCTTCCTGTTTGCTGCTACAGCTCACTGTTGTTTGAATTGAAGAGACAACTGTATATTTACATGTTTGTTCCCAGTTTCTGTTTATCTCAGATATACACAATAAAAAAAAAAAAAGATTGTTTTTATCTGCGTTTTCATCTCTTCATTGGTGTCCTGCCATAAAATGGAAAATGTCTCTCACCCAGTTTGTTTTGGATGGCCTCCAGGATGCTGTCTGAGTTGCAGAGCATGCAGGGTGTTGTTGTGCAGATCTGAATGAAGTATTTTCCCACGGGCTGACGCAGGAACATGGTGTAGAATGTCGCTACTTCATACACTCTCATCGGAGCGATTTCCAGCACCTCGGCAACCTGAATGACAACAATTAAAAACATTCAAAGAGTTTCCCGCACGTGACACAGAAGACTTAATGATTTATGGTCTGACACATTTGCATCACACAAGCTTGTAAAACAAACTGTTGAAGAATCACTGTGCCTTGTTCATGGCGGAGATGGGCAGCCATCCGTGCTGCCTCTGGGCTACGTCCAGCACCGGGATGGTGGCTGCTTGCTTGTGTCCAATAGGGTACATAGAAATGATCGCCTCAATCCTCTACAGGAATATTAAAAAAGACATTTTACCATAAATGTGGAGTTGTTTAGGAAAAGACTCACTGCATTCCTCCAATTTTGTACTTCAACAATTAGTCCAATTTAAACTATCAAACCATGCTCATGCAAAAGCACGACTTAGACAGAGATTTACAGGAGATGCACTGATAATGGTTAAATACAGGGTTCCCACACATTTTCATGGATGAAATTCTCAATACTACTCTCAATATAAAGACACAAACAGAACTGTAAAGAATACTTAACTCAAAAAGTTAGTTGTTGTAGGAAAATTAGTCAAAATCTACAGACACAGTCATGTACTTATGTATACTTATACTTATAGTATATCAGTCTTTCTTGGAGGGAAAACAGAACTGATTATACTATCTGTGTTTTCTTAATTCATTTGTCTATAAACTAATTATGTCTGGAAAACTGCTGCAAAATAAGAACATAGGTACAAACTTTATAATCCTTAAAACTGGACATGGAAGGTTTTCCACAGAAGATTAATGTAGAAAATAAATTATTACAAAAAGCAAAACTCCATGACTTTTTCAAAAATTGTAATGATTTTTACTAATTCCATGACTTTTCCAGGCCTGGAAAATGAGACTGTGAAATCCCATGACTTTTCCAGGTTTTCCGTGATTGTGGGAACCGTGTAAGTACAAGGTACCAAGACATTTTCAGGGATAAAATTTAAAAACTTTATTTTTTTCAAGGATCTGGAATAAAATTTCAGAGACCATTCACAATATAAAAACATGAACAGAACTGTAAAGAATCCTTTACTTCATAGTTACTTATTGTCAGAAAATTAATTAGCAACCTTTTACAAACTATAATAATAAGTTATGTTAAAATTCACCTTAAAACCACAGGGCACAGTCATGCAGGCACAAAAAAGACGTCTGAAAAACTCATCATGTTGTACTAACTGTTTGAAACCTGAGCAAAATGACTTCAGTTCCTTCAAAAACACGGGACACAGGCAATAAGCAACGAAAAAAGAAATGACCCAAAAATAGGAGGAAAAAAAGTAAAAAAATTACCTGTAATTTTGATTTAATAAAAAGACAAAGAAAAAAAAATACTTTTTGACCAAAAAGCCCTTAAAATAATAGTAATTCTGTAATATAATTATGATAATTATAAATACAGTTTTTTGGATATTTCTCCTAGCTTTTTTTTTTTTTTTTTTAAATCCATATCTACTAATTTTCTCCAATTTGTGTAGCATTTCTTGCAAAGTTGCTTTATGCCTTTCCCCTCATGTTTTTTGAAAGAAATTAAACCAATGCTCAGGTTTTCAAAGGCAGCACAAGAAAACTGATGTTGATCGTGGTTTCAAAGGGTTAAAGACTTATATAGACTCAGAATTGGCTAACATGCGTGGGATAATACTGTTGGATATTGTCATTGGCTCAACACTGATGTCTTACCTTTTTGTTCTCCTCAGTGAACTCAAAGGGAGTATCTGGGTTGTTGTCAGGAGTATCTCTGTGCTACAACACAAGAGCCACAGTGACAGTTAACAGCGCTCACACCAAAATTATAAATATCCTTAGTTATCTGCACATAACATTTATCAGCCAGTTTATATGAAATCCTGTTTCAAAAATGTGAATTATGTAACTGGTGCTTTCATGTGAGTAACAGCTTTATGTGCAGTATCTGATAAAATATGAATAACCTATCATGTAAGCCCGCAGGGGAGAACAGGTGCTGCTATCAGACCGTTGAGAAGACTCAACACAGATAACAATTACTTCAGCTTCTGCACACACTGCCCCCTTGTGAGCAGCAAATATCCTTTGTGCAATTACAGAAAAAACAAGAACAAGTTGAAATGTTTGAAGTTAAACTTGTTAAAAAACAACATTCCTGTTGAAGGAGGAGTGGTTCACAGACGATTCAGCCGAACCAACTTTCCTCTAAACACAGATGAAAAACATCTTCAGTACCAGGGGACGATGGAACCATGGCATGTTTCCATTACATGAGAATATTACATGTGATGTTTTTGTTGCACAGCGTGGCTCTGATAGGCTCTGAAGCCAGCGAGCGGGATAAATAAGGAGCTTTTGGAAAAATGATACCTTTGGGATTATTTCAGCAAAAATTGAAGCACAAACATGTTGCTGAGTTATGCACTGATGTGGCAACATCTACACGTAAGATCTACTGGCTTATTAATTTTGAAACAAATACAAATAATATGACCATATGTGAATAATGGGTAAATAAATACAGTTTAGAAACTCAACTGACTTAATTTTGTGGTTGTGAAAGATTTGTTTATACTGTGTGTAAACACAGAAGTAAAAGGGACCAATTTAATACAAAATAATACGGTTAGATGGACGAGCGAGACATCCATCTTCCAAATGTGGAACACAGAACGTCGGAAAGAAAGCTGATTTGGGATTTACTCGTTTTATTTCGGCCCTGTTTTATTTTCCCATTTAATGCATAGACTTGTAAATCTTTTTTTTTTTTTTAAATTATGGATAAAATGCCACAAAAAAAGTATACGACTATACCCCACACTGTAATGTCACAAAGATGTGACGGACTGAAACTTTGATGTAATGCAGGTGTATATTATGATGCAGTTTCCTCATTTGCATATATATGTATATCTATATCTATCAATCTATCTTTTTTTACTGTTGTAAGTTTGCTTCTACTTTTATGTTGTAATAGTATTTTCTGTATGTTAACTTTTGTGTTTTATATAACTTTGTCCTTTAAGGTGAAGGCTTCAAATAAGCCCACTTTCTCCTCTGCCTCTTCCTACATACACATATACTATTTTTCTATTTTTGTCATTTAGTGTATTTTAAGTTGTGCAAAAATAAAAACTTAAAACACCTGTGCATGATCTCTGTTACAGCCGGGCTGACCACACTGGTACGAGGCCACAGAGGTCAATAATAAGGACAACGGTAATGCAAATCTGGACCGTTGCATATTCTGAATTTGTCAGTTCCAGGGGTCATCTGGTGCTGGTTAGTCCCTTATTTAAGAGCTAGGATTTAATTTACCAGAAAGATATGGAAACAATTAAAATTCTGGCCTCAATAACAAAATTTTAGGACTCTTTATCTCACAGATTCTGACTGAAACACACAAACAACATGACACTCAGTTCTTACAATAAATGTACAATCACCCCAAAAGCTGCCGATTCACTGTGTCCAGTTCACACTGAAAGCAAATTGTGGGATTTTCAACAAGCATTGAACATTTAAGCCTGACTACATATGACTGATGGATACTCTATATCCAACTTATTCTGTACATCTTTTGACTTGAGGAAAGAAACTGTAGCTCACCACAAAGATGCCACCAGCTCCAGCGCGCGCAGCAGAGCGATGCAAACTCCTGACCTGCCTCGCCTGAGAATACAGAGAGAAAGAAGACAGATAAAACACCTGGTGGTGTGTGAATTCATACTTCAGCCTACCCAAGATAAAGAGTCTGGAGGGAGGGGGGGTGCTTCGGACTACTTGAAAAAGACTGGGGAAGTTATAAAGAAAAATATAAATTGGTGATGTTGTCATTGTCTACCACAGTGTGTGAACTCCACCATTTTCAAATGAATCGGCACTTCTTTAAAGCTGAAGAGTAACTGACATTCTTTAAATTAACAACCAAAACACAACAATTGAGTAAACTAAAAAGATTTTAAGAATCTATTTTTGTTATTGTAAATACCTATTTAATTGTAAGCCAACATTCACAACATAGGACAATCTCACATAAACACAGCTTGGGCACTAGTTTATAAAAGTCTATCTCTAAACAAATGTTCTTCATAATCACTTCGCTTTCACTGACATTTACACCTTTCAGGGGTTAAAAAATACAGGTTGTACGATTAGTTCAAGTCTAATAAAAAGAATCAAAGAGTTTCTATTTAAGACTGAACAAAGGTATTGCCCAGTTAAAGGTAATATCTGTGACTTCTTCCCAAATATAAACAGCGGATGCACTTTTGGTAATTGTGGAGGGTAAAGGATGGCACATGTGCTTGCAGATTGTTTTCATGTCATTTTCAATCTTTCAAAACATTTTGAAAAGGATGTCACATTAACAAAGACAGATTTATTACTGATTTTATCAATCCCAATTTTTCGGCTGATGAAAAAGTACAGAATTAACTTGACTATTATTTTAACAAAATGTTGTATACATGAAATGATTTGGCTAAAAAAAAATCACTCTCAAATTTTGAAATATAACGATTGTAAAAAAAATACTTGTCTACTGTTAGAACTCAAAAACTGTTATCTGTCAAAAACTATTAGATTTATCAGACTTTTACAGGGTTTTTTAATCCATCCCCTTAGATTTTTTTTTAAATTCTTTTACATACATGTTATTTATTTCATTGTGCAATTTATTTATTTATTTTTTTAATGTTACGCTATATAGTTTTTGTAACTTTTATAATGGTAATCTGGTATGTACATTTACATGTATTGAATTTATTCAATCAAGTCTGGGAAATAAAAACAGTTAAAGTTGGAAACATACTTGATGTATTGATTTGCTTTTAGTGTGGCACTCACTAATGAAATTATATTAAATTAATGAACTAATAATAGAAGAATATAAAACTATTCCCATTATATTATATTCCTTAAATTCATCTTGCAATTTTCCCCGAAAATTAGAGCTTAAATAAGTATTACAAGATACTAGCAGTGATAAGAAAACCATGCTTTTATATTATTTTATAACAGCAGTATCCGCACACATGTACACAGTTTTTGTTTGCTAGCTTAAACATCGAGTGAATTAGCGGCTTTAAACCGAACATTTTTTTGTTCTATGTAGATTTAAAACTGTTCAGAATAATAATAAAGCTCATTATAACTCGCATTTGCTCTTATCCGGGTCATTTTTCCTTTACGTTGGTATTTTTGTCTAAAGTTCACCTTGTAAACGTTGACAGCAGGAAGCTAAAGCAGCTAGCATGCTAATGTTACCCAACGCTAGCTTAGCGGCCTCCGCTGCTTGCCCTTGTGAGGAGTCATCGCTTTTTCTCTCCAAAATACACAAAAGGGCATTCACACTTTTACCCAGAACCATAGAGAACAACACAAGCATACCGTCTGCGACACTGCAGAGCGAACAACAGCTGACAAAAACATCTTGGGGCTTCAAGTTTGGTCCCGGTTTGTCACCAAATGGACGGGACAGCAGCGGCAGACATCAACACAGGCGCGATCACGCTCGATTCAGAGGGTCTGACGTAAGACGCTACGTCGGACGTCAGTCACGGCGAATCGATCCCAGATTGAAACGTGAGTTCAAAAACAGATCATGCCAACAGGACGTTTGTTATGTAACTCGGATGGTACTTCATGTTGCGTTTTTGCTAGTGTTTTCACAAGGACAAATATTCCCAGTAGTTTTAATTTACACAAAATTACATCTTATACTGATGAGTGTAATAACCTCATAATTGAAATTGAGGCCAGTGCACACCTTCAAAACTTATGTGGACAGGTGTGTAGGGAAAAAACATTTGCATGTAAAAGAAGAGGGGTCCCGCACACTGTCCTGTACTTGCAAAAAAAACAGTTTTATTTAATACTCAGTACAACATTGGACCTTCATCAGGTTACCTGAGACAGACAAAAATGTTGTACTGAGTACTTAATAAAACTGGGGTTTTTTTTGGCAAGTACAGGACAGTGTGCATGACCCCTCTTTATTTTTATCACTTAAAAATTAAACTACAAAGTGCCTCTTGTTAAAGCACAGATAAAATTCACTTTGTAAGAGGTAAAAACGAGGATACTAATCAGAATCAGGAACAGTTTTATTATCAAGCACAAGTTTGCACATACAGGCCTGGGGGTAGATTTCGGGGGGGATGCAGGGGCATCCCCACCAATATTTAGAACAAGTGCATTTGCACATGTGTAATGTTTCAGCTTGTGAGTATGATAATCTAATCAAATCCAAATGTATTCATAAACCACATTAATAAAATATAATAATATCAATCATTATTATTGTTATTGTTATTTATTATTATTATTATTATTAAACAATAATGACAGATGTACGCCAAATCAGAGAATAAAAGTAAGTAGTGGTTATAATTTGACCTAAAGAACTTTTTCAACAATAGCAAATGCAGAAATGAAATACATCAGCTACTATTCAAAGAGCATTTTGTTACAGTGCTTTGACGATCAGGGATTTAGTTTACTGGCTGTCAGGGGGGAACAAAATGCTGTTTACCCTCCCCTCTCTCCCTCACCCATCACCCTCCCTGTCAAATCAATCCTCATGCCTGCATGAATCCCCAGCATTCATCCTGCTGCTGCACACTTCCTCCTCCTCCTCCTCCTTGCTTGGAGAAATATAATAATGCGATCAACAGGCCAGTGAGGGCTCGACCAATGAAAAAGTGGGAGTGCCATACCCTGCAAGTGGATTGGCTGCCCTGGACCTAAGCAGACTGCCAGCGAGCCTGCAGCTCAGGGATTAGAGGTGGGTCTTTGTGCATGCTGAATTGTGTTGCTTCAGAGGCCTTGTAGTGTTCTCACCTTACTCAGGAGGATCCAGACAGATCAGCAGTGACTCCAGATTAACCCATTTTCCTACTCTCCCTCTGATGGTATAGGCCTGTCTGCAGCTGTGCTTCCACCATGGTTGTTCCTGACTCTCAGGACAAAATGTACTACCCTCCTGATGACCTGAAGAGGGATGCTCGTGTGCCTGATTTTAACTCCTATCTGGCGCTGTACAGGAAGTCTCTTGAGAACCCAGAAGGTAGGTCAAACATATTTTCCGTGGCAGTGTTTTCTTGCATTCCAGCTCCCCCTGTATGCAGAATCTGTCCGTGTTTATCTGTAACACTGACATGAAATATCACTTTGTTCCAGCTTTCTGGAAAGAGATTGCTCAAGAGTTCTTTGGAAAAAGCCAGCGACGGGACCGATGCTGCAGTACAACTTTGACATGACAAAAGGAAACATTTATGTCAAATGCATGGAGGGGGCCAAAACCAACATGTGCTATAATGTCCTGGACAGGCTTGTGAAGGAGAGGAATCTTGGCGAAAAGGTTGCCTATTACTGGTAAGCAATAAAATCTGGCTGCCATGAGTGATGGCTTTGCTGGGAAACACTGCCTGCAGTTATGTCAGGTATTCCAGTCATCAACAACTGTTGTTTCCCTGTGTGCCAAGCCCAGTGCACCAAAGCAACAAAAAAAAAACCCAAAGCAAAAAAACTGTGTATGCATGAAAGGTCCCATATTCTGCTCATTTTCAGCTTCACACTTGTATTTTTGGTTTCTACTAGGGGAGTGGTTCCAAACTGTTGGGTCGTGGTCCAAAAGTGGGTCACAGGTCCGTTTTGAATGGGCTGCAAGTGACTTGTGAACAGTGTTGGGAAGGTAACTTGTAAAAATAATAGGTTACAGATTATTAATTATTAATTACTTTGTTAAAAATGTAATTAATATTTTTATTACTTCATTAAAGTTACGTAACTTACTACATTTGATTATTTTTAAAAAACTTTTCTGACAAATGGGGCATTAAAGGGCAATAAAGCTGAAAAGACCTAAAAATATTAGTTCATAAATGCTGCGCTCAAATTTCTTCACCCACATTGTCCCGAAAATATGCTAAAAGAAGACACTCCTGCATGATGAAAACATCATGTTTTATTCAACATATAAACTTTTCACTGAAAATAGTTGTTTGTCATATGCAACCCGTTTGTAATCATCAATGTTTTGATTAGTAACTGTAATTTAAAAACATATTTTTTCTCAGTAAGTGCCAGCAATTACATTTATTTTCTAATTTAATTACTATAACTTACTCTCCCAACACTGTTAGTAAGCATGCCAAGGTTGTAAAAAATACACTTTATTTTGAATTTTGGGCATAGAACTTTTATTTTGAAGTGCCTTTACTGTTTATTCTGAAAGTAATTTTTATTTCTTTGTGTTCTGCACCAATGTGTTGTTGAATATGTGGTAATTTATGTTATATGTGGACTTTGAACTAATCTTGACCCCGTGTCTGTGACCAGTTGGGAACAGCTGTACTAGAGGATGTTTACATGCTTTAATTGACATTTTCTTGTACTGTCTGCCTGAATTTATCTGTATCCACCATCTTTATTTTCTAAATATATATTATATTATATATATATATATATATATATATATATATATATATATATAATATATTTTATTATGAAACCCCTAGCTTTTTTTCTTTTCCCCTAGATATTTTCCCTAGCTTTTAAAAATAACTTAATAAATCTACTGATTTCTTGCAATTTGTCAGACATTTATTACCAAGTGGCTCGTTGCCTTTCCTCCATGTTTTTGAAAGAAACTGCACCAATTTGATCAGGGTTTAAAGATTTAAAGACTAGTAAAGGGCATACTAAAGAAGAACAAGAAAAGTGATGTCACAACAGGTTTAATAGGGTTAAAGGCACAGTTTCTGAATACAGACTGTGTGCATTTCTCTGTGGATTTAGCATTTTTGAGACTTTCACAGTATTTACATAGCACCTATACCTGCTTTATGTTAAATGGAAATCTGACTTTTTACAATATGGGACCTTTAATGTTTCCCTCCTCAGAAACAACAGAGAACAGGATGTGCTGAAAAATTCCCAGATTTTATATGCTTTGGGTACAAAACATTTTACAGCTGCTAGCTCATAAAAAAAAACAAGCACTTGGTGTTTATTGCAGTACAAAAGCCGAGTTCAACTTGAATCTTGCCAGAATCCTCCAATAACAAAACTATAATAAGAGCCTACTGGATTGTTTTCAGCTCATAAATTTTCTCACTGAACTCTTTCAAGCTTCCGATTTCCTCTAAAAAAAAAAGAAAAAAAAAGACTCTTTAACTCACAGTAGCTTTTGCTTACAGCAATGCTTACACCTTGCCAAGTCACCATAAGGACTGTATACTTTGTTGTTTTGACTGCATATGGCACATATTTGCTCTGTCAACAGAAGAGGCTTAGCAAACAACAAATGGGTTCTGACAGTTTAGCAATAATAAGGGTTCAATGGAACTGGGCACAGCGCAGATCAGACATCGCCCACATGAGTGTCTTAACGCTGTTTGCACTCCATCAAAGCACTTACGTAACAGACCTGCTCAAGTTCCGGTTTCACACGTCATATGAGATGGATATCGTCTGTCAGCTGTTATTGTCGTGTTTATATTCGAGTTATAAGTGGCCAGGTGGTTTGTTTTGAACTGTTAAACACTCATGACTTGAGCTCACACCTTGTCCAAACAGCAGTTGCAAAACTGTCTCAAATGGTACGACACACTGCAAAAAAAGAGTGTTTAAAACTCAAGTGTGTGTCCTTTTGTTTGATCTAAGACTGAACTGCATCTGTAATTTGCAGCTTCTAGACTCTGAGATATAGAAGGGTCTCAGGGCTCGGTGATGACGGGTGTCTCGTGGCTGAAGTTTCACCATTTGACAAAATCAAAAACACTTGCAACTCGACTTGGACTTCAATGACTTGTGACTTCACCTGGACTTGAGCTTTTGACGTGAAAATACCTCATACTTCCCACCAAGCCCAAAGATTAAAAAGTATGTTGTTAAAAAAGCCATGAATCAATTAATTTCTTTAACGTTCTTGAGTAGACTAACATTATTGTTTATCATTCCAAGCAAGCTAACACTTATTCACTAAATTCACTTTCTTTAAACAAATCTGAAAGCATCCAATCAACTTAAAGGACGGAACATAAAGACCTAATGTCCGTTAATGAGCATCAGTTGAATAAAATGACACCAAAGATTATTTTAAAAATATTACAGATGAAGATGCAACAGCTTCAAACTTTGTCCGACATTCCAAGTTGCACAAAAATACGGTAGGTCGAGGCTAATGTTAACAGAGTTAGTGAGTTAATGCCTGCTTACGTTATTACTCAGTTTTAAAGTGGCATTACACTTTGTTTAAACGGTAACTAAGCCCCCCATTTTTGGCTTGAGTGCCTCCTCCCTGGAACATGAACAAAGTCTCAAAAAGGGGCAGGGCTAGGAGGGGGGCTAAGTCATGCCCGGTCAACCAATCGTGCCGCTTCTCAATCCACAGCACCTCCCTGACCCCAGTACACACACAAAGAAGTAAGTTGGTGAGAGGTCGTCAGCGCCAACACTCGGTTGGTGATGAAAGCGGGCTCCTACTACCAGGATCAGCCAATAGCAAAATTCAATCACAATAGCCAGGCTCAACCTTTAGAGGGCAGTCATTTAGGGCTTTATAGCTTACTTGTAGTAGTTAAAAGTTATTTGACTAGAGGAGTAATGTTCCCAGCTTTCTTGAGCTTTGTTAGTTTTTAAGTAGCAGCATTCTGAATGAGTGGCAGCTGTCAAAGAGCTTTTGTAGAAAGACCTTAGAAAATCCTATTACGGCAATCTGGCTGTTATAGACATAAAGCTGTGGATTAGGTGTCCTAAATCTTATCTGTACGAGAATTTCCTAATACTAAAAATACTTTGTTATTGTCCCAACATGGGCATTAAAATATAAGTTCTGAGTCACATTCAGAGCTAATGAGAGCATTTAGCAGTTGAATTTAAGAGGTTCAAGGATTAAGCCCTGTGGGACTCCACATTTTATTGGCTCTGATACATATTTGCCAAAAGGTACAACATCATATATAGGAGTTGCAACTGTATAAGACTTTTTACGGTACGATATCGGTCTCAGAAAATATTTTGATGTCATGGTATCACGAAATGACAAAATCATTATTATTATAAGTTATAATGACCCTTAAAGGAATTAAAACAGAAGTTTTTTTGTTTTTTTATAATATTTTATTATTATAATTGAAACTTGAAACATTTTTTAAATTTAAGTATGTGTAAAAAGTCTCTCTTTTAAAAATAGCTAAAATAAAGTTGAGATCCTCCATCCAGTTGCCTTTTTTTCAATACCATAGATAAGCAAATGTACATCCCTCAATTCTGAAAACGGTATACCGCTGCAACTCTAATATACTCTTGCATATAAAGCTCTTTAAAAACAGTCAAATATGTGGATTCTATCAATAGAAGTTGACATTTATGATTACAGAATTTCATCACTGTAATCATTTATTTTTACATCATCATGGTGATAAGAGTGAAGCCAGGTTTGTTTTGGCCTCTGTCCCACACCAGATGTCTGCTACTATACTGCCTGCTGGTCTGTGAAACATTGTGCCACATAGTTTTCCAAACAACGTTCCTGAATAAGATCCAAGTCCAATATAGACCCTGAAACAACGGGAACAGGTTATGTCTCCTGTGACCTCGGACAACTCTGCATTAGAACGGTTTCGGTTATACAATCTGAGACAGGTTTTGCATGACAGTAACAGATTTAGGTTTCCTTTTTAATCTCCTCTTGTTTTCTCAGGGAGGGAAACTCCCCTGACCACCACATGGCCATCACCTACAGCCAGCTGCTGAGCCGGGTCTGCCGCTGTGCCAATGTCCTCAAGCAAATGGGTGAGAAACTAAAAACTTACATCCAAACCACATTTCCTAAATATCAATTGCCCAGAAATTACCTGCAGCAGTCAAAAGTTTGAGCAAAACAAGACAGACAAAAGCTTAATCATAGCTCGATTACATCATGTTTCAGTCTAAGGTCTCATAATCGGCAAAGGTCATAATGATAAAAACCCGAATGCAAAACAGGAGATATAGCTCTATGCGGTTATCCCAATACACATGTTCAGGGGTTTAGACTGGGAGGGGACGCAGGAGACACGTCCCCATCAATAAAAACATGAAAGTTTAACAGAGGACTTTTTTTTGACAAAATTAAAGACATTTGCACCAAAAATTGACGCAGAAAAGGCACAAATTGGTGAAAACAAATTCACCAGAATGTCGTGTTTGATGCTCAAAATGTCCTGGCCGAGGAACCCCAAACCCCCTCGTTTCTTACGTGCCCCCCTACCCAATGTTGAAATGAAACATTTGTTTTTGTACTTCTTGCATATCAGACATAGAGTACTGTATCTGGCACATATCGAACACGCTGAAACATTATCGTACTTAGATAAGGCCCGAGTGTGATTTGTGTCATCTTAAACATCAAATCTGCTTGTTTCGTTGTTCAAGGTGTAAAAAAAGGAGACAGGGTGTCTATCTACCTTCCCATGATCCCAGAACTCGTCTACACCATGTTGGCCTGTGCAAGGATCGGCGCTGTTCACTCCATTGTGGTAAGCAGTACGAATGATTGGCGTTTGCTTTGCACATTTTGGAGACACAGATGAGTCGAGTTTGCTACATAAAGCTGTGGCATCATTTAATGTCAGCACCGACATTTGTTACGTTGACATCTGTGAGAAACTCACTTCTCCACAAAGGAGTCAGTCGTTGTTTTATGGGATTTTTTAAAGGTGAGGTGTATAAGATTTAGGGGGATTTGGGGGCCTCTAGCAGTTAACTGTAAATTGCAAATTGCAGCTAGTTAAAACTTGAACTGCTGCACTCCTTTTGTGTTCATTGTTCATTGAAAGATTAATTTAAGTCATTTTAATAGCAATTAAGGCCTTGATTTTTTTTCATTAATTTTACAGATTAATCAATAAAGGAAATTGCTTATATTTTGCAACCCTACAAGAAACATGGCAGTGCAACATAATACATAAAAAAAACATAGTACATAGTACATAGTATTGTACAAATAATAATTAATAATACATAAACATCTTCATAAACAAGGACCTGCTCCATATGTAGATATAAACGACTCATTCTGAGGTAACGATTCTTATTTCCAGGTGATTATACACGAAAGAAAACATACTCATTACATTATATTACATTATATTAAATTGTATTATATTTTATGTTATTATTTTATACTAGACACTTGTCTTTTAACCTATATCTGACACGCATACGTTTCAATCTCTGAGGAGAAAATGTTCTTTTTGCAGGTCAAGGTTAGCAGTGCTTGCTGGTCTAACTTAAACCTGAGCTCCTGTGAGTCCAGACTGCCCTGCTCCTGCAGTTATCAGCTGTTCTCTGTGTGAACACTGCACTGACAGCACCTGCACAAAATATATGGGTCACACATTTACTGCCTGTATCTGGATTGGGGAGGCTTCAGAGTCTGTGCAGTATTGCAAGCAAGCAGACACTATTTTAGGTTTTCAACCCTTCTCAAGCATGCAAAGTCTGGTGGTTAAAAATATCACTGGGCTGCTCCCAGATGGGTTTGTTTTATGACTTGCAAAACCCAATTTTTGGCAGGCTCAGGTGACAGCGACCTTGTCGTTGTTTGGTCATTGTTGTACATTTTCATATATGCCATGAACATCATTCAGCAACATAAGGATCTTTGGGATAGCGCCAGCCTCTTGGATTCTCACGTGACTGTTAATATTAATCATAAATCAACCCGACGTGAAATCAAATCATACTGGATGGAGCCAGACAGAACAGCCAGTGCCACTCAGGCTGTGACATTTTGCTGAGTCCAGAGTCCTCAGTGACCTGATTCATAATGCTGTCATCAACACTGAAACTTTATACTGTGAACTATTCACTTTGGACAGAACACAAGCGTCTGGCGGGGGACGCAGCAGATGACAATAAAAGATTAATTATAAAAGTCTGCTTCATTATGTAAGATTGATCAAGGTGACTGCTCTATACTTGAGAGAGCAGAATGAATCAGACTGTCTGTTTTCATTTTGAAGCGAGACTGTGTAGCTTTTGCTGAACTGCAGGCCACAAGTAACAACCAGGGAATAATGGTAAAATCTAAAACATGGTGCTACAGTTTCACCAGTAGAGAAAAGAGAAAAAAGTCAAGGTTATGGTTTATTTACAAGTGAAACTCTTTGAAAACTACAGTTGGTAACTTTCAGGAAAATAACTTTGTCGTCTTCTCTGAAATTGTTCCTATACTCTGCACATGAGAGATATTTTGTGGGAAAAATAAATAAATCTGCAGTCAAACTGTCAACCTAGGCAGCTCTCATCATATATTAACCCTTTAAAACCTGAGCAAATTGGCTTGATTATTTTCCAAAACATGATAAGAAGGCAATGAGCCACAAAAGAAGAAATGACTCAAAATTTAGCAAGAAATTAGTGAAAAGTACATGAAATTACCTGACAATTCGTTTAAAAAAGAAGAAAGTTAAAAACAAACAAACAACACATGTAAAAGAAGTGCTTTTAGTAACTCTATAACAATTTTAAATTTAAAATTTACTAATGAATGGCTGGAAAAAAAGTTATATAAATGTAAATTTAATTATCTTAATAATATAATAGTAATCTAAAAATATATATATACATGTTCTGATATGTTTCTCCCAATATTGGTCTCTCTTAAAAAAAAACAAAAAAACATTTAAGTTCATTTTCTTGTCAGATTTCCCCTTATTTCTTGCAATCTGTGGAACATTTCTTACCAAGTTGCTCATTTCCTTTTTTCCCATGTTTTCAAAATAAATCACACCAATTTGCTTAGGGTTCAAAAATTTAAATACTTTTGAAAAGTGCGTGAAAGCACAAAGTTTCAAAGCATTAATCTACACTCTGTTGCTGCGTTGCCTTTTTCTCACCTCACGTTTTCAGAGACACATTTTGGTGTATTGCTGGCTGTTGTCTTGTCAGCAGGAAGTGCTTGGGGCTTTGCTTGACTATATCCAACATGACAGCACAACGGTGATAAGGCACATTTTGGAAGCGAGCAATCAAAAGCTAGTTCAAGAGGTACTAAAGGTACCATCCACAGCTTTTCACAATGGAAATGCAAAAACAAAAAAAAAAAAAGAATACCCAATTGAGCTGAACCGACCCAACCTGCTGCTGGAAATGCCCCATTAGTAATGCAGTCTCAGTATGCTTACAGCTTATGGGTCATCAAATCTTTGTTAAATTTCAATTCAGTTTTTGCTGTCTCATCTTTTGTCTTTGTGTTGTTTAGTTTGCAGGTTTCTCCTCTGAGTCTCTTTGCGAGAGGATCATAGATGCCCAGAGCAGCGTCCTGGTGACAGCAGGTAGGTCCCATATAAGAGACGCCAACACAGCAGCACCAGGATGGGACGTGCTGTAAGCGCTCAGAGGCTGTTAAGATCATTTTCAAGTTGTAAAGAGACTCAGTGTTTTAACACCTTTTCCCTGCTGGTTCACACACCTCCTCATCTGCATCACTCTCGTCCCTTTGTGGCACACAGATGGTGTTTACAGAGGAGAGAAGCTGATCAACCTGAAACAGATTGTGGACGAGGCTCTGGAAAAGTGCAGAGAAAAGTAGGTCCTGCTCACAAAGCCAACAGTTTGTCAGTTCTCAGCAACCGCCCTTATTTACACTAGCTGCGGGTATGGGACTCAGCCGCTGTCATATGAGTCACTGGACACACACGCCTACACTCACACACACGAAGCCAAAAGTCCTATCAGTTGTTATCGAGGATGTTGCGGAAACACACTGCCCAGTTTCCACATTACAGGGTTGCCGGGCAACATGGGGCGCTTAGACTCATCCCGGGAAGTTGCTCATCTCCTGTGGCAACGTGAGCTGGTGGGGGTTATTTTATCAGGGATATCGTTTCAAAATAAAGCATATAGAGATATTTTCAATTATACCTAAGCCTCATGTGGCAAAAACAAGGGAAATTCAACATTTTGGATACAAAAACCTACGTTTTGTTTATGAGTTTGTCTGAAACAAGTCAACCAACACTTATTATTTTTACTTTTTACTCATTTCATCATATACTTCTTTTTTGTTACTTACTATTGTTAAATGGTAACTTGGGTATTTTTCAACCTGGACCCTATTTTTCATTTTTTTGTATCTAAATAAAAAAAAAAAAACTGGTCCAGTATTGAGTGAGAGCGCTGCAACGGGCCCAGATTGTTATTATAAGTATCTGACAACAGTATGGAAAGGATACCTATAGAGATAGACTTTTTTTTTTTAAACCAGAAACAGTCCTGAAATTGTCAACACCAAACCCACCAGACTGCATTTGCAGCTCAGAGAGCTCCACATAGCAAAATTTAAACAATACGCTGAGCCCTATTCAAATTTTAAAATTTTGTCTGGAAAAAAAACAACCAAAATGAATTGTCAAATATTCTTATTGAACAGCTAAATCCAACTCCAATGGCATAAATCTGACTTGGGTAAAGCCCTAAAACATAGATAAAAGTCCACAGCATAAAGTAAAATATAAAAATAAACAGCACTCACACTCACAAACTGCTCACACTTTTTTTAATGTCCTCACAGAGCGTCCTCTAGTGTCACTAAATGCCTCGTCATCAAGCACCACGCGCTGAGGACAAAAAGTGGGGCTGCATGCAACAAACTACAGGTAGATGTCATTGCCACCTAATGTATCATATCCATTACACTTATTCATCACACACATATCTACATATTCATATCTTCCATTTACTGTTTATACGACATTCTAGATTTATTCTATTTATTACGAAATATATTTTATACTACAAATTACTCTGCACTTTACTGTTTTTTGAGCTTTTGGTTAGATGGTAAACTGCATTTTGTTGTCTTGTTACCTGTACTCTGTGTAGTAACTGTAGTAAATGTAATCTATTTTAATATTTTGGTTTTAAAAAAATCACAAAATAGCACGCTCTATTTATGAGTTTATGAATTTATGAGTCAGAACATGCCTCTAAAGGGCAAAGTAAATTAAAGTCAGCTCACACTTGACATCACTGCTTGTATTTTGAGCAGTTTGATGTAATGAGTGACTATGTGCTGCATTTGATCTTGTGCGTTCAGACCCCCTGGGACTCACACTGTGATGTGTGGTGGGACGAGGTGATGAGAGACTCTCCTGAAGAGTGTGAGCCCGAGTGGCTGGACGCTGAGGACCCGCTGTTTATCCTGTACACCAGCGGCTCCACCGGCAAACCTAAGGTGAGATGTACAGGTGTGTGTAGGGGAGCAGTTTTATAGTAGAAACGCTCCTTGTAGCTTTGCTGCTCGTTTTCTGCTCGTAACTCTTCACTGAAACCACACCTTTTAAATCACATCTTATTTTCTCCTCTGATGAGCCTGTAAATGGTGTATAAACCTGGCTGGCTTTGACATAATGTGCTGTCTCTGCGGTGAAATAGTGAGAATTAATGGTTTTATAATGCCAAGAGGCATAAACGCGACCCTAGGAAAGTTGAAAGCAATTACATTTGTGTGTGTAGTATATGTTATTATTACGCAAAACACAGAGCTCAAAGCATCAGATACTGAGTGCGTGAGAAAGAGACATTTTTAAATATGCCTGTTCAAGGAGGGAATACTCCACCATTATGCCACCTTGCTGTCTTGTATGAAAGGTACAATAACATAATGTGAGGTCAGAGTTCAGAATCAGAAAAGGATTTTTTGCCAGATTTTTGGTGTATACATTTAACATGCAGAAAACATATTAAGAGGAATAAAAATAAGGCAAAGTACTGCAACACACAAGGTAAAAAAAAGTTAGTATCAATGTATAATATTTTTTAAAGCTTGATTATAAAAAGTGCATTTTTTTGCACAGACTACAAATGTGTGTAATATTAAGGTCGGACCTAAGGATTAAAATAAGTCTTCATCCTAACATTTGAATCTTTCCTCAAAAGAAAGGCAGGTCCCCACAATGTGATTGTGTTAACAGATTTATGTCCCCACAACATCAGTAATACCTGTCCGCACACACACACACACCTGCATACATGTCTCTTTTTTTCTGCCCCCGTATTTTTGCGGTCTGCTGTCTCTGTGCTATCTCCTCATTCATGTTTCCGTCCCTGCGTACCGTACAGGGTGTTCTCCACACTGTTGCCGGGTATCTGCTCTACACGTCGCTGACCTTCAAGTACGTTTTCGACCATCACCATGACGACGTGTTCTGGTGCACAGCAGACATCGGGTGGATCACCGGCCACTCCTACATCACCTACGGCCCCCTTGCAAACGGTGCTACAAGCGTCCTAGTGAGTCAGAGAGAGACTTTTATCTCGTTAAAAATCCTCACAGTGATAAAAGCTACACAGATGTCCCTTTTAAGACATTCTCAGAGATGCATGTGTGTGTTTTCTCCAGTTTGAAGGTATCCCAGTTCACCCTCATGTCGGCCGGTTCTGGGAAATCATTGAGAAGTACAAAGTGACCAAGTTCTACACAGCTCCGACAGCCATCCGCCTGCTGATGAAGTACGGACGGGAGCCGCTGCAGAAGTAAGAGCCCTGCATGTGCACATGAATGTCACAGCAGCTCAAAATAAAATCCAGATTTCCAGAAGCTACAGCAGGAGTTTGACTT
This sequence comes from Plectropomus leopardus, assembly GCF_008729295.1. Lineage (NCBI taxonomy): Eukaryota > Metazoa > Chordata > Actinopteri > Perciformes > Serranidae > Plectropomus > Plectropomus leopardus. Next base: position 4,606,448 of record NC_056474.1, on the reverse strand, counting down.
TTTAAACACAGCTTGATATGATGGGTGGTGCAAGTGTATTTTTACAAAAAGGGGTCAGAGGGAAATATCTACCTTTCATTGTTAAAATACCTACTTCTGTTCTCACGTCTTATGTAACAGGCTCTGCAGCGATGAAGTGAAGGAGCCAAGCTGTGTGAATGATGATAATGAAAATGCTGTTTTTGATGCATTTTAACACTAAACTCCTTAACTCAGTATCTGTCAAAAAAATGCAACAAGAACTCAATTTTACTAGACGGGTTTCCGTTACAGATTTGTGCAAAACCTAATCTTTTTTTCCGAAATGTCGATAAAACAGAATTGCAAGAAGTGACTTAACATTTTAAGAAGTACGGCAATGGATGTACAAAACATTAACAGGTTTATTTCTATTGCAGTCACCGCACTAACCGTCGTTATTTCCAATCGAAGGCGACGTGGGCATGTTATGCGAGTGATACTAGAAAGGTACGCCCCTTATATGTGAGAGCGGCCATGAATGAGGGATTTCCAGGAGGTCCACGATTTCACAGAGGAATTATGGATTCAAAACTTCTGGATAACCTGCTCAGTTTAATGCGATGTAAAAACACCTCTTGTACTGCCTGCTGCATCATGCCCGCATGTTTTTTCTTTTTTTTTTTGTTCGAAACATCCCTTGCTGATATGCTAATAAATTGCTCATAAAGTCAAACTCATGAATATATTACAGATTAGCACGTAATGTTGATCAATCAGTTAGTCTCACTGAGATAAGACAGAGGAAAACTAACACATATACGGCCCAACAACCAGCAATCCATGCAACAAATAAAGCTAACTTAGACAACTACAAGTCACCTACTCCTAGCGCAGTTATCAGTAACTCAATATGATGGAATATAAAATAATCTGAGGGAGATTTTTCCTTGTGTCACTGACAGGTACGACCTCTCCAGCCTGAGGATTCTGGGTACTGTTGGTGAGCCCATCAACCCTGAGGCGTGGCACTGGTACCACGAAGTCGTCGGACAGGGCAGATGTCCCATAATGGACACTTTCTGGCAGACTGAGACCGTAAGTATTGCCTGCAGTTAACTCGCTCTTCAGCTGAGATTAAATTATATTTCAGAATCCTGCTTGGTGGGTCCCAATAAGTCCTTATGCTGTTTGGTCAAAAGACACAATTTTGAGTTTCATTTTATGTCTCTACAGGGAGGACATGTTTTGACTCCTCTGCCTGCTGCGACGCCGCTGAAACCAGGCTCTGCAGTAAGTGACAACACCGATTACCTCATACTCTGACATTTCAATATAAATCTTTAACACACCAGCATCTTCTCCACTGAGTATCCTCTGTTTGTGAGAAAAGATGCGGCAGTATTTTTGACTAAACCAATGCAGGAGATGCAACCTTTCTATGCCTCCACACCTACTATATGTCTATGTGTTTTTGGGTTGTCTGTGCATGCATATCAACATGATATCTCAAAAATGCCTTAAGGGAATTTCCTTAAATTTGACACAAACGCCCACTTGTACTTAAACTGATTGAAACCTGTTGGTCAAAAGTCCTTGTTACTTTACATCTATCTCATTTTGTGAGCACAATATTTTAGGAAGGCCTTTGGGGAATTCCTCAAATTTGGCACAAACATCCACTTTGACTTAAAGATAAATTGATTAGGAATTGGTGGTCAAGGGTTACTATGACCTTGCGATTATTTCGTGAACACAATATCTGAAGCACGCCTTAAGGTAATTTTTTTCAAATTGGGCACAAACATCCACTTCAATTCAATGATGAACAGACTAGATTTTGGTGGTCAAAGGTCAAGGTCACTGTGACCTTGTGTACATCTCTTTTCATGAATACGATATCTCAGGAAGGGTTTGGGGGAATTTCTTAAAATTTGGCACAAATGTCCACTTGGACTTAAGAACGAAGTGATTAGAATTGGTGGTCAAAGGTCAAAGGTCACTGTGGCCTATAAACTAATCTTTGGGTGCCCACCCTGGAAGATGTGTGTGAGTGTCCATGTTTTTACAGACATGAATGATAACTGTTAGAGCAACTCGACTGGTTTACGGAGGCAAACACCCGCAGGGCAGTAATTCTAGTTTAATATAAATTCGATTTGGCTTTTCTGTGTGTAGATTATGATCCAGGTTGTGATTTGAAAAAGTATGCAGCAGTTTTTTAAACGAAAGAACACATTTATCTCACCCTAAATCCACATCTCATATTTCAGACCTTTCCTTTCTTCGGCGTAGAGCCAACAATCCTCAACGAACACGGGGAGGAACTGGAGGGCGAGGCCGAGGGTTATCTTGTAAGTTTCATTTCAATTCTGTGCAACCTTATTTATCCCTGTAAAACCAGCTGTATGCAGCAGGCGGCTGCCCAGATCAACAGATACACATACAATAGATGGGATAGAAAGAAAAATGCTGTTAATCATAAACATTTCAAGACTAAAAACCTAAAAACTAAATGTGTTATGTGTGAAACTGATAATAAATATATAAATAAATAACTATTAATGACAAGTTCACTATAACACTGCAATTTAAAATATTGCTGCCAGTACTATTGTTAGTTTTGTTGAATGAACTCACTTCTCTACCCTGCTCACATTATTTGTTGGGACTTTTATTGGTAGATTTTCAGTTTAAAGCACTTTAAAAACATTCAATTGCAGTACTACTACTCCTGCAATAATTGGTTTCAGTTTTATTTGCTTTTTACTGTATGTTAATTGTGGCGTATTTAATTTCATTGCACAGTCTGCAATTTCATTTCACTGATTGATTTAATCATAGATCTAGATTGCTTTAATCATTCTCACATGTAAAGCGCTTTTTAACTTTGTTTTGAAAGGTGCTGTGTGAATATTAATTGCCATCAAGCATTGAGAATTGCAGATTGCAACCAGCTGAAATTTCTCCCGCTTAGAATATAAATATATATGTTCAATGAGCTGAACTCTCCACACAGGTCTCCTCTACAAAACCTATGAACCAGATGGTTTAAACTGGTAAAAATACTGAATAAAACAGTTTTCTGCTACAAAATCAGTGTTCCTGAAATGCTGTGGCCTGTCCACTAGCTCAGCACCTGCTAAGGTGTGCTTCCCTTTTTTCTCTGATAACTTAAGATCCAGAAATTTAAGAGATTTTTAGTGAGAGCCAAAATATCTACAGAGGTCTATGCATCTCCAAAACAAAAGAACCAGGTTATTTAAACCAGTAAAAACACAGAATAAAGCAGTTTCATGTTAAAATCAGTATTTTTTTCAAAGCTGTTCAGCTTGTTGCGGAGGGGCTGCTAACTACGGTGGCTGACTCGGCACGAATGGCCCTATTTAGAGTCAGTAGCCCCTTTCACACTGCCTGCTCAAGGATGAAATATTGTATAATTATGCCACGTCTCCGTTCTATTTAAAAAGTACGATTTTAAAGATCGAAAAGATACGTGGGCCTGCAACAGGGGTTGTCACAACAAGGCAGTGATAAAAAAAATCATATTTTCAGGTGGTTAAAGAAAATATATTTATTGTATTCCACTACATACCCCTAAATCACACACACTGGACGTTAAAGATTATTATGAATGGTACTAATCGCAGCAGAAGTATCTCATGCTTTGTTTGTGTACTCTGTGTTCTGTTACAGGTATTCAGGAGGCCCTGGCCTGGAATAATGCGCACTGTATACAAAAACAATGAACGCTTCGAGAACACCTACTTCAAGAAATTCCCAGGCTTCTATGTAACTGGTGATGGTAAGCCACAATAAAACCTAATACATCTTCTGTCTGCACACTCAAGTTCACCCATCTGCCACACAGACTGTGCGTCATACGAGTCTGAGTAAAAATGTTCCTGATTTCTCACTGAAATACAGAGAGCCTCTTGAGGGACAGACAAAGCTGTTAAAAAACCCTGTTTTTTGAGGGGTTATGCAACTTGTTTTCTCCTCTCTCAGGCTGCAGGCGGGATAAAGACGGCTATTACTGGATCACAGGAAGAATAGACGACATGCTGAATGTGTCAGGTACTGTACTGAGTTATACAGCTTTTTTAAAAAAGGTTATTTCAATACCAAACTGAGCAATTTACTGTGTTATGTAATATTACGACAATAACTTCAACACAAATTTTGACTTGCAGCTTTCTGAGAGCATTTTCTGCCATTTTCTTCCTTTAGAAACTTTTTTTCACCTTGTCTATGTTTATGTTTTGTCTCCTATGACTTTGTGTTTCCTCAGGCCACCTGATGAGTACAGCGGAGGTGGAGGCGGCTCTGACGGAGCATGAGGCTGTGGCGGAGGCTGCGGTGGTGAGTCGGCCTCACAAGGTGAAGGGCGAGTGTCTGTACTGCTTCGTCACCCTCAAAGACAGCAGGGAGTTTAACCACACACTGGTGGAGGAGCTCAAGAGACTGGGTGAGGCTCGGACACAGGGGGGGTTACTTGAGGCTGGATTTAGATTTTGGTTTTAAATGTTTTTCTTGTGTAATGTTTTTCTGTCTGTCGTGGTTCATCTTGGAACAAACCATTGGATAAATAAAATAAAAATAGTATAAAAACAACAGCTTTTGCTGATAAAACATTAATTACAGGGTTAATCATGCTGCTTTATGGAGCCTTTACTCCCCAAAAAATGTAGATTTGTTTGGCCTTGTTTTTTTTTTTTAAATATTAGTTGATTAATCTTTTAGTCAAGTGGTTCACAACCTGGGGGTCGGGACCCCTCCAAGGGGTGACAAGATAAACCTGTGGGTCTTTGGTGGTACCGTATTGAAAGAAGACGCAACATGCTGCAAAAAACAATTATTTTCATTATCAGTTAATCTGACAGTTATTTTCTTAATGAATCATTTGTTTGTTTGGTCTGTAAAACATCAGAAAACAGTAAAAATGCCTGTTATAATCTACAAAAGGACAAGTTTTGAGTCATTTATCGAGGAAAAATACCCCAAAAATACCAAATATTATAGATCCTACTCCTTAAATGTGCACAGTTGTTGCTTTTCTGTTTATATATATATATATCATGATGGCCAGACAAAACAAGCAATTTGATAACGTTTCCTCATGTTCTGAGGCAGTATGACATTTTTTCAACAAAATGATCATTGAATAATTGGAAAAATATTCAAAAGATTAATCAGTTATGAAAAAATAACTAATAGCAGCCCCAATGTATATAGATAACAGAGCAGTTACAACAGAAACCTATATGAAAAACTTACAGGACCTCAGTGCTTTGCATTTCATGTAAGCAGGTGTAAAAACTAATGCAAAAAAACTGATAAAAAAACTAAAAAAAAAAATTCAATTTGAAAAAAGAAAAACAAAGTTCAGAAACTGTATACTAAGTACCTGACAAGTGCATACTGACTTTTTTGAATCCTACTTTGTCTTGTTGGCTGTGAAATATGCCACAGAAAGCACTGACTCCTCCTGTGTATTCCTTCATCAGTGAGAGACAAAATCGGACCAATCGCCACACCAGACTTCATTCAAAATGCTCCGGGGCTCCCGAAAACTCGCTCTGGTAAACAGCTCAACACCAACATAAAACCAGCATCTTCCTCCTCCTCTGCTCCTCCTCACTAAAATCTTTTTCGTCTTTCTTTTCTTCTGAATACATTTTTAGGGAAGATCATGAGGCGAATTCTCCGGCAGATCGCCCGCAATGAAAAGGACCTGGGCGACCTTTCGACTCTGGCCGACCCGAAGGTGGTGGAGGAGCTGTTCAGCCAGAGATGTGAAGCTGCAGCCTGAACAAACACCGTCTCTATATAAATATATATATTTCTCTCTTTACACTATGCAAAGGTACACATGAAGACAGTCACAAACTGCTGGCTGTGGATCAGCGTCTGTGCACTCTCTGGGACTGAATGAAGGGATCAGAAAATTACAGCGCCGTCACTGAGATGTTTAAAGGTCCAGTTTGCAGGATTTAGGGGGCTATACTGGCAGAAAGGGAATATAATATAATACATATGGGTTTTTTGTTGTTTTTTAGTGTATAATCACCTGAAAATAAGATTTGTTGCATTTTCGTTACCTCAGAATGAGCCATTTATATCTACATAGGGAGAGGGTCTTTGTTTAAGGAGATCGCCATGTTGTACTGCCAGTTTTTTTTGTTTGTTTTTGTTACAGTAGCCCAGAACAGACAAACCAAACACTGGTTTCAGATAGAGCCATTTGCGTTTTGGCATTTTCACAGTACTAAGAGGCCCATCTGCAACGAGCAGCGACAGAATTACACAGATTTGTAACATGAAACTGCTGATGAAAACATCCATAACGTCTGCGTTTTTTAGTTAGTTATCGGAGAAAAAAAGTTAGCACGCATTAGCACGTATTGGACAAGCCGCCCGCACCAGCATGCAAAACAGCATCAAAAATACAAGGTTTGTAACCTTAAACTGATTTATTCAGTGTTTTTACCGGCTTAAATTACCAGGTCTTTTTCTTTTGGAGAGGAGGACACCTCTGTGGATAATTCAGCTTCTGGTGAACATCTGAATCAAAAAAAGGGGAAAACACAAAAGCAAGCAGTTTTAGTCACCTGGCCCGCTTGTTTTAGAGAAGAGGAGGATGGATAATTCAGCCTCCAGTAAAAACTTTCTAAATATCTGGATCGGACACGATGAGCTCACATTAAGTAATCAGAGAAAGAGGGTGAGCACACAATAGCATGTGGTGGGCGAACTGTAACTGATTTGTTACATGAAACTGTTTTCTGCAGTGTTTGAACCAGTAATCTGTTTGTTTTGGAGAGGAGGAGACCTCTGTGGCTCCCAATTTAAAAAAAAACCTCCTAACAATGAACACAAAAGCAATTCTAAACAGGAAAAGTTTAAGCTTGCTGCAATCTGCATTTCCCTGCTAGACGCCACCAAACATCCCTAAATCTTACACACTTCGCTTTTTAAATAGTTATCTAATGTGAAGGAGAAGTAGAAAATGTTTTGAAAATGTCAGTGGTTGCATTAATGTCAAGGTGCTGATATTTGGGACTGTTGTTGCTTTGCATTTGGGCCAAAACCTCAATCAAACTAAACACAGAATTACTATATTTTATATTTTCTAAATGTCTTTTAACTCCTTGTCTCGTATTGTTGGAGGAGGACGGGATTCTTTCTTCTCAGCTTGATTTTGACAGACATCTGATGTATATTTTCAACCTGTGATACATTTCTATGAACCTGAGAATGAAGTGTTGAATCTGTTTGTTGCCTTTGTCCTTTTTCTCTTGAGCTCGGCAGCTGATTGGCCCCCTCATGTGGCGGGAATCGTCCTCTGCAGCTCCTACTTGATTCTGTAAAAAGCCCTCTTTACTCTCCTGCCAGGGGCTTTCTGCTTTTTGTCTTTTAATGATGCAAACACACACACATGCACACACACACACAAATATGCCTTTGATGATGTGATCGATGCCGCAGCAGGATTCACAGAAGAAGAAAAGGTTGTTTTATCTTAAGTGCACGGGTTTCTTTTGAAATTAGAAGCATTAGTGGTCTTAAAACGGAGGAAAAAAGAGATTAGATTGCAGCAGGTCGTTGTGAAAGTAGCTGCTCTCTTATCTTACTGTAAACGTCGGGTCATGCAGAGTGTGAGAGGACTTTCTTTGTTTCATTTTCTCTTCTACACCATCACGCGTCACATGCATGCAGCACAAGTGTGTGTGTGTGTGTGTGTGTGTGTGTGTGTGTGTGTGTGGTGTGTGTGTGAGTGTGTAGGTGAGGAGGAGACGAGGAGGAGAGAGCCCAGATACACGGCGATGGGTAATATTACATCATCACCCCCCAGCAGCAGCAGCAGCAGCAGCAGAAGAGGAGGAGGGGTTACCATGACAACCTCTTCCCCCACCTACCACCTCCTCAACTCCCACCCCTGAAAAACCCCTCCTTCTTCCTCTGACCACAACAGCAGTCTGCAGATGTTTTGAAACCCGAAGACACTGACTTGTTGGTCTCTCTCTCTCTCTCTCTATCTCTCTCTCTCTCTCTCTCTCTCTCACACACACACACACACACACACACTCACACACTTGACCTTCTTGATAAACATTTTTTGTAATAAGGAGTCATGCACCATATGAGGTTTTTTCTTTTTGCATGATGCTGTGAAATTGTGGCACGTTATGCCGAGAGGTGACAGTTTTACTCTCATTTGTTAATTAATAAATCATATTTCATCCTTAAGATTATCAAGACATATAAAAATTAAACACAGGGGACAGCCAGGTCGATTGGGACAAGAGGACAGTCGGGATCGTGCCAGTTTTGCAGGTCACAACGCAACTATGGCCGTGCTGTCGTCCCTGCTCACACTCAGCCACACCCTCTTTACCACCAACCTCAAAGTGGTTCCTCGCGTTTTATTCACAGTTTTTAAATCTACAGTGTGTAAGATAATTGTTGGCTCTTTTGTTACTGTGCTTCCACCATACTGTTTGTTGTTATGCAATTTAGACAACAACATATCATTAGAAAGCTCATTTTCACTTGTTTTGTGAATTTTTGTCTGTAGCTAGGACAGGAGACCGAAATGTGTCTCTCCCTGAATGGTTTGGACTGTTATCCGGGGACGGCTGTGAAAGTACTGTTTATAGTTCTTATCTAGTTACAAATGAAGAAAAAGTGGACACAAACAAGACAGAGACTTTTCCTAATTGAATAAAACCACTGTGAAGTCAGAGTGAATTTTTTACTGCAAGAACTTCATACAGGCCTGAATTCAAACCCCGGGGCATACTGTGAATGTGCAGAGTTCAGCTATTTATGCTTTTTTTTTTTTTTTTTTTACCTTTCAAGTTGTTATTGACTTTTTTTGCAAAATGCAACAAACTCAATGCAATAGTGTGCATAAACCTTTGGGCTACATGCAACCCTCGGTAAGCATATTGAGCTGATGAGTGCCACTGAAATTTAGACTCAGAAGATCAGTCAAATTCCATCTCTCAGTAATTCATGAAAATAAAATTTAACAAAGTTTTGTTTTTCTCCAAAAAGCTTAAATTTAGACAGCAATAATATATACATACATATATATATATATATATATATATATATATATATATATATATATATATATATATATATATATTTGCCTAATATATATATATATATTAGGCAAGACCAAGAATTCCTATCCTTTTTTCAATTTAAATAATATTTTTAAGCCAAGAACAATGTTTCTAAACCATGAATCAAGGCTAAATCTGGGGAAAATTCACACCTTGTACATTTCAAAAGAATTGTGCCTTTCGCATTTGGGTTAGGCTCTAAAAGACTATTTTCACCACTATTCAAGTAGTCTGTGAGTATTTCATGTCAATACAAAATTTTCCAACTAACTCTGCTCTGCCCGGCTGCAGCAGCCACACAGGTCAAAACTCTTAAACCATACACTCCACCACAAAAAAGAAAAACAGCACCAATAAGAAGAAATACCAATATGCACATGAACACCGATCTCCAGTCGGACACATTACCATGCCAACATACATCTAGCCAACGTGTACTGTCTGTTATAAGTGAAAACTCTGATAAAGATATTGTTGAAAAAAAAATTTCTCTTCACTGCCGGTCGTCTATAATGAGGGAAAGAGCTTGACTCTGCTGTGGAGCTGGGCATTTTAACACGGCTGTCTGTGGAGATTTACTCCGTTTTGGAGCCAGGCTCAATGGCCATTCTGCAGTTTTTGGTAAGTCTGCTTTTTCAGCCTCGAGGATGCTGCTTGGTTGTAACACATAACTCCACAACACATGTGGAAAATGGAGAATATTGCCATTCCATTTTTAAATTTTAAACGTACACGTCTCTATACTAATCTAGAGGAAAAAAGCAAAACATTATTGTGTGTGAAGCACTGTATCTCCTCTTCAACCTTCTGCAACCCCAATTCGACGGAGGATTACGGCCCAAAATCCCCCGTCATTGTTTTGATGTGGAAGCACACCGGCTCAGAGAGAGAGACTCAGCCTCAGATGCTGTGGGACCCGGAGGTTACATCCCGGCCTGTGTGAGGCAAAGCCCCACTGTGAGCAGCACAAAGATGTGAGCTATGTGTGTGTGTGTGTGTGTGTGTGTGTGTGTGTGCGTGAGAGAGAAAGAGACTGGGCACGTCCAAAGCAAATTGTACAACAAAAGAGGAATCAAGGAGGCACCAAATGAATGGCGTCTTTTTGTTTTTGCTTTTCAAAAGACAGACAGATGGTCTAACGAACCTGAAGCCCGCTGGACATTTGTTATTTTGAAAATAATACTGTATGTTGAAGACGAGGGTTTTGGGGTAACATGGTGGAGGTCAATAACAGGTCAAAGATAAACAAAAAAATAAATATTATCCACATTAATGTAGTCATTGGGGTTTGCTTTAGCCCTTTAATGTCCTGCTCAACCGAGCACATTTTGAGACACTTTATCTTCATGAAAAATGTGTTGAATTTAACTCAACCTGACTGAGCTATCTCTACCATTCGGTTTAGGTTTGTTATACTAATAAAAAAATCCACTAGATGTCACTGTGTCTTTTAATAGTCTGAAATAATTTCTCTAATTTCTATTTTCTTTTCTCTTTTTTTTAATTCTTTAATTTTTTTTATTGTCTCATGCAGTTGCATGCTCAACCAACCAGTTCAACAGTCCTTTTCATTTACTGGTTTGAATACTGTATGTCTAATGTTATTTTAATATACATTTGATAAAGAAAATGAAAAAAAAAGGTTTTAAAATAAAATGTAAGATATTAAGTTTCTAGAATAAATACTTACACTAGTAATGCTACTTTTACAACTAACTTTTTTTTTCGTGATTTACGAATATGAAGTGACATCTCAATTGTCAATAGAGGCCTATATTGAAAAAAAAAAAAATTATTGAAAAAAAAACACAAAAAAAAAACAAAGGGGAACAGATTGTGGCTATTACTGCTCCAATAACTAATACGGCACAGAAAAAAACATAACTTTTTTTCTCAGTGCAGACATTAGAGGGTTAAATAGACTTAATGACATTACTTATGTAATTTTACTTGAGCAGGACTTTTACTTATCATGGAGTATTTTTTCTGCCCATTCTCACTCCGACCTTGCTAAATACTGCTGCTTAGTCAGTGATTTTAACATCAGACACTGACGCAAAAAAAAAAAAAGCTGCCGGAAACAACGTTCCTGTATTTCAGCTATCTTTAAATCAGGCACTACAATGGAAATACATCCTGGACTTTTTGTTATCACTTTTGTGTTTGATTTGATGTCATTTCTCTCATATAGACAAATAAACTGTAAAATGAAAAAAAAAGAAATGTGATGGTTCATTACCAAAGCAGCAATATTTGACTCGTTGGGATGACGATGCTGTGATTTTTTTGGGATCATTGTGTTGAAACTCTTATTTGAGTAAAAGATCTGAGTACTTTCTCCACCACTGACTCACATCATCAAATCATAAATATAACCTGCCATATTTGTCAACATCTCTAGTTCAGCTGTTTTCATGGTTTCTGAAAATGTTTTCCTTGCTGGACATATTGTTTCTGATTCGACGCCAGCCTGAGCGCCGGTCCTGCTGCTTCGGCTCAGGGTTCAAACGGCCGTCACACTCTTCGGCACAATGGGACACTCTGTTTACTCAAACACAATGGCACATTTCTTGTGGAGCTAAAAATCCAACAAAAAAAACAACTTGACACCCAGCCTCGACCACGCTGCGAACACGCTGGTCGCTGCCACCGCTCTGGCCTGCGCGCCTCGACAGGAAGCCCGAGGAGAGAGGACGGGCTTTTATTCCCTCACATGAATAATGATGTAACAGAAAGTGAGGAGAAGTGAAGGGCCTCCAGGCAAAGCTCTCGCTCAATATGAAGTCTCCTTTGGGCTCCTGGTCGGGCGTGGGGGCTTTTTGTACCGTTGGCATGACAACCTCTCAGCTAATGGCACAGCCGGGCCCATTGTGCCGCTCATTGTCTGTGAGAGGCCTTCGCTCACAGCTGCAGGCGTGTGCGATTTGGGGGCCAATTTTTGACCGATTGCATGCTGCACGAGGCGGCGTGGAGCCTCAGAAAGGTTAATTCAGTCGGCAGGAGAACAAGGGCAGTTTAGTAAAATTGATTCGAATGCGTCGTTATGCATGCTGTTATTTAACTGTGTGGACAGCAGGTCACTTCATTTTTAATCTACGCAGCCAACAAATTCAATCTTAGGACAGGATTCATGTATTCTTGACATTTTTGTTCAATTTTCTAGTGTTACTTTACTTTAAAAGGAGAGTAAAAGTTTTTACCAATGGTTTTAAAAATGGTAAAATATATATACGAAGTCTTTAGCTCAATAATAAGCCACTATTACAGATAACTTTTGTATTGATAAATTATTAATGTCCTTTTGACAGGTGTCTCCTCCTGACTAATCACAATCTGGCAACCCCAAACTCCTACTTACAAACATCACTGATCTACGAGGCATTAATATTATTGATTTATTATCATAAACAAAGCTGTTACGACTTATTAACCTACCGAAAAGTACAGCTACACTGAAAGCAACTGCTGATCATTTACAGCCAATGATACTGTATTCGTGTAAAATGGTTTGGTACTGCAGTTGGCAAAACGTTTTGGGTTGCTCGAAGTGAAGCAACAGGACGGAGTCCCGCTGTTTTAAATGACAGGACGCTGCAGTGTTTTTGGAAACAGGGTGTTGCATGGAGAATTTGGAGCTCGATGAGGACACACAAGTCATTGGACACGTGCTACACATCAACAAAACCTGCTTCGGCTTTTGTGTTTTTTGTCAGTATCTTATTCATACTGTTAAGAATATCTGATATCAAAGTGATGCTCAACAGGCTGTCTAGCTAGTTTTAATATGTCATTTATCAGTGAGGAGGAGATTAGCCTATTTACGGGTGTTTTATGTGAATTTATTTTGGTGACATTGATATACTGGTCTGCATCTGAGGAACGATATTCTCGTTCACCTCGTAATTGAGCACAAAGAGGTCGGCATCGGCAGAGGGAGGCGGCAGTGAAACGGAGCACATCTAGTGATTAACACAGAAATATGCTGTGTTTAATTTTTTACAGTAATAGACAGTGAAATTATTGAACAGTACTTATACTGTAAAATAACTGTATATTGTAGAAATACAGAAATTTACCATATTTTTTTCATTTTACAGTATATTAACTGTAAAATTGCGGTATATTGCTGGCATCTGTGCTGCTCGTTACTGTTTACAGGTATTGGCCTCCCTCCACTGACTTCCTGTAGGTTCTAGGATCAATTTTATGATTTTATTGCTGGTTTTTATGGTTTTAAATGGTCTGGCGCCTCCTTAACTAGCAGAAATATTGTATTATACTCCAGTTAGAGCACTGAGGTCAACTCAAGGGCGAGGATTTGGTAAGAATTCACTGTCTCCTACTCATGACACCAAACACTTATGTTTCTTTGGTAAATATGTCTGTTGGGCTTTCTAATGTTGTTTGTCTTTTTCTTGCTTCTATTTCATTATTGTTGTCTAAATTTTTGCCATGTTCGAAATAAGTTGAAACTAACTAACGTTGCAGGACCTGTCGCTAAACTCTGGAACAGCTCACCTACACAAATAAGAAGACTTCTTCTCGATGGCATGCAATTTATTCGAGTCTGACAGCGTAAAAAGATTAAATTTTATGTTGTGCCTCGTCCACTTTTACGTTGCAATTTCCTCTATTAAGTACATTTTCTTCTGTCATTATTGTGTTTTCTTCTGTATTTACTGTTTTGTATTTTATTGTTGTTGTTTGGTTGTTTGCTCTACAAATGAAGTTTGACAAACTAAAACAAATTGTTCAATTTTAAGTGAGAGAGTTCAAAATGTAACGATGTGCCAAACCAGTTTGTAGGAGCTTTAGTGTGACCAGGCGTCCTGCTTCATGTGGACTGCAAAGCATTTTCATCTCTCTGCTACATATTACATCCTGCAGTTTGACTGCAGATTGATTTGATTGCTCCAGTTTTCAAAAGTAAAAACACTGCAGGGGAGACACGTTTTCTAAAATCTGGCTTTTATTCAGTGGCTGTGAAGACGGCAGGGAGAGCCGTCACTAAGGGGCTGCGTTTGATGTCAATCAAACTGCACACACACGGTTCAAGAGCAGGTGAACCTGTCAGTGTTGGATACGCTGAACCCGACAGGGGAAACTCCGGGTCACCACCAACACAAGCAATGCAGAAAAAGTATATGATGGAAACTATATCATACGAAAATGAAGCTACAACAAAAACTGGGAAACTAAAGGCTGGTACAGACTACGTTAAACGTGGGAGACCACAGACAAAGTGACAGATTTAAACGATTTTTAATGCTGTGATCGTCAGAACGCACAGGCTGGACGATTCGGCCAGATGGTGAGACCACACACTTGCTGTTTGTAGTTAAGATGTCACAGTGTCGGTCCCACAGACTTCGGATCTCACAGAACGTCTCGTCAAACGTGACGTCAGATGAAAAACAAATATGGAGGAGGATCGCCGTCGTTAGCTGGCGTCTTGTTTTGCAGTAAAAAACCAAAACATAGAAAAAAGTTATAGATCAAATCACAGCTGAGAAGTGAGTGTGGATTAAACATTTTGCGCTAGTTGGAGTTGTTTTTGAGCTGCACATGTGCGCAACATCCGTTTAGTGACGCTTCCGATCTCCTCGCTCTAATTGGCTATTGCAGGTTTCTGCTCAGTTTTCCATCCGAGCCGATTTTAAAAATCAATATAACATATATTATATCATTATTGATATTTGAGATCAGAGAGGCTCTGACACAGTCGGTAACGTTAAGATTATTTAGGGTTAGGGTCTCTCACGCTTAACGATTACTTGGGGAGATAATTGGTTCTGCTCAGCCCCAAATTGGGAACGCCCCTGGACTGTCGTAAGGGGCGAATTGGGCCCAAAATCGGCCTGATTATCCTCTAGTATGTACCAGCCTTACCTGGCTGGTGGAAGGAGATTCCCAAAAAGTTTTTTCAAATTTGGTTAAACATAGTTTTCAGTTTCACAACAATAATAATAATAATAACGAATGTAAAACAACTGCGACCAGAAGCCCGATAGCTCGCTCTGTCAGATGATTTTTCGGTCCTTTGGCAACCACATTTTTGCCATAAAAAGCTGAAGCTGATTTATTGTGCAGGACACGGCTATTGTGAATTCACGCTTCTTCTTTTAAAAAGTTAGACATTATATCAGTTTTTTTGGGGCTACCTTTCACTTGGTAACATACCCACATTGTCCAAAATAAAGATACATTTGGCGATAACCTCTAAGAAATCTGCTAAAATCTGCTGCTTTTGGAAGGTAGAAAGTAGATTTATTAATCATTTTTTAAACAAAGTTTAACAAACGAAATTATGTGTGTCCTTGATCCTGCTACATCTTTATTTTTTTATTAAAATCAGCAGCTACTATCAGGATTGCATCTGTTTCTATGTGCATGTTGCCTCTGATGGCATCATTTAATTCCTGCAGTGCATTTTTTGAATTTACATCTCAGTCTTGTGTCCTTATGGCTCCCAACAAGGTCCGTCCATCCAGTGCAATAGCTTGATCTGGGATGTTAGGGGCCAACCGTGTCTCCGTGAAGAGAGACAACAACTAATCTGCACAAAAAACCACATCTGTCTGCTTCACAGCGACTGCAGATTGGTGTAACATCCACTGGACTTCCTCCCCGCACATCGATCCCCAGCGCTCAGACTCAACTGTCAGCTGAGTCCTCAGACAGCAGCTGCAAACTCCACAAAACGAGGCAAAGAGAAAACGAGCGGCTCGTCTCATCTGCTTAGACAAAAGCACAAAGATTTGGGAACACGAGGGGAAACTGCTCTAAACAATCTCACAGAGACGGCCAGACAGTCGCCGCTGCATTATTCATCGCTGCCCGAGAAGAAAAACACGGTGCTTTGTATCTTTCTCAATCACAGTCAAATGTCAGAGCACTGAGGGACGTCAGACACTCACAATTAAACTTAAAAAAAACACATGAACTCACTGTAAACCTGCTCTGGCCATAAACACACAAATCCACATTAATTATTCTGTTGGAGTTTCCTCACCAGTGAAATTAGACTTTGTTTGCAACAAGCGTCCTGCAGTTTTGATTTATTCATGGATCAGCATTTTTGGATTTCAAACTGTTGGCTCCACATGACTCAAAGCAGTAAAGACAAAGCAGTGACACATCAAAAAGTTTCTCTGAAACTCTTTCGAAACGTTACGTTTGTTATTTTATGTAACTGGTGCGTCCTGTCAAAGACACAATCAGCTGAATGTCCTGACAAACATCCAGCAGCCTCTCTGATGCAGCATTTATTTTTCTTATCAGTTAATTGGATCAAGTGACTTTGTAAAGTTACCTCAGAAATAGAATAAACTGTGAGCTGATGCTGGTTTGAGGTGCGAATCACAAATATAATCGTGCTTTTATTCAACTGTGTAATACTAAATAGTAGTCTAGCGTAATTTAAATTTAAGAACGTGTTATTGTTATGAAGAGGAGGTGATGGCACTGAAGTGAAGATCATTTTAAAAGAAGCTTTTATTGTTACATATGGAATAATAAGGAGATCAACAAGGGCAAACAACAGCATAAAATAACAGATGTTGGTGGCTTGAGATCAGATTTAAAAGCACTTAAAGACGATGAAGTAATCGTTTTTTTTACCATTTTGGTACAACTTGTGGGTCTAAATCTTAACAGTGAATCAATCATTGTGTAACTCTTTTTTATATTGACCGAAGGAGCTCGAACACACTGGTTTCCTCAAGCAAGGACAAACAAATGTAGGACAAATCTTCACTAGTGACACCACATATATACTAAACAAACATTCAACGCAACTCTGCCGGTGTCTCCAAACAAAAAGGAATCTGGTAAATCTTTTCCCTCTTCAGCTGCCACACAAGTTACATCTAACTATAATCGAGAAACCGCGATCAAAAGAGCACGACAACAGCAGAGAGAAGTACAGAACAACAAGACAGAGAGAAAGCCATCGCTGAGGCGTCACAACAGTCTGGCAGAGTACTGTGGCTGCAGGGGTGGTACACACACACACTTACAGTATATATACACACACAAACACACACACTTACAGTATATACGCACACACACACACACACACACACACACACACACACAGACATATAACCTACTGAGGAGCTGATGAGGGGACTGAACAGCTTTTGGCACATTTTTGGCACTTTTTTTCCCGCTTGTTTTTGTTAGTTAGTTTGTTTGTTTGTTTGTTTACCATTTTTCTTTTCCTTTTTTGAGTGCTAATTTTCTAACATTAACATTTTACTAATTCCTCGCTAGTTTGGGGTATTTTTTCGTGAAGATGCTCGTTGCCTTCGTCCTATGTTTTTGACGAGATTAAGCCATTTTACCTGGATTTTAAGGGGTTAAAACAAGAAAACAAACAAAAGACAAAAATGTAATGGTGGCAACAAAACACAAAGTTTGTTCAAGAGATATAAACCAACCAATCGAGCACCAAAGTAATTAATTCATATAAACACCGACATGATAAACGAGAAAACGTGGGGACTCCCTACCTCTGGAGCAGTCATGACGTCCTAATATGTGTCCATTCCTCGATCATTTATGTTCCTTTGGTCCGTAAAATGGTCCACCTTTAACAGAATAAAAACAGGTTTTAATTAAAAAAAAATCCAAGATGTGAATTTTGTTGTGTGAAGTACATCACGAACTGTGTATTATAATTTCTATCATCAACAGGCAACATCTCTTTTCTTGTGCTGCTTTCTCCAAAAACATGGGGAAAAGGTAATGAGCAACCTATTTATTTATCACTAGCAGACTGCAGAAAATAAATAAATAAATCAATAAAAGAACTGCAAGGGGGACAGGAAACTGACCTGAACATTTGCTCTGTCCTTAGGTCATTTTCTTGTGCTCTTTTAAATATTTGTTGCCAGATTATAGTTTTATGTAACTTACTTGGCAGCAAATTGGTGTGATTTTTTTTCTCTACAAAAAAATAAGGAAAGGGCAATGAGCAACTTGGTGATAAATGTTCCACAAACTGCAAGAAAATAGATTTAGAAAATTATTTTTAAAAAAGACAGGGAAAATATTTTTTAAATGAAAGAAAAAAGCTAAGGAAAAAATATTTATTAGTTATCAGAGTCACATATGTGAAATTATGTTACACAGCAATCATTAATTTCTTAGCACTTTTCCATTATTATTAAGATTATCCTTTTTTTTCTGTTTGTTTTGTTTTTACTATTTTTCAGGTAATTTTTTGTACTTCCTACTAATTTCTTGCTCATTTTGGGGTAATTTCCTTTCATTGCTCATTGCCCTTTTCCCATGTTTTTGAAAGAAAACTTTGCTCAGGTTTTAAAGGGTTAAACAGCAGCAGAGGTTGTAGTTCCACCTGCAGAAACTCAAACTTTGCCTTCTGAAAATGTCACACATTAAATTTAAAGTTGTCCTCCTTCATCTTTGCTTGGGGACGTGTGCTGAAATGAGCGTGACTCCTATTTCTCAGAGGTCGCACCCTTCCTGCTGCAGCCGACATGAAAGCAGAGTTTCTGTGTGTTTAGAGAGCAGCAGTGTGTTGTTCCTGTGTGTGTGTGTGTGTGTGTGGAGGGACTTCAGGGCTAAATTATTCAGCAGTGGTGGGTTTCTCTCAGGGTGGATGGAAGTAAAAGCGAGCATCGTCTTCTTCTTCCCTCCGCTGACCTGCTCAGTGCCATCAGCAGCTCCCAGAGTGCAGCTGGGCCGCATTAATTATTCATCGTTATAACTCTGTGAAAGGTATACGGAGGCCTTCAGCTCTCTGCCTCTTTATCGCTCCCTCTTCCCGCTCCTCTACAATCAGCTCTCTCTCCCTCAGAGCCAATAAAAGCTTTGATTTCTACAGTAAAAGCTTTAAATTTACAGATTTAATTCTTGTGCCGTATTTCCTGCTCAGACATAAAAAGCTAAAAAATCAACAGAAAGAAGCAGAAATGTGAGATTTGTCTGTTAGCTGCAGCAACATCACACCCAAAAGGCTGCTGCTCCTGTATGTTTTAGACTTTTTATTTTTTATTAAAGGGTTAATTCACCTAAATTACTTACAGCTAGGTTGTAGTTCAAGATCTAAGACTTTTTTAATCACTCAGCTATTTTATACATTCAATGAAATAGAAATTTTGGTCACTATTTTTTTAAAATTCATATCAGTGAGTTTCTTTTCAACATAATCTATCCACCTGAAAGGTGAGGCATATGAAATCGCCCTTGACCCAAAAATGTACTCTTCAGGAGAAATTAATTTCAGTACATGTCCCGAAGCAAAGACGAAGAAGGACAACTTTAAATCTAATGAGTGACATTTTCAGAAAGTTAAGTTTGATATTCAATGAAAACAGAAAATCCTATCAAAGTATGATATTTTTCATAGTATTTTGTGTGCAGAGTGATACGAGTGTGAGTATTTGACACTGCACAAAACAATTATTATGTATATAAATCAATGTTGCTGCGAATCATTGTCATATCCCAGGCTGTGATAATCAAAATAATAACAATAATCTACTTAGAATATATTAGATTGAAAATAATTTCATTTAACTATTAAACTGCAGCTATCTGTAGCATAAAAGCACCATCATTAGGTCACATAATAATGCCAAGAAACAGTAACATATCCTACAAGAACTGAATAAACGATTTGTTTGTATCTGCATGTTATGTCGCCTCTTGGGTTTGGGGAAAAGGGAGATTTCTACGCAGGGAACAGGGAGGAAAACTACCAAGCCAGTTCAACAGTGTTCACAGAAAACCAGTCAAATGAGGCGTAGCACATCATTTGACACTTAAAAATAAACGATCGTGTGCTGCCTCCGTCCGCCCTGCGAAGAATATTAAAAAGTATTACAGCACAAAGTGACACTGTTGCTTCAGTAAAGGCGGGAGCTGACAGAAAATGACGTGTGGTAAATGCACAAGTTAATATCGGCGATCTGTTCAGGCGATATTTCTCTCCGTTATATATCGTGTCAGCTGCACTTTTTGCAGCTCTGAAACTTCAAACTCGATGCAGCGTTTTAAATTTTATAATCAAGAATTATATTCAGGTCTGTCACTGTCCCATAATGAAGGAGATGTATAAATTACTTAAGTTTTTTTTACATTTACGGACTGAATAATATCTGTGATAAATACCAACAGACGGATCCATCAGCTGCAGTGTGAAAACAGATTTCAGCAAATCAGAACTGAGCATGTGAACAGAAGTGGTAAAGGTATGTATGAGGAGTTTTATGGCATTGATTGTGAAATTAACATCATCCTGATTAAATATATATAGTGAGCTGTTAATGTATAATATGATCTGCAGTTTTAGTATAAAGAAACTTATTTTAGAGCCACTGACTGAGCAGAAAACACCACAGACACATTCAGTAGCTCAGCGAGAGCCACAAACACACAAATAAGGTAAAAAATATCCTGTCTTAGATTTTCTGCATCACTGATTAACTGCAAGCTCCTGTGGGGAAAAATAAAGCTTTGCGATGCATATTGATATTCTGTCACTGACTTTTTAAGGAGGCGTTTATGAAACACTGTATATTATTAAAGTTTTCGGCTCATATGCTGACACTTATTATCTCTGCTCAAAGAAGATGTAAAAGACGCTTTTTAGCCAATTTCAAGCTGAAACTTTTCACAAAACCGGCTCACGACCAGGTTAAATTTGACACATAAGTTACCATGGTGATGTAGGCAGGTTGGAAACCCTGCTTCAAACTCAACAGACCTCTGAGACACTAATCTGGCTTCGTAGCATACCCCCAGGTTTTGAAACGTTTAAAAACAATGGTATAAAGAAGTGAAAAGTTTTAAACTCACCACCTCAAACACATTAACTAACGCACATTAATTTAAAGCCCAGACAGCAAACAAAGCTCACCTGTGAGGACACACCGACTAATGACGCCAAACTTCCGGCAGCCGCGCGTCCTCGGTTCGCCTAACTGTTTAACTAATAAAACAATAAACGCGACGGAAACGCTGTAACAGATGCTGCTGTTTTAGTTTCCATGACCAAAACCCCTGCACGTGTGCGAGCCACAAAAACAAAACAGCGGAAGTTCCGCCCACAACTTTTCCTCCGCCCTATGGCAACTCAAGAGGGACACAAAATATACAAATTACTGTTGCTGCGTTCAAGTGGTGTCGGGATAACCGACATCACTTGCCGACATAAAACCGACAACTCAGCAAAGAAAGTCAATAAACTGCACACTTCGTCCACCACTGATAATTAATGAACGGTGACAAGGATATATTATCTGAAATTAGTTAAATTATTAGATTTTATCAAAAAAAATGAGGGACAAATGTCCATATAATGTGTATAATTCTGTTAATTGATATTGATTTAAAATTATGTTACAGAATAAAAGATAAAAATGTATTGAAATTTCCTTAGCACTTCTTTGAGGTCATCTTTTTTTCTTTTTTTAAAAAAGAAATATATATATTTATTATTACCTTTTTTGTGCTTTTTTCAGGCAATTTTCTTGTAACTTTTTTTAATCTCTTGCTAGTTTTGGGCCATTTCTTCATCATCACTTTTCTTGTGTTGTATTCAGGTGAGCATATTTGCTTGTTTTCTTTTGAAACACAGGAGAAAAGCAATGAGCAACTTGACAAAAAGTGTCCCACAAATTGCAAGAAATTAGTAAAAGGTGACAAGAAAATTACTTGAAATTTTTTATTTTAAAAGGGGCAAAATAAAAAAAAAAGTTTTATGTCCAGAAAACTATGTTTGTAATTATTATAATGATATATTTAAAATTATGTTTTAGAAAAATGTATTTTTTTACTTTTCCATTCTGCATATTTTCAGGGAATTATCTTGTAATTTCTTTAACTAATTTCGTGCTAATTTTTAGTTCATCACTTGTTAGATTGCTAATTGCCTTCTTACTATGTCTTTAAAAAGGAAAAAAAATCAATTTGCTCAACATTTAAGCCTTTAAAGCTTTGAAACTTAAGGATACTGGTTTGAGTAACACTGAAAACAGAATTTATAATTTTTATAATCGCTATATTTATTTAACAAAAGCATTTTTTTGTGCGTAGGGGTCAGGTCAGGTCATTTCTTTTTTTTATTTTTCTTTCTTCTTTAGCAAATTTTCAGGTGATTTTTAGGTAATTTCTTGGCAGTATTTTGGGTCATTTTTGTTGCCTTATTTTTGTTATTGAAAGGAATCAGGTCAATTTCCTCAAGTTTTTAAAGAGTTAAAAGAAATCAAACCAATTTGGTTTCAAAAGGTTAATTAAACCTGTGAAAAAATGGGAGCAAAAACAAAAGAGTTGCATTTATTTTTTTGTTCAGCATATATAAAAATATAGACACAACTGAGGGCACGTTTGGATAAACTGGTTGAGGTTTGTTTTACTGGTCTTTATCTTGCGTGACAAGCTGAGTAACATGAGTAAGGTGGCACATAGATGACCGTGATGCAACAGGATTTGACTTCTGGGAGGACGCAATCTTCTTATTCACATTCACTGTGTGTGTGTGTCTGTCCCCCCTGACCCACTGTAATCCTGTGGTCTGCACTGTAATCCACACACACACAAACACACACACAAACACACACACACACGATCCAGGATCAGTCTCTGCCAAGAACACAAACTCAGGTCTAATGAAAGAGCGTTTAATCTATCATGAGCTGTATCTAACCTTTTATCACGGAGAGAGAAATATAAAACAGATGCAAACACACACACAGAAGAGGAGTTCTTGTAAATACACATTCATGTTTATTACCATTTACTATTTACATAAGACTATTGATCATTAGACTTTTTCGACATAGACTTTTCATTTAAAACATTCATAGTTTTTTTTCCACAGTCCCCTTTTTCTTGTCAAAAGAAAACTCATATCCAATAGTAACAACTGTACAAAGACAGCCTTTGTAGGTACAATAATTCACTTAAAAATTCTTCTTATTTTTAGTCAATGCAAATCATGTGACAACAAAAACAACAGCTTTTCTGTACGACAGGTTTTTCTTTTTCCCCCCACAGCGGAGCCGAGTGATCACAAATGACTAGAGCTTGTTATGTACATGCACTAAAGTGCTAGTGTTCAAAAGGCATGCAAATATTTGACTGATATTTGTACAACTGCCTTCCAAATATGCATAAGGTTAATCAGTTTGTTGTCACCCATCGTGTTTGACATTCATCCCCACCTGAAAATAAATACATTAGCATCAGTAAATGACATCATGTGTGTCTGCTTCAGACCCGATGAAGCAGGTTTTTTGTTTGTTTGTTTGTGTTTGTCTTTCGTCTCGTTAAAACTAAACAGAAAGCTTAAAAGGCTGGCAACAAAAAAAAAAAATTATAACATTTGCTCTTATTAAAAAATAAAAGTTCAAACATGAATTGACGCAGGACAACGTAAAAAAAAAAAGTGTAAACAAATGAAAAAAAATGGTGTAAACTTCATACAAATGCAGCAGCTGACCGACAGTTTTCACCTGGAAAAAGGTTCAGAATTGTGACTAAAATATATATATATGTATTAAATACATATATATACACACAGGTGGGGTGATGAGTAACTCAAGTGCACTGTAAACTCACAAGCTGATCTTACTTTAAAAAAATCTAAGAAACCGATTGCCTTAATACAGGTAAATAAATATAATAATATTAGTTTTCATTTGAGTTTATGAGTTCATTTAGTTTCATTAAGTTAATTTTGTGAAGTTATAACAACTTAAGTGAATTAAGCTGTTCTTTGTCAGTGATCAAAACTTAAGTTTTAAAGTGAACAAAGTTAGTTTGACTTAAGTGAACAGTTTTATGTATTTTGTGTCGTGATGATAAGGACTTTGCATGTGGAGGAGCTCAGATATCTGAGTTTTTAAGCTCTGTTTTGTTAAAATGTTTAGGAAAATACGTGTGATTGATTGTTTGCAAACAGAAGAATGACGATATATAACACTATGTTAACACCTTCAGTGCTGTTTTGTTTACAAGAGTTTAAGGTATTTGCATAATGTGCCTGTTTAACAAAATTTTCATTTCTTTTGCAAGTTGGCCAAAGCTTGACTGAGAATCGATGTTTGTGATAAAAAGGTATGACATGGAGTCCTGTTAAAAAATTAAGTAAAGTCAAAGAAAAAGATTAAGTACAAATTTTTCTAGTCTTAAAAATAGGATTTTTATAAGGCTTAAAAGTGGATTTGTTTGATTGTATAATTTCGTTTGTTTCCTCAAATATTGGTCTTAACGCCCAGAAACACCAAACCAACATCAGAGATCTAACGGTGACGAAAGCCCCCTGCTGTGTCGCCTCATGCTGCCGTGTCTCGGCCAAAAAGTTGCACATGAACACACGAAACCGATGGCCAACAAGCACGTACGTTCTGTGCCTGCGTGAGAGGAGATACCCTCCATACCAGCAGACGGCGTCTGGAAACAGGAAATCAAAACAGGAAACCAGAAGGCCGTCATGACGCTGCTTAACAAGTTAGCACATTAACAACACAATCTAATGCTGAAAGAACAGAGCACATTTACAGAACAACCATTAACGACTACACAAACCATCAGGAAACGTTTCTGCTAAAGAAAAACGATCTTACTTTACAGAACAAGTTTGTTTTGACCTCACTCAGTCTCGACTTTAGACTTTTGTTTACGCTTTTCACTTTCGGTTCTCTTCTCGTGCGCTGGAAAAAAGCCCGGTGTGGCGACAAAGGCCACAGCTCTCACCGCTGGCCCAACGTGGGCCGATGGCCGGCCTTTGACTTGGTGTGTCACCGCCTTTAAAATGCTTGTCACTTGTGCTTATTTTACTTATCAAAGGCAATCAGTTTCCTAAATCCTAGTAGTAAACGCACCTGTTAAATTAAGTCAGACTAACTTGGTTTGACTAAGTTGAATCAAGGAAAAAAAAAGTTAATTTCACTTAAAATTTTTAAGTTGACTTCACAAAATAAATAAGTAAATAAAACTAAATTCTCAGTAAACCTAACAAATAGATATAAAGTAAACACAACATTATAGATACTTATCTATTTTAAGGCAATGTCTCCTGGATTTTTAAAAGTAAAATCAACTTGTCAGATTTTACAGCGTGTGTGCAGGCACCTCTTATGGAAATGTAGTTTTTTTACTCTTTTTTGATGATATTACAGTACATTCCAGTTTCCTCTAAAGAGAAGTTCTGGTTCCTCGATGGTCAGCTGGTGCTACTGGGTGGATCCCAACCCCCCCTTCAGGCTCCGCCTCTCGGGAGTCTCTAGATTCGGGGGGTTTTCTGAGGTACTGGGTCTTTTAGGCTGAGGTGGAGGAGGGCGAGAGGAGGTAGAGGACGGCCTCACGCCGGCTCCTCGCCCTCCAGGATGGTCTTCCGGTGTCCCGGCGGCGGAAAGGTGAACCTCCTCTTTGTGCCCTCGCTCCACTTGGGGGAGGAGGAGGGGGAGCGGGCGGCCCAACGCGACGGGGGTCGGCGGTTGGCTGGGCGGGCCGGCCTCAGGAAGCAGGAGTCCAGGGGTGGAGCCACCGGAGAGCGAGGCAGGTCCTGCCAAAGAGAAGGAGCTGTCAGTGAGGGGGGGGAGGGAGGGGGGGAGGCGGGGCAGCAGCAACGAGGCGAAAGAAACAGGAAGTGATTTAAACTGAGAAACAGAAATAAAAGAAAGCAAATGAGCAATGAGCGAGGACAGATGTATAAATGATGAAAACAAAGTGGTTAATCTTAAACTTTAACAAAACTAATAAAACTAAAAAACTAGTTATAATTAGTATGAATTAATGAGTTATGGCACGATTTGTGAGGTCATAGTGACCTTGACTTTTGACCTTTGGCCACCAAATTCTTATCAGATCGTTCTCGAGTCCAAGTGGACGTTTGCGCCAAATTTCAAGAAATTGCCTCAAAGTGTTCTTGAGATATCGTGTATACGTGAACATGAAAGACAAGGTCACAGTGACCTTTGACCACCAAAATCTTATCAGTTCATAACTGAGTCCAAGTGAACGTTTGTGCCAAATTTGAGGAAATTTCGCCACAGCGTTCTTGAGATATCACATTCGCAAGATTGGGACGAACAGATGGACAACCAGAGAATATAAATCCTCCGGCAACAGCTATCGCAGGTGCGGAGGTATGAAAATGAATATTAGGGACTTTAATTTTCCTTATTTTTAATATTTCTGCTGTTTGTGTTAACATCTGTCTACAAGCATTATTTAAAATCAGTGAGTTTATGAGGCAAATGATCTAAGCTGCAGTAGATTCTGATGAAGCTCCGTAACAAATGAGAACTGCAGACCACGTACTTGAGGACTTTAAAAATTATTTTTTTGCGTTTCGTGTAAAGCATCTTTGAGCATCTAGAAAGTGCTATATAAGTCTCATCCATTATTATTATTAACACTTTGCAAAGACTAAAGTCGACAGCCTCTTACATATAAAGAGAATGTTAGTTTTTAGTCACACGCTACACGATTTCTCAAAGACTCGGGATGTAGCAGCGGGTCACTTTTTGCATGACGACTACAACCTCGATTCAAAACAAAAGTCAGAAGGGGCGTAAACTGTAAATATAACAGAATGCAGTCCACATCTAGATTTAAATAATTCTGTTGACCTTACAGTTTTTGACCTTCAAGTCACCAAATCAATACATATAGGTAACTTCTGACAATGCAGTGTTAGTGTATTTATATTTCCATTGTTCTGTTCTCCTTTTGTAGGAAAATGAGAGACGAAATAAAAGAGACAGCTGTAAATGAATGAACGCAGACAGCCAGTATGGAGAGATGATGAGCAATGCAACAAGCGTGAATGTTAATGAAAGTGAAGAATCAAAAACACCTCTCAAAAAGTTCAACAAAACCAATTTAAAGCTGTAAAATGAACCAATGAAATCCACCGCCTCACAGTGACCTGCGCTTTAACTTCTCACCCAGAACTGAAAAGACGCAAGCTTGGTATGTAATATAAAAAAAAGAGTCATTTATGGCATCAGTACACAAGTAACTGCTCACACAAACAGGGTCACCTTCCCTCCACGCCGCGAGTCACTGAGAAAATCTGCTCCAAAGGCCACAAGCAGCACAACATACAAAATACTTTAAAAAAAATCCCACATTACAGATAATTTAACCGATTGACAAAACTAACAAAAGAACTGAATAAAAAAATAAATTAAAAAAAAGATAATTGTGAGAAACAAGGCCACATTCATTTAACAGTTTATTTCACTTTTATTTTAAAGCTTTAATTACAGTTTGACTGGGAAACTTTTCGGAAAATGTAGATTAATTGCTGCCTTAAAGGGAAAGTTCACCCCCAAATCAAAAATATTCAATTTTCCTCTGACCTGTAGTGCTGTTTATTAATCTAGATTTTTTTGTGTGAGTTGCAGGGTGTTGGAAATATCAGCCGTAGACATGTCATCTGTCATATATAATCAAAATAGACTCCACTGGGCTTGTGGTGCTCACAGAGCCAAAATATATGTTTGAAAAACTTAATGTCTAAGTTTCTATTTCCGGAAATTATGACACCGTGACTCAAAATAACACCCAGGCCTTGTTGTGAGCAGTTTCATGTAGGAACTATTTTCTTTCTACCAAACTACACCCATCAACTGTATCACCATGCAGAAGGAAGAGTGCATCTGCTCATTAACAATGAGAAAATAGTTCCTACATGAAACTGCTCACAACAAGGTCCGTGGATTATTTTGAGTAACCAGGTCATGATTTCTATCACGAGACACTGCTGTTGAGTTTTTCAAACATATATTTTGGCACTTTGAGCACCATAAGCTGAGTGCCATCTACTTTGATTGTATTGGAGAGAAGGCAGACGTCTCTTTGGCCGATATCTGCAACTCACACAAAAACAATCTAGACTGATTAAAAGCACTACAGGTAAGAGAAAAATGTGTTTGATTATACAGAAGAGATCGACATGGACGCCTAAAGTCAGTCAAAGTAATTAAACTTCAATGCAGAGTTTTTTTTAATCCCCAGACAACAAACTCTGCATCCGTCTTGAGCTGAAAAGCCTTTTCACACAAACCTGAATCCAAGCAAATGCAAAAAAAAAAACTGCAGCCTCAAAAAGCTGAATCAGCACTTTCTGTCACACAGGTGTGTAAGGCAGCTTTAGTGCTGTTACAGGACACCAGTGGAGTCATGTGAAGGACAAACCGTCCCGGTTCATGCCCAGACATGGATGTAGTGTGTTCACATCCATTTCTTTTTCAATGACAACATGGAATAATGCAAACACGTGAGTTTATTAATCTGGTTCAAGGCTGCGTTTGCATATTTCTGCTGCACAGATTAACTGTGGTGAAATTACTTTTATGCATCTGCCCCCTGGATGAAAACAAGAAAAAAAAAGAGGGCGATGGAGAAAAGTGGCCTTGGGTGAGTTTTCTTCCGCCTGTCAGAATGATGTCAGAGTGTGATTGGGTGAACGATCACACCGGGACATCACGCCACTGGCCTGATTTATAAATAGCTCATCTCCAGGCGTAAGATTTCGGCTGAAGGATGGAGGACATCGAGCCCGCAAAGCAACAATCTAGTTCTGCTAAAAATACACGGCAGTGAGGCTGCGGTGGCGTGAGAGGATGAAGTGACAAAAAAAAAAAAAAAAAAAAGTCAGATGAATGAAAAGATCCATGATGTGCTGCACAAACTGCAGGAAAACAAAGTCACAGAGACGGACGGGCGGCGTCTCCATCAATAATTAATTTGGACTGTGTACACACACACCGGAAATACAGACAAGTCGCCGTTTAATGGGCGGCTTGGGGGTTAATACAAGATTTCCTACGTGATGCTAATACATCAGATCACAGGACGCCACAGATCATGCACCAGTAACGTGAACAGGAAGTCAGTGCACAGGAGCGGCTGCTGGAGACAGCAGCGTGAACAGCTTCACATCAACTCCCACTTCTCAGTCGATGCTTCAGACTTAAAGGAGAAATCCACCGTGAATCACTTTGACACCGTTAAATCGGATGAATTGACTGAATCTGCAGGCGTGTTGTTGTTTTTGTCACCATGGATACTAAACCAAACGTAGACACTAAAATATTCTACTTTTCTAAAGCATCGGGATCAACATCTTAAGTTACGCTATTTTTGGTCACGGACAGCTTTTTTTTTCGTTGGTCAAGAAGCATTGTCCCTGACAAATAAACAAACAATTAAATACAATAACTTAAAATCACTTTTAAATGTCTTTTTGTATCTGCTCCACTGACTTTGAGTTGACCGATTCTGGTCTGGCATCTTGTCATAAAGCAGCGGTTTCTCTGTCAAAATAAAAAAAAACGACTTACAGTTGTCATTAATGTTGATATTAGCTAAAGAGACCAAAACTGCTTATGTTTTTGTACCAGGCTGTAAACATGTTTATTTCTGCTGAAAAATTGGGCATTTTAACCCTTTGAAACCTGAGCAAATTGGTTTGAATTCTTTCAACATGGGGCGAATAAAACAAACAACTTAACAAAGACAAAAAGTAAAAAGTAAAAAATTATCTGAAAATAAGAAAAAAACAGTAAAAAACAAAACAACCAAAAAAATCATATGCATTTATTCTATATAATTTTTGTGACATCATTGTAGTATTTTACTGGACATTTTCCTTATTTTTTGGATAATTTTCAAATAATCCTCCGCTCCTCTTTAAAAAGAATTTATTAGTATTTTTTTTGTCACCTTTTGACAATGTCTTGCAATTTATCGTAAGTTTCTTGTCAAGTTAGTCATTGGCGATTTTGCTCAGGTTTCAAAGGGTCAAATAGTTTGTGAAAGGCGTCTGAACACAGCACAAGAAAACTGAGGTCAATTCAGGTTTCAAAGGGTTAACGTGGGGGTCTATGGGGATAATGTTTTGGAGCCAGCCTCAAGTGGCCATTAGAGGAACTGCAGTTTTTGGCACTTCAGCGTTGGCTTCATTTCGCTTCGTTTCCACTCGGTGACAACGAGTTACAATCTTGTGAGCACAAAAAATACCACCAATAAAATAATGATTTTACACAGCAGTTAAGCATTTTTGGCTTCATACGCCACTGAGTAACTTTCATAGGAATGAACGCGATGCTGCCTCCAACACCGTATCCAGTTCTCTTTTTACATCCATGGTTTTAGCAGCAGACTTTCAAATCTCAAAGCTTCTTCTAAGCACTTACAGTCATCAAGGAAAGTTATCACAACAGAACAGACTGTCAGTCGTCTTTTTTCTCAAAACTCTGCTTCACCCAGCTACCACTAAAGGTAAAAAGTTTTTCCTGCATATTTAATTTTTCAAAGCTAATTTACATAATATAAGAATTGGCGAGGGAGGCTGAGTAATGAGAAAAATTAAATACTGTACTGACAGGCTGATAGCACATTGTGCAACAGTGTAAGAGTGTCTGACGGTGGATTTTCCCTTTAAACATGCAAAATGGACCAGAGTGAGCAGTTATTATCCACCAGGCTTCAAACACAACCCCCGACAGGTGAAAGAGTATAAAAGTGATGAGTGTTAGCAGCGGTCGTCTTCGGTTAATCTTTGTTAGTGTGAGAGGAAATAGCTAGGGGGGGGGACATCTGTAAGAGGGAAGAGGAAAGAAAACACTGTATGGACAAAAAGGGCGAGAAAAGTAAAACATCACAAGAAAACATCACAGAGGAAGACCTGGTAGAAACACAGAGTTAGAATAACCCAGATATTATATTCTGAGGGCCCATACAGGGGCCCCCCGAAAACCACCTGCGCTGAGGAATGTGTGAAACATCCAAAAGAGTCTTTTTTGTGTCCTGTTTACTGGTTCACATGTAACGTGATCAGCAGTCAAGACACAATCTGTCGACTCTTTGAGCCACATGGACTGAGTTTGTTTTAAAGGACCATACCGGCAGTTTTGCACCCTGTTAACATCAAATCCTGTACACTTTACATTTTTGACAAATTTCGTTTCATTTCTTTCGTGTTTGGTATGACAATCAACTTGCTGAAACTTGGAAAAACTGCTTTAGATGCAAATGTCAGAAGACAATTGAAAATGAGTGGACAGTTAATTTGTAATTTATTTTCGAAAATATCTCAATGTTAATGTTTCATTTTTTATCAAAGTAATGTTATCTCACACTAAAGGTCCTGACACACCAAGCCGGTGATTGTACGCTGGTAATGTAGGGCTGTCGGATGTGAGGGGATGCAAAAGTCTGCTTTTTTCAGATTTTTTTTAATGTCAATTTGGTGTATCGGTGTTAAGAAAGTCACATTATTCACTTATTGTAAGAGCTAGACTGGATGAACCGATGTGCAAGAAATATACAACACAGTAACAGAATTGTGGTTTTTATTTGATCAGCGCTGCTTACTTTTACAGTTCGATCTCCGCTTTTTCCTGCCTGGCCGATTATCAGCGCCGATATTTGGCATTTTGCCGATTATCTGTATCAGTGTTTTATTTTAATGATTGCCGGTAAAATTAATTAATTAAAAAGAGTAAAGAAAGTGTCAGCATGGGGGGAATTTTTACTTTGTAAAACCTCAGGGGACTATTTTTATATATATATATTTTTTTTTCAATTTTCACTTGACTTCATAAAAAAGTTGCTGGGAACTTGCTGTATACGATGTTGAGCGTTTCGGTTTTGATTAAACATTTGCGAAAGGAATTAAAGAGAGTTTTGTGTCGGAGTTTGTCAAATTTCAAATTTTAAGTACTGACAGAAAGATCTTTATTTTTAATTGTAAATGCATATCTGATCCAAATATCGGTTATCGGTCTCATTAACTTCTGATAATCGGTATCGGCCCTGAAAAACCAATATCGGTCAACCCTTACTTTTTTCGACCTCCGTAATCACTGTGCAGGAAACAGTATGGCGCCCACTTCCTGTTGACAATCTATCGCTATTACATCCAAACAGGACGTTGAAATATGTTTCTGAAAGCATTTTAGGAGTGAAATAAGCGGTGCGGTAACATAATCTTGATTTGTATTCGGTCAGCGCTGCCTCGTTTTATCATTTGATCGGATTTCGTTCCGACTTTGGGAGACAGAGAGAGAGAGAGGCGAGCCTGTCTCTCTTGATCCACGTCCAAAACCTTTTTGTTCCTGCAGTTGTGGCATCGGTGTCAGACAATACGAAAAATGCAGATGTACAGCCTCTAGTTCGAGCAACATCCTGAGGGTCAGCAAAACTCTGCTGGAGCTCATCTATACATACCACCTAAAATGGATAAAAAACTGGTTAAAGTTGCTGCTCTGCTCTCAGCTGCGATGGACCTCACCAACAGAAATCGATTTTTATAAATAATTATAATAATTGATGCTTGTCTACTAAAGTTGATTTTCATACCGTGATGGTGGAAAATTTTATTTAAATCTAGTATTGTAAAAATGTATGGTATGACATTGGTAATCAGTAGATGTGGTTTATGTGGTTAATGGGCTAAAACATGCAAAAACACCGTTATGGTCCTTTAAAAAAACAAACAGATGATCTATAACAAAGAAACTGAGCATGCGTGCATTAACACGAAGAAACAGATGCATGGCCGTCGCACAACTTTTGACACCACTCCGATGGCTTCACACACTGTCACTCTGCCGTCCTGTGAAGCATGCAGTAATGAGGAGGGTGAGGAGGAGGAGGAGGAGGAGGAGGAGGGAGGTCTGCAGGGCGTGAGGTGAGAGGTCCGTGTGGCTGGTGAACCCACCACCAAAAGGTTCGTAGAGGAAGAGGAGGAGGAAGAGGAACTTACATCACGGAGACAAGCAGAGTTAGAGTCCCCAAGGAGTTGTTAGTATGACAGTGTGGTTCTGGATCAGAGCACAGCGGACAGGGAGGAGGAGGGAGAGATAAAAGCCCAGAGGGGGAGGAGAGAGGAGGGGAGAGGAAGGAGGAGGAGGGAAGATAGAGCGGGAAATGTTAATCGGTAAAAAACGGGCAAAGAGGAAGTCTCATCAATCTGGCATTTCAGAGGTTTACCAGAAGAAATAAGGTGGCTGATTCTGAAAGCAAA
This sequence comes from Plectropomus leopardus, assembly GCF_008729295.1. Lineage (NCBI taxonomy): Eukaryota > Metazoa > Chordata > Actinopteri > Perciformes > Serranidae > Plectropomus > Plectropomus leopardus. The sequence continues at coordinate 4,573,340 of NC_056474.1, read as the reverse complement.
GTTCACACACACCCATTCACGTTAGACCTGGAAAAAACACAACTGGGACCTTGATGTAGACACACACACAGGCCAGTCAGAGAGTGTTGGAGAAAACCCGACATTGAACGTGACACAGTTACTGCTGCTGAAGATTTTTCAACACTGTTTGGACCGACAAAGCTAACTCGAATACTTCTGTTTGCACTGTTGCAAATCAGTATCTTGATATAACAATTTCCTGTAATGCTGAAGCATTTAGTGCATTTATCAGTTGATAATTTGTCATTTATTTAAGCAGATCTGCCAGATGCTTCATATGATAATGCCATTTAGTTGAATGCAGCTACGGCTAGGTTTCAGTACTTGATCATTTTTGAAGTACTTATCAAAATAACGCAATACCAAGTCAAAACTTCTCCAGTCAATAACTGCCCTCCATCCTTTCTGTATCCAGATCTAGGACCAAAATTACTATTTCTGTGGATTACTTCTCACAATCACTGTGCCATAAAACGGTTTTATATATATATATATATATATATATATATATATGTATTCCAATAATACTCCTATGAACCTTGAATTAGATATCATACAAGCTGTTGTGTGTACATTTCCGATAGTATGAGGAAATGTTGCAGTACTGGTATCATAATGTTTAAAATGATACTCGGCCCAAAATACAAAACACAGCATGACACATTTTTTAAATTTCTTTTTTTTGTTCTATATTGAGCTCTAAGAGATTGTGACACCTAACTGAAATTAACCATGATTTGCAGCCTTAATTCACTGGATTAGCCAAAATAAGACTTTTTTTTCCAGTCTGTTCACTGTTTCATGACACATATATTTATGGAAATATTACATTTGGGTTACTGCGGGGAAATTTTCAAATGGTTTACACGGGGATGTTTGATGATGATAATTTCTCCCCACCTCTCTGTATGTATTAATCCATCTGAAGCACACACAAAAAACAGCATATCCATCTCTATATTATTATACTGACATCCTTTGCGCTTAAGTGCCGTCGCAGCCCATTATTCTGCTCTGTTGGAGCTGTGACTGTCATCCACAGAAGTCACTCCACTATCATCCACAAAATCACAAATCAGACTCTAATCTCACTTTGACTATTCTGCAGATCAGTGAGCAGCAGCTGCTGAATGTAAGTGGACATTTTAATCTGCATATGTGAGATTATGTTGCTCACTGTTCATGTTATGGTTTCAAATATACAAAACGTCTTGTTATTTTTTGTGGGTTTAATCCAGTCTGTAGAGGCGCACCAGTACATACAAAGATTGTTTTCTGTTTGTTGTTTATTTTTTCCGCACAGGTCAGCTGAATGGGTGGTGGAGATGGCCCGACCGACGTGTCAGAGCGCTGATTTCATTGAGTAAAATTAGCGCTTTTCTTGGTGTATTTTGGTAAAGGGGAAACAAATCACTTCAAAAACTGGAAACACTCAAAATTTCTAGTTGATGATTATTGATTTACCCTTGAAACCTTAGCAAATTGGCCTGATTTCTTTCAAAAACATAGGAAGAAGGCAATGAGCAATTATAGAAGAAATGACCCAAAAATTAGCAAAAAATTACATGAAAACTAGTTAATAAAAAAGAAACTAAGAAAGTTAAGAAAAAACAGGAAATGACCTGGAAAAAGTGCTTAAAATTTATAATAATTTGGTAACATAATTTTAAAAATATAAATAAAATGTAGTGTAATTTTGCTTTTGTCTTTGTTCTAGACATTTTCTCAAGCTCTTTAAAAATAATTTTCAAAATTTAATAATTTCTTGCAATCACTGGAACATTTCTTACTAAGTTGCTTATTGCCTTTTTCCCATCTTTTTTTTTTTAAAGAAACTGAACCAATTTGCTCTAGCTCCAAAGGTTTAAATACTTGTGAAAGGCATCTGAGCGCAACACAAGAAAAGTGCTGTTGCTCCAGGTTTCTAAGGGTTAATTATGTAACTTTGTATATATAATCTGACTCAAATTTATGTCACTTCTCCAGTTATCAGACACATCAATCAGGTTTCGGTCGGGCCTCAGAGGAAGTTAAAGCACAGAAATAAAAGCCCAAACTACAAGAAAGTTGCTACAGTGAAGAAGAAAGTACAGAAGAAGAAGAAACCTCGCAGAGCGTCTACACACAGCCACGAAGAAAAGTTCAGTATTTTTGAGGAGGGTCAAATATTTGACATTACCATTGCATCAGTCAGTGCTTTCGATCTGAGAAAAAAGCAACATTTTAGTTGTTATGACGTAGTTGATGAGCTATTTCTCTGATTAAGAGAAGCTTTAAAGTTTGTCTTCAACCATTACAAGAAAAATCCAAAGTCATAAATATTTTTGCATCATAAAACATGGACCCCAGCCCAAATGAATGATGAAGCGATGAATCCAGTGCGACTGTATATTTACCTCCATACATCCAGACTGTCCTCTGTCTGAGTCGGCCTGCCTGCTGCTGTCTCTGCCGAGGCCGCTCTGTCCCCCGGCCTGCAGCCTCCTCTCCTCCCTAAAGCTCTGCTCCTGCAGCTTCTTGTTAAGGATGCGGGCTGCGTTTTCAGCCAGCGTGTAGCCCGGCGGCGCCGACAGGTCCTGCCGTATGCTCACCACCTCTGGGTTTTTGTCCCCCTGCGTCTCCACTATCAGCTGCACAGGGCTGGGCGAGCGCCCGCGAACAACTCGCAAGCACTCGTTCCTGGGTTCCGTGGCGAGGGCCCCTTGACCGGGGCCGGGCTCTGTGGTGGAGGGCGGGGTGGGCCGAGAGCGACTGGGGGACTTGTTGAACTTCTGCATGGTCTCGTAGTTGACGGGGGTGTGGTCGATGATGTTGAAGAGGCTGGAGAGGCCGTCGTTGATGGTGGTGTGGACGGGGCTGTCGCGAGTGGTGGTGGAGCGCGCCCACGCCGACTCATTGTTGCCCTTCTGCGGCGTGGTGGGTGTGGGGGCACGGCTGGTGTTGGGTAGCTCGGTTTTGTTGGATGTGGACAGTTTGCGCTGAAGCTTGGGTGAGCCGTACTTTGGCGAGCAGCAGGGTCGCTCAAACTTACTCTGGATTACAGGAGAGTACTGAACCTTCCTCATGCTGCGTGACGGCGAAGATATAGGCGTGCCGCCACCTTTCGGGGTTAGGCAGCGGTGAGGACTGCTGGTCAGGTTCCTCAGCAGGTCTGTCTGAAGACCCACACTGATGGTCTGGGTGGTCTGAGTGCCTCTTGTGGTGAACCCGTTGGTCTGGCAGGCAGTGTCCCGGACGACGGGCCCTGGCGGTGAACGGATGGCGTTCCTCACAGAGATGGCCACCTCCTTCATGTCGTCGCTCATGTTTCTGGAGAGCTGAAGCTCCAGAGAGGATGTGTAGCCCACAGTGGGGCATATAGGCGACTGGTTCGGAGAAGTCCTCAACCCCCCGCCCTCCAGGAGCCCGCATGGCCACCTCCCACTGCCGAACACTTCATCTGGCCCGCTGGCTCCCACCCCAGCCTCTCCGCCGCCCCTGGCTTTGGTCCCTTTGGCGTACAGGAAGTCTGGGTCTTGGGCAGTAGAGCGTTCAGCTGCCCCAGGTCTGGTGGGGCTGTGAAGCAGGTGAACCCCGTAGTGCTCCACTCCCACCCCTGCCGCCCCTGCTCCGTTGCCCCTCAGCGGGGACTTGTGGCAGTGCTCGGGGCTGCTCAGGGTGCTGGTGGTCAGGGTGGCGCTGGTGGTGAGGAACCAGGAAGGTGGCTGGAATGCTTCAAGAACGAGCTCCCCTCCCCGAGCCTCGGGGGGTTTGTCTGTCCACACTTCCCGTGCAGGACCCGGGCCAGAGGCGGCTGAAGGGAAGTCCCAGCCCTTATTGTTGAACTCCTCAATGTACTTGAGGTCGTCCGGCGACAGAGGCGGGGTGACGTCATCCTGACCGAGATCACCATGACGAGTCTTGTCGGGGAGGAACGGCGAGCTGTCCATTAACCGCTGGAAGTCGCTCATCGAGCACACGGACTTGGCTCTGGACAGAACACACACACACACACACGCAGAGTTTATTAACATCGACTTCAGCCGGGACACGAAATCAAACATCCTAACCCAATTATGATCTCCTTTATACTCAAGCTGCAGAAAAAAATAGATATATTATAATAATAATAGATGTATCGCCATGCCGTTGTATGCGTCTCTGCAACAGTCAAGCACGTACTGTTTACATCCTTCACACACGTCTTTCCCCCGCGGCAGCACAGAAGACCTCTACTCTCAGCACAGTTTCAAGCTGGTTATCTAAGGTTCTTGAGTTCAAGTCAAAAAACATGTTTTATGAGGTCACTGTGACCTTGACCTTTGAACACCAAAGTCTAATCAGCTCATCATTGAGTCTAAGTGAATGTTAGTGAATGATACTGCATTCACAAGAATGAGATAGATGAGGTCACATTGACCTTTGACCTATGACCACCAAAAACAAGTTCGTCCTTGCACTCAAGTGAACACTTGTGCCAAATTTGAAAAAAAAAAAAAAAAAAAAAAAAAAAAAAAACCCCACCCCTTAAGGCTCTCTTAAGATTTTTTTTCACAACGATGAAAAAAAAACAGTCACAGTGACCTTGACCTTTGACCACCAAAATCTAATAAGTTCACCCTTGACTCCAAGTGGATGTTTGCGCTAAATTTGAGGCAATTCTCTCAAGGCTTTGTTGAGTTCATAAGAATGGACCGCACGGAAAACCCGAAAAACATAATGCCTTTGGCCTTGGTTCGCCGGCATAAAGACATAAATACCATGAATATGCATTTATGTTTTTTGAAAAGCATCTAAATGCTTTTCAATGTTTTAAAGCTGTCTGAATTATTTAACAGCACAGTGAGCTGAAAGACTTCCTCGCCATGACAGAAACTTTTACAGAAAAATCACCAGGGGAAAACTGTCACTTCAAGTAACAGTTAATAGAATCAACAGCCGATCTCTTGAGGGATCAATGTGTATGTATGAGCAACAGAAATGCTGCAGGAGGATGAATAATCTGCAGCCAGTCAGACCAGTTCTGGTGATGTATTTACTGTTGACATTTATTCAAATGCAGCAGCTTTTACAGAATAGTGTACCCGTTAAAATACTCTTTGAACTCAATTTGACTTGAAGTTTTTTTCAGGGAGGTTACCTGAGCAGACTCCCACCGCCCATCTCGTCCTCTGGGTTCTCAGCGTCACCTTCTCTCTCTGAAATCTCATTCAGGGCCTGAAACATAAAAGATACATGCAGTTAAATTATCTGGAAAAGCATCCAGTGTAAGATGATTTCATCAACATTAGGAAAACTAGAATTGACGCCTCACAGTTGTATACCTCTGCGAAACGCTCATTTACATCTGTGTCTTTAAAAACATGGATGCCCCCTTGTAAACATATATTTATACAATCAGCACAAGTTCAAGTTTAGTGTCACCAAATCTGACCAAATGTCTCCCCTTCGGTTCCTAATTTATATTATTTTATTTAATATTATATCAGACATTTGTGTGAAATTTTGTCATAATTATTGTATGTATTCTTGAGTAATAGACAAAACATGTTTTTTAAGGTCACAGTGACCTTGAACTTGGGCCACCAAATTCTAATAAGTTTATCCTTGAATCCAAGTGGACGTTTGTGTCAAATTTAAGGAAACTCCCTTAAGGCCTTCTTGAGATATTGCATTCTTGAGAATGAGACATGAAAGATCACAGTGACCTTTGACCACCAAAATCTAATCGGTTCATGCTTGAGTCCAAGTGGACGTTTGGGCCAAATCAGAAAAAAAACCCTCAAGGTGGTTCTTGTGGTATCTTTTTAGCAAGAATGAGACACACAAGGTCACAGTGACCTTTTACCACCAAAATCGTATCAGTTCATACAGTCAAAATGGGTGTTGGTGCCAAATGTAATGAAACTCCCTCAAGGCGTTTCCAAGATTTTAAGTCCACGAGAATGACACAGATGAGGTCACAGTAGCTTTGACCTTTGATGACCAAAATCTCATCAGTTCATCCTTAAGTCCAACTGGACGTTTGTGGCAAATTTAAAGAATTTCCCTCAATGCATTCTTAGGATATCACATTCACGAGAACTGGATGTACAGACAGCCTAAAAACATAATGCCTCCAGCCATAGCCATCGTCGACACAAAGGCATATGAGGAGTTTATTTTAAAATTAGTGAATATATGTCATTTGGAAACAGGGAAACCCTCTACAAAAACAACGAATAAAACAAATTATGATAGTGTTTTTGGTGCCATTTGGGCACCATTATGATTTGCGTGAGTGCTTTGAACTCAAGCTGAAACTAATGAAATTGTCTCAACTGTTATGGTCTGATTCATTCATTATTTTGTCAATAAAATGTTACAAAACAGTGAAAAATTGCCATTACGTAAATTACATAATGGCTTAAGAGCAATAAAGCTCAAATTAATTTGATTTGACCGAGCTCTTTTTCTATCACACCCAAATTTTCGTACTGCTGTTCAAAGCACTGCATTAATAAAAGGTGACTTGTTAAGTGTTGAGTGATGTGAGTGCGTTACCTCCTTCATGCAGGGGAACCTCTTCTCACTCTCCAGTCTGGAGGGTGGAGGGACCTCCAGGCCGCTGAGGGGGTCTAGAGACAGCGCGTCCAGGAACAGGTTCTCCGTTGGGCCTTTCAGCCTCATCGCAGCTCCCTGCTCCTCCAGCATGGCCTCGGAGTCAGAGTGGGAGCGTTTAGGCGGCACGGGGATGGGGGTGGACGTACAGGGGGAGCGAGGGGAGCGCGGCGACCGGGGGGCATTGCAGGGACTGTCCTGAGGAGAGAACACGCCTCTGATGTCAGAGCTGCCGTCTTTGACGTCGATGACCTCGCCTCGCTGGCTGTTCAGCTCTCTCTGCATCTGCACAAAGAATAACGCAAACAGATATGAGGTGACGAGTCAGAGAATTTAAATCACAGTTTAAATGTTTTTAAAGAACCAGACTGGAGCTCTCTACGGTTTACGGTTAAAGAAATCAATAAGTCTGAATTTTTTATTTTTATTTATTTACTTTCTTGTTGTTTTTAATGGTCCAAAACATTACAGCCTGCTGATATTGGATTTATTATCTATATTGATTTTATTAGCTTATAGTTTTTAAAATTTTGAATAAACACTTTACAAAAATCAGTGGTTGTCTTTTTCCATCTGGAAGAAGAAAATTACCATTTGCTGGGAACCTTGTCTTTGTTTGCCTGCTTGTAATCATATTTTCGGGTTCTCCATACAGCCCACTCTTGTTAACGCAATAGCTCAAGAATGCCTTGAGAAAACTTTCTCAAATTTGGCACAAATGTCCACTTGGAATCAAAGATGAGCTAATTAGAAGTTAGTGATCATAGGTCAAAGGTCAAGGTCACTTTGACCTCATCCGTCGCATTCTCATGGACGCAAGATCTCAAGAACACCTTGAGGGAATTTCTTAAAATTTGGCACAACTGCTCACTTGTACTCAAAGATGAACTGATTCGATTTTGGTGGTCAAGGTCACTGCGAACTTGCATCCTTCTTGTTCTCCTGAACACAATAGCTTAAGAAGGTCTTAAGGGAATTTTCTCAAATTTGGCACAAACGTCCAACTGGACCTAACAGTGAACAGATTAGAATTTGGTCGTAAATAGTCACAAAAACATGTTTTTGGTCATTAAAATGTGATATTATTTTTTGCATGATTTCCCTATTACTAATTTATTATAATAATTTCTTTATTTTCTCTTTAATTGTTCATTGCATTTTTTAAATTTAATTTATTTCATTGTTTTATGGCATTTTGTACTGACATTTCCTGCTACTTATTGTTACACTAGTATAGATATGAAAATATATTATATATATTCAACATTTATGGGTCCCCTGGTATGGTTCTTTACATTTACAGTATATTTTATTTCTAAAGTGGGAGGCTTTGGTCTCATAAGGGCCCCCGGCTTTTCTTTATTATTACATACTGTATTCCTCGACTGTAAGCCACTGAGTAATTCACCTGCAACATTTTGGGTTAATTGCCTTGTTTCAGGCTGGAGGTTAAAGGAGAACAACCACATTACTCATTCACTTTCACCCTGACAGTCTGAGCCGTTCAGCTGGTGACCTGTGCTTTATAGTTTGCAGCATACGCATCGTGAATAATGCAGCTCTGCTTTCTGCTCTGTCTCCACATTCAGCAGTGCATCAGCATTTTTAGAGTGTGTTATTATTCCAGTCCCTACTTTATATGTTAATACCCTCACACTCATATCATATTAACTAGCTCATGTTCCTATCTCCTGCGTCAAACATCACACACAAGCAAGGTGAGACGCAGCAGTTCTTCTAATTAAATCTCACAAAGGACATCAATTATTCAGTAATCCTGAGTATTTGTTGTGTATAGCTCAGACTATTCTAAAGTACCAAGCAACAGAGAGGATAATCGCCTTGGGTGCTTCATCACAGTTTTTTCTCTCTAACACAAACACATGCATCTCCTAACAAGCAAAGGTTTCAGATCTTAAAGTTGAGGTTTGTTTTTCTAGTTTGATCTGTAAATTCTGAAAAGTTTAAAGTGGTTTTAGCACTGCAAATACTTTTTTTTAAATTGTACTTTTCTGTGTTGATTATTTTTTAGTAAAATAGTTAAAAATAGTGAAAAAAAGGCCATTAAAATGCCCTGGACTATAAATTACTTGCCTTGACTATATATTTCTGATGATATTAAACACAGATTAGCAAACTACTCAAGCTGCACTTGTTTGCATCCATGTCTGTGAAAACATGGATACTTCACACACATCTCTCACCCCGCAGCACAGAAGATCTCTACAATCAGAGCAGTTTCAAGGTGGACACCCAAGATTAGTGTCACCATTTCAGTATCTGACCAAATGTCTCCCCTTCTGCTCCTGAGATATGACGTTGAGTAATGGCCAGAAAATTTCGCTCTAACTCTTTCAAAGCCTTTTTGAGATATCATATTCTTAAAAATGAGACAGAGCAGGTCACAGCGATCCTGACTTTTGACCACCAAAATATAATCAGGTGAATCCAAGTGAACATTTATGCAAAAATTTGAAAAAACCTTCCTGGAGCTCTTCTTGAGCTAAGAATGAGACAGAAGAAGTCACACTGACCTTTGCACACCAAAATCTACTCTGTTCGTCACTGAGTCCATGTGGACATTTGTGCTAAAATTGGAGAAATTCCCTCAAGGAGTTCTTGAGATATAATGTTCCCAAAAATGGGAATGACAGACTAGCCGTGGCTGGAAATGAACAATAAAACAAACATATATTTCCATTGTTTTTTTTTTTTTTTAGCATTTTAGGGACTCCTACACAAGGTTGAATAAGGCTGGAAGGTTGAAACTAAAAGTTCATTATAAACCATAGAAACAGCAGTAAAACTTTTTTAAGCCACAGAGAAAGTGAAGTGCTTAGCTCAGAAAAATGGAAATTTGAAATTTAAAACTCCACATTTCTGATTTCTATTTGCTAAAGGATCACAGGCTCCAGAGCAGCCACTAAATGGACCCTGAAATGAGATTATTTTGTCAAAAACCTGTGATTACTTTTCTAATGATTGACTTATCAAATATCTGATGTATAAGCCTGACTTGTCTTTAATCCACTCATTTTTTAATGTGTATTTTTTTCTCTTCATTCTCTCCCCTCCTCTTATCCCTGTTTGACCCCGTCCTTCAGTCTTCTGTCTCTTTCCACCTCCTCCCGTCTCTCACCCTCTCCATCTTGCGGTGGAGCTCCCTCATGCCGTCGTCCCACTCCTGCCGCTCCCGGTCGAAGCGCTCCAGCAGTTCGCCCCTCTCGCGGCTCCACCTCTTCTCTCCGTGCTGCAGCTTCCAGCGGAGGTCCAGGGAGGTGCTGTGGCTGTCGGCCAGCAGACGCCGGTGCTCCTCGCGCTCCAGCTTCAAGGCTCGCTCGGGGTCTTCGGCCGGTTCCCCTTCACCTCCCTGAGCTTCTCCTCGCACCTTGCCTTGTGCTTCCTCCTCCAGCTGGTCGAAAAGTAAAGACACGTCATCAATACGCTGTACAGCGCATACACAAAGAGATAATGAGGACAAAAATAGCAGTGTTATTAGGAAATACTTGTATGATGAACATATAATCTGGACCAGCACGTGGAAAAAAACGGTTCAACTTGAAGGACCGAATCAACCAAATTACAACACAAACTGTATTGGAACTACTTTTGATTGAAGAAATAAAAAAAATACTATACTACAGACCTCTTTTCACGTTTGGGCCCAAAACTGCTGCCGTGGGTCAGACTTGGCTCTGGCTTGGACAGAAACTGTGCGGGTGGACCTGATCTAAGCTCTACCTCCAACCCTGTATCCAGGCCTCATAATACATCCATAGTCATGCTTTTTTGCTTCTGGGATGCCGGCATGCTGTCTAAAATCACACACTGGATAATACCTTTGATAGGTTCTGCGGCCCGGTAGCGCAATCTCTGAGTAAAAAGAACTAAAGTAAACCAATGAGATTATGAAAAGGTACCAGTTTGTAGTAGGGTTAAAACTTGAACCAGCGCTGCCCTCCCAAATTTATATTTTAAACCACTCGCTGGTGGAAGGACATGAAGTGAGGATTCAGATGCACTGCAGAAATCTTCAAAGCTGCAAAGCGACAGAGGGAAGCCACTCTGGAAGAGCAGAGCTTTGTAATCTTCAGACGGGCTTTGATGCAGCAACATAATGGTACAAACCAGAGTCTGCAGCTACTGGAGCCGCTGTGTGAACAGCGAGTCAAGGCTGCCCTGAAACATCAGCTTACATAACTCCCTTTGCAAATGTTTGTCTTGTACACTTTTATGTTGGGTTTGAAACTGTCTGATTACATGCTGGAGAGGATAACATGTACCGTAATAGCTGCTGACTGAATGCCAAGAGCCAACATGTTCGACATTATAAATATAGACAGTTATTTAGGAGGCCTGACACCGTGCCAGTAAGTATGAAACAGGAGCCTGCCTGATATTAATATCTCCAAAAATGATCCCATATCCACATATAAATACACAGGTGAGAGTAATTTCCAATTCGGCTCTGCTCTGCTGGGCTGTGTAATACTCCTGAATGTAAAAAAAAAGCAGTTTCGGGGCATATTTCTAAGTCTTAATCAGGACGAAGCACAGTGAAGCAAGAAAAGAACTCAACACGGTGTTATCAGAAGAAACTTAAGTAAATTAGTTCTTGTCGAGGCCCTCAGTGACCTCTGCTCTGTGGAAGGATATGAACCATATAAAAACTGCTCAGATTAAGAGAACGAGAGTTAAAAAGATAATCTTCCTCCAATAAATCAAACTGCTTAATTGGTGCCCAAAGCTTCAGTTTACTTTCTATCAGATATCGCTGCGGAAAAGACGCTGTTCTGCCCCCGCAGGTGTCAACACTGTGGTCAAGAAACAACTTTCAATATCTTGGAATTGATCGCGAGCGTTGTTTGGCTGGCCGTGCTCCGACTCTCAAACAGAAAGAAAATCTGAAGTTGAAATCAGACACGGCCGACATTGAGGCTACAACTGTACCAGAAAACATGGATTCAACATCCTTCTGTGACACACTTTTTCCTGCCAGTGCTGCTCCGCTCACTGCGAACGTAGTACTGGACTTTTCGACCGTGAAATATTAATGCAACCCAAATAGCATGTGCTTGGTTGAATTGGGGTGAAAACATTTAAATCTTTTACTTCTGTCAGAGTAGCAGTGCAGTATGAGCAAATTCTCTGCTACAAGTAAAATACCGGCATTCAAAGTTTTACTTAACCCTTTGAAACCTGGAGCGACATCACTTCCTTTGTGCTGCTGTCAGATGCCTTTAACAAGTATTTAAACCTTTGATACCTGAGCAAATTGATTTGATTTCTTTGAAAACACAGAAAAAAAGAAAAAAGGTTTAGAAAACTATCCTTAAAAACTATCCTTATAATAAACACGCTGATATATTTTTAATTATTTTACAGAGTTAATTTAACTTTAAAGCCATCGTTTCTTATATTGTTCCATTTGTTTAGAGTGTTGTTTTTTGTGTGCTAATTTTCAAGTAAATTTGTTGTTTTTTTTAACTAATGTCTTGCTTTTTTTTCTTAAGTGGCTTAATGCCACTTATGTAACCATAATTTGACACAGAGAGGATGAAAGACGTTGGCCAATCAGAAGCCTGAAAAAAGATATTCGGACGACTACCTGGAACAATGAACTCAAAACAGCGGAAGAGTAACTGTGCATTTAATGGTGCTATTAAAACCAAAATAATGTTGACGTATCCCACATGTCTTAGTCAGAAAATGCTAAATCTGGAAAAGGCCTAATTCAGAAAATCCAAACAAAATATGCTGTTAACATGTCCCGCATTAAATTCAGAATATTGTCATATTCAGAATAATAATGGTATATCAGTGTGCATGTAAACATAACCAGTGAGGAGTTTGAGTCTCCCACATATTTGAAAATGCTCTTTTATTTATCTTATTATCTTTTTAACAGTTTGGGAGAAACAAAAAACTTTTGTAATCTTGGAGAGCTTTACTGCAAGTGTGAATTAGAATATTATGGTATTGACATAAATCAGCAGCCTCCATATAAAATGACTGATATCAACTTTCATATTAGTTGAGATAAAGACAGTCTGTAAGGGATCCACAACGTATTTACACTCCCATTAGGAATAAAAGACGGCATATTAACATCTGCTTTGAGTTCAGTGAGAAATGCTTAGAGGCTCATTCAACAATTAGGCACAATGCTGAATTAATTAGTTTGCACGGTGACAGAATATACCGATTACAAAGTGCCAAGCAGGTGATTCATCTCTTTCTTGTCTTATTGGAAGCTGTCCTTCCTTCTTCTAATTTAATTGTTGAGTGGCGATTATGAATTGGAGTCTGTCCATTTGTTTGTCACTTGTGAAATAGATTAAGACACAACTTAATTTTACTGCTGCACTTTCAAAATTATTGTTCTCCTGAAATCACAGGATGACAAAATAAAAAGGATTTATTTTTGACCTGTTACCGCTTCGCCCTGAGTGTGATTTCACCCGTGGCGAAGGCAACATGTTTACTGTCACCTCGCTGCTTATTGAACGCGCTGCTAGTTTCCTCCACCAGATTGTGTCCTGTCCCTTTAAGGTGGGCGCTGAGACGCCATCTGTACCTGGGCGAACTGGCTCTTCATCTCTGCCCACTTGACCTCCCAGGCGGCTTTGTCATTGACGTAGGACTGCTGCAGTTGGCATCGCCGCGTCTCCTCCTCCCGCAGCTCCTCCCGAAACTCCTCCAGCAGCGTCCGCAGGGCCTGCAGCACTTGCCGGTTCTCCCCAAACTGCACGCAGAGGATTCAGACAAAACAATCACACATTTAGGAAAGGTTAATCCAGCACACTCAGGACACATGCATGAACACTGTGAGTTCAGCAAGTTGTGTCCTTATCTTGAGAGGCTTATCTGAGCCAGTGTCCTTTGTTTCTCTTTAAAGCACTTTGGGATGAACCTGCTTTGTAAGTGCTTTATAAATCAATTTGTCTACAACCTCTCCATCCTGTCTCCCATCTGTCTCCTGCTCCTCCTCTGTTTTTATCCTTGTCCTTTCCCATCTATCTATTCTTAACACCTGCCATTAAGGCACAAATATTGTACAAATAGATGATTATATATATTATAAACTGTGATTGGATAGCTCGTGACAGTGACAAACATTGTGTTTTACCCAAAATTAAACATTTTCCAACTCTAATTGGAAAACAGATAAATAATCACAGAAGACATTAAGTGTCTGATTTATATTACTAAATCCCCCCAAAAGACACTACAAGGCTGGATTACAAAAATTTGGAAAGAGATACAATCACACCGGAGTCGTTGTTGGAGTGGCAGAGTGGTTAACATTAGCTTCTGGGCTAAAAATGGTAAGTCTATCTGTTTACCCTCATGTCAATGGAAAATTGGGTAAAGTTTCACAAAACACTGTAGGGAAAAGGCACCGCACTCACCTATAAAACAATTTAAGTAAACAGTGACCAGTATCAAAACACTAAAAAATACTTACTAAAACCACAAAATGTCTCCGTACTGCTCGTCTGAAGTAATCCAAGTATCCTGAAGCCTCAACGTGCCAAGATGTTTTGAAAAACGTCACCGGCGTCATGTTTCTAGCCTTGTTGTATGTCGCATGTAAACACAGACGCACATACATGAACGCCTCTCCCATAATAGGAGCTACAGGCTACAACAAGGCTAAAAACATGACGCCAGTGACGCTTTTTCAAAACAACTTGGCACGTTGGGGCTTCAGGATGCTTGAATTACTTCAGACAAGCAGTATAGAGACATTTTTTGGTTTTATTATGTATGTATTGCTTAAATTTTTAGGGAGATGAGTTCAATCCCTTTTCCATCACCCAACTTTCCACTGCCGGTGATGGGTGAGTAGATAATGACTGATTTTACTTTTTTGGGAGAACTATGTTCATTATGTTGTGTATGCCATCGTAGACCCCAGAGTTAACTTTAGTTCCCAGTATGTCAGATTTTTTTCATCAGTCCTGTTCAATGTTTAGTAGTGAGACGGTGAGAAGATTACAGGTAATATAAAAAAATGAATTTAGACATAGATTTTTGTATACAACCACATATCATTTCTACGCACTCAGAAACTTGCATTACCCCAACCTAGAGATAACTGCAGATTTTTTTCCCACATCGACTAATCGATTTTTTAGAACTTTAGTTGACCAAGATTTTCTTTGGTTGGATACAAGCCCTACCAAATTTAACGCTGTGCTCAAAAATCCTAACTTTAAACTAGGTGAAATCCATCTCTGTAGTACAGTAATTAAAGCTGTAACAAAAATCCTGTTGAACAACTACAATTGATTTTAGTACAAATATGGTGCAGGAGGTTTGAGACGGCGCAGAGAGCAGCGTGTTTTCCCGCTCAAAGAGGTGTGTGGAGAGATGTTTGCCTCCTGCTGTGGAGACTCTCCAGGTCTTGGCAGGAGGCACTGAAGCACAAAGGAGTCAGCAAGTAAAACATCACCTCAAGATACCGCTACAGCGCCGCTGACTCTGCCAGCCGTGGCTGAGAACACGATACTAAGCTCAGGTGCTAAAAGTTCAGAGCACTTCAGCACAGTGTTGCCAGGAAAGTAAGGATACATGTAACCAGGTAGTTTTTTTAAGGGCAAATACAACCACAACAGACTTTATTTTTATCCTTGTTCTACTATTGTGTATCTAGATATGCCTCACAAAAGCATCAGAAAATATTTTTTATTGAATGACTTCCATGATGTTAAAAATATGTAAGTCTAAAAATATTGAGGATTGTCTTTTAAAGGATGACAACCTTTAAAAGACCTGCCGGCTACCAGTTTGCTACCAGTATAGCCTCATTCCACCCGCTAACATCTGGCTTTTTGATGTAATGACAATGAAAACGATCGGCATTCACACCCGCGTCGAATGACTCTGCAGTAGACACAGGTTTTTATCGCTCCTAGCTCCGATCAACACTGAAGGGAACACCATTTTCAAGCTCCTTAACCGGCACGGTGAAATGATGCGCCTACACTAATTACCCTCCATGTCCTCTTAAGCAGCACTAAAATAAAAGACCAAATACATCTGCACTGAGTTTGAAAGAGAGTCTGAATAAGTAAGAGATATAGAAAGAGAAGTAACCACCTTAAAGTTTTCACAGACCTCTGTTCCTGCTGCTGTCTATGGTTCACCTGTTTCTACAATTCTACAATTTCATTTAGCAGACGCTTTTATCCAAAGCGACGTACAACACAAGCAAGAATTTAGACTTAAGGAAAAAAACCCTTAGTAAGTGCAAAAAGTGCTTCAGATGTGATTGGTCACAGGTATTGCCGTCTAGTGGCAGAAGAAGTGCCGCACTTCTTCTTTTTTTTTCTTTTTTGAAACCAAAGTAATAACCAGTAGCGACCTCAGCATCTGAGATTCAACAATCTCAGTATCACTACTGTTTGCCAGCTTGTCCTTGAAATCCCACGGACACACCAACAAAAAGAGCAGCAACAGTGTGTCTATTGCCCCTTGCAGCTAGATCTGCTTACCCCAAACAGCAAGCAGTCTTATTTATGTTGGTCCAAAATCATCAAAAAATAGCCCATTTGTGTCACTAAATATTAATTTAAGGCTTGATGTGAAGAAATACACCCAGACCCCCCCAAAAAGGGCTAAAAGCAAAAAATGGACCTTATAAATTTTCACAGAGACTGGCTTGTTTTTCTATAAACAGAAATTATGTCCGAAAACGGCATCAGAATATGCTCTAATCACATTTTTGTACCTTTCCCCATTAGTATTTTCATCCTCGACAAATATTTAGGAGCAGTAGTCAGCTCCTGGGAGTGTGTACAAGATGGAACAAATATACATGTGTATATTTATCAAATATTTCACAGGAATGTTTTTGACGTGGGAGGAAACCAGAGTACGAGGAGGAAACCTCTATTGTCGGCCCTCTTGCAAAAAAAAAAAAAAACTGAGAAAATTACATTTTGCTATTGAAAGAGTAGTTCCAGATATTTCAAGCTCATCTGAGAACTCGTGTAATTATGAAGGCCTGCAACTGTAACTGTAATTAGAACTGTTTGGAGTGATTTTACATTTATACTGCATAAAGTTTCTTGCCCCAAATGAGATGAAAATCAAGTAACACTGAGGTCAAAACATCTCATCTACAGTATTTACAGTATTTATACTTTAGCACTTCTATAGTATCATACATCAGCAGATCCAGAGGGAATGAATCAGGATTTTTCCTCACCACCTGCCAAACTGCCTAAATCACATCCAAGTCTTCAGTGAAAACTTTCACTGACCTCTCAGCGGCTTAACATACTATTATCTCACCCTGGCTGCAGGAATTATCATCTGCTCTGCTGTAGTAGCCATGTGTGCAAATGCTTACTAAAGCAAGTCTGCATTTCTGCTCTCATGCATAAAGCTTAATATAGTCTACTGGGCATGCTTGTTAAAGCTGGAAAACCTGCTCACAGAGGAACAAAAGAATGTCAGATCACTGTACAAACTATTTTTATGATGTTGTGGAAAAATCAAAACATGGAGACAAAGTAGAGCACTTAGGGCTGCTTAATAATGCATCCGACCCAAAATGCTTACGTACTTTCTTTAGTTTTACAGAGGGCCAAAGTGGTCGGCTGACGTACTGAAAGCAGATCTCAACACACGCTATGTCCGGGTAAAATCTCCTCCTCCAAAACACGCGGCAGCCTGAAGAACAGAAGCTCCTTTTGTCTCCTTTGCATGTAACTGAGAGTCCATGTTTTTGTTGGAACAATAACCATAAAAACGGGGTGTACTCAAAAATAATTACTGCCTCTAACTAGTTATCTAGGCCAAAATTCTCATCTGCATACAGTGCCAAACAGCTCTAATGAACGGCTGCCAAACAAACACAATGAAGATGAATGAGAGAAATAATTAAAGGTGAAGCTACATTTCCAAACTCACTCAATACCCCAATTCACCAGAGGAAATAT
Source organism: Plectropomus leopardus (assembly GCF_008729295.1). Taxonomy (NCBI): domain Eukaryota; kingdom Metazoa; phylum Chordata; class Actinopteri; order Perciformes; family Serranidae; genus Plectropomus; species Plectropomus leopardus. The sequence goes on along the minus strand of NC_056474.1, from coordinate 4,555,788 downwards.
CATTTACTACTAATTTATTTGTCCTACAACTTTACAGTTATATTGTTCAATATATGTGTGTGTACATACATATGAAATCACACAATATATTCTTTTGTGAATACTATAAATCATAATATTCTTCCTTCATACTATTACTGAAGTGGTTCTATTTTTTTAAACTTATTTCTTACTTCGTTCCAATGATAGCTGTGGCATTGTTTTTTGGGTTGTCCGCCTGACCATCTGTCCTATTCTTATGAGCACAATATCTCAAAAATGCCTTGAGGAAATCTCTTAAAATTTGTCACAAACATCCACTTGGACTACATTATAACCTGATTAGATTTTGGTGGCCGTAAGTCAAAAATAAAGGTCACTGTGACCTCATCTGTGTAATTTTCATGCATTAAAAATCTCAAGAACATCTTGAGGGAATTGTTTCAAATTTGGCACCAACATCCACCTGGACTGAACAATGAACTAATTAGAATTCTGTGGTCAGGGTCAAGGTTACTGTGACCTTGCGTCCGTCTCATTTTCGTGCCTGTGATATTTCAAGAAGGTGGACGTTTGCACCAAATTTAATGAAATTCCCTCAAAGTGTGGTTGAGATATCACGTTGACAAAAATACAATGGATGCAATTTCTATTCATCCTTGAGTCCAAGAAGGCGTCTGTGCCAAATTTGAAGAAGCATTAAGAAATCATGGTCAAAGAATAAGATAGACAAGGTCACAGTGACCTTGATCTTTGACAAATTCCTATCAGTTCATTATTGAGTCTAAGTGGACGTTTGTGCCAAATTTGAAGAAATTCCCACACGGCATTTTTGAGATATTGCCTTCATGAGAACAGGATGAACAGATGTACAACCCTAAGACATAATGTCTCCTATCACGACTGTCACTGATACAGAGGTATTAAAACCAGCTGAAATTATTCATCTGCTTTATTAAATAACATAAAAATGAAGAATTTGGAGAGATTTTTTTTACACAGTGATATCACTCAGTGGGAGCAGGCTGATCTACAACTTGACAAAGTTCTAAAAATTAAACAGACCGGTGAAAACAAAATAACAAGGTGATTTCAAGCTGCTGGAAAGTTGTGCGCAGATTGTTTAAAATGATATGGACCCTCTTATCTGCACTGCATTTCATTTTTCACCAGGAGTTCAGAATAATAAGAGTCTTTCTGCCTGAAGGCTTCCAAATCACAACATGGTTAATGAACCCAAAACTCATGTTAAATAATGCTATGTTTCATTTATAACCAAACATTAGTTTCTGAATTTAATGGGATTCTTTCTGGTTTTGTTTGAATAAAATTCAGCAGAGGAGTCATGAATGTGTGAGCACCTGTCTTTGATGCTGCAGGTGTCGATCAGGTGACGGCAGAGGGATGATGGGCCCGGTGTCGGGGACGTCCCCTGGAGTTTGCGGTAAACACAGTCTGTCGTCTCGATCCGAATCTGCCTCCGCCTGCTCCATTATCACTCCCAACTCTGGGATGCCCTCCAACTTCTCAAACTGGAACAGATGACACGCCATGAAAAGCCTGTGTTTTAATTCATGCACCCAGTTTTTTCTCTTTTGTTTTTGTACCAACAATTTCTGTTTCAGGCTCACAGTCACTGAGTCTTTCCCAGCATGCATTGGGCAGAAGGCAAAGAAAACCCTGGATGAGTCTCCAGTCTTTAAACAGTCCTTCACAGGATACACTCAACCTGTCACATTCACACAGTCACACTTATATTTAGTTTTAGTTCTTTGGAATAAATGAACCAACAGTTAGATCTTGATGAAAAAAAAAACACATTTCTTAAGAATTTGTGACTGTATGTATTTTTATTGCACATTATGGTTGTTATTTCTGTTCTGACTTCTGTTGTTTAATAGTTTTTTTATGTTTATATTTATTTTATTTGTTTTTCACCTTTGGCCTGTCTGAAACTTTTTCCAGAGTAATGGTTGTGTGTTATGTCCATGTTATGTATCATGACTTTATTTTATAAATATATATATATATGTATATATATATGTGTGTGTGTGTGTGTGTGTGTGTGTGTGTGTGTGTGTGTGTGTGTGTATATAGTTAGCTTTTAAATTTCAGCCCTCTCACATTTAAAGCACTTTGAGGTGCATTTTATGTATGAAAAAAAATAAAGTTCATTATTATTATTATTATTATTATTATTATTATTATTGACTCCCTGTAAGACAAAGGTGAGCTGTGTCCTATTTGTCTTCAGAGGGGACATATTGATTTTTCTTATTTTCTGTCATATGATGTTACAATAAAAGATTTTCAAATTGAAAATGACAAAGTCAAGTACGAACGTAAAACAGGCTAAAATACATGCAGTACTGCTTCTCATTTTACTTTCTCCTTTTTTCCTGAGTTTAGGAGAAACGAGACTAATAAAAAGTAAACATCGAAGTCTGTGAGTCCATATATGGGGACATTTGAACCAGGCCATTCGTACTTGTTTTCACCAAGTTTATAAAACTGACAGCCACCATTTTATTTTACACGGTGAAGCAGCAGCAATGGTAATTATGGGCTTTGAAAAGAAACTTGACTTGAGAAAATATTCTGTAGGGATTCAAAGGCAAGTCAAGGGCAGGTGGTAAAAATCCCGTGAGGTACACGTGGACTCCTCACTGCTGCACCATCTGCAGGAGCAAATTTGGTTTCACGACAAAATGCTGCATGAATAAACAGATCAGTGAGGACAGAATCAGGAGAAATGAAAGGTTTATTACGCAGGATTTTCCTATAAAACGCTGTGTAGAGTCATAAACAGTGAGCAATAAAAAAAAGCAAAGTTATGTGTATATTTTGTAAATAAAGTAGGAAAAGTAGGTTTGCTTTTCGTATAAAAACAGTAAAAAATGGGTCGATAGCGCATCTCAGTTAACAGAAAAATCACAAACTGCTCCGTGGTCTCTGGTTGATGTGCAGTGCAAAGCTCTGACTGCTTATCAGGTAAGCATTCAAAAAAAAGAAAACAAAAGAAAAACTTAAATCTCATAAATCAATCTCAACTAGGAGCTTAAAAAAACAAGAAAATGTGAAACATTGATCGCTGAACCAAAAAGCTGAACAACAAATGAATTCGCTCAATCAGGCGGCCGACCACTTAACCAAACTATCAATCAGGCCTGCAGCCGAACCAGCAGCATGCTGGGAAGTACAGGACTGAACAAAGTTCGGGATAAATCACAGTCTTGTTGCCGTTTTCATGCTTCAGTGCTTTGTGGATTAAGAACGGTACTGCACCGTACACATTTTTGGTTTTAAGGTACCTTAATTATATTTACTAGCTTTTACTAGTTTTTAAAGCTCTTAATGGTCTTGGTCCTAATTATTCTTCAGATCTGCTTTTATCTTATGAGCCCTCTCGTACCCTCAGGGTCTTCTGGCAGTGGCCTTTTAACAGTCCTAAAAATTAAAACACAAACTTATGGTGAAGCACCTTTTTGTTACTATGGTCCACGTCTGTGCAACAGCCTGCCTGAGGACCTGAGGGCCGCAGAGGGGGTGGATATTTTTAAAAACAAACTCAAGACCTACCTTTTTTAGTTTGGCTGTCAACTTTATTTTTTTATGAACTTATGAATCTTATTTTATTATATAGTTTATTTATTTTTAATACATTTTAACCTGTTCCACAGTTTTAATAATATTTTTTATATATAATTTTATCATTTTTAACATATTTACTTTTTTTACTTTGTACTGTTATCTTGTCACAGTTATCTAAAGCTTAAGAATTGTAGTTATTTATCTTTAATTATTACTATTATCATTTAAGCTATATAATTACCTGTTTATTCCTTATTTACCTGTTGTTTATTTACTTATTTTATTTTTATCTTATTTTATCAATTTTTTATTTATTTAATATTATTTTATTTTCTTTTTTTGTTTGGTTTATTCTGCCTCTGGTGTTTCCTCACTTATGACAGCACTTCCTCAGTTCTGCAATTTCTAGTTTAAATTAGTACTTTAATGCTTTAGTGCTTTATTTAATCAGAAAGTCTCATTGATATTTGACAAATTATATAAATCTTTTGATCGATCTTATATATCTGTCATTACTGAGACTCCTCAGAATCAGCTGCAACAGCTCATATTCAAATGAAGGTTTGGCAAAAATACACCTCCAACTTGTTATAAATTGGAGGTATATTTGGGTTTTTCTTGAGCTCTGACTCACCTCCGCGTGCACCGACTCCTCTCCGGAGTCGTCCTTGCGGCTGAGCCTCCAGTGCATGAGGATCCACCTGAGCTTCATGTAGAAGATGATGGTGTTGCGTCTGAAGAGGCGGATCTCCTGCTGCAGCATGGCTCTCTCCTGAGGCCAGGGCACCTCGTGAGTCTGGAGTCCCTGCAGCTCCAGACCTCCTCGCTGGGCCTCCAGACGCAGACGCTCGTCTTCCTGCAGCTGAAGGGATCAGGGGAAAGATGTGATTCAGATATTCAATAAAAGGTGGAAAAACAGTCATATTCAAATACTTTTTAAGGGTAAGTAAGTAACTAATTGACGTGATGTGAGGAGTGTGCAGTTTTAAGTCTTTTCCTCTTTTCATATTTGGCCTCATGAAATGTTTGAGTAATAGTGGGTTGAGAGAGAATTAAGCTGCCATTTTTTAATAATAAATATATTTTATGATACTTTCTTTGGATCAAACTAGAAGTATAGCCTCGTATTTGTATGTTTCCTTGAATGCATCAAGTTGCAGTTGTAAGTTTACATCCATGTCTGTGAAAACATGGATTTTTGCACACATCTTTCCCCCGTCAGCACAGACGATCTCTACAATCAGCTCCGTTTCAAGTTTTCATCAGTGTCACCAATTTAGGATCTGACCAAAAGTCTCCCCTTCTGTTTCGGAGTTATGGCGTTGAGTAAAGGCCGGAAAAGGGTTTTTGCAAAACGTTATGATGTTACAGTGAAGTCGACCTTTGACGTTTTGGATATATATAATGTTGTCACTTCATCATTTTATCATATCAGACATTTTATATTGTGTAATTATCATCGTATGGATTCTTGAGCCAAAAACATCTTTTTTAAGGTCATAGTGACCTTGACCTTTGACCACAAATTATAATCACTTCATTCTCCAGTCTGAGGGGACAGCTGTGCCAGATGTAACGAATTTCTCTTTAAGGAGTTCTTGAGATATTGCACTCACGAAAATGACACAAAAGAGGTCACAGTGACCTTGACCTTTGACCACCAAATTCCAATCACTTCATTTTGAAGTCCTAGTGGACATTTGTGTCCCATTTAAGGAAATTCTTGAGATTATCAAGACAATGGTATGGATGGATGGACTCGAAACCCCCAAATCATGATGCCTCCGGCCCCGATATCGACACGGGGGCATAAAAACGTCCAAAAATAACAATGATATAATAATGAAATAATAATGTTTTTGTGTGCTTAAAATGACAAAAAGCTCATATTATAAAATACAGACCCAAACTTAACATCCTCTTTCTTTCTCTCTTTAAAAATTGATCAAAAGGATCATTTTGTGTTAGACAGAGTCGCCACAAAAAAGAGGCTTTGGTGCAAACTGCAAGCGACGCACCAAGGACAGCTGTTATCAATCTAAGTCTTAAACATAATGCAGGTTTGGATATTAATATAGAACTTTTTTGCCTCTGCAGTGGTGACACTTAATTAAAATCATGTTCAAACTTTAGCAGAGATAGCAGAAGAACTGAAGTGTGATACCGATGTTCTTATAGGCTCGTGTTCGTACGGTGTGACTGACTGCATTATTATTGTACCTGAGGCAGAGAAGTGACAGCCTCCCGTTCCTCCGTCGCCGCTCTGAGCCTTCGTTCGTGATCCAGACGAAACTGGATGTCAGAAGCAGGCGTGTCCCGGAGCTGAACCCACAACAGCACAACACACAGTCATTTCAACAACACTTTAAAAATTAAATTACATCTCATATTTATATCTCACTGTCTTTCTGTTATTCTCTCTGCGTGAAGATTTATTTGACAGTCAAACAAAATCACAAAGATTTGTGTATGAGATGATTACGCTTGATTTGCCCTTTTCAATTTAAGACTAAAAAACTCTCCGAAGAGGACCGAGAAACCACAAATGAGATCTGACTTCACACAAGAAGAAACCCATTCGACATTTCTTCTGCACCGTCTCAGGATGTGATGATAATTTAATGCTGCACATTTCGATCGCGACTAAATAAATTCTTCATCAAGGCTTTTTTGATCAAACCTCAAACGAAAATATAGAAATAGTCCGACGTTATGAAAAAGAGAAGATCAATAGCAGCCTCGTGTCTCTCCACAAAATACGAAGCTGCAGCCAGCAGCCGGTTAGCTTAGCTTAGCACAGAGACTGCAAACAGGCGTAAACAGCTCGTCTGATTCTGCCTAAAGGTGACCAAAAAAACTTGTTTTGTGACAGGTATTAGATCCAAGAACGCACTTTAAAGGGAAATTTCTGTGTTTTTCAACCTGGACCCTATTTTTTTGTATCCAAGCAAATAATGGGAGCAGCAGTTTTTGAACTGGTCCGGTATCGAGAGAGAGCGCTGCAGCCAGCAGCTGCAAAAAGATTTAATGTAACCACTCAGGGCAATTGTGCAGCATCAGTTTGCATCCATTAAAGCGCTTTTTTGGCCACTGACAGGCTCAGATTTTTTATTCTAAGTATCTGACAACATTATGGAAAGAATCTATACAGAGATAGACTTTTTTGTTCAAGAGTTGGATCGTTTCTGTTTAACTCACTTAAACCTCAGCATTTTTTAGTTATTAGGCATGATTTCTTTAAAAGAAAATTGGGAAGAAGGCAGTGAGCAACAAAAAGGACATTACTCAAAAATTTGCTAGAAATTAGTAAAAAATGAAAGAAAATTACCAGAAATTTAGAGAAAAAAAAAAGAAAAAAGCAGAAAAGAAAAGAGAAAAAAGGACAGGGAAATGGCCTAAAAAACTACTTAAAATTGTATTTTTTATGTAAAATAAATTTAAATATCTTATGACAATTAGAAAATTTTCCTTACCTTTACACCTTAAAAAATATTATTCTAAATTTTGCAATTTGCAGGACATTTCTTACCAACTTGCTCACTGATTTATCCATGTTTTTGAAAGAAATTACACAAATTTGCTCAGGGGTCAAAGGTTAAGATACTCCTTTTTAATAAACTGTAATTTTAGGATGTCACAGTCAGCATATTTTCACATCTAACTGGATAAATTAAGGTTTTATTTCAACCAAACAAGAGTTGGCGATTGTTAGAAACGTGTAAAGACGAACCAAGACGACTTTTGTGAGTTTTATTTTGTCAACTGTTTTGTTTATAAATAAAATATCTGTTTATTTAAATGAAGTCTGGTGGGTTTTGTTAAAGCGATGTTGTTGCAGTTTCTAGTTAAACAAAAAATGATCTTACTCTTAACGTAAAGGTTCCTTTCCGTAATGTTGAAGGACACTTGAGTCCGTCAACGGCAACAACAAATACTTTCAGTGGACGTAACGTGATGAGGCACAAACGGCCTGAATGGTTAGACTGCAGCCCGTTTCTTTCGGTTCTATCCTTTTCTCTTTACCATCGCCTTTTATTAAATTAAATATTTATTGATTTCTTACCCTTTCTTGTATTTCATACGTCTTAGTAATTTCTTAGCTTGTTTGTGTTCTGTTTTTAAGCTCTTTCAGATTTCCAATGTCCTTTTATAATGAACTTCTTTTGCACCATGTCTTGATGCTTTTGATGCTTTATGCAAAGCACCTTGAATTGCCTTATCGTTGAAATATGCAACATGAATAACCTTGCCTCGACAAATTTAAAAAAAAGTGGAATAAAGTTCAGGTTGAAGAATACTGAAGTTACCCTTTAAGATATAAATCATGAAAAATACAGCAATCACAATAGAAACTGAATACATTTAAGATTTAATGTTTTTACTAGAGGTGAAAAAATGCTTGTGGGGAAATGAGATGCTCATGTTTATGAATGTAATGATTCTTCTTTATTTCACTTACAAGACATCCCTGTCTGTCCTCCGAAAAAGTTCAGACTCTGACAATTTGGAAATTGCAGCGGCTTTTAATGCGCTTTCTTTCGTCTATCCTGCATGCGGGCGCTCACCGCAGCCTCTTAACAGTAAGTTGAGCCGTTCAGTGTGTGCTGACCCTGGCTCACCTCCCTGTCAGCCCAATGTCAAATGCAAATCACACAGGCCTTACAGTGCAGCGCTAATCCTGCCATATCCGAGCCGCTTTTCCATTCATTCACTTCACCTCACAGATTACACTGCGGCAGAGAGCACACAAAGAAATCCACACGAATGTGCCATAACTGTAACTGTAACAGTAAAGTGTCACATCGCCGCTGCCAGCGCTCCGCATTACGTAACAACGGGGCAATTTCTCTATGAACACAAGCATGAGGCAGCGATTATGAATCACAGTGTCCAGCGATTACACAGCCGGTTTATTAAACAGCCGAGTCACTGAAGGATTTAAGAGATCTGAGCTGATGTGCGCTGCAGCGAGGTTACCGCTCGCCGGCTGTGATTGCGCTCTTTGATTTTGTGTTTTAAGTGTATTGTGACACTTTTGTGTGAGCTGCACTTTTACATACGTTTAATCTGCTGAGTCGAGTCATGACGGTGCAGCCGGTAGTGATGAACCGGTGCCAGGGGGCATCAGTGCAGAGTGCAGACTCAGCCGTGATACACTGAGTGCACACATACGCCTAACAAGTCGATCCGCTGCAGCTGAACATGGCTGCTGCCTCACACTGTTTCAGAGGGCGAAAAACTGTCCACCGGCAGATATACATTCATAACACAACGTGCAATCGACAAATTAAAAAGCCCTCGAGTACAAATGCAATCTGCTTCTTTAAAAGAGTACAAATCAATCACAAAATGTCCAGGGGCGCATGGTGTGAATTTAAAAAAGCAAACAGAAAATGTTAAACCAAAAAGAGATAAAAAATAAGATCAGTGGCTGTAGGAGTGGATATTTAGTGTGAAAGTAGAGAGAGTGAATGAAGTGAAATTGTGTTCAGCATTTAAAAAGTGACTTTTGCTGGAGTGTCACTAGACATGCTGGACCGAGCGGCCTTCTGATTGTGAAAATCTGATTTTCTGTTATTTAAAATGAGCGAACTTTATTGTTCATGGCTCAGAGAGACACTTTAAATATTTCTGTTAAGATGTGAGAAAGCCTCAGAATTGACCTTAAATGGATTTAAAGTAGAAGTACAATAGATACATTTGTAACTTTGGTAAAGAAATCAGATTTTTTTTTAGCTTATTTTTCTCTCCGGTAAATAAACTGTAAAGTAAAAACTTCTCAGAATTGACCTGTACCTGTAAAAGTGATCAGTTGCTTGTCTATGGAGCAAATTAAAGGAATAGTTCAGATTTTCTAATATAAAGTTGTATGAAGTATCCAAAATCAGTTCATCATGTACAGCACACGTCAGTCAGTGCACACCCAGTTTGGAGAAACAGGCTGGAGTCCGACAGAGAACCTAAAACAAACTTTAGCCACCTAAGAAAAGTCCCACTCAAAAAACTCAATATCAGTTTAAGTGTATGCTATATTGAGAGTATTTTCACGACGTTATCTTTCTGTCAGACTAACGGGGAAGCTGTTTACGACTTCAACTCCCCATCTGTGCTCTCGTCAAAGCCTCCAGACTCCACTGACAAAAACAGTAATTTTAGCTCGCTGAACACAGAAGCTGCTGTTCTGCTGCTGCTTTGATCAGTTAGATAGTTAGTTTGTGTTATTGTGCAACTTTGGTGTATCCAAACTAACCTTTTTTTTAAAAAAAAAAATCATTAAAAAAAACTTTTTAACTTTGCACCTCTTGTTTGCACGTCTGCTATTTTCAATAATTTTTATTTTTAAAAAATTGTAAATTATTTTGTAATTTATTATACTTTACACTTTTGTTGTAAATCTTTATTATTTATTTTTTGTATTTTATTGCTCTGTAAAACACTTTGAATTGACCTGTTGCATGAAATGTCATACTCAAAATAAAGCCAAAGTCACACAATAACACAAAGAAAACAACTGTCCAATGCAGCAGGAGACCAAAAAATGTTAAATCACTGTTTTTCTGAATAAAGGCTGTATGTGAAGTGTCATACAACGGCCTCATTTTCATGTTGAAAATTACTGTCTGACATTAAGGCAAAGCAGTTAAAATACTATCAGTATAGCATAAGCTTGAACTGATATTGAAAACTTTAGGCAGGGCTGTTTTTTTAGGTGGCTAAAATACATTTGTTGCTAACCCCTCCACAGCAGTATATTGTTTAGCTTCCATGTCCAGCCTGCTCCAAACCGGGGACGTGCAGACTGACATCTACTGTTTGTGATACACTGACTATGGATAAGTGTGAACTATCCCTTTAAGACTTTCTTACCATGGTGCACTGCTTCTCGGGCCAACAGACACTCCAAAAACAAACTCCAGACGCACCCAGAAAAATGTCTTTGTCTGGATAATGACCCTCATTCTTTACCAACATTTACTGCATTTCTTCTAAGGTGTGACCACGATGTGACAACTTTAAAAAATGCATTTTGCAAAAGCATGACTTTAGATTACTTTCATCCATTTATTGCCTGTATTAATTAAATTAAAAACGACATGCTTTTTTGGGGCGTCTACAGGCCCTGCAGAGCTGCGTTTAGCAACACTTCACCATGTGTAAGAAAGAGTTTGTCGCTCTATAGAGAGGAAACCAAATCAGATTTAAATCAGTTTAAATGATTAGAAAATAGAGTCCAGGCGGACAGAAAGCCCGTGCAGGGGGCTCATGGTGGAACCAGTGTTTACTCAGTCCCACAGGTGGAAGGGAGATGGAGGAGGGAGGAGGCACTGACCTCTGCTCTTAAAGCCAGGGGCCTGTGGTACCTAGTGGGTCCTGTGGCTCCCCTGCTCTGGGCCTGGCCCCCACCCTGGCTCTGGCTCTGGGGCTCCACGCCTCGCTCCTGTCCTAGACGCCACTCCAGCTCATCCCTCTGACCGGACTGTGAGTGACGTGGGGTGGGGAAAGGGGGGAGGGGAGGAGGGCGGGGAGGGGCAGGGGGTGTGGACGGTGGGTGTGCGGGGTCAGGGGGATGGGTGACAGGTGCAGGATACAGGGGCGCAGGAAGTGGTGGTGGAGGGGGAGATGTGTGAGGTGAATTGTGGACGAAACAGACAGAAGACAACAAACAGGGTGAGGGGACGAGGAAAGAAAGCGGGCGGGGGGGAAACAGAAATAAAACAGAAAATGGGTAAAGAATATAAGCAGAAGGGGGGAAAATTAACTAACAGACTACACGGTGTGGAGAAGAACAAACGGACTAGAGTACGAAGAAAAGCGCAAAGAGAAAGACCAACTTAAAGATGACGGCGTATGACAGAGATGAGAAGAGAACGAGAATGAGGATGAACAAAATCATGGGCTGAAACATCTGGCGGGAACACAAAGAGGAACAAAGAGAGGGAATCGGGGGGAAAAGAATGCAAAACACTTGTTATGAAGCGCATGCAATGAGGGATACATGAGTCCAAACCAACAGCTGAGAGATACCACGGCAAACTGCAGAGCGAGAGCTACAGCACGCTAAAAGTTTCCAACACATGCCTGTGCACAGCCGTGTGGAGAAGCAGTCAGCTAAGGAAGAGTTGCATCTTGAGCCTGAGCGATGCACCACAGTTTTCACACAGGAAAGCATTTTAAAAAACACACCGGAGGCATTTAAGGCTTCAGTCGAGCTTCAGGACAGCGCCATGCTAGTTGCCACCTCTTGTAGCAGCGCCCCACGCTTTATTTATTTCACGTTTAAGCTATCACGCCACATGGATATCTACAGAAGTATGTAGCATTCACTCTTAAGAGAAAAAAAATCTCAGAATTGTTACTTACATATCGTCAAACTGTTATCTTGATTTTGCATTATTTTTGTCTGTAAATATCTCGTAAAAATCTAAATAACAAGAGCCGCACTTTTGAATTCTACCTGATGGTCTGAGGATCTAAATGTTGTTAATTTCGTAATAAAATGATAAAATTAAGCCGGAGCAAGAGTTCGAACCAGTTGATATGTTTTGTCATAAGTACGAGGTACAAAAGAAACTGCAGTGGAATAAAAATTCCTGTGCATGATTCTTTGATTTGATTACCATCAGCATATTGTAATAATGACTTCTGTCACACTTATGGAGCACGTTAATCATGATTACAAGAAATCCCTTCTTAATTAAAACTAATGAAATTCACAAATTCACAATTAAAATTAATCACAAAATTAATCTTGTGATAATAAGATACAGAAATTGTTATTAAATACCTTATTTTAAATTTATCGTGTAAATATCTCAATAAAATCTCATAATTACAAGAGCTGCATGAATTTTACCTGATGGTTTGAAGAGCTGAATGTCTTTAATAATTAACTATTAAAATCAAAATGAGTACAAGTAGTGCTACCACAGAATAACAGCCTGTGTGTGGCGGTAGCTGTCGGGGGATGTTCAGTGGATTTTCCATTTTTTGGTGTGTTTGTGTCCTTTTTCATAATTCTGTGTTCCCACTCTAAATTCAGAGATGTTTTAGGTCTGTGAACGCAGCGTGTAAATATTGAGGAGTTTTTCTTTTGCAGCAGTTTGCAGAGTTTGAGATGCGGGGATTAATAACAAATCAATCAATCCCGTCCGAGCTGATCAGATGAGATTGATGGATAAGAGGAGCAGCTGCTGCAGAGGTGAGTGAAAGTAAACTTTAGAGGTAGCGCAATTAGCGGTCAAGTTTCATATATACCGTAACCAAATGATATATATGTATTCCAACAGCACACAATGATCGGTCCAGCTCCAGAAATATAATATCAAAACGTGGCACCACCTGTTGCAGGCGTGGCAGGCCGCCACTGATAAATTGTGGAAATTTCCACAAGTTGATGTGTTTTGTCATGATTACAAGACGCCAAAGTCATAATGGAAAAACAACATTTTGGAAACTTTACTTAGTAACAGACATAAAAATTTCATTATTAGTAATAGCGTGATCAACGCAAGAAATGATGTCACAATTACGTGGCACGGAAGGGATAACTACCAGAAACCACCTCACAAGATAATTACACAAAGAATATTGCGAATATTGCGAAGATACAGAAATAGTCATCTCGTATTTATACTTTTATCTCATGAAAATCTCAAAATTTTTAAATTTACATGATGGTCTTGGTATTGAAACACCATAAAGTGATCCGACAGTGTCCAGGATACTTTGTTTATCGCAAGATCAACATCTTAGAATTATGAGATGCTTCTAAGAAAACATTTCCAACAACTAACAAGATAATTATGAGATCAAAATCTTGTATATATGGCTCTTGTTATTATGAGTTAATACGAGATTATTAGAATAACATCATTGAATTCTGGGGTGATAATTGTCAGTAAAAATACTATTTTTTTTCCTCTAGTGAATGCACTTCTGTACATAACCTTTTTTTTTAATGTATTTCATGTATGTATTCCCGACTGTTTGCTGCTGCTGTGACTATTTTTGCTTTTTGTGTTTTTTTCACATTTAAAACTTCTATGATCATCCTCAACAACTCTCAATGGACGGACAGGTGTGAGTTGTTAGTACAGTGGTTAGCTTTGACTAAACCACCCAGCTTCACCCAGACTAACCAGCGAGTCGTACAGGCAGAGGAGCAAAGCAGAAACAAGTCACTGGAGAGGATGAGTATGGAGGCAGCCTCACTCTGTTATCTCTACAAAGCAGATCGGGTTCTTGAAGGGGGAAAATGTTTGAAGAGCTGTTTGTTTTATTCCATACGACAGTCTGGCTGATTAGAAAACACACCCAAGATTTCTGCCTGATCATGCAGCGCAGAGATAATGAACCTCCTTTGGAAGAGTACACAGTCGTATGTTGACATGTTGACTTACACTAAGCTGCAGTAAAACAAGAACAGGAAGCAGGATGCCAGCCAGCGAGGTTCTTCCACAGGCAACTCACGCAGCGCCATGCAACTCTTCTTTTTTTTTTTTTTTGGATTCAACAGAGGTTATTTTAGACAGTGCACACATTTTTTATGGTTCGTCTCCTTGGCAACACCATGGAGTAACCAGTCCCACGTGTGTCTGTGTGTGTGTGTGTGCGTGATGATATGTTGTGCAAACATAACAGCTACACCATTTGTGTGTCTTAATGAGTCACGCAAATGATAGCATGGTGTAGCAAAGCTGCAGAGAGAGAAATATTTACGAAACCTCATCATGCAGAAAAAAAGCTTTGAATTGAGCCAAATGGAAGAAGCTGCCTTTACTCCATTCATACCAAGCACCCTCTCAAGCACCCTCCGAAGCACCCTCCCTCGGCCCTGGCTGACTGGAAGCAGGGCAGCTGCAGACAGTGAGTGCAGGGACAAGGAGGCAGGCAGGGCTGCTGGCTATGAGGATGTGCATGGAGATGCAGATGTGAACGTGGCAGCGGCAGGAAGCGATGGCGGTGGGTCAAGGGAGGGGTGGCGGTGGCGGTGGTGCCAGTGTGGTTGTGCTGGGTGGCTCGTGTTGGAGCGAGGGGGTCCTGCTATGTGGCCCTGTGCTGGCACTGGACGTCTCAGTGTTTCCTCCTAAAGCTTTAACTGAAAGGTTCGGATTTTTCAAGTCTATCTAACCTTTCTTCACTTTGTCTATAGCTAAGCCCCGCCCTCAAACACCACAAGCCAATCAGATTTACACAATGCACTCGAACATCCTGCTCGTAGATCTCCTTTCTGTGTAATCACTTCTGATAACAATGTCTAGGAGTTCGGGAAGAACCTGTGCAGTTCTTGGTTGAATATTAACAGAAAAGACAAAATGAATTTGTATTTTTTAAATTTTCACTAATGTAACTGGTCTGTAATGATTTAATGCAACTCTTTATTGATTGTGACAGCTAATGTTAGCTAGTACAGTAGATTTAGTAACATTACATTACAGCACGTCATCACTTGATTATATGTAATATGTAAATCTGAATAACGGGAAGATCGCTTTGTTTGCTCACCGGGCGGATAACAGCAGCCAACCCGGCTGACAGACACAGCTAACCCCGTTACCGTGGCAGCTCGTCTCACAACGACAGCCATTTATAGTGTCATCAGAAACCTTATGTTGTAATCTAACTACCCGTGCTGCTGTCACCATAACATTACTGTTTAATACGGCATCCATGGCTGTCACTATCAGCACTCAGTAGTCACTGAGTACTGGCGGCACCGCTAAATGGCAGAACACAAAAACTGCTCTCCGGATTAATCTATAACACTGGCAGACTTGTGATGAACCGTGTTTAAAAAATAAAAATAAAATTAGTGCAGCAGAACCAGCCATATCGCCTTTTTTATTCCATGCATCCTTCCATGCTTGTCAAAACCCGGTGCCTACATTATCCACAAAGCAACTCAACCTCAAACAGGGAGACTCAGGTGTGTGATCGCATGTAGCTTTGAGCCGCTAGCCTCAAGCAGAAATGAAAAGTTGGCTACGAGATCTAGTAAATGCACTTTCTTTTTCAGTTCAAACTTGTAGTCTTTAGCTCTAACTTCACAAAGCTCTCTCTGCAGCCACAAAAGACTTTATACCACCTTTTTTTTTGCAGTGTTCTCCAAGACCTCTAAACAGGCTTGGATGTGTAAAATCGGAAAGAGGACTCCTGATGTCAGTCACTATGGAGACAAAACCCACAACTTTCTCAACACACATAAAAGCATGCGAATATTGTGTTAAGATAAGACTTGGAAAAATCCGAACCTATCCTTAAAGCTGCCTGCAACTAAATGAGATTGCCATTGACAGATATGGACTGTGTGTGTTCTGCTGTAGATGTACGACGCTGCCAATGTCTCTAATTAGAGCTGATGTTTTTGTTCAAAGTGCTGACTCAGGATCTCATTTAGTTTATTTTGGCCCTAAATGGTCGACTAATGAACGCACACCGAGGGCCGTTTAAATCAAACCTAAATGAATTCTCACATTTACAAATACGCTGGTGGGTTTTCTCGTGGATATCTGCAGCTTGACAGGATTCTGCAGACTCAAAGTTTTTGGCTATTTTTTAAGCAATGAAGCCATCTGGTGAGACATTGTCTTCAGCCTTGCAACGTGATATCGTCTGGACAAACAGATAGTTTCTGAGGTTGGATGCTAATCAATGTTCTTATGTAAGACTTTAAAAGAACAGCTTGTTTGCAGTGGTCGTCAGAAAATCCAAAGTATTGACTCACAGCTAACTGGCTGACAGGCTTTCTCCCGTATTACTGATATTCCTTTTTTTTTGCAAAAGAACCAAACAGCCACAGAAAGAAAAACATCTAAATCCACAGAGAGATGTCACCTTTTCATCAGCAGAAAATGAAGTTTATCCAGTGAACTCACCTGGAAGTCCGTCACCAGGTCTCTCCCAAAGGTGCCGATGGGAGAGTCACGGGACATGGAGGTGACTGTGGACAGGAAGCTGCTGGACTCTGTGAGGTTCGGCATGGGCGACAGATCGTCTGTCCTTTCTCTCAGCCCCTCCCCCACATGGTCCAGCTTCTCCATGAAGATGTGCAGCTCCGTGCGGAACGCCTTCATGCGGGTGTTGATGGTGTCCAGGACTTGGGTGTCTGGTTTGGATCCAGACGCCGCCCCGCCTTCCAGGCTCTCTCCTGTTGTCACCAGCAGCCTGCCCTCAAAGATCAGACTGTCTGTGTCTGTGATCAGACGGTCTACGGTCTTCCCGAGCCTTTCCGCCTCACGTTTCACATTGGTGAACGACTCACGCTCTTCCCTCCTGCGGTTGGCCAGTTCAGTGGCGCTGAGCTCGCTGCCGTCTGACGGTTTGATGCTTCCGAACCCTGAGGTGGTCGCTGTTTTCTCAAACAGGTCTTCAGAGTCACTCTCGCCCCCGATAGGGCCCTCCCTCTTAGGGTGCAGGAGAAGGAGTCGCCCCGCTTCTTCTTCTTCTGCCGCTTCTCGCCGGCCTGCGTCGCTCTCTGCGTCGCTGTCTCGAGGGCTGCCGGTGCGAAGGCCCAGGTGTGCGGCCAGATCGCAGCGCTGCACGTTGGACATGAGGACTCGGTTCTCGTACTGCAGCTTCATCACTTTTCCACTCAGCTCATTGATCTGCATCCTGGCTGATTTCAGCTCCTCCATCATCATCCCGCTGCTGGAGCCGTTGCCGTTACCGTTGCCAGGTTTAAACAATCCTCCCTCGCTACCATCCTCGCCGACAGAGCTGCTGCTGGGCCCGAACTTGAAGCGATTGAGTTCAGAAGTCAGCTGCCGGTTGTGGTCCTCGATCTCTGAGATGGAGCGCCGCAGCAGCTCAGCCTCCTCCTCCACAAACTGCAGATGACGACGTAGCTCACTTGCCGAATCCAGCGCGTCGCCCCCGTACGGCGACGAGGGCATGCTGGAGAAAGGTTCCCGCCCAAAGCAGTCTCTTTCATACTGACAGCGGATGTCTTCGTTTTCCGCCCGCAGGCTGCGGTTCTCCACTTCCAGCTCCACAATCTTCCTGCCCAGGATGTTCGCCTCCTCCTCTACCAGCTTGAGCCGTAGTCGCAGCTCAGCCTCTCGAGTGGTGTGAGGACCGCCGCCTGAGCACTCGGCCAGAGGAAGAGGACTGTCCACGTCCCCGTAGACTGATTTGTACTTCTGCAGCTCCTGCTCCAGTTCGTCCTTCTCCCGGCCGAGCTTCGCCATCTTTTTTCTCATCAGGCCCGACTCCTCCTTGGCAAACTGGAGCTGGCACCTGAGGTCTGCACTGTCCTCCTGCAGGGTGACCGACACGACACTTTAAAAACTTTAAAGGCTAAAGCTGGTGATATTTGATACTATTGTTATTGTCAACAAACGTTTTTCTAATAGGAGACGGTGCGGTGTGTGTTCATGGAGATGAATGAAGATGTCACCCAGGACACAGGTGTGGCTCAATGATGTGATTTTTTTAGTTTTTGGACAATAATGGAGCTTTATGACACAGTGGAATAACATAAATACACTTTAGAGGTTTGGTGACACAGGCAGTACCTGTTAGTGTGATCAATTCATTGTTGTTTTTGGTCTTTTCATGAGATTTGTTGACAATAAGGAAAGTATATAACTAAGCTTATCCTTTTACCCTGAACCTGAGCAAATTGGTATTACTGGAAAATTCTCCAGAAAACATCCAGAAAAATAAATGTAGAATTATTGTAATTTTATGTAAAATTATGCTACACAAGTAAATGTATACTTTTTATATTTTTTATTTTTTCAAGGTCTTTTTAAGAATTTTTATACATATTGTCAGGTAATTTTCTTGTAACTTTTTTTCCCCTATTTTCTTGCTATTTTTTGGGCCATGTGTTAAGTTGCTTGTTGCCTTCACCCCATGTTCTTGAAAGAAATCAAACCAGTTTGCTCAGGTGTCAAAGGGTTAATGCTTATAACATACAGCATTTTCTGATTTTGATTTCAGATGAAAGGGACAGAATAATATTTTTACCTGACTTGTGGTTTTCTTGTCTTTAAATGTTTCCCTGCTTCCTCGTCTCCTCAGTGCAGTCTGTAAAAAGAACAAGGAAGATGCATGTAAAATGTGTAATCATACACACAGATATTAAAACAATCTTCCAACATCCAGTGGTGCTGCACGAGGCAAACAGAAAATTACTTAAACAAACACACGACACACACACAAAAGCAATAAAAGAGGCTTTATGAATTCAGTCGTGAGGATCTCTGCAGTGTTATGACGCTATCGATATTTCCATACATCCTGATGCCAGTTTTTATACACACATATGCAATAACTGACAATCATGAGAATTATGGTTCGGCGTAACACCAATGCAATGGAAGAAATGCGTGTGCTAACATGTTCGCCAACTCCTCTAATGTGAAGCAGACTTCTGCAAAAGGCAGAAAGAAGAACGTTAATCTATGTGGATTTCTTACGTAACGTTCACATCATCAGGTCAAAGCTCTAATAAGGAAGTATTTACTCTAATGCAGATTGCAGATCACATGATATAATGACTGTCTGATTCATGCATGTAGTAATAGTAATCGTCTGCATCAAAGGCCAACATCTGGTTACCATGTCAGTCTGTTACCGTGGGCGACTGAATTGACGCTACACGTGTTTTACATGTTGCAAAGTAAATTCGGATGATTCGGCTCAGCTTTTAGTTCAGAAATACTTCAGATGATTAGGATGTTCTGTCGTGTCTTTTTTTTTTTCATGTATGATGCACCGGGGTGCTTTAGATCCCATTCAGAGCTCAGTGTGACAGACGTCTTATCCCGGCTCAGATTCAGTGACACATGGCGCTTCCAGAGAGCCCGGGGGGGAAAGCATCTGCCTGTCCAGTGGGGAATCTGTCCTGTAGCTAATACTAGGCATCGCACGCAAAGCTGGGATAAAACAGGGTCCTCTGCACGCCAGCTTAGACTTACCGACTAATAAAATCATTCATTTTTATCAAGTCTGTGCACTTTCTCTCACCATTGGCTGCAGCAAGACAGTGACGAGATGAGAGGAAAGAAAGGAGAGAGAGGGAGAGGAAGAAATCCCCCTCTATAAATGCAGTGCAGAGCTTTCAAGTGTGAACCTTTTTTCTTTCTTCCAGGAACAGATTGCTGCCCCGGCAGAGTTATTTAAAGGTTCTGATGATCAGTTAAGCCGAGCTCCTTTCTAGGAAGCATAACTTTATATTAATATTCTGATCTCAGAGTCACAATCATATTTCAGTGTACTCCACGAATCATTTGTGATCATTTCAGTGAGGCTGCAGGCAGAGATTACTTTTGATCAAATCTTCTTGATTAATTGTCCTGTCTAGAGAATAAAATGACAAAAAAAATCAAATTCTTGATACCTGAACCTGAACCAAATTCCAGTCAGTCCGTTGTTTGATTCCAAATTGATGTTTAAGCCAAATACGAAGAATTTCCCCCAAGGCATTCGTGAAATATCTTGTTCATGAGAACGGGACGCACCAACAGATACCTTAAAACACAATGCCTCGGTGCAGTGGATGTTGGTAAATCAATTATTTGTCTTACTGTTCGGCACAAAATCCTCCTTAATAAATGGGAGAATAGTGACAATGTTTCATATCTTTTTACTTTAATGTATTTGAAAATGTTAATTTCTTTGGCGGTTTATATCAGTTTGCCAAGAAAAAAAGAACTTATTCTTCACTTCAGCTCTAAAATTATGGACAAATTACAAGTCCTTTTATTTTCACAGAAACTGTGCTATAGGGGCCACTAAAAAGTCCCTTCTTTGCGCCGCCTTTGCATTTTTACACAGAACAAAACAACATGCCGCTCCAGTGTGTGATTTTAAATAGCATGCTGGAGTCGCAGAAACAAAAGAGCTGCGACGGGCGTGATTTTAATTTTTTAACACAACAGCGTCGGCATCTAGTAGGACATATAATGTAAAGTTCTGCCTTTTATACAGACTGACAAGGCAGCATAACGACCCAGTATTTTTGCCTTGAACGGGCTGTGTAAAAGGGTCAACAGAGATCCCTTGAACAGATTAATTACGAAAACATCCTACGTGCTGACTTGTTAATGTGACAGCATTCACTTCCAGCTTCTGTTGTGTTTAAACTATTATGGAAATGTTGCTTATCTGACCTCGTAAGATTGACTTCGGGATTTTGTAAATTGCCACTTGAGGGATGAATTAAATATTTTGAATAGAACTGAATTTTTTCTCCCGTTAAGACCTCAGTCAGTGAACAGATTATTATTCATCAGCGTTTCAGCTGCTGCTGTTTGAAGATAAAATGGTCTTTTTCTACTTTTCTCTCTTTTTTTTCTTTTATTTTTACTTTGTATAAAGCAAACTCTTCACTGTACAAGCTCTTGCTGCTCTGCCAGTCAAAATAGACCAGTAGGACAGTGTGAATCATTCATGGCCAGACGGATGGAAAGTGTGAGGGTGAACCTGTTTTGCCCGGAGCAGGAACGGACCTTGACTCAGTTGCTGGCTCTGCGACAGGAAGGGAGCGCCCACTTAGAAACAGCATCAAAACATGAACATAACTGTACTGAGCGTGGTCATGGTTACAGACAGACATTTGTGCCTCCTTTATTGCCCAATTCTGCTTCATATCCTACCTTGAATTTCTACGTAAGGGCACTAAAGGTTGATGACAGCTTTTTTTTTGCTGCTCAAAAGACCTCAATTCTCTGCTAA
Organism: Plectropomus leopardus; assembly: GCF_008729295.1. Classification (NCBI taxonomy): domain Eukaryota; kingdom Metazoa; phylum Chordata; class Actinopteri; order Perciformes; family Serranidae; genus Plectropomus; species Plectropomus leopardus. The sequence continues at coordinate 4,534,536 of NC_056474.1, read as the reverse complement.
GGTGTGCTTCATGGTGAGTATTTTCTAATTTGTCTTTCATCAACATGTTTCCAAAAAAAACAAACCAGAGAATTTCCGACACACATAAGTTTCAAGCTTCCCTGTCTGCCCTCTTGTTGCCTTCACAGTCTTGTTTGAAGTTTATGCGTCTGATCTAAACTCAACCTTTACTGGTGCGTTCAAAGCAGCAACCCACTGTGAGCTAAATGCAGAAATGTTTGTGAATTTTTTGGGGGGCTACTTGACATGTGTTTGACATGTTTGATTTAAGAAACTTTGTCATTCAAAGGAAGATAAATCGATTTGTTTATTCTCAGATTTAACTTGTCAAATTCAAGTTTTTAGGTTGTCCCAAATAGTTACTTGTCAAAATAAAGTGTCATTGGTTACCTCATTGCAAACTGTCCATAACCAACCTCAGCCTCCGCAGTCCTCTCCAAGACTGTAATTGTTTCTATTTGCTAATGACAGACTATGATTCACGCATTGCTGTATTATTATTTATTTACCAGTTACAACCACACCCATCCCAGCTCACCGCCCCCCCGGTCCACTCTCAGCTTTGTGTCAGTGTCAGTATCTCCAACACCAGTCGTTGTTTAATTCCCAGCCCTAGTGACAGAGCTAATCTCTCCGGGGAGACAGCGGATTAGACGGCATCTTGTGCAAAGCTCCTCACAACCCCGCACCGCCACAACCAGGGATCCCTGTTTACTGTATACACAAGTCAGCTCGAGGCTCCAAGAAAACAACACGGTGATCAGAGAGGAAACAACACTAATCAAATATCACAAGTGTGTAAAACTCTGACCTTTGAATATGGACCATTACTTTTATTTTTTCAGCAAATGCATTTCAAAAACTGAAGTTATCGCCATGCATGCAGTTGTATGTCTCTGCAAACCAGTCAAGTTGCAGTTACAGTTTCACTCAAAGTAGTCTTGAGATATCGCGTTCACAAGAATGAGACAGACGGGTTCACAGTAACCTTGACCTGGGGCTGTTCGATATGGAAAAAATTTTATCTCGATATTTTTTTTCATATCAGTCAATATCGATATATATATCGCAATATACATTTCTGTCACGCTTAAAGGTTCCCTTTTACTCCTGTGAGAGTGAGACGGTGAGATATGAAGATATTTGGATGTTGGACATGTCTACGCTTTAACGAGATGTAGGACATGTCCGCGCAGGAGCGGGCTGGTGGACATGTCAGTGCTGGAGCGGGCTGTCGCAATGAGACAGATAAGGTCACGGTAACCTTAACCTTTGTGATATGACCACAAAGATTTAATCAGTTCATCCTTGAATAAAAACGGACAGTTGTGCGAAATTTGAAGAAATTTCCTTGTGACTTTTATGAGAAATCACATAAACAAGAATGGATGGACGTATGGACGGACTGACAACCCAAAAGCATAATGTCTCCTGTCACTGCTATCACTGGCACAGAGGCATAAGAATATAAATATAAATATAAAATATATAGAGTATAGAGTATAAGTCAAAATGCTCTTAAAGCTACAACTTTGAGAGCTGTAATTTATGTAGCTGATACTTTTAAAAATGACAGAATCACATGGAAGTCATCTTCTTAATGTTTTTCTTTAAATGACTTTTGTTTACTATTTTTACTGTTTTCAGAAACACACTGTTATTCAGGGAAATAAAAAAAAACATCCTTGGATATGATTGAAAATAGAATCAGACGTCACAACTTGAACTGCTTTAACACCATATCATGTTCTCTGCTAATGAGCTCAAGCCTCGGCTGTAGTTCACCTCAAAACTTCAGTTGGACAACTTGCTACTTTTTTAAGTTGTTCAAAGCAAGCTGTTAAATTGTCAGCAAAGCTGCTGGGAAATCATGTCAATGCCCACTAGAAAGATGTGAGTTTAACCCACTCACACACCCACAGTCCTAATCACGCTGTACAGGATCAATTAGATTAGCATTTCACAAAGCGAGGTCACATAAACAGTGAAACGGGAGACACAGAAGAGGAGCAGAGAGGTCATGGCTGCAGGGTTAGAGGTTTGATCCCTGTAACAGATGGTGTATCTCTTCACACTGAAGTGCCTCAAAGCTAAACACTAAACCTCCTCCTGAGTCATCACCACGCTTCGACATCGCTCTCTGACAGCTACTGTATTGTTACTTTTTCCTTCCTTTCCCTTCATTGCCTTTAAAAAGAAAACCAGTGATTTAGCACTGCACCACTACAACACTGTGTGACTCATGATGGACAGTTTGAAAAAGAGAATAAAAACTGATGCAGCAGAACCAGACAGTCTTTTTTTTTATTCCATGCATACATCTTCCTTTTCAAAACTGCGCCTACACAACCCACAACGCAACTCAACAGTTCTGTCTCAGATTCAGGTGTGTTACGCTAGCAGCAGCTAACGCAGCCTCGAGCAGAGACGAGAAGCTTCAGAGGTCCAGTAAACACACTTTTTTTTTAACTCCACGCCTCCAGATGTTTTTCATTTTTTAAACTCGTACAGCTCCATTCATCACTGACGTATCTGACAAAACTTGAGGCAGTTTATCAAACTTCATGCAGCTCCCCCACGAGCCACAAAAAAGGCTTTATGCAACTTTTTTCTCCACATATGCACTGCTCATGATCGATAAACAGACTTTGATGTGTAAAATCAGAGGAGTTCACAGGGATCCATATCACAGTATTAACTAGGAGTGAGGAAAAAAATCAATATGGCATATTATCAGTATCATACATCAGTGGAGCTGAGGTGGAGCAGGTGAACAGCTATAGGTTCCTACTATCACTGAGAACGTATCTTGGTCATCACACATCACCACACAACTTAAAAAAGCACAGACAAGGCTACTTCCTTATGAAACAGAGCAAGATCCTGGTTAACTTCTACAGAGAAGCAACAGAAAGCATACTGACTGAAGAAAATATACGTATTTTTTTCATTCGACAATTTTATCTTTGAAAAATGAAAAACTGGGCCAAGACCATTGGTGCTTACATGAAAAGAAAAGTCAGGATAACACAATAAAGCCCTGAAGCTTATTTACACTTTGGTCTTTTTGGGGATTGGGTGTTAGACGGCACATTTGACATGGGGAAAATGACACAAAAAACCATAATGAAAACAATAATACAATACAATCACGACCTGTGCTACACTGTCAATTCATCAGCTTTTGCACTTAAATTCTTTATCCATAAATACAGAAGCAGATGTAAAATAAGGAGGCACCATATAATCAGATATAACATACTACCTATATTGAGTCGTTGACAAATATGTGATTTGATAATTTACAGAATTTATTTATTATAATTTATTTTTAAATTTGATAATCAACTGATTATTGGTCACTTATCAAGAAAAAAAGACGATCATTTGCTACTTTTCAAATGTGAGGATGCTGCTTTTTTTCTTCCATGTCACTGAAATCTTTATTTTTTGTGGTATTGGGTAGAGAGAAGAGAGTAAAAGGATCTGGGAACTTGTGAGAGGCAATTCTCACTATTTTTGGACAATTCAGACAAAATTATTCACAAAGATAATAAACGGCTTAATGGGTAATGAAAATAATGGTATAGTTGCTGATTAAAGCAGTAATTGCTCAGCATCACCAAATACTGTGCATGTAGCTGCTATTGAAATTTGACTCCACCACTGAGAGCTTTTTTCTCTCTGCTTGTTGCAAACTCTAAAAACCCTGATCTCTCTCTCTCTCTCTCTCTCTCACACACACACACACACACACACACACACACACACACACAGGCACGCACACGCGCACACACGCACTTCCCTGTTCTTTGGGCGACTGTATTTATTCCACTTTAACACACAATTGCACTCATGCACACCAACAAATGCACACTGGCACAAACATCCCACTTCATCATCATCTGAATGCACCGCTCCCACAAGCCTGTTAGTTCGGTTAATGGCAGTCAGTCATGCAGTCATGCAGGCTGGCATGCAGCTCCAGCTGGTGTGGGAGCTGCTGTTGTACTGGTGCGGCTGGTTTTACTCCCCTGGGCCTCTGCCAGTCTGCAGGATTAGCAGATTGTAGTTACACAGTCGTTACCCTGCTGGGACTGGACGAACCGGGCGCACTGGACATCTTGAAAAGCCTCGTTTGTGATGAGGATTATGGTTGAGATGCGAATAAAGACTGAATGAAGTTTAAAGTTGAGGTAGATTTAGGATTTAGGATTTGGATTTGGTTTGAAGATGAGGGGTAGAGTTAGGACAAGGACAGGATATGGATTAAGTGTTGATATTCAGTGGTGAAGATTTAGGTTCGCTTAGGGGTCAAACAGTTGGTAGTATTGCATTAAAAACAACAAAACAAAAAAAACAAAACAAAGAAAGAGATCTGTCTGGTGGTGATTTTTATCATCACTTGTCAAATTTGAGTCCAGTAGGCGATTTCTACCACAGTATGTTGTTCCCCATCTCTCCTTCCCCTTATTTTTTTTTATCCCTTCTCTACAGTCAGTAGACAGTAATAAACGAGCATAAAATACATCAGGTGCATGGAGGAGGCTTGCTGCTAAAGATGCCACTGAGAAGCTGAAATACTATCCAGGAGGTTTGAACAACACATTGTACACATCGCATAAACAGCTGACGCAGAGGGATCCCGAAAACGTCATAAGGAGAGCTGGGACGTGGTGGTCCTACACACTTGTCTCACTGGGGGACTATCAGTTCTGTAACCTCACCTCTAGATGCTGTTAAATCCTGCAAACTAGATCTGTAAGTTGAAGGTAAGAGATGAGTTTAAGTTAGGAATGAGGCCAGAATTAGTTTAAACCTCTCAGGACGAGGGTTCAGGTTTAAATTTTAGTTAAAGACAAAAAAGCCAGATACACAAATGTGTGTATTGTAGCCTGTGTCCATGTCAGGGTGTGTGGGCAGAAGTAAAGCTTTCAGATGATGACATCAGGAATGTGTGTTTACGTTAAACAGTTACATCCAGCATTGCTCCGCTCTGCACTACAATAAGTGAGGTGTCACAAGTTGCAATTACAGTTTGTGTTTGTAGGTGTGAAACTGATCCCGGCATCCATTAGCGTCACTCAGGGGAATATATTCAACAGATGAGTGAAAGCACATCGTTCAATAGGTTACATCTCTCATTGCTTCTGGAAAGCAGCTGCCACAATCTCACTGCATAATACTGGAAAAACTGGTGCGTTCACAAGGGGAAAGGGAGAATGCTGTGACACGCCTGTTTGCATAAGACACTGAGACAATTTTGGAACAAATGCTAGATGACATCACACACTGACATCACCCAAAGAAAAAAAAAAATCCCAGTTTGGGGAGGAAAAAATATTTTTGGGGGTGGAGGATGAGTAGGAATGGGAACACAGTGAGTGTATTTTCGGCAGCATCTGTACTCAACAGCTTGGCCTATTTATGATTTTGCTCAAAGACTGTAACACAGAACAGAGAGCCGCGTCTGGCTCTGGTAATGGGATTTAACAGGAAGTGTGGTGTGACCAGCGAATGGGCGGGATGGAGGGCTGATGGTGGGGTGGAGGAGTCGAGCACAAAAGGAGCTGCGACGGCCGCTGGATGCAGATAAACCCCTTCTCAGCCCTGACAGAGGAGCCTAAGACTCCAGCACAACAGAATAAATATTGCTCACCCGGCGGGAGAGCTCAGAGAGATAAGTCGCTATGAAATGTTTAGAGGCAGATTATATTAGTGAGATCTGGATGAATGAGTGCTCAATCTGGTCTGTAATCCGTTTCAATAAATTAATTAATACAGCACACACACTTGAATTCATACAAGTGCTCTCGGTTTATCATTTAATTTAATTTTTTTCTCTGACCAAGGACACATTCGTAGTGTTTTCTGCTGCTGCTGCTCCGCCACGATTTACGTCGCTGTGTTATTTTTATACAGACGATCAATCTCTGGCTTGCAGCACCTGCAGCAGGCCTGTGCAGTCTAAATTTACTGCATCTGGATATGCTCCATCAGCCAAATATGAACCAAGCAAGTCATTGGAATTCAATTTGATGGTGAAAATGGTGCACAAACCCCCACTCCGGCTAAACCGAGGCGAATAGCTGTGGCAGTGATATTTCAAAAAGCCCTAAACCAATCAGAGCTAACTGAATTAAAGTAATCCAGTAGAGTGCGCTGCTCAGCCGGTGTGCACACGTGTGTTTGTGTGCACACGCGTGCGTATCTGCAGTCATGAGTCTCCCACATGTGTCTGAGAACGTGTGGGTGCCTGTTTTTTGTGCTATTGTCAGCGTGCGTACAGTCCTGCTGCATGTACAGAGTGTGAGAGGCCGGGCTTATATACATTTGCCAGTGTGTGCATATGTTTGGCAGTGAGACAGGCTGAATGCAGCACTCTCTGAGGTCACTCCAATGTCAGGTCATCCCCAGCGGATATGAGCATCTTGTAAACAGACTCTGGCCTCTCTATCGCCCCTGCATCTTGACATCAATAGCTGTCCAGAGACTGCCTTCCACCTCTGTGGTGGATTTGAAATGCTCATTGTTAGTTAGAGAGAATTACGCTTATGAATGCAGAGCAGAGCTTTAGAGAGGATGCCAGGCATGGGATTGCACATCAAACTTCCCACACATCGAATTTAAGGATATTACAAAATGTTGCTTGCTTAGTGAGATTGAAAATGGGCTTTGGCATGAAGCAGCCCTCTGGTTGAAAGCAGACATCACACAGGGCCTGTGAGGATGATCTTTAAGATGCACAAATCAATAGCTCCTTTTACACTGCCTGTTCAAGGCAGGACTGTCGTGTCGTTGTTCAGCCTTGCTGTTAAGATTCAAGAAGGTTCAAGAAGGTTTATTGTTATTCCACAACACGAGTAACATGAGAGGGAATGAAGTACTGACGTCTGAGTCAAAGCAGCAATGAAACGGGAGACTAGAATCTAAAACAGTAAAAGCAACAAATAAATACAAGGAAATAAAACGATGCAATTTAAGACTAATAAAAAGGGATGAACACGACAAAAATTTAACAGTGCAAGTAAGTATTAATAAACCGAGAGCTCGAGAGGCCCCGCACTCCTACGCCCTGCCATTTTGGGTCAAATTTATGAAAAGCATGATTACAGAATGGGAGGACAGAGTTATCTCCCAATTAAGCCGGCAGCAAAGGTAGTAACAACGTCAAATCCACGCCTGTGTAAAGGCCGTGACACAGTCGGCCGTCATATAACAGGGACGGTAAATGATTGTTTTTGCCATTTGCCTGACACCTACGTAATATGTCACACTAGAGGCCGACGCTGTTGTGTTAAACATCACGCAAATCAGGTCTTTTTGCTTCTGGCATGCTGTCTAAAATCACACACTGAGGCAGAGAGATGACAGTGTTGTTTGATACTGAATAAAAGAGCAAAGTTTGCCTCATTAAGGCTCTTTGTTGTGGCCCTGTCGTGGGATCTTTGTGTAAAAAAGGGCTAATGTTTTTCTATCAACAGTAGATCAAACAACTATATGTAATGTGAGTGGGGTCTACATGGCTTAACAAGGCTTTTTCATATTTTTTTCTCAGCTCATTATTTTGCAGTTTTACAGTTTTGATTAAATCTCCCGCTCTCACTGGGGTTATGTTTTGTGCGCTTACCAAAAAAAAAAAAAAAAAGTCTCCAATCAACCCACTTTCTCTGCACAGCATTGAACAGAGTTAGCAACTAGATGGTTAACATAGTGGAGCATTTAGCAAAGCTCCTGTTTCTCTCAGGTGTTGGTGGAGACCAAAACAGAGCTGAAAGAACGGTAATATTAGACATGCATTTGTCAGGTGGACTCAAACATGAATGCCAATACTGCTCCGTGTCTGTTAGTTGTGTGTATAAACAGCAATTTGCTATATTTATATGGTGGTTATGTGTGAATGTAATATTTACAACTTGTTCTGCAGCCTCCAGGTGGCCAAAAAAAGTCCACTGTTGCTACTCCAAGTAAGGTTGTCAAAGTTATATTCTAACTGGTGCTGTATGAGGACAAATATTCATCTCACTTGAAGTATCTGAAGCACTCATTTTTGGAGGCAGAAAGCTGAAGCATATTGGTGTCTTTAGTTGCAAGATATATTCTGACTTTAGTCTATTTTCAAGGCCGTTTCTTTTCTTTTTTTAAAATAAAAACCCTCATGACATCAATTTTTTTCTCAATTTACAAAAAGATTCAAGGATTTTCTGTGTTGAGTGGAACAGCGAAAAGCATCATTCAGTAGTCTGACCATGAAACTAACCTTGCTGCATTTGATAGTCAACTTGCAAATAATACAAAAATACAAAAATAAATAAACCTTTCTCAAAAGCAGTGTGGAAAGTGTTTCCAATCGGGGTTGGCCCTAGACATTTTTGGGGGCCCTAGGCGGTTTTGGTTTGGAGATCCTCCTCAAAGTAAAATGTTGGCACTTTAAATGGTATGGTACTAAACAAACTTACATGTGCTGTATATTAGTCTAAGTACTCATGGGTACAAATAAGCATGTAAAGACTGAAACGGGACCTTTATCTTTAAACAGACTACAATGAATACAGTTTTTGTCAATTAACCCTCTGACCCCATGAATGGTCCTTCTTGGGGCCTTTTTGCTTGATATGGTTAAAGTTTAATAAATATCTTAGTGTCATTTTTTCATTGGATAGAGATGAATGTCATGAAATGACCAAAAAAAACGTAATGCACAAGGAAACCATACGGTGATTCCAACAATGGTAAATATGCTGATTTGTGTGTTTTAAGATACCTCACTACATAATTTTTTTTAGAAATTGGCAAGCTGCAATGTTGAACAATTTTTTACAAAGCTGCAGCTTTTTTTTGTTGTTAAAGTTATTTTTTTCTAATGAAATTAATTAATTTCAGAATTAAATGATATTAGGGTGCTTGTTAAAAAGTCCTGGATATAAAACCCTTCTTCCAGACCTTCAATGCAGCATAATATTTATGGCTGAAATTTGATAATCGCATAATACGGGAAATCCATGATCCGTATCATTGCATAAATCTAATTAACTCATTATTGGAACAGATTATTATCTGTCAACCATATTTCAAACAAATTGAGTTATAACTTTTGATGATATCTTAATAACAGAGAAAGAGAGGTAAACCGTAATCAGGGTTCCCTTCCTTTAAGGCAAATTAGATACTAGACTTTTTTTTTTTTTACTGAGTATTGCATAACATGTATTGCAATGTACTGCAATTTATTACCTTTTTTTTCAACTGTACATTATGTCCCAAAAGAAAAACTTTGTGAACATCTATTTTAGATGATAAGTTTTCTTTTTTTCACCTTGCTTTAATCATTTTATTGGAGCGAAATGTATTTAGTGGACCAAAAACACACTTGATTTTATTATTCTGGTAAGCTACCAAAAAAAATGTGTATATTCAATATTAAAAATCTATATAATAAAAGATCAATACTTGACAACCTTGTGTTAATACAGTATCGCCCAGAAGACTATCACAAGTCTATGAAGTTAATGCGAGATGTAGCCAGTATTTTTATTTTTTTAAAATAGATGTTACCAATTAATTGAAGATTTTAAACTGCAAAAATTGCACATCCTAAGTCTTAATTTTTGAAAAATTGATTTAAGATATTTTATTGTCTATCGAGAAAATATTTTTTAAATTAATGAATAACAGATTAAATTCCTTTTAAGACTTCTCAAGGACCTGCTGAAGCCCTGATATGTACCTAACCTTATTAACTAACATAAAAACAGTAAAAAAAAAATGTTTAAATGTGAAAAGCACATTTGCATTGTAGAAAAACATTGATGCAATAAACCTGTGGCAATCAAGACAGTGAATTAACAGGTGTTACATGAGGTGTCAACAGTGCTGCTATTCTTGGTTGCACAGCGGAGACCTGCAGGCCCTACAGCAGATTGAGAAAACATTAATTCTCTCAGGAATTGAAGCTGGCAGCAGCTATAGCGACCGATGCTGACATGCACAGGTTATGCATCATGCTGTGCTGCAACATGCACACAATGTGCCTGTGCGTGTGTGTGCGTGTGTGAGAGTGTGTGTGTGTGTGAGAGCTATGTTTGTGTATGTGTGTATCTGCAGGAGGTGGCGTGTGAGCAGCGGAGGGTCACTCCCATACTGTTCCTCTTCACTAAGCCGGCCCTGACCTCAGTCTGAGACCCGACATGCATTAAAGAGAGGCACAATAGAGCTTTTATGGGGCGTGTCACTCGCACTTTCACTCACGCTTTGCAAATCTCCCCAAGCAACCCGACAGCCTGGCATGCCGTTCGCAGAAAACACGATGCAATGGTGCCAACTGGCGCAAACCAAAGACACAAGATTGAGACAACATTGAGGTTAAATAAATAGTAAGAAATTCACAAGGAGTTTTGCTACTAATCCTCTCTACAGAACAAAGCGGTGCTGTTGTTTCATGCTGATTCAAAATGAAAACAGGATACGGTAATTAGCTGCTAATAATAATTGGCAATGTTCATGATGAGAGGATAAGGACTAAACAGTTTGGCGTTGTCCTCAACAGTAAATCAGGTTTAATAGTATAACAAAAGACCTGCCTTGTGATTAGTCATCGTCTGCGTGTGTGTGTGTGTGTGCGTGTTGCACGCATGATACATTAACTTGCAGGCAAACTGGTTCTCAGACGCCTCTCGAGTGTCGTGCTGAATTGGCAGATCCCACGGTGAGGAGGGGGCAGGACACAGGAGAGGCTACACATCAGTGAGCGCTCCCATTAGCAGGTTTAGCTTCTCTGAAATGTATAATTACAACCAGCTCCACCTCAAGGTCCGCTCATAACACACAGATTCATTTTTATTCTGTCATTTTAGCTAAAGCTCTGCCCTGATGTGTCTTAAAAAAATCTGCAGATTAAGAAAAGTACAACTGATGAGGAAAAGCAACAGCTCTGTATCACGGTGCTTTACTGATATATTTTGGACCTTTTAATAAGCAGCAGTAGCCAAAAAAAAGGATTAAATAAGGCGCAGAGAGAGGCAGAGACATTCTCTGCTATCTTTGTCAAGATAACAGCATATGAGAGCAGGTGGAGACAGCTAAGAGGGAGGGCAGGCAGAGCCCTCTTATTTCAGCCTCAGGAGTGTGAGACCTGCACACATCAGCCTACACTAATAAAGAAAAGAAATGAGTGACAAGCAGCTGTTTCTGCTGCCAACACCGATGAATAATTCACTCCTAAAAATCCTGTTAATCTTATAATCCTTTAGGTTTTTATTTCTTCAGATTTGAAAGTAGAACTAACAGCCCATTTTACACTGCTGGTTCAAAGTGGAAATGTCGTGTGGTTATTTCGCTTCATAGTTCTCTGTAAAAGGTACAGCTGCAGAAATGGGGGCGACAGAGTCGTCTCACCTCTAAGTCAGCAGTGGAGGTGGTACAGTACCTAAATCAGCCAGCTGGCGGGACAGGACAGGTGTGACATTTTGATGTCTTGTGTGTGACCTAAGACCAGGAGATTTAAGGACAGAACACATGCCAAGTTTATTGTGTGCTCATTTCTACTGTTTTCAATAGAGATGTGCAGCAGGTGCGCTCATAACCTACGGTGACATTGTCGTGATGTGCACGTGTTTCTGAGCGCGATGGCTGTGCCTCAAGATAAACAGAGTTCAACTTTTGGAACATGCAGAGTCATGCATGTCATGAGATGACGGACAACCAGTCACAGAGGCAGATACCTCTCCTTTCTTCTGTTAATATCAGTCTGTGACACATTTGGAAGCTGATCATTTTAATGCAGGGATAAAGTACACTTGAAGCTTCCTGTCAGTTAAATGTTAGCGTTAGCAGACAGTTAAACAGATACCGCGGCGCCTTTAACCGTGATGATTCATTCACCGTGAGTGGGCAACAAACACACAGCTCTCCACTCCATATATTACTAATATTTGCAAGTCCCACTGGCGCTCCGTGGTTGCAAATTGTGACTAAAAAGCCATGATTGGAGCTCTGCAAATACAAACACACCCCTCACCTGCTCACACCACAGCCACTACCACTCATTAGGTTAGACAGTTACCGCAGCGCCGTTAACGGTGATGATTAATTCACTGTAAGCTGGAAACAAACTAACAGCTTTCCAGTTCATATATTAATAGTATTTGCAAATCACAGTACTGCACCATGGTCGCAAAATGTGACTAAAGGGTCATGGTCTGGAGCTCTGCAAAAGCCCTGCTTGTGTGTGTGTGTGTGTCTGTGAGAGAGAGCGAGATAACTGAAACTCCGGTGGCTTATAAAAACGACTCAGTGTTCGCGACACAGTCATTTTAAACATCGCTCATGGAACAAATCCCAATAAACTGAGCATATTCGATATATTGCCCACCCCTAGTTGCATACATCAATTACATGATGAGTTTCATTTGAATACTTTTTTAAATACTTGAAGAGGTAAAAGTATCCATGTTTTCACAAGAAACAAGAAAATATGAGATAAGAGTCAGAGGAAATACTGTATTTTGTGTTATCAGAATTCTGTTTGTTTTCTTTTCTATCCTTGGACCACTCAGGTTGATCTTGTGACCCCCCTAGAGGGTTCCTGACCCTCAGGTTGGAAACCCATGATCTACATGAGCTGACTTTTACACTTTTTTTTGTATCATTAACTTGTTTCTTTATTCATGCTTCCTCTGCTAGTGCACTAATTCTTAGTAATTAGACCTCTGTGTATTATCCAAAAGAAAAACCTGCATTAATTAAAGACAAATGCGTTTGAACTTCTAATAATTAACAGTAAAGACGTCTCTGCTGGCTCCCAGTCAGAAGCTACACTGGTTTGGTTGCCTTGTGAACAGTAGTAATGCCGGGAAATCTTCTCACAGTAATTAATGAGCCGTCGCCTGGCTGCCGAGGTAATGGATGGTTTGAGAGATCTGACCTAAAAACAGACGGACTGAGACGAGACGGGAGCTTCTTTAACACTGAGAATCGAGAAAGTGATTCACAATGATATCAACATATGCTGCTATTGATTTCTTAGAGACCCAGTGACAGGCAGGTAGTTTTTGGCATCTGAAAATGATTCTGTTTTCATGCTTTAAGCAGCAACATTATTTTGTTTGGGACCGATTTTTGATTTATCAGGCAAAGAACTCAACTAAAAGCTAATTTGCAGAAAATCCAAAGAAAGAAGATCACAGCACTGCTCTGCTACTGTCGGATTACAGATGCTGTTTGTTAAATGGGATAAAAAACACCACAGACAACCAATTCCACAATATAAAAAGAAATTGTTGTAGCCCTTGATAGATTAGAGTCAACTATTCACTAAACCTGTTAAGCTTACTGTTCACGCACAGCACAATTTACAAAGATAACAATGGCAGATTTGCCACTGAGGTTCTCAGTCATTTTTTAAACTATTTTATTTCAGACAAAAGACATAAGCAGGCGTCTCCTTTCCAGCCGGCAACTGGCGAGTTTGCCGGTTGAAATGACATCTAGCTAGCAAGCTAAACAAATTGCTAATTAAATGACGAGCTTTAACCTGGCTTGATTTCTTGCAAAATACTTGAAGAAGGCAATGAGCAAGAACAATAAATTACAAATAAATTAGTTAGAAATTAGTAAAAAAAAAAATAATCAGCAACAAAAATATAAGAAAAGAAAGTGAAAAAACGATATGACCTGAAAAAATATAATAATTACAATAATTTTGTAAAGTAATTTAAATTTTAAGTATATAGTTATGATATATTGTTCCTAGCTTTTTTAAAAATTAATTTTCGGTACCCAATAATTTCTTTGCAGAAAATTTCTTGCCAAGTTGTTCATTGCTTTTGTTTCCCAATCATTATTATTTTTTTTTAAAGAAATCAAATCAATTTTCTCTCAAATAAGAATTATGTAAAATAATTTTCAGTGATTAATTATGCTGATTATAAATACAGCTTTCTGAAAATTTCTCCTAGCTTATTTTTTTAAACAATTTTCTAAATCTACTAATTTCTTCCAAATTGTGTGACATTTCTTGCCAAGTGCACATTTTTGTTTTCGGAAGAATCTTCTTATCTGAAAAACACAAGAAAAGTGATGTAGGTCCAGGTTTTAAAGGGTTAACTGCAAACCACTCTACTCAATCCCTGTTTGAGCTGTCATTAATCAACCGTATACAATATGTTATCCCATAAAATAAGATCTTTATACGGCGGGACGCCTTTCTCAAACACTGTGGCTAAAAAACAAAGTGACGCACTCGATGCAGTCACGATAAACAGCGAGCTGCTGTGGGCCTGATTTCGTCCTCTCGCTGATGTGGAGGGTTGACAAGTGCAAAACTGGCAACCTCCCCCTGCGGCTCTGTGAGGGAGCCGCTGGTGGAGTCTAACAGGGAGACAGGTCCCCGACTGCTAGAGGCCAAAAGGGGGAAGTGGTGATTGATATTTCTGTTATAAAAGGGACGCGAGGAGACAGTCAGGCGGGATGAACCGACATCTGTGAACAAGCACATTTTGAACTGAACTCAAGCTCTGAGACAAGACGCTCTGTATTTCCAAACAGCTTGTTTTATGTTCGTTAAAAAGGTTTTTTTATATATTGTATAGGGTTGGTTTCCTGTATTGTGACAGCTCCTGAAAATCAGACTAAATTAACTTGTACTTGCAATACTAAATGCATCTTTAAAAAAGTGGCTGTATAAATTTATTTCTAGGGATATTTGAGGAGAGACAAATATCCCAGTATATTTCTAATTTTAACATTTAAGCAAATATTTTCAAGGGAAAATAAATCAGTGTTTCCATTAGAATTTTACAGGATGGAAAAGCTTATGTGTCAGCATTTAGGCCACCACGTGAAACCAAAACCAACATCTTTAAGGTGGGATTTGGAGTCTGGAGCAGGTTTAATCGACTGACACCCTTTGAGCTATTTGTGTAAAATCATCCTCACAGCTTTAACATCTTAGGGGTTCAAAACGCTGCCTGATCAATTATGTAAAGAGCCTGACCTCCCTTTCCCGAAAATGACTACCGGGGTGAGACGATTAGTACATAAAGCAGTTGAATCCTCTATTCTAGCAGCACATTGAACAGCTTATTATGCACTGCAGTGATCCATACATACACACTTTCATCTCTCTTAATTTGTTATTATTATCATTATTATTATGGTTGTTATTGTTCACTCTTTTTTTTATAGTGTTTGCTTTTATAAATGCATTTATTTATATATATATTTATAATGGTTGTTAACTTGTTTTTACTTTGGTTTAATTATTTGTTTTAATAAATACATTTATATTATTATTAATTTGTTTAATTTTTTCATATTTGTATTATTTTTTTATTAATTATTGTTATGTTTTATTATTATTGATATTATTATTATGGTTGTGTTCATTGTAATTCCTTAAGCTCTGAAGGGCGGAGAGTTCATTATTGTAATAACTCTGTCACTGTATGGTTTTGTGACGTCTCCTAAAATACTAATAAAATATCTTCATTAAAAGAAAAAAGAAAAGAAAGATATGACACAAGTCAAAAAAACAATTCTGGGTCCAACTGGCACGAGACCTAAACAGGTGCAAGGCTTCAAAAAAGTGGTCTTGAGACCAGACTGGCGTACTGCTGCCCTGAGATGATTAATTTATGAGTTAAAACATCATCAACACTTAGTTCTTCTTACTATTTGGCCCTAAAATTAGGTAAAAAAAAAAAAAAAACTAAAACAGCAAAAGATTAACCCCATTACACAAAACTGTAGTTATGGGTTTCATTTTTCTAGAAGGCCTCAAGTCCAAAAAAACAATAAAGGCAAACGTGTAGGTGGCAGCAGTAGCCTTAAGATAAGATAAGGATAAAATCAACTCTGAAACCAAGAAATATGAATGAGCAGCCCAATTCCCCCTCCGCGGTTACCACACGGCCCTCGGTGAGGCCAGGAGACTGTAGCGGGCAGCTCCCAGGTGGGAACGTGTGTGAGTATGACTGAGCTGCGGGACGGTGTTTTAAAAAGAACATGCAGACTCGGCAGAACTCCTCCCGAGGGAGACGCAGGTGACAAAAAGAGGCCATAAAATACACCTGAAAGGCGTCCACGGCACTGCTCCGTCTGGAGGTCGGCTAATCTAAAAAGCCTGCACTCTGCAAAGACAGTTCACACCCCCGACAGTAAGCGGAGGCTATAAAAAAAACCAAATTCAATGTGTCAACAGAGTCATCCCGTTGTGGAGCAACACTAACAGCTATAAATGACACTGTGGCTCAGACGGGCCAGGAGGAGGGAAGAGCTGCCATGTCATCTGCTTGCAAACTCCTCAGCAGGTCCGCCGAGCATTCTGGGACGGCAGACTGGCAGCGTGCCCGTGGTGTGTCATGTGCGGAGACAGAGAGCCATGTGGAGAGGGCGAATGTCGCTCTGCTCTCATCACGCAGCACAGAGGAGACGGATAGGATCTTAGAGTTACACTCGACCGGAGCCCCTGGGCGAAATAATGCTGACGAATCACTCGCGGAATAAGATATTACATTTCCCATGCTGCTCCTGTCATAACAAACATCATTGGCTCAGACATGTAAGGAACACGGATCAACTCTTTTTTATTATCGTAACCTGTTTTGAACCAGTTAGTGCAGCTGAGGTTAATACTTCCTCTTTCAAAGGAGACTTAGAGGATACAGCTGGTGTTATTTTATCTTTAAATGTCTTTCACACGATTTGTCAAAAGTTACAAACGAATGAATCTCTTTGTTGCCATCAACAAATGCCATTAAAGACCTGCTAAACCAACATAGATTTACTCTGGCAAATATCCTGGTTTAGAGCTTTCACCTTTTGTGACGCGACAGAAAAATGACAGAACAACAATATCAGCCAAAACCAACGTCCAGCCAATTAGTGACATCCTAAAAAGGGTATTTCTTATTGTCAAAAATCCCACTAAAGATGAAAACCAACAATGAGTGGACCCTATTACAAGTGTCTATATCTCAAACCTAAAACGTCATGGGCTATTTCTCAAAAATAATATACCGTCAGATAGGGCTGGGTAAAAAAATCAATTCATCAATGCAATATGTTATTTGCCAATTCTATATCGATTCATAAAATCCTGGAATTGATTATTTCCGTTGTAATGACGCCCCGCTCCTGTGGGGGCAGTGTCAGCGCCGCTGGAGTGTGACTGACGCTGTTCAGAGGCCCCACTTGACCCCCAAACAACGTCTGCTGTTTATTCATTAAAACAGCGACAGTAGTGCGAGGTATCGGTGTGTTAAAATCAGCGCCGACAACATTAAAAGCCGACATGTGGATAGTAGTTACATCGTTCGTGAGTCTCGTGAGTCAGCAACAATACGAACGAACCTACGTAACCGTCTGAGCCGACACCACGCAGATGTTTTGCAGCCTGTTGCTAACGCTAAAGCTAAAGCTGTGGATCACACAAATGCAGGTTGACAAATCCTGCATAAAATATTTATTACTTTTGTTAAGTTCGGCTCAGGCAAAAATGTGCACTTTTCTGTACTTTAAATTTTTTTTAGCTATAAATTTTTATTTAATAAAGAATAATGTAATGGTAAAATAAGATTTTGGTGTCAGTTTGTTCTAAATCATTACAGATAATGCACGCTTTACTGAACACATATCAGAAAGGTAGAAGAACGAATTATCTGGATATTTCTGACATCAACACACACAACTGGATCAATATCGAATCGAATCGAAATTGAATCGAATCGTGACCCAAAGAATCGAAATTGAATCGAATTGTGAGGTTATCTCATATGAGCATCAGAGGTCTGTCAGGGGTCATACGAACAAACTCTGATAGAAACACAAAGATCAGAAAATTGAATTCACTGGATCAAAAATCTCGTTCCTGTGTGACAGTGGAAAACACAGTAAGCCTATTTACTCTGAGCTATATCTGATTGTCTCTGTAAACAGCACTCTCAAGATGGCTGCCGGCTTTAATTAAGCCTTTATCTGCCACGTATTATCCTTCAGCCCGTGATTAGCATCTAGCAAGGGACTGCAGTCATTTCAAAGATCATCTACTGTTCATAATTAGCATGAGCCGAGCTGTTCTTCAAGAGTCTGCAGTCTTCGTCCTGTGATTGTTGTGTGTTTGGTGATACGGCTAAATTGAACCTTATGAGCGTATGATCATAAACTTCAGTCTGTCTGGGACCGTGCAGAGGTAGCGGGGATCCTCCCTCTGGGCTCCAGCCATGTTTCTTCTGCTCACTAATGGGAACCAGACAACAGAGCGCTATTCTGCTGCCACGGGAGCTCGCATGGGAGGAGGGTTAGAGGGAGGGGGGGTGAGTGGATGACTGCAGGGTGTCCAGCTGGCTGATAATGAGGTCGTCCTCACCCCGCGCCACCACTTTCCGCCATCCAGTACTTTCACTGTCCCCTTGTGTGTGTCAAAAGGTTCACAATGGGGTTGGTAATAAGAGGGAGGGGCCCTTCGCCTCTGCAACACATGCCGTCTTTTGTGACTTGAAAATGGTAAGAGGGGAGCCAATAAAGGATTTGAAATACTGCGTTATTACCAAAGCCCTGCGGACCACCGAGCCACCGAAAAAAAACATTGTAAAAGATAACGAACTATGAGCTCGGGCGGCAGCAGAGCCCCGCGGTGATCTAGAGAGCCGTTACCTGGACTTGTTATCAGTCCAGATGGAGGTTCATATGAGAGGGTTTGTGTCCGCGGGTGTGACAGCCACCAGCTAAAGCAGAGTTTTTGAAGCTGTGCAAGTTTTCCTCCCTCAGCTGAGCTGGATTTTCTGCCTCTCTCATGATTTCTTGAGAGGAATCACAGGCGTAAAGGAGATTGCAGCCACACTTGACCGTCTTGCTGCAGAACTGATTAGCACCATGAAAAAATAAGGAAGTATCCAACATCAAAAGATGGCTCACAGATTTTCTCAGTTCAGAGAAGGCAGAAAGAAGAAACCTATAATCAGGAGTAAAATATTTGCCTGACTTAATATTTTGAAGTATGTGAACAGATTTATTCTGACCTTGGAATATGAATTACTTTTCCATTTTAATACTAATGTAGGATTTTTAGGGAAGTTTGGAAATTCTCGATTATATGATATCATGGTGGTATGCGCTTCACATAACACCTATTGTTTATTTTTAACTTTATTTCTTTATTTTATATTTGATACATGAAAACAAGGTTGTATGCCTCTGCGAACTCACGAAGACGCAGTTACAGTTTACGTCTTTCCCCCGGCAGCACAGAAGATCTATGCAATCACTACAGTTTCAAGATTAGTGTCATTAATTAAATATCTACAAATGTCTCCACCTCTGTTCCTAAATTAAGACGTTGGGTGAGGGCCAGAAAAGTGTTTTTGCAGAACATTATGATGTAACAATTATACTGAGCTGTGACCTTTTGGATATAAAATGCCATCACTTTATAATTTTATCCTAACAGACGTTTGTGTGAAATTTTCTAGTATTATGTAGTATTAGTATTAGTATGTTGTATTATGAGTATGAATTTTTGAGTTATGACCCAAAATGTGTTTTGTTGAGGTCACAAACCACAAAACATTCTTGAGTCCACGTGGACATTTTTGCCAAATTTTAAGAAATTCCCTGAAGTTGGTTTTTAGATGGTCACGGTGACCTTGACCTGTGTACGTGGACATTTGTGCAAAATTTGAACAATTTACCTCAAAGTGTTCTTGAGCTAGCATGTGTACAAGACTGAAACATATAAGGTCACATTGACTTTGACCTTTGACCTATAACCACCAAAATCTAAAAAGTTCATTGGCATGTCCGAGTTGACATTTGTGCTAAATTTGAAAAAAATCCCTAAAGGCGTTCTTGATGAAATGGGTCGGACGGATGCACAGACTACCCGAAAACATAATGCCTCCGGCTCTGACTATCGCCAGCACAGAGGCTTAAGAACAACACTTTTTTTATTCTTTTATTTATTTTTTATACCTTTTTTTTTTAAAAATATTTTTGTCCCCTTTCTCCAAAATGCCAAAGTTTCAATTTATTTATTTATTCTATCAGAAAAGAACCAGTCATCTACAGATCGATACCAGGCTTTGACTCTGGGGGTCACACTGACAGATTAATGTGCATAAAATCGTTACTTTACAGGTTTTATTATGATTATTCATGAAGAGGATTAAATAAATCCTGCTGGGAGAAGTAAGAATTCTATATTATTGAAAAACTGGTGATGATAAGAAAGAAGAATGGGGACATGGCTTATGTCTGCAAAACATAAAACAATAGAGTATAAATATTAATCTCGGATTGTTTCACAAGCCTGTATAGTCTGAAAATTATGCAAACGCAGCAGCGTTTAAAGTTTTGTTCAAAATCTTTGCAATTTAGATGATGTTCTTCTCCTTAGAGTCAAAATCATACACTGAAAATTCCTACGTGACCCACGAATGATCCTTCAAGAGAGAAATGGTTGAAATAGATTTTTTTTAAACTTGTATAAAAGTATAACGGAGATAAGAAAGACAGGAAGAGGGGATTACTCTTCAAAAGAAAGGCTACTGAGAGCAAGCAGAAGAGGTGGAGGAGAGATAAGATTCACTAAGATGTCGCAGCTTTTGATGAAGTCTTGCCTGAGAGTGTATCTAGCAGCCGTGCAGGCAGGTCTCTGTCTTTATTGCAAAGTCATCAGTTAATAATGACTGCACGCAACATACAACCCCAAAGAAATGGGAGTGGCAGCATCTGTCTGCCTCCTCAGTCTTCCTCTTCTTCTCATCTATAACGAGCACGCTTCACTTCAAACGAAAGCACGAGTCTATATGCCTCCACAACGCTCAAAGACAAGCTGCTGCATTTACTTCTCTATGGAGGAAACACTCTGGGGATTGCGCCCATGTTGCCTTCAGGACCGGTATATTGACCAAAATAGAGCACTTTGAATAGACTCAAAGGGATACTGTGAGCTTGACCAAGCGCAGCTCTGTAACTGTTTCAGGGAGCTTATGCACTCTTGGATTGTAAAACGAGTTAAAAGCATGGTGAAAATAACCGTTTTCACAAAGGATTTCTGCCTGGTGAAAAGTTTACACTGTCAGATCTGCAGAAATACTTGTGTGTTGATCAGGTACAGTTGTAAAACTACAATACTAGTGTTGAAATATGTTAGTATTGTTTCAACACAATGGAAGCAAAGGGGCGAATGAAATATTTACTTCAGGTGGCGAAGCATCTTTGCATTGTGTGGAGTTTGCTGGACTTTTGACAGCAAAGTTGCAGCCTCAACCAACAGAAAATAAGTGTGTGTGGAGGAGACACTGAATACTGCTGTGTTTAACCAGCTTATACTGAATGACACTGCCATGAAAAACATGACGTGCCCCACATCAGAGATGCTGCCTGGCTGGCACTGAGCTGGAAGACAGGCATGAAACGTAAAATATAAAAAATGTACAAATAACATCAAAGCTAACATCCAAGCCAAACTTCTCAAATGTTTAATGCTGTGTAAAGACAACACACTGTATATGAATATTTTATTTATGTGTCTGGTATGACCCATCCCGCATGGGATTATTACACATTAACTGAAATACGGTAAATATTTCGGCATCCAGCCAGCATCAAGTAAACATGAACCACCTGCAGGTATAATACTCCAGGAGGTAAGACACAACAAAATATATATTGACCAAATATATACATGCATACACGCACGCATGCACACACACATACTGTACATGCATGCATGGATGCATACAAGCATACATGTAAGAAATTTGCCTATAAAACTATACAGAGTCTAAATCAGAAACCGTCAATCATCTAAAAGAGCAAGCTTTCTGAGCTTATTAGAATGAAAAAGCTAGAAACCCAAATTTAAAGAAATAAATGTGCGAGTGCCTTCTGATGATTGGCAGATTTCCATAAAAGTGCTTTTATTCAGCACTAAAACCTGCAAAATTTCTTTTTTTTCGGGTTAGAGTATGTGATATTCGTCTGCCAACACCTCTTTTAGTCTCTTGTACTGAACATCTCTGCTGTCGCAGCTCTGTTTCAGCCTGCTGCTGTGGGCCAGAACATGGTGACAACCCTCCGTGACTCAGACGGCCTCCGACCCCTGCCACATCAGATGAACTCTTTAAGTCCGTCAGACCACAGCGGACCTCACTGGCTCCACACACACCCCGAGGTCTCATCTATAAACAGGCGGACGCACAGATTTTGACACAGACAGCTTTGGGCTGACACCGAACATGTGACCGGGAGTGGATTATTTAGAGATGTAACAAGTGGCGCTCACGTCATCATAGTTTTGGTTTAAAGGAGTGCTGCTGTTATAGTTCTGAGTTTAAAAGGAACAAAAGGAAATAAAATGAAGTTTAAGTTTAAAAAAAAAAAAATGGCAAAAATGTGCTGTTTCCAGCCTCTTAAATAAAAATATTCCCTTTTGTACTTTGTCTTTCAATGTGGTAAATCTATTTTTTATTTTTTTATTTTGGTTTTTGAAGAATTGTTCATAAAAAAAAAAAGTTACCTTGATGTAGTGAAGGTTATTATTTTCCTGACATTTTAAATAATAACCCATCACTTGATTAATCTCCGAATTTTGATATACATTTACACCAGGTTTATCTAATGTATTATGATGCAAATATTTGTACTTTTTTTCATTGTCTCACCATGTATAAAATTGTAATGTACACAGGTTTTTATACTTCTATTTATTTCTTCAAATTTCCCATTTATTTTATTTTTTATTAATTTATTTTATTTTTCATTTTTTCTCATAATTTCTCCATGTGTGACTCAACCAAAATGAGGATATTTGTTAATTCCAGCCGTACTTACAATCTAAACTGCAATGCCAATAACCAACACGCAATTCAAAAATCTCTCCTTCTACAGTTTATAACTCGCCTCCATGACTCAAATCCAAAAAGACATCTTCACTTCACCTCATTGAGGCCAAAAAACGTTTTGTTGAGGACTATATTTCACTCAAGGCTACGGCCCCCAAACATACTACTGGGAGCTCCGTTTTCTCTGAAGCCCTGTCTGTTCCTTGTGTTTGAAGGAGAGGTGAGAAACACAATGACTCAGTCTGACTTACAGCCTGCCAAGCTGCTGTCAACCTCCCAAAATATATCTGCTAAAACCATTTGTTACAGTGGAGAGGAGAAGCATCCAAGAAACCAACGTGGAGGGGCACCGTGATGTTCTGCTGCTCTCAGATCTGGGTTAAAGCTGAGCAGGATACTGCAGGATGATGAGATCATGCTTTTTGTTTCGCTGCTTCGGTCCAGCCTGAAAAACCTCAACAACTAGATAGACTGAAATTTGGTACAGACATTGATGGTTTGCAGATGATCAATCTTACTGACTTTGCTCTTCTCCTGTTTTTTCCTCTAAACACCAAAATGAGGATGACATTTGCGCTTTTTAGTGAAAATAAAGAGACAACTATGAGATGGTTTGCCATGAAGTTTGGTTCAGATATTCATGTTCCCCTCTAGATGAATTGTAATAGTAATTAAAAAATATATATAATTTTATACAAATTTTATAACAAAATCCATGCAAAATTGATGATATTCATTCAGCCCTCGCTGCATGTTGTGTTAGTTAATGCTTATTAGCTGATGTCATCATGCTCACACACTAAACTCAGACGGTAAACACTAATGTTGGCATATTTGAGCATTTTACCATAATGATGTTAATATTAGATAAACACCAGTGTGTCTAAAGCCGCTATAGGGCCGCAACGAGTTCCCCTCTCTCTTCCGCCCCTGCACTTTTTCACAGAAACAGCCGACATCGGCATCGTTCTGCTCCAATGCGTCATTATAATACGGCGCGTCACAGCATCCTGCGATCAAAGGAGGCCTGACAGGCGTGATGTTAAAACACAAGAGCGCCCGCCTCCAGCATGACATAAAACATGCGTCTGCAGCACTTTCTAAACAATAACAAAGTCATAAGATGTTAATCACAATCATTTGCCGTCCCTGTTATATGTCGGCCCATCTCCTCCTCTGCTCATCTCATTGTTTTCCTAGTTTGTGGACATTTATGGCCGCCGTTTTTCTTCTTTGTTCTATGCTAACAGCTGCTATTTCCTGTGGCGGGTCGCACGCATAAACACATCGTCCAAACTTCACACTCATACCGCCCGTGGTCGCGTCTTTCCAGCTTTACACAGACCTCATTTCGGGGCTGTAACTGCCTCTGTTCCCGGCTCAGAGGTGAGACGACTCTGTCCACAACTTTCCAAAATCAGACATTCTACACAAAAACGGCGAGTCGGCATAACAGCGTGATATTCCCGCCTTGAACGACCAGTGTAAGTCCGGCTATCACGCTGGGGGAAACGGGCCCTTGTGAGTGGCTCTGATTGCCATTTCGGAAATACGCCGTGCACTGAGAAAAAATCATGTTAAATTAAAATTGGTGCCTTTTGAAATACATGTGCTTAAAATGCAAAACCATCTCCGTCACAGTTTTCTTCCTTCAGCCACTATAACAAAACTATGTTCTACATAAATGATAAAAACTACATAAAAAATGTAAAAAAAAAAAAAAAAAAAAGTATTTTTATGATATAGAGATAAGCAATGATGATTGCTGGGTAATATTTATATTTATGTTGTCCAGTGTCAAGTGTCTTTTTAATCATTTGACAAGACAATACGATATAATGTAGTTCAGGTGCACGTGTGTGTGCGCTTCATAACTAATAACTAGCATGCACTGGGGCCCGCAGTTACTACCATACGCCACTGAAAGACAGTAAAATAGAAAAGCTGCTCCCAGGTGCTTTTTTTCTGTCCATAAACCATGAATTAATCTCAAAATGTTTATTAACATTTATTAATTTAAGAACAAAGAATACATTTTTTTCTTACATTTTTACGACTTAAAGACAAATATCTTTACTGGTTTTCTACACAAAGTTATGTGAACTTATTAACAGCTTTGGTACGTTAACTGCTGCTTTAAATCAAAGTGAAATATGAAACATGAATCACATTTGCAGATTGTACTTCAGACGACTTTAAATGTGTTTTTGTAAAATGTCGCTTGATGTGTCTGAAGACATTTACAGACACTCTGATTGCTGCTGTGGCGAATGCTTCGGGATGTTTTATGATTATGAAGTGGCAGCTTTGATACTTTCGTAAATTAAAATACTTGCAAAACATGTTCATACGGAGAAGGAATTTCATTTTTCATGGGTTTTAAACTTCAAAGGACGGCGCTTCAGAATTATAACACATCACTCCGGGGTTTCATGCAGAATTGATGATTTCCCCATTTGCTTTGTGTCGGTGATGGTTTGCCCGTAGGGAATCGTGAGTCGTTACTTCTAAAATGCTTTACGACACATCGTACAAGTTAAACCTAATTCAAACGTCATTAAATTTCAGAAAAATACAAACCGACATATAAAAAGGTAATTACAGAAATCATTCATTATTATTTGTATTGTATTTTCACAACACAGGTCTAACATTTTAAACTTATAATTTGAGTAAAAACATAAAAATCACCTAAAATCAACCTGAGTGCCACAGATGTTTTAGAGGTAAACGTCTTCTCCTGTTCGTTGTGTAAAAGCACATTTACAGCACAGGCGCCCTGTGATGAGACGCTTTATATGGATGCGTGTCACTGCAGCAAATTTCGAGTCCCTACGCTACTCGTCTCCTCACGTCTGCTCTCCTTCCCATTGGTGGAGTCAGACTCAAGATATTAACTAGGTCAATGAGATTCCTTCACACTCCTCCAACAGGGAACCACAGCGGATGAGAGGAGAGGGGGAGATACGAAGGAGAAGTGAGAAGCAGAGATGAGAAGACGAGAATCTCCTTCAAAGCCAGCACTTCTTCTGCTGAGATCTTGAGAGAGAGAAAGAGAGAGAAAGAGAGAGAGAGGAGCGCTCTGACATGAAACGAATCATGTCTGCAGTGACTCCCACTCAGGTAATGTTGACGCCACTTATTAAGTATGCAGGCATTCCCATCTCGTACCTTTGTAGTAGTGAGACACAAAGACTGGAGATATCCTCAATTCCTATTTTTACATGTGTGGAAGAAAATGCAAATGCTGCCAATATTCTGGTTAACAGAAGCGAGTTAGCTGAGGTTTCGGAGGTTTAGAAGGCGGCTATTGTCTGCGAGTGGCGCCGGTGGGCCAAAAGTCGGCAGCCTTTACTATCAATAGAGCAATTTTGGAACAAAAGTGAGAAAACAAAAAAATCTGCCTTGCAACACAACCATACAGTCAAAACGAGGCTTTCAGTATAAATAATAAGTCGAAATCAGTGGTTCCCAACTGGTCCAGCCACAGAGTCCAGACTTTTTCATCATCTTTAGTTCAATACAGATGAATATATTCAGCTTCATACATCTGTTTAACCATGTCGATGAGCCAGTTTGCTGACTCTGTTAAGTAGCTGTCAATTATTCACTCACTCTACGGCAGGAAACGACACTAAAAATAAAAGCCACAAATTCACAGTACTTCCAAATAAAGTGTGTACGTTTTTTTTTGTTTTGTTTTTTTGTTTTACAAACTTTTCACGTTTGCAAGGCACTTGCGCACAATTCAGAATGGACCCATGACCAACTTTTGGACCGTAACCCACCGGTTGGGAACCGCTGGGCTAAATCAGCATTTATGAATACGTTCAACTAGAAGCTGGCTACTCTGCAGCAGTAGGTTACTTATGATTATCTGGTACTTTGAAAGTGAAAGCAAACAAATCTGTAGATGCACTATTTAATTCTCTATTTTCCTCTGGGAGATTTTTGGATTTGACAAATGTTAAAACTTCATTTTAATTTGGTGCACAGGCTATATATTTTTACAATGGTGGGCAGATCTGTCTCGCATTTAAATCATCACGGGAGGTAGTAACAGCACCAAAACAGTCTCTGTATGACGAGAGCAGCCGCAGATGGGACCACAGGCGGAACGAGTGTAACGTTTTGATGACGCAGTACGTGTGCGACCCACCGCAGGAGATTTAAAAAGCAGCTGTTATTCGCTTTCACTTTCATTTTTAGAGGACTTTGGGTTTGATTTTGTTTTTTATTCAAGCTGCTCTCGTGATATCGATGTCAAGTCAGTGCTTCTGTATGTCAACAAGCACACGGCACAAAGAATGATCATTATGCCGTAATGAAAGATGAACTTATCACAGGGGACACAGAGCACCTAATAAATCACCTGATGCTCGTGTTGTGCACGTTGACATTTCATTAGTTCCATTTCATTACACGTATCAGTGGGCCTTTCTTCAAATGTCAGAGGAATGAAAAATCTCCACCAATCGCTGTTCGCCTTTGTACTGACCGCACAGAAGCAGCGGTTTGCTCCTCGGGCCAATACTGTAACAACAGAGGCTCCTGTCAGCCAGCCCTCCTAAACTGTTTAATATCAGGTCTGAGAGCTGCGGTCGTATCGCAGGCAGACAGGACCTACAGCCATCTGATTACAGTCGCTGTCTGCCACTCTTTGTCTTTCTCTCTCTGTTGCTCTCCCCTCCAATCAGAGTGTACCGAAACACGCCAGCCTGTTTTATAACAGGCCTTCTTGTTGGATTAATCCATGCAGGGGTGCCAATCTCTAGGCTGGAGTCACACTGTGTAGCCTCTGATAGCAGAGACAGGAGGAGCTGAGCTTTAAAGGACCAGCATGTAGGGTTTAGGGGGATCCATTAGCAGAAATAAAATACAATATATTGTTTCCTTTATTGTATAATCACCTGAAATTCGGATTTTTGTGTTTTTGAGCCATTTATATCACCACAGGGAGATCGTCATGCTTCTACAGTATCCCGTCATGGACAAACCAAACACCGACTCCAGATAGGACCAATAATGTTTTTACCGCAGCAATCAGAAGTCCATCCGCAACAAGCAGCATCAGGATTACGCTACAATGTGCAACTGCTTTTTTGTGCATTTTTACCACGTCCGTTTGTTTTGGGGAGGACCTCTGTGGATTATTTGGCTCCTGGTGAAAACCTCCTGAACGTAAGCGCACATTAGCAGGTGCTGAATGAGCTGTCTGCACGGACATGCCAACCAGTATTAAAGATGCACTCATCTGTAACATGAAACCTCTTTATTCAGTGTTTTTACTGGTTTAAATCACCTAGTCCTTTTGTTTGGAAGAGAATTTGGCTCCTGGTAAAAACCCTCTGAACAATGACAGGGTTTCCTACACATACATTAAACTGTGGTGGCCCCATAATTAATCTGCCACCACGGAGGATATCTCTTTGTTTCAGACTTTAAGAGTAACTTTCTTTGCAATGACCATACTGAACTGACAAAGTTTTCCAATGACTTAGAGTTTCTAGCTGTTGCGACCAGCCGAGAATGGCTGTTTCAGGATTAGGAAGAAGATCTGCAGCGAGAAAGTTTGACAGGAAAAGTGGCAAAAGATCATTTAAAAAACTAGTCCGGTGGATTTCTAAAACCTAGTGTAAATCCAAAGGAGTGTGGGGGATTTCCTGCTTCTCACTGCATTACATTACACCTGGGTCACAATTTACAAGACCTAATTAAAGCAAGAAGGAAGAAGGAACAACCCTGCAGTCCAGCTGAACCACATTCTTATCAGTACGACGAGTTCCTCCTCCGAGGTTTATCTCTGTGACTGAGAAAGAGCAGAGGGCTGATGCTTCAATTCATTCATTTAAATGCATCCTGAACTAAAAGCTTGTAAACACTCTTATCATCCCCTGCGATCAACAATGAAGAGAACAAACAGGTCGCCCGCTGTGCGTTACGGATTCACGGGAATTAAAAACTTCAAAAATGAGCACATGGTGATTAAACAACAGGAAAAAATCCTGGACAAATAAAAATCCTCAATGCAACAGAATGAAAATACTGGGGTGCTGCATTACAAAACACACGCCGAGAGACACGGCGTCACGTGACACAGTGCAGATTCAGAGACGGCTTGTGTTTTTCTGGGACAAACCTCAGGGGAACACAAAAAAACCTGCAATCATTTGGAGCAGCCGCTATCTCTCAGCCTCTCCGCTACTCCCTCGCCTGTTTCTCTGTGTACAACAGAGTCTATGTCATCTTACGGTCCTTTGTATCGCAGCACTGCTCAGAACTGAGGATCTGGAGCCACCGCCAACACTACAACTGCTGCGCAAATTAAAAAACTCCTCATGTGCAGCGTCCTCTCACTTTCACTCTGACTGTGCGACAATCGTTATCTTCCGAAAAGGTTACCAGTGTCAAGCGACGGCAACAAAAACTGGAGCTTGCATTTGCTGCATTTGCACGTCCGCGCTACACACGGCTCTTCTGTCTTTGTCCGAGCACGTGCAGCTCGGTCAGATAAGCTGCCTTAAAAAAAAACAACAACGGTGCAAACACTGATAGTTTAGGTCATAAACTGGCTCAGAATATCAATTTTTTTAACCAGTGGAAGACCTATTTAGAGAGGCGTCAGGTCTTATGGAGTCACTGTGGCACAAACTGGGAATCAAACCAGCGGCACATGACACTCAAAAAGAAGTGTCTCCTGATGCCAAAAGAAAGCTCCTGCATACTGGCTGGTCTGGTATTAGCCTACTTTCTCTTTGCTGCCAGACGGCATGTTACCTGCTGATGTCAAAATCGATTTAGTCTAAGCAGCTGAACCCTGGCGGCACTGAGAATAGCCTCCGCTCATCTCATTACCTGCAGCAAGACTTTACTTCAAACACTCTCTCCACTGCGCAACATGAGAGTAGCACTGATACAAAAGCTCACAGACAAAAGTATGAATTCTACGGTTTAACTGTAAAAGGATGCAAACATCATCAGTAGCTCGCAGCACAAATATTATATCGTCTAATGCCAAATGAATTAATCTGAAATGTTTTATGTTGTGTGTACATCCACAGCTACAACGCAGCTGCTGTAAGCTAAAGAGGGATGACGTTCTGTAGTGAAAATTCACTAACAATGTTAACACATAAACTCGGGGTCGACAGATTATCGGCCTGGCTGATTATTGGGGTCGATATTTGGCAATTTGAGTATTATCTGTATCGGTATTTTATTTTCAGGATAATTTTTGGGTGCTTTTGGTCTGTTTTAGATAGGACAGCTTAAGCGTGAAAGAGGTAGAGAGGGGAAGACATGCAGAAAAGGGCCAAGGCCGGAATCGAACACACAGCCGCTGCAGCGAGGACGTAGTGTCTGTACATGGGGTGCCCGCTCTACACTCTGAGCTACTGGGCAACCCTGGTATTTTATTCTAATGATCGCCGATGAAAAATTCAATTAAAGTGCAGAGAAAGTGTCAGCCTGGAAGGAATTTTACTTTGTAAAACCTCAGGGAGTTTTTTTTACTTATTCAGTTGCTGGGAATTTTATGATGTATATGATGAGAAAAGTTTCAGTTTTGATTTAACATTTGTTAAAGGCATTTAAACAAAGTTTTGTGTTGATTAAATACTTCTTTGAGTAAAAGTAAGCACGCATTATCGAGAACATGTACTTAAAGTATTAAAAGTAAGAGTATACAATATTAAAAAGAATACTAATAATAATTTAGTCCTGTGGAATAAATTAAAAAATGACTGTGATGTTGATCAAAAATAGTTGCCAACAAATTCTCAGTCAGTCTGCAAACTGATTAATGGACTAATCGTTTCAGCTGTTCTATAAACTGTTGGGTCATTTCTAACAAAGTGTAACATTTTATAAATTCATCTTTATGTTAATCTATGCAAAAATCTGAATTATAGTGACTAATGCTGTCAGATAAATGACACGGTGGCAAGTATAAAGTGGCATGGCAAGAAAATACTCAAGCAAAGTACATTAAATTCGTACTAAAGTAGAGTACTTGATTAAATGTACTTCATAGTCCACCTCTGGGTAGCATGGAGGTGTTGAAAATAACATACATGTAAACTAGAGAAAGTCTGTGCATCACTGCACAGAGCAGTTGTTTTCTGAAGGCTGTCAGGGAGCATCTGAATGATTGATGAAATGAATTCAGTGCAGTGACTCTGCTGATCAGGCCAGTGATCGTCATTGATCCCTCTGTTTATATGCAGCACTGTGTAGCAGCTGATGGCAGGAAGGAGATTCGTCCTGCACACACAGCATCTTCACCAACATCATTTCTTACAGTCACATCAACCACAGCCGTCACTTTCACTGCTTCTCTGATGACGACCACAACTCACTCTCAGTTCTCAGCATCAACGTTCACTCCCCACAAGCAAAAGCAGATTCTTGAGATCTTATTTCTGTGTGCATCTTATGCATAACAGACCATTAGCATCTACCAAGATACAAAACCAGCTTTGTGTGCGTGGAAGCAAATGTTTTCCCATGACCTGCAGCAGCCTTGTATCAAAAAGCTTGTCCGTGATCATCCTCTCACCTCTTTGGTCCTCTCCAGCTCGTTGTGCAGCGCCTGTTTCGAGATCTCCACCTCGATGATCTTCTGTCTGAGCAGCTCGTTCTCGTCCTCGGCCCTGCTGCGTTTGTCCTCCACGCTCTCCAGCTCGTTGTGCAAACGCACCGACACATCTTTGGCCACCTGAGATCACAGGGACAGAAACGGTGAAGGACAAACACATGCAGTTCAAACAGACAATAAAAATAAGTTTATGAATATTTGATGACACGTGCCTCACCACATTTATGCACTAATATGTGGCCTCATGAACACCAACACGCATTCATGCACACCAAGTTAGACCGATATATCATGCAGATGTCTGCGCCAAAACCAGGATGTCACACACATTCATGTATTTGTGTTGATTCACCATGTTAGAAACATATGCTGCCGCAAACTGATTTCATATTTGTGGCACTGGACCGTGCATTAGGAGCACTGTTGGAATATCTATATCATCAGGTTATGCGTTGGACCACATTTTCATAGCACAGAGCGTATTCAGAAAGTGAGGCACAGTAAGAACGAAACTTAATCATTAAGAGTCTAAAAGTTCACATTCACTCTCCTCTGAAGCAGCTGCTACTCTTATCCATCGATCTGACCTGATCAGCTGTGACCAGACTGATCAATAACCCACCCCCCAACTCAAACCCCTAAAACTCATGACGAGCTACACCTGCGTTGCGTTCACAGACCCGCAAAAATATCCGTATTTACAAGGCAAACAAAATGAGCAAAAGCACACAAGTTTTTAAAAAAGTCGCATAAAGTTTCTGATTCTTTGAGCAACACTGTTAAAACATCTATGATTGAATAGCTTTGGAATTTGAGCTGTTAACTGGTTAAAACTTTTGGAGATGCCACCTTACTATTTTTGATGTTTTATGGACTATGGGATACATCCCTAAACCACAACAGAATAATCAGTAAAAAAATAACTTAACTGCAGCCCTAAATCACCCGGAATGAAAATATATCTCAGTATTTTTATTAATCTAATTCCCACTTGGATTTATTGTAAATCGATTATTCATTTAGTGTGATACTGTTTCCCATAGTTCAGCCAGCACTTAAAAGGTGCTGTGGGCCACTACTTAAAGAAACTTTTAAATCAGTTAAAAAATATATTTATTTCATTAGTCTGGGTTCAGTGGAGAGCTTTAACGTCTTTAAGAGGCTGTTTTTAAAAGCTTTACCAGTTTGCAATGATAAGATTCTGGGGAAATACTTGCAAAATTGTAGCATGAAAGTTGCTGAATTTAAAAACACTGAATAAAAGCACAGTAAGTAGTTGTCTATGGAGGACAATAGATGCCCAAATTAAATATAAATTAAAAATAATATGCAATTAAATGCACCAAAAACATTATTAAAAATAAATCTAGGAGATAACTGACTGAATTTAAGTCACATCCGCCCTTATTTTCATAATGAAGAAGAAACACAAAAAAGAACATTACACAGAAATAATAAGTTTAGGGTTATACATGGGGGGAAATGTATGCGTAAAGTTATATCAAAATAAATAAATACATTAAAAAACTTAAAAATAAATATATTAATTTAAAAACAAGTAAAAATGTATGCAAAAATATATTAATAGGGGGATTAATACAAAGGTAAATATCAAGGAAGCAACATTTAAACAGAAATATAAATACAAGTGCCACTTTATCAAGTAATGCCTAATGCCTAATATAATTTTTGGTACATTTAATGGCACATTAATTTATCGAGTCATTTATCTATTTTTTGGCAGCTTTTGTCAAATGTACTTGGCAGCGGTGGCTGGTCCAAACATAAACACAGACACTGACGCGCTCTCACAAACCTTCAAGTCCTGTTCCAGGCTTCGGAGCAGCTCGCCGTCCACGTGGCCGGTCTGTGCGACCCGAAGGCTCTTCTGCTCCGCCTTTCGCAGGCGGTACTGGAGGATGCGGCAGTTCTTGTTGGAGCGGTCCAGTTCCCTCCGCAGCTCCTGCAGCTGGTAGACCTCCTCCTCCAGGTAGCTGTCTCGCACCTCCTCCATCTCCGCTCGCAGCTCGTCCACTTCATCCTGGAGGACACACAGATGAATGCAAAGTTAAAACCTTACGACCGACTCCACACTACGATAATCGATAATAACGATCACATCCAACACCAGTGAATGCTTTTTGTTCTTTTTTTTCACATCAACTGAAGTTGTCTTTCTGCACTTCAAATAGTGCTGACTCTCATTAATCATTCTGCTTTGCAAACAGCAGCGAATACTTTTAAGTCTTCTGTGTGTAAATTTCAAAGATAATGACTCGGGTTTGTGTTTACAAGAAATAAATACTCCTGCTGGTACAAAGGAGACATACTGTTTAGTGTGTCCAAAATCTTTGGATTTGTGAAGCAGTTTTGGATGAAAAAAAGGACTTAAAGGCACAGTTCCCCCAAAAATCCTGATAATTTATAAGCCTCACTGACAATGACTTTACGTTAATGTACTTCAAACAGTAAACAGTGGGGGTGAGAATCACCAGAGGCCCCACGATAGGATATTATAACTACACTTAAGTCACAATGCAATAATTTTGCGATTTTAAACGTTTTGTAATACGCTGATTATTGTACCAGCATACATTGCAATATCATAAAATGTGATTTATTACCTTTTTTGCAAATCCCCAAAGGAAAACTTTGTCAACATCTGAAAAAGCTATTGATTCTATTCATCTAGGAGGCTACCAAATGTTTAATTTATATTTGCAATATTACTAATTTATATAATAAAAATGTACACTTGGTGTCTGTGCATTGATACAATATTTGCACACAAAATATTACAATACTATGCTATGTCGATAGTTTTTTCATACCTCTTATGAACAGGAAATTACAGTTTACAGCTTGCTTTAACACTAATATATACATTTTCAATAACAGCAGAAGGACTTTTCAGAGGAACATTTTTCTAATCCAACAACATGACTTCTAAGAAACGTATGCATTTCAGGTGTACAGTTTATTAAAAAAGACGACGCATTTTGTAGATTATACTTTCATAGGATTACATACGAGTTCCAGTAATGTAAGTACTCTTAGTGCTGATGATGTAACATCACTAGTTGGCTCGAAGCATCTTTTCTCTCGGACTGGATATATTCATACTATCCTTGTCCTATCAACATGAAACAGCGCGACCTTGATGGACGTAAAAAAGGGGAGATTTATCTGCAGTACAACGGTAGTTTGCTTGGTAACCTCGAGGGTCTCTGTTTGCCTCCATCCTGACGAGTCCGTTTGCTCAGCAGATTTCCCCCGGGGACGGATATTGAAAGGATTTGACTGGCACCTGATGAAAAGACAATTGCAAGCTGAAGGGAGGGAGTGTCAATTAATGAAAGCTACATCTATCCTCGTTTAAAAAAGCACAGGGCCCATTGTTATCCGAGGAGGGCCCCAGAGGAAGGAGCTAATGACCTCACGCAGGGTCGGACCAATCGATGACCAGGTTAAAAGCAGAGCGGCATCCTGGGAGCAAATATATTTAGAGAACGTCATTAATGTTTAGGGAGAGAGTTTATACTGAGTCATCATCAGCACTTAGTCGTCTCTTTAACGGTGTTCAGTGAGGGTGTCTTTACTTAGCAGAGGATGTGATTGATTAATCGACTGTAGGAAATGTCAAAAATAATGCACAACTAGAAATCCTGCCTTACAGCTGCATGCCTCCGAGAACCAATCAAGTCATAAATTTACAGATTATCTTTGTTCAGAGGAGGCAGAGAGAAGACACCCATAATCAGAGTAAAACGTTTGCCTAATATTTAAAAATATCTCAATAGACTTATTCTGCCCTTGAAATATTCATTTCTTTTCTATAATTATTTAAATCAAGAATCTTTAGTTAAGTTGGATGCTCTCTACTATGCTCTGTCATTTATTTTTTTGCAGTATGTGCTTTACTTTAACAGTTATTGTTTGTTTTTACTTTGGATTTGTATATTTAATTTATTTTGGAGACATGATTAAACTAGAATTACTGCCTGAAGATTGTATCCCTTTGCGCAGCCGTCAAGTTGCACTTACAGTTTACATCCACGTCTGTGAAAACGCGGATGCTTCACACACATCGTCCCCCCGGCAGCACACAAGATCTACAGTGTTTCTGCAGAACATTAGGATGCCACAGTGAGGTTGACCTTTGACCTTTTGGATACAAAATGTTATCCCTTCATTATTATTTCCTAATAGGGGTTTTGTGGAAATTTTGTGTATAAATTCTTAAGTTATGGCCAAAAGCATGTTATGTGAGATCACAGTGACCTTTGACTACTAAACTCTAAATGGTTCGTCCTTGAGTCCGAGTGGACGTTTGTGCCAAAATTAGGAAACTCCCTCAAGGCCTTCTTGAGATACCTCGTTCATTAGAACAACCTTAACTTTCGACCACCAAATTCTAATAAGTTCATCATTGAATCCATGTGGAAATTTGTGCCAAATTTGAAGAAATTCCCTCAAGCATTTTGAAATATCACGTTCACTAACAGACGGACAGAAAACCCAAAAACATAACATCCACTTTTTGAAAACACGCTCACCAGTGAAAGTAAAACACAACCCCACATTCACTGTCATTTGGCGTTTCGTCTCTATATTGTGTTTTTTCTGCTTCAGTTTTTTTTAAGCCCCAACCTCACCATAGTGCTGTGGGGGTACGTGGCCCGAGGATGTCCCAGTCACAGAATTTTTTTTAAAGTGTATATCTTTAATAATTTTCAAGGAAAAATGACAAAAATTAGATGGTTTCTGCTTCTTAAATGTGATATTTTGCTACTTTTCTAATTATTGTTATATGTATTTATTGTTATATTTGATGGGAAAATAAATGTTTTGTGCTTATGACTCTTTTTCCAAAAAAAAAAACAGATCTCACCAATGAGTGCTGGAAACTAACAAGGAACACTTTTACAATTTTCTGACCATTTACAGACATTATTGAGTATGACATATTTAAATGTTTTGTTCTGTACAATAAACAATCCAAAAACAAAATGTATTTGTAGTTAACAATAATATTAAATAAGGAAAAGCTGAAAATATGGCAGTGAAATGTTTAGCATTTTAGTTTGAAAAATGACTCAAATTGATTAAATGATGAATAGTGAATAGTTGGTGGTTAATTTTCTGTCAATGCACAATAAATTAATGGACCAGTCATTGCAGCTCTAAAAGAAATTGTTAGTTGCAGCCCCAAAAATCTTGGTTTTGTGCAGTTATGTAAACACAATAACATAAATCCCCTTCACAACCACATCTTTTCTTTCCCTTTTCCCCTCATGCAAAAGAAGCAAAAATACATATATAATCTAAAAAACTGCAACAAAATTAATGTGATAAACATGTTTTTCCAGGAGCAGTGGCTGCAGCAGTGGCGGGGACTCCCAGACATTTTGGGGCAATAGGGGGGAGGGTGAGCCAGAGGAGTTCACCTCAGAGTCCCAGCTGGCAGCCTGACAGCCAGGCAGGAGGGCGTTTGAACCCCACACACACGGGACATCTGACTGTTATCAAGTCCTGTGGGATAAAGCCATTACAGCCCGAGCCAGTAAAGCTGATTAACTCTCTTGTGTTTGCACCGAGCCAGAGAGAGACACAGACATGCGTGATCAAGTTTGAAATAATACTCGGAGTGACATGCAAATAAACCTGTCTCCCAGCTGAAAAAAAAGAAAAAAACTGCAAGATTGTTTGCCGCATTATCTGTTTGCCTCCCCTCCCCAACTTATGGGGATAGCCTACTTAAAACAAGAGGGGGAGGGGGATCCTGCATGAAATCAAGAACCAGCTTCATGCAATGTGTAAATAAAACATTTATTTAAAAAGACACTGCTCACATCAGTCAAAGGAGATGATCTCTGCATAACAGATGCATCAAGAAATGGGACAAAATAACAGTGTTTTTGTCAAAATAGACTTTCTGACTTGACAGCAACAGTATTAATAAAGAAAAAGGTCTCTAAAAGACATGCCAACCTCAAAACCATAACACCTCCATCCACAGTTATAGTCGGTATGAAGGCATAAAAATGTTCATCACAATAAGACACGACCCAAGATGCTGTCTTCATATAGTTTGTTGTTACCAACCAACAATCCAAAACTCAAAAAGAATCAATTTTCTGTTAAATGTGACAAAGAAATGCAGCAAATTCACATCTGAGAAACTGGTCTCTGAAAAATGAATATCTGCCTGACTGACAGTTATTTATCAAAATATAAAGACATTTTAACATGGAGATGATCTCCCAGATGCAACAAGAAAGGGGACAAAATGTTGAGTCTTTCTGTCAAATAACAGACTTTTTTGACTTGACGGCAACAATATTAAAGAAAAAGAAAGTCTAACAGACGTGCCAGGGTGAAGCCATTATCAATAAAACTCCCATCAATAAAGGTCAGACCCACAGGGAAGCCCGGGAAGGGTAAAAAAGACGACATGATGGATGGAGAGTCGACACAGGGGCATCACGGGGATGACAGCTGGGCATTAAAGGACACGCATGGAGATTTTTAAATAATTTAAAACGTTTAGATGATGCTTTCAATTAGAGAGCAGGTGGAAGTTGCTCAAGGATGCTTATAAAACAGGTGACGATGGGGATTGGACCCGAGATTGTCCTAGAAACGGACAGTTTTGGGTCCTCTTTGAGGAACAGCTGGACTGGAGATTAAATGCGAAAAAATGGTGTATTTTAAAGTGTAGATTTTGAATGAGGTGTTCATATAATGCAACTAGGGATGATAATTAATCGACAACTGTTGAGAATTTAATCAAACGTGAAATTTAATCAATCAATGCATAGGCTGTGCAATACTGTCATAATAAATATGCTGCAGTGAGTTTAGACGAGGAAAAAAGCACTTGGCATTGTTAGAAGCTGTTATGTTTTTCTCAAATAGCATTTAATTATTTTCACCAATGATCGTGTAAGTAAAGTGATTATAATCTGCAACCCTTAATGCAACAAATAGCAGCCACGTTTTGCTGCTCTGTAACTTGCTGAGATAACACGGTCCTACCTTGAGGTAGTCGTTTTCGGATCTCAAATCCTCCACCTCCCGCAGCAGCTCCTCCTCGGTTACATCCTTGGTGCCTGGCAGTCTGAAATGTGCGCCTGATGAGGGTTTCTCCAGCTTGTGTTTCTCTCCGTGCGCCCCCGGAGCGAGCTGAGCCTGAGACATGCTTCCCTTGGCGGAGGAAGCCTCGGTTGTGCGCAACGGAGCAGCAGCAGCCGCTCCGGTCGCTTCTGCCCGCAGCGGATTATCGCCTCCCACCTGATCCCGGTCGCTGGAGCCGGTACCGGACTCGGCGTCACTACTAGCGGCCGGTGCCAGCCTCTGCTCGTCCGACAGCGGCTCGGACGGGCAGTCTGACAGATCTGAGCTGCTGTCGGTTTGGCTGACCCGGCCGAGAGGCGCTCCGGTCGGTACACGAATCGGGGATCCATGGCTGATTGGGCCCGGGGAGGCTAGTTTCCCCTTCTTGCCTTTGGCGAGGATCGGACTGCTGGTGCTGTCCGGTTTGATGCTGGCGGTTTTGGGCTCGGCTGCTGCGTGTTGGGGCGCCTTTGTGGGTTTTTTCGCCACAGAGGACTTACTTTTTGCCGTGGCTTGTTTCTCTTTGGCCGCGGGTGTGTTGCGTCTGGAGCTGCGGTTCGGATGGGCCAAGGGCACTGAGGCAGGCTGCTGCTGCTGCTGCTGCTGCTTGTGGAGTTTGGGGGATTTGGGTACGATGGCAGGTGGTTTGGTGGAGCGGGAGTGCACATCCTTGAGGAAAGGTCTGGCCGGGGAAGGCGCTCGGTTCAGTCTCTTCTTCTCCAACTGGTGGTTCTGCGGTTTGGTGTCGCTGCCAGAGCCATTGGAGCTCTCCATTATACACCGACACCGGCAGCAGGAGGGCGACGAAGCAAACGATCAATCCACAGCGCCGCGGAAAATCTCTGACATGCGACACCAGAAAAACAGCCAGGTTGCTCTACCTTCTTCCTTGTGGCGCTGGGGATGCGCATCATGCGCCGGTGCTTTTTCACTCCATCTCGTCTGCATTCACCAGGTTGTCATTGTGGTCCCCGCTGCCTGGAAGAAACGCTGCAACAGAAAAGGGATTACTGGGACGGATGGGATGACGGACAGGTTGCATCTGCAGACTCGTGAGGCTCAAGTTAGACAGAAAGGAGTCAGTCGGAGTCACAGCTCTCCTCCTGCAAACCGGGGCTCAATTTCTCAGATTTACACCCGGTGTTTGTGAGTGCTGGGGCCCCCCGTTTCTCGTACCCCTTCCCACTCCTTCCTATCTGACATGCAAGATCTGCAATCGCTGCGGTGTGAGCCTCGACGCCCGTGATTTTCTGCGGGGCGCATGCGCTGCTGCCTCTCGAGCACCCAAGCACACCCCCTGTTTTCTCGAGGACCAGGCGGGACCAGGTCTGACACGCTTTGGTGCGCATGCCCTAATGACACACACTCTATTGGCTAATGAACACCTTCACGTGCGGCGCAAAGAAGGATTCAGGAGGCACAATACTCACCTTTCCTCGTGGACAACCTTAATTTAATTCAAGAGTTAATAAGAGTTATGAGATCCAGGGCTTTTTCATTTTTCAATTTATCATGCATTGAATACATTTGTTATAAAACTGTTAAATATATGTGTATATATATAATATTGTTGTTAAACTGTTTTTTTACTTTCCAGATTATTGTTAAAAATGTATTTTTATTTCATTTTTTAATATAAAATGTATTGAATAAAGTTGTTATAAAACTGTTTTTCACTTTCCGCATTATGAATTGCAATGAGAAAAATACTAGTCGTTGTTAGGAATTAATATTGAGTACAGAATACTTCATGAATGCTATCATTGATTTATTTTATTCAAAATTAATTTTTATTATATCATTTATTTAAAATTTATTGAACAAATTTGGTATAAAACAAAGTTTTTTAATTTTCCAAAATAATTAGGAATTATTGTCAGAAAATACCTAGTTGTTTAATATTGAGTACAGAATACCTCATACATACTATCATTAAAAAATTGATTAGAATTAATTTTATTTTTTATTTATAATTTACTGAATAAATTCATTGTTATGTTACTGTTTTTTACTGTCTAGATTAATTATGAACTGTGGTGAGAAAAATATAGAGTACACTATACTTAACAAATGCTATGATTAAAAATGTATTAATGAGAGTTGTAAAATTAGTTACATGTATGTTATTATGTCAACATATGTTGTGAAATGTAACTAAGTACATCTATTCAAGTACAAGAATCAATGGAACAACAGGTTATTCGACCCAGTTTTTCTTTTCTTTCTCTCTTTTTTTTAAAGCCTATTCTTAATTTTGGAAAAAAACCACAAAAAACCATATATATCAGATATGGGGCTATTTATAAAACATTCAGGGCTGAGATCTCAGGTGCCAAGGCCTAAAAACACCACTGTGTTTTAATATTTTATATAACACCTTTATAAAAACAAGAGTTTACTGAGTGCTTTGACAAGCAAAGAAAAAACAGAAATGCGTCCAGCCACTTACCGTTGAAGCTGACGCTGCGGATGTACTTGGGCAGTTTCTTCCCTCCTTCCGGATCCATTTCGGGGCAGATGCTGGAGTTTTCGGGACACAGGTCCCTCTGCGTGTTGCGATACGGCCCTGACCTGAGACACACACACAGAGGACAGGTATCATTTACAGGGAAAATTCACACTCGTCACATTTATTCCTTTCAAACACATTTTAAAACATTTTTTCCTCATTCCTATGAAACTACTGTAGAACAATGACAGCAAGTTTTGACATGAAAGTAAAACCCCCAACACCCCCAACACCCATGACAAAACAGTGACAAAAAGTTAAAACTGAAACAAAGAGTGGAAATAAACTGTCATTTAAAACGTCCCAGTCGAGCCGGTTTGCTGCCACAATGACCTGAAAACAGCGACTGACACCCTGAACTATGACCTCTGCACGTCTGCCACCTGCAGAGGCTGCAGAGACGCTCGCTGTCCTCGTCATTTACAGACCAAACCATGTAAAAATCATGCAAATACAATAACTGTCCCTCAAGGCTTACTTCCTGATGCCAACCGGAAAAGTTTTGCGCGGACCTCTGATAACTTTGAGAATGGACACACCACATTTGAAGTCGACTTCCGAGCGAAGGCCCTCTTGAAACTGAAGGAATTATTATTATAAGGGCCGGGCCCCGACCGGTGCGAGGACCCTGTGAGGACCCTCTTGGACCGCTTCAAGAGGGCCTTCGCTGCTCGGGCCCTAAATAAAACTTAATCCACAGGATGAAAAGAATCTTCTTTAAAAGGTATACTTCACTTTGGCAGGTTTTATTTCTGTAATATTTTTTAGCACAAAAAATGTTGATATATTGATAGCATTAAAACTGACCTTTCCATTTTTAAAGATACAAATAAAGTTTTTGCAGAGAAGAAACACTGAACAGGTGAGAGAACCGGGACAGACAGACGACATCGCTCAAAGCTGCAAAATCACATTTGCAGTACAATTATGAAAGAAGACTTCACAAGTAAATTTTCAGTTGTATTTCTGTTTTTCCAAAATGACCACAAATAGAAGTCCACACTTGGATAGTGAAGCCTGACAGTCTCCTGTTGTTAATGTTGGATTGTTTGTGTTTGTGTGTGTGTGTGTGTGTGTGTACTGAAACATTTCCTCCCACCCATGTACGAGACCATTAAAATATCAAATTTTTCACCTGATAAGTCTGCAAAGTTTTCAGTTTTTGAATATGATAAAGCCCTCAAAAAGGCAATCTATTAGAGAAAATAATAATATTTCCTTCAGTTTCAAGACTGAAGGTCAGTGCTCGAGCCCTCATGAAATGACAACATAAACAGGAAATAAATAAATAAAAAGAAGACAGCCTCGTCTCTTCAGGCAGGCCGGTCCAAAGCCGAGGAACCCTGCCGGCAAAAGCACGATCGTCTTTAGATTTCAGCCTCGACTTTCGAACGGCCAGAAGGATCTAAGGTTATGAGCTCGCTCATATGAGGTCAACGTTCCTGCTATGTAGCCTGAGGCCAGACCCAGAG
The DNA here is from genome assembly GCF_008729295.1 of Plectropomus leopardus. Lineage (NCBI taxonomy): Eukaryota > Metazoa > Chordata > Actinopteri > Perciformes > Serranidae > Plectropomus > Plectropomus leopardus. The sequence goes on along the minus strand of NC_056474.1, from coordinate 4,492,002 downwards.
AAGATTTTAAAGTGATCAGTTAAACCTTGAAATCAATTTGAAAATGAACAGGAAGCCAAAGGAGAGAAGCCAGGATTGGGCTGACGTGATAAGAGGAGATTTCAATCAGTTGAACCTTTGAAGTTAAATAAATGCCATTTAAATTTCTGTGTTCCTGGAATCAACTCACGGTCCCCTGAGACGACACACACGCACGCACGCACGCACGCACGCACGCACGCACGCACGCACGCACGCACGCACGCACACAGTCAGAAAATGAAATCCAAACCATAATCTGGTAATAAATATAGATATCTTTAATTGCATTTAATTAGTTCAAGAATGCCACAAGTTATAAATACCACAAATCCGCTTTAGACATGCCAAAATGTTTGACTTTTAACAGGTTTAATACAAAGTACAGTCTTTCATCTCAAAGGATACACATTTCAAATAAAAGCGTTTCTTAAAATGTATATTTAAAACACTTAGTATAAGGCTATTAAAACAAAGACCACAGGGTTAGTGCCAAATGCTGAAAGTCGGGGGGGGGGGACAAATTAAATGTTTCATTCAACAAAACACAAACAAAGTTTGTCATTTCAAAACACAAGTGCTAAAATTCGCTAAGTGAACTTGTCTGGTGGTTTGCCGATGTTGTTGCGATGTGCTTGTATGTCAGTGACTGTCTTGTTTGTTTTGGAGTGAAACGATTCATTTGTTAAGAGTTTATAATGTGCCAGTTTAAGCCCACAGAAGCTTTATTTTAAACTTCCACAAAAAGTAAAAGTGACCAAGAGCAAGTCAGTTGGGTCGTTTTTAATCAGGTCCTTTGAATGGGCTCATCCTTCGTCACCCGCAGACTTTTTCTTCAACAAACAAAAACAAAACAAACAACTCACAGTTAGAATATTGCATTAATTTAGCAAAAAGAAAAGACGGAATAATTAAATGGTCAATAATGTTTATGGGCCTAACATGCATAGCCGTTTTGAATACCGGTCTGTAACAAACTTCCAAATCAAAAATGATAAACTGCTGACCTCCTCTAATAAAACACAAACATCCCCTTCGATTTGATATGAAGACGTTTTGTTTTTGAAATAAATTTGTAGTGAAACTCAAATCAAGTCTGCGACAAAAGCCTGTCAAAATGAGCAGATATGAGCCGATCAAAGTTTCCTGAGTCCTTCAAATACTAAACAAACCATCCGGCACTTTTAACCCCAAAAGAAAGAATCAAAAATCTCTAGGCTGTGTCTGGATTCAGAGGAAAAACAAATACACTTATAGACAATATTAGTAACAAAAACAAAGGCTAAAACCGTGTGTGTGTGTGTGTGTGCGCGCGCAAGCTGCTTACTGTCTCCTCTAAAAGACCAGCAACACACATGGAAACTACATTACCCATCTCTCCTTGCATCTCCACCCCACTTTAAAGAGATCGTTCGGTGGCGGTATGGGGCACTAATCATCGTCAGTATTACGTACAGTACTTGGTGTCCAACATGGACACTAAGAAAGTACTGCTGTGGATGGGCAGCAACAAAATTTATTTTAGCCACCTAAAAAAAAATCAATATTAGTTTAAGTGTACGCTATATTTGAGACTGTTTTTTACCGCTTCAACAGCCTGGTTAAACGGCAAAGTCACATCAGCGCTCTCATCAAAGCCACCAGACTCCAGAGAAAACCAGCGATTTAACGTGAATGACATGAATTACTGAACACGTAAGCTTCTGGGCTACTGATCAGTTGTTTAGTTTGTGTTATTGTGAGACTGTAGTGAATCCAAACTAATCATTTTAAATGTTATATAATGACACTAACTTACTAAATGATTGAAGCAGCAGAAGAGCCGCAGCTCGTGTTCAGTGATGTCAGATCACGATTTTTCTCAGCGGAGTCTGACTTTGAAGAGAGCGATAAAACGGCTTCATTTTTCTGTTGGACACCACTGACCAAACATGCATGTGGGAGCGTGAACGTGTGTACGTGTGAGTAGCAGTAATTAATAACATTAAACTTAACCCATTGTGCAAAACTCACCTAAAATGCATCCAAACCCCAACAGACCATGCCTTTTTTAAAAAATTTTTTTCTTTCTGTCTAACTTTTCCCTCGTCTTATTCCTTATTATTGTTTTTTCTTCTCTTTTCCTCACAGTCCCGTGTTGCTTGTCTGTGCCCTTTTGTGTTTGTTAATCAGTAATATTTGTACATCTATTTTTGCCTTTTGTTTGTTTGTTTTTGTATTAAATATGCTCATATTCTCAGCAAGTGTATGCATTAATTGGTGAAAAAAAAATCACAGTCTGACATTAACATAAAGCAATGAAAGTTTGACTGATATCTTTTTTTTGTTTTATTTTTAGGTGGCTGAAACACCAGCTGACTCCTCCACAACAGCACACTGCTGAGCTTTCGTGTGTTTTTCCAAACTGGCCAGGTGACATCTAATGTTTGTAATAAACTGTCCGTGTTTAAGAACCTCAGACAACCCCGCTTCATTAAATCTGAACTGTCCCTTTAACGAGGTGTGGAGACGTTCAGAGCGACTTAAACGGCAACACTAATCTTCACTAAACTAAAAGCCGTGTACTTTCTGTTTCCTGCGTGTCAGCTTAACTAAGATGGATTGTAGTGCAAAACATTACAATTTATACAAACGTGAAACGAGCCTTTCCGGCCACTTTAACACTTTAAGGCAAAGAAATACAAACTGATATGATCCACCACCACACAACCGCCTACTGCCGGCCGCAAAAACCTGCGCCGTGTCCAGTCATAACAGCAACACTCCATATTTACACCATGTGCTTTTGTTTACCTCAAGTCAACTCGTCACTTGGTAATAATACCAATTAATATAAAACTACTGTACCTAGATCCAGAATTTAAACAAAGCGGAAGAGACGTGAGATATTTTTATCCCTTTTCTAGATAATTCAGATACCAGACCCTCTGACAATGTCAAACTTAGTGTGCAGTATGTGTGTAAAAGAAAACAGGAAGCTCAATTATCACCCTCTGTGTGAAATGTGCAACTGCTACCAGAGGGCTCCCTACCTCCAAGGCACCTGCGGGGCACAGCTAGCCTAACGGTCCGAGGAATGAGGTAGTCTGGGTCAAGTGTAGACAGAGGGGGGTGGTAGGAAGTGGGTGATTCACCAGGCCTAAGTGTTAGTGTCGTTCATGTCATAGTGTACGCTTACGAAACGGGGGGAAGATAATACTGGTTGTAGAGAGTCCATGCATCTTACATCAGCAGTCTGCGAATGCAAACTGCTGCTGTTTGCTGCCCCCTGGTGGCCAGATTGGTGCTCTGCATGTGTGCATGTATGTGTGTGTGTGTGTGTGTGTGTGTGTGTGTGTGTGTAGGATGGGAGACCACTCTGACTCTCAGCAACAGCGCATGCGTGGAGGCGGCAACTCCGGAGGCACTTCCGGTTCAGGCTGCAGAGACAGGACGCTGTTGGAAAGCTCACTGTTGGGAACTTCCAGAGGCATCTGTGGCGAGAGGAGGAAGAGGACGAGTCAGGAAACAAACGGTTAACGGAGCGAATATTTAGGCGGTGTGCTGAAATTGACATCCACAATCAGGGGCGTCGAGGAGCCGCGCTTTAAAGAGCAAAAGAATCACAACATTTTTAAGATATTTCTGTGACTGGTTAAGGTTTATGAAATAGAGAAATGCTCTATAAAAATATTTTTAAAAAAGGGAAGGAAGCTTTTAAATTCAGGTTTCAAACACTGAACAACTCAGGCAGAACAAGAGCCACAAAAAACAGTGTGTACAAAGAAAAACACTATATTTTACTGTAATGTTATTTGATGGAAATTACAAAATGCTGGTTCACAGAGTGAAATTAAAGACAATGCTGTATCGACTCATCTGGATATTATTACACTACTGTACTACTGACAGCAGTTTTTCAAGTCCCAAAAATACCAGAAAGACACTGTTAACAAAAGCCCAAACAATAAATGAGTCAGCTAATATCATCAGCTGTACAATCCCTCCGTCGCACTTTTGTACATACATTTTGTTTTCTTCATATTCTATTTTTTTATTCTATATATTTAAATTGCTTCAATATTTGTTCTTATGTCCTCTTCTATTTAAATTCACTATTTTTATTCTTCTGTTATTTTAATTGTTGTGTCACATTCCTTATATGTAAATGTAAAAATGCCAAAGAATCATTTGCAGTAATTTAGAAACTGAAGTATTTAAGTCACTTTTTCAAATATAAAATGTCCTGTTCTGCAAATTCTTTAACGTCCAAAATCCAGAAAATTCTTCATGAACATGTTTGTTGAATGTTATGCTTTTACATTAAAAATAATCAAAGAATTCATTCTTTAGCAGATTTTTGGTAAAGATTTACTGATAACACACCCACCTTGCTGAGGATGTCATCCACTAGCTTCAGGAAGATCTCGTCAACATTAAAATTATCCTTGGCACTAGCTTCGCAGAAACGCATTCCACTTATTCGGGATGAAAACTGCAACGCAAACACAGAAAAATCAGCTGAGAACAACTGAATCCTTTCACAGAAACTTAACTAAGCTGAACATAACTGGAAACCTCCTGAAGAAGCCTGCTGTCTTTTAATTCAGTCGAATTTTGGATAAACTTGCTGCTACATTACACGTAATTGCAGTTTCTCAACGACAATCCACAACTCGCTTAAATTTCAAAATGTTCTGCTCATAATACCAATATCTCTACTGTTCTGCGTCCTCTTTAGTTTCCTCATCTGTTCACATGCAAAGAAACAGCAGACGTGGTTTGGTCACATGATGGTGTACGGGAGCAGTTTTGGGTGAAACTCACCCTCTCTCCTTGCTGTCTGGAGATGACACGATCAGACTCGCAGTCCAGCTTGTTCCCGACCAGCAGAAGCTCTGCCTCCTCTGAGGCGTACTGACGCAGAACAGAAAGAGGAGGAGACGTGTCAGGACATCTTTAGCCCCCAATAAAATGCAGAAGTAAAGCCTGTAGTTCAGCATGAGGAGCCAGCAAAGCTCTGACGCACGGCGAAAAATGTGTCATCCGGCAGAGTTTCACTGGAGGTTCATCTACACACACCGCTCACACTGTTAGAAGATCCTTTATTAGTCCACAGGGGGGAAATTCACAATTTCACAGCAGCTATGAGGTACGAAGAAATATAAGCAAAAGAATAGCAAAAAAATGATTACACATATAAAATTAATAAAATATTAAAAATGTTAGATCATAAAAAACAAGGTGCAAAAACAGTAATATAAATAAAATAAAATTACAATGTGCCAACAAAAACGATCTAGAAAAAAATATAAATATACAAGAAAATATGTAAACTAATTGCACATTCAGATAATTGCAAAAAAAAAAAAAAGGCAGGCGATAAATTGATGAAGTATCCCTTTAAATGCCAGATGCACAGCAGAGTTTTCTGACACGTCTGGGAAAAAATAAGGGCAGACGAACACACCTGAGGAGGACACACAAAAGGCAAATTTTCAGCTTGTTTACCTTGTCTATCATTTTCATCCATTTGGGGAGGTCGTCGAAGGTCTCCTGCTTTGTGATGTCATACACCAGCACGATTCCCTTGGCGCCTCTGTAGTACGCTGACGTGATGCTGTTGAACCTCTCCTGGCCAGCGGTGTCCCTGGAGGACATGACTGATAATTAAAGTCTGTGCAGGAACTTCTCTGAATACCAAACAGCTGAATGATCTGATCAAAAGGATTTTTTCAGTCATTAAAGGAATACTTCACCCAGCAAAAACACAATATGCACATCAACTACAATTGCGTGAATTGAAGTAAACGGGGGACGCGTTTAGAAACACCGAAACTTTATCTGAACATCGGCTCAAAACTCAACACAACGTGTTTAGTATCATGCAAGTCTGATTTTTCCAGTCGGACTTCAGAGCAAACATTCGTATCTGCAGGTGAAGTATTCCTGTAAAGATGACTACGACTAACAGGCGGATACTTTAAGAAAAACTAACATCAGGCAACAAAAGTGGACGAAGAATCAGCTTTGTGAGAAATCATAACTAATTAAATTTCACTGAATCATTAATACATTTTTCATTTTACTTTGAATGCTCTACAATACAAGTCGTCTCTCGGAGACATCATTCATTTTAAAATTTTAACTCCCACTCCGCGTGGGTTCAATCTGATACCTACATTATCATTAGACTCTCGCTAAAAAAAAAAAACTTTGAAGAGCTTTGTTCCTAAACAAGACGTCTACAATATCAGGAAAGAATAACATTCAATGTAAAACTATGTAACACTGTAATTTAACTCCCATTTAACATTTACAAGCAGTATATAAACATTTTATTAAATAGTTTACAACAAACTATAGGTATATATATATATATATATATATATATATATATATATATATATATATATATATATATATATATATATATATATATATATATATATATATATATATATATATATATTGTTAATTCATGTTTTTGTCAACAACTTTAACTCCTCCTGTGGGCACCCAAAAGTGGAGGCTAGTGTATTAGTAAATACTTGTACATATATATAATGTTAGATAATATATTAAAACTGCTGTAATAATGTCAAACACATCTACAGAAGAAAAAAATACTGCACATTAACACTTAAACTGTCCTTATATCTGCTTACAGCTATGCTTTTTTCCATCACCATTTATTAAATGTTTGTATACTGCTAATACTAAAAATATTATATTAACACAAAAAATGCAGCTATTATAGGTTGATCAATAAGAAGTACGGGCACTTGAAACTGAACTAAATAAATAAATGAATTCTACATTTTAACAATGTAAAAAGCAAAAATCTCTCCAAGCTTATGCTATGATTCAGCTGGTGATCTGTGTTAGCAGCAGGATGATGCAGACTGAGTGGCGCTCGCGCTGCAGAGTGACCGTACCTTCACACAGACCGTCTCTCCCGTTCCCGTTGTGAGTCACAGTCGGGCTTACGAGCAGGAGAGCGGACAGAGACACAGCAGCACAACGGCAGGGTTAGGTACGGCCGCGTGTGGCAGTGATGGAGCTTGATGTGAGCAGTTCAACGTGACAGACAAGACACACTGAGGACGGCCATCTTGAACGGACAGGTGACGGGGCGGGCAGGTGAACGGCGGAAAAATGGGAGGATGGGTGAGGTGTTAGTGAGCAGTCGCACACAGTCAACACAGTCACAACCTGTATGTGTGTGTGTGTGTGTGTATATATATATATATATATATATATATTATATATATATAATATATTATATATATATTATATATATAAATATATATAATATAATATTATTAATAAGAATTATTATTATTGCATATTTATTTTTATTAATAATATTTTATTTATTATTATTATTATTATTATTTATAGGTATTTTTCTCACTTATTTATTTATTTTTGCATTGTCTATTTATCTTTTCCCTTTTTTCTTTTTTTTCTCCACTTCCTTTAAAGATGTACACACAAATATACCCAAACATACGTGTACAATATGAATCCTGAACCTTTCACCTGCATGAACATGAATGTGTATGTGAGTCAAATATTTGTTTGTGTGTAATGTTCCTTTTTATACCTGTTAAAAACTCAATAAATATATATATTTAAAAAAAACACACAGTTGCATCCTTAGTCGGTACAAAATATTTCCTAAATCTAAAATGTAAGAAAAGGAGCAGTTCCTGGGCTCAAAAGTCAGCCTGGTCGAGGCGCTCTTTGGGCGGAGATATACTGGGATTAAACAGTCAAAAAGTCTTTCAGACTCCCTGACAAAGGTTTGTATGCTGAAACGCGTGGGGACGTTTTTAAGGTTCGTCATGACCTCGTCGCAGCACCAACGGCATCTTAACTTTTCAACAGAGTGCCTGAGTTTTCTTTTTGATTGTTAGTACAAAATATTTCCTAAATAAAATTTGTGGCATGATAATCAGTTTTTCCAGTCGCTGGACGGAAACATTAGATGATCTCAAGATGAAATTTGAGTCTAGTTAAAGTCACAAGACTCAAGTAGAAGCCTAACAGAATTAAAGTGCTGAAATAACATTATCTCTGTGACGCCGCTGGCGGTTTGTTTGAGCAATAAGACCGATGGATTTAAAGCCATGAATTACAGTACACATCTCCGATTTTTTATAACAACTTAAATATTATCTTAGAATAATGAGGTGAAACAAAAAGGGAATTCGGACCGATTGTCAAGTTACACTACACACTTCCTGTGACCAGCTACTATACAACTGACTATTCACTGACATTTTTAAGTTTTGTACATCAATGGTTAACTGCATGACACTCAGGCCACACTGCCTGTGTGAGCGCTACACGCACGTAGCAGAACCTATTACCTTTTTTGGACGCCTTTTTTAAACAGTTTAAACCATGCTTAGCTGCAGCACATCGAGAGAGTCTCATCTTTTTTGTGTGACACGAGTGGTTTTAAGCAAAAACAGTGGAAATGGTGTTTTATACCTACCTTTCACTTCAGTTTTAATGTTCATATCTGTCACAGACATTAAAAACTATAAATATTTACACTTAAACTCAACTTTAAACTCGACCCGTTTCTGTTTCAAAAAGCCTTCTGACGACTTTTCTTTCAACCAAATCTCTTCAGTTGTTAACGCGAGGCTTTTTATTGTGAAATATTTGCAGGAGCGTGTTGTTGACAATACAGTAGCATAACTCTGTGAAGGGTGTTCGCGCTAATGTCGGACTAGAACAATCAATCCTGCAGGCGTGTCAGATAAAAGCAGACAGAAAAAGCAGAGAAAGTATCACCTGAAAAACTGGATTTAGTGTCAGTCCTGGTTTATAGAAATACAAAGCAAATGTTCTAAATTGGGTGTACCCATATACCAGACGCCATTAATAATTGCAGTAATAATTTTTAGGGTTTCTTTCTCTCTGACTTGATTAGGCTGAGAAATGTGTTTAAAAAAAGACTACAAATGCAAATGTTTAAGTATCATGTGTGTTTTCACTTAAGCATCTACTACATACTTGATGAAGATTCTCAGTCGTCCGGGTCAATCGTTGATTTATACAGAGCTTAGAACTGCTATGTACTATAGTAAACTACACAATACAAATTAGGAGAAAAATACTAAACAACTGCAGTAGGTGACATAACCTGGAGTATAGTTATTAGCCACTTTAAAGAAAGACATGTTGAGTATGATCATGTGCTGCGTCACCTGAAGTTGAAAGTTACATTCTCACTGCAAACACAGGTTTTTAATATGAGACTCTGGATAAAAAAATCTTCCATGGCATGTTAATGGTTGACAAAACATGCAATGGTTATTTTCAGAAACTCTTACTTGCGCATGCATCCACAACAAAGCTGAGATGTAAGCCACCAGTAGTTTTCATGTTAGAGCAGTTTGCAGGATGACAGGACACACACAGGAAATGCACCATGCACTATTTTACCCAATTACTCACCAAATCTGTAGTCTGATCTTCTTCCCTTTCAGCTCCACTGTCTTGATTTTGAAGTCAACTCCTATGGAGGTAATCAAAAAAACACGTGCGGTCACATTCAAGCACAAGCATTTCCTGTGTTGCTTGGCAGGCAGGCAGGGGGGTGTGTGTGTGTGTGTGTGTGTGTATGTGTGTGTGTGTGTATGTCACTTTTACAAAGCAGTGCACAATTGTAGCGATGTTCTGAAATAACAAGAGATTTTGTGATTAGAAAACAAAACTTTCTGAGTGACTGTGAAACTGTTCACTCCCAATATTTAGTCTCTGCAATCAAAGGAAGGTGAGATTAGTGACACGCTGTGACACAGGAATGACAGGGCACAAAGTGGAGCCTGCCATAGCAGCTGCCTGTGTGCAACTATTTTGGGATTGGACACTGTGACTGTTGTTTTGGTCACAGGACTGTTTACCCAATTCCAGATACATCATGTAAGATTAAGTGAATTACTAGCAGCATTTATAATCATGCTGCAGCAATTTGTCACAGGGTACACTTATTTATATATACATATTTTTTAATGGGTTTAATGGGTTGATTAAAGTAATAATGTTAATAATATAAAGTCTTTTATAAAGAAATGTTGAATGTGTCAACTCTTGATAGAAATATGAGAAAGGGCAGTTCAGAGATGGCATTTACTCCCTCATGCCCTAATTTCAATAAACGAAACAGGCTCACCAGAAGTAAATTAAATTAACTATTTAGTGGACAGCTGCAGATGCTTTCCAAGTAGCATGTTACCAAGTCTCCTTCTTACTGTGTTGGGCTCTAAAATCCCTGTCAGACATCGCCTTTAAAAGCCAAAACCTGCTCCAGCCAGGAAAAACACCAGTCCAAGCCTAAAACCGTGTTTGTCTTGCTGCTTCATTGCAACATTGTTTATTTGCTAAGGCAGTTGCTAAAACAGTGTTTCGTTACAGTTAGCTTAAGTTAGCTAGCTGGTACGAGCACTATGACCTCTCTTCAGTCACATTAAACTGTTAAATCGGCTACAACGTGTTTTAAACGTCCAGTTAATGTTAGTTTAGGTGTATTTCATCCAGTAAGTAGACGGAGCCCTGCTAAACGCTGTCAATAAAAAGTTGAAAACAAGCGTCCCTCCTGTGCTCACCTACGGTCGACTTGCAGGCTTCGCAGAAAGTGTCGTCGGTAAATCTCTCCATGATGCTGGTTTTACCGACTCCCCTGGAGCCGATGATGATAATTTGCAGTTTGAAATCAGCGGGTCTGGGAGGCATCTTCCTGCGGCGCGACTGAGCTCCCAAAGCGGGAGACGAGTTCGCGGATCCCGCGCTGCCACCGGCGGCCCTCCGCGGAATGTCATACCTCGAATCCATCAGTAATCCCACATTTGTGATTAACAGAAAAACAGACAAACGCGCCTAAAGTGTCACACAAGCGAAACAATCTGCTATTTCCAACTTTCTTTCGCCTCGGAGGAAGTTTGGGAAAGTTTGTCTCGCGCCGACAGTTGTTGTTGTTCAGCCATTAAAGACCCGAGCCGTCGTGACGTCATTTATCACGTCACACCACGTTTCCGCTTCCGCTGATTATATATATATGATTTATTATTATTTTTTTTTCTAAAACAAAGATTTGTGGTTTGCAGAGATTTCAGAAATAAATGAGGAAAAAATAGATTTCTAAAGATTTTAATTTATAAACATTTAGGTTGAAAAAAGCCACAATGCAAAACATCTTTTCAATATTTTCACCATGTTCAGTTTAATCACTGAGGCAGATTTTTTTTGCCTAATTTTAAATATCTTATAATCTAAGATAAAAATCTTATAATCTAATAAATATTATAGACCCACCACCAATATTTAGCCTTAGCCTATATATATGTGAGTGTGTGTGTGTGTGTGTGTGTGTGTAGATATGTATATAGTAAGATTACAATACCATGTTTGGTGACTGGCTACTAATATTTTAAGTTACATAAAGACAGCAAAATGTTTTTACCAAACTTTTTTATTTTTAGTTTTTTGAAATGTTTCAGCTTTTCCTGAAATGTCTTTCATTTTTAATTTTTCCAGTTAAAGGGTTTGTTGCTGGTATGGGGGATTTGGGATGATTATTATCCAAATCGAGGGTTTTAGGATTTTATATTTATTATATTTGAAATAATATCAATGTAGAATAAATATCAATGTAGAATATATCAGGAAACTTGAGACCCACCTTTTAAGTGAACTTTACTTATTTATTTTTTTAAATTTATTTATTGACTATTTATTTATACATTGTATTATGCTTTACTACATGCATTATTATTTTATTATTTTTAACAATTTTAACTTTTGTTTGTTCTGTTCTCTGATTATTTATCATTTTATCAACTATCTAGATTATTCTATTTATTCTACTTTTTTTACTTTTTTAATTTATTTTACTGATTAATATGACGTTTATTTATTTTTATCTATAGGTTTTATCTTGCCTCTAGTGTTTTTCCTCACTTATGGTAGCGTTTCCTCCGTGATTTTCATGAAAAGTGTTTTAAAAATAAAGTCTAATGGATTGTTCAATAAAAAAAAAAAAATAAAATAAAATAAAATAAAATAAAATAAAATAAAATAAAATAAAATAAAATAAAATAAAATAAATAAAATAAAATAAAATAAAATAAAATAAAATAAAATAAAATAAAATAAAATAAAATAAAATAAAATAAAATAAATAAAATAAAATAAAATAAAATAAAATAAAATAAAATAAAATAAAATAAAATAAAATAAAATAAAATAAAATAAAAAATAAAATAAAATAAAATAAAATAAAATAAAATAAAATAAAATAAAATAAAATAAAATAAAATAAAATAAAATAAAATAAAATAAAATAAAATAAAATAAAATAAAATAAAATAAAATAAAATAAAATAAAATAAAATAAAATAAAATAAAATAAAATAAAATAAAAAAAATAAAATAAAATAAAATAAAATAAAATAAAATAAAATAAAATAAAATAAAATAAAAAATAAAATAAAATAAAATAAAATAAAATAAAATAAAATAAAATAAAATAAAATAAATAAAATAAAATAAAATAAAATAAAATAAAATAAAAATAAAATAAAATAAAATAAAATAAAATAAAATAAAATAAAATAAAATAAAATAAATAAAATAAAATAAAATAAAATAAAATAAATAAAATAAAATAAAATAAAATAAAATAAAATAAAATAAAATAAAATAAAATAAAATAAAATAAAATAAAATAAAATAAAATAAAATAAAATAAAATAAAATAAATAAAATAAAATAAAATAAAATAAAATAAAATAGATGAAGTAAAATAAAATAAATAAAACAATTGCCCGTTTTGGCTTAAAACTGTACCATAGTTCTGTCAAATATAGAAAGATTGGGTCATGCACATATTTTTAATCAAACTCCCTCTGCTCTTACAGTAATCTGCAGCCAGTGTTTCGCGCTAGTGTGTATTTTGTCTGCGGCGGCACCCGTAGCCTGCGACATCGGATGACGTTGCGCCTGAGGAGGAGTTCCTGCTAATCCAAACATCGACGAAATAACGTCCACAGCTATTCATCGATAACAGATTCATTACACCTCATCGAGTCAATCATCGGCATGGCTGCTCAGAAGATAAACGAAGCTCACGAGCACATAGCAAAAGCCGAAAAATGGTGAGTCACGATTAAAAATGTCCCCGGAAACAGCAGCTTGTTTCACTCATGTTAGCTAGCTGCAAAGGCCACTGTGGCATTTTTACCAAAGGTTATGCGAAATAAACTGGCAGTATTTTGCACCGTCAGTTAGTAATAGGTGGATTAAATAGGTAATTCAGGAGCCACATTAGTGTTTAGTTCAGTTATTTGTTAATAGACGGATCACGCAGCTGATTCTGCGTCGCTTCAGTCGTTTATAATTTGCTCATCATCATGTTTTTTGCAGCTTAAAGACAAGTCTGACAAAGTGGAAGCCTGATTTTGACAGTGCTGCGTCTGAATACGGCAAAGCAGGTAACCTAAAAATGATCATATACATTAATATCAGGTGATAATTTAGCAGATATCCCACATTTTTGTTGCTAACAAACCAGCTGTCGTTTTTTTTCAGCTGTTTGCTTCAAAAATGCGAAGCAGTACGAACAAGCAAAGGATGCTTACCTGAAAGAAGCTGAATATCACACAGAAAACAAGGCGTATCCTCTCTGTACTCTGTCCACATCTGCATGTCATTACACTGCTGTCTGTTTAGTGTTTCCTTAACTCGTCCTGCAGGCTTTTCCATGCTGCAAAGTAAGTATCCTGTGTCACAACTCACCTAAACCAACAGCAAACATTTAAAAAACAATTATTATTACTATAAACCCTGCTCCTTTTCCTCAGGGCTATTGAACAGGCAGGTATGATGATGAAGGTGAGTGCACTGACAGTTTAAACATATATAAAATGCAGATGAAGGGAAAGCGTCTGTGGCATGGTTGTGACTGCTGTGTTTGCGCTGCAACAGGAACAAAAGAAGATGCCAGAGGCCATCCAGTACATAGAGAAAGCCTGCATGATGTACATGGAGAACGGGACTCCTGACACGGCTGCCATGGCTCTGGACCGGGCTGGAAAGTAAAGAAATATCACCACAGATATACATCTGCACCTAAAGGAGCAGTGTGTAGGATTCGTAGGATTTAGTGGCATCTAGCAGCGAGGATTACAGGTTGGCAGCAGCCCAGCACCTGCTGATGTGTGCTGCTCGCCTGTTTTTCTCTGATTACTTCACCCTGAAACACCGTGACTGACATCACTTTTCTTGTGCTGAGTCCTTTCAGCATTTAAACCTCTGGCACTAAGAAAACTGATTACATTTCTTTAGAAAACACATCGTGAGCAACTTGTCACAAAAATTGCGAACAAAAAAAGGTGGAAAAAAAGACCTGAAAATTAGCTGGGGCAGATTATTAGATTTAATCATAAAACTACTGTAAAATATTCAGAAAACTATAATCATAATATAAATATAGCATCCACGTAGACTGATATTGATTTTTTTAAGCATTTTTAAAAAGTGACTAAAATTTGTTTGATATCAACCCCTCTGTGAGCGCGTGTGATACACCGACTGTACATCTCATACAGCCTCACTTCAAAAATCCTGAACGATTCCCTGAAGTCACGAAACAGTAGTGTAGTTTATTTATCATCTTACAATAGCTTTTAACTTCACACAATTCTATTAAGGCTTCAAAAATCATAAAAGCTGCGTCCATTTGAGAAGATTATCTTGCTGAACCAAACGTGTAAATATCAGAAATGTTTGTTTGCCACATTTTCTGCAATAATTCAAAATCTAATGTAAAATTCCAACAGGCTTTTTTGACAAGGAACCAGAGCGAGGCCAACTTCTGCACTCAAAATCTCAAGCTGTTCGCCTTAAACCTCCAACAGAGGGAATAGTGATGCGATGCAAGATTAGGTCAGGGGACAAAAAATACTTTCTTTCATCTAAAAACATTTTCTTTTGTTGTTCACCAGACTGATTGAGCCCATAAACCTTGAGAAAGCCGTGGACCTGTATCAGAAGGCAGCTGGCGTTTTTGAGGTGAAATTCAACAAAAGCTGAATCATTTCACAGATGCTGATTTAATTTCTTTTCACTTACACACGTCTGTGTTTTCTGTGTCTGCAGAATGAGGACCGCCTGCGTCAGGCAGTTGAACTGCTGGGAAAAGCCTCCAGACTTCTGGTCAGGTTAAAAAGGTAAAGATAAAGATTAGGTGGTCTCTTTTTTAAACACCAAAATCACTTAAAGCTGTGAACTCTGCTGCGTAATTAGATGCTGTCAAGCAAGCTGAAAGAAAACTTTGAGACTTCTCACAAATAAAGGTGTGACAAATGGACACAGTGACCCTAAATCTGTTCCTGTGTCTGTAAATAATGTAAAATCACAGCACCTGCTCTCCTCTTCCTCACCAGGCTGGACGAAGCATCAGTCGCTCTGCAGAAAGAGAAGAACATGTACAAAGAGATTGAGAACTTCCCCATGTGCTTCAAGGTGGATTACTTTTGTTTTTTGTTATTTAATTCCACATGCAGCTTTTATCAAAATGAAATCTGCAGTGAGTAAAGGTCGTGGCGTCTCTGCAGGGTGTTTAAGATTTCCTCTCAGCTCATCAGTACACCACCATAAACAAAAACTGTTTCAGTGTAAACTCAACACATTTTTAGGCCTCCGCGTAAAAATGAACACGATGCCTCAAAATCACCTTCAGGAATTTCTTCAAATTTGGGATCAACATCCACCTGGTCTCAGTGACGACCTGGTTAAATTTGGGTGGTCACAGGTCGGTTCAGTGTGACCTTGCATACATCTTGTTTTTCACGAACGTGATATCTCAAGAATGCCTTGAAGGATTTTTTTAAAAAAAATTTGGCACAAACGTTCACGTGGACTCAACGATGAATTCATTAGAATTTGGTGGTTGAAGGTCAAAAGTCAAGGTCACAGTGACCTCATCTGTCTCATTCTTGTGATCACTATCAAGAACAGCTCAAGGATTTAAAAAAAGAAAAATGGGCCAAATGTCAACTTTGACTTTATGATGAACTGATTACGTTTTGGCGGTCAAAGGTCAAGGTCACTGTTAACCCACAAAACATGTACATTAAAAAAACGCAGTTTTTGGATGGTTATGGAGTCCTGGGGTTTCAGTTGTTAGAAAAAAAAGCTGCAGGCTAAAGTTCCTCCCAAATGTTAATTAACTAACCCTGACCTCTGACCTCTGACCTCTGACCTTTTACAAATGGAAACTCATCCAAACAGATAGAAAGTTAACCGTTGCGCGTATAAAACATATATACTCTGGTTCTTTTTTTTTTAGAAAACAACTGCTCAAGTGCTGATTCATCTTCATCGAGGGGACTACGTAGCAGCTGATAAATGCGTCAGAGAAAGTTACAGGTATGTTTTTATCTCTACGAGGAGCCAAAGTTTCCTTGATTGGGAACTCCTGCGGTGAAACAGGAAATGCTGCTGCTTCGGTCAGAGGTTGATGTCGAAAGTCTCTTTTTTAGAGTTTGTTTACCTCGACGTTACCTCGCGTTCATGACGTGACACTTTAACCTGAGCATCATTGCCTGAGCTGCTGTTTGGTCTCCAACAGTCTGCCAGGCTACAGCGGAAGCGAAGATTCCGTTGCCATGGAGACGTTACTGCAGGGCTACGACGAGCAGGACGAGGACCAGGTGTACCGCGTGTGCAACTCACCTTTACTGAAGTACATGGACAACGACGTGAGTGCTGCTGTGGACACGTGAATGTGCGCCTCTTATTTGACCCAAATCATCTCAGTCTTTTTTCATTAATATTTGATATGTTAGTTCACTTTAGCCACATTAGGAGCCTGTCATATTTTTGTATTTTATTTGAAGCTGAATCTTTTTTTTTGGCGAGCACAGTGTTGACTGTGTTTTATTGATAAGTTGGAGATTTTTTTTTTTTTTTTGAGTGCAAAAATAACATCAAAACAGAGCCAATAACAATATTGTATTTATTACATTACATTACATTAAGTCATATTCAGAGGTTTGGGGGGAAACTCTGGATGCAGCACAAAGCCACAAGGAGGTGTAATCCTACCTGCAGCTGACACTGAAACAGCCGATTTGATGAGCTTTTACAAGGTTTCTGATGGCTTTTTTTTTCTTGCATTAGTTCCCAAATACATCTAACATGTTAACACATTTCTATTTATTAGATTTTCTTTTCATTTTCAGGCAAAAGTCAAATTAGACACTAAACTTATAGAAATAAACAATAAAAAGTAGAGGGAAAACAAAAGAAATACAAATTTCATGACTTTTTGAGGCCTGGAAAACACGACTATGATACTCCAAGGCTTTTCAAGGTTTTCCATGACCACTGGAACCCTGTTTATTAGTGTAAATTAGTATCCGGCTCACAAGGAGTCTACAACCGCATGGTTCGAGTGACACCCTAACAGCACCGGGAAAAAAAAGTTAAAAAGAAACATGCAGATTTGGTTTGGGTCTAAATATTTTAACGCTCAAAAACTGAATCTGCTTCTTTAGGATTGTGTCGTTGTGGTTTGATCAGTCATCACATCTGTCATCACGTTTGATTCAGATGTTACTTATAGAAAAAATATGTAGGATTCAGATGATTTAGAGGCAGCTAGTGAGGATTGTGGATTGATGACGGGACAGGATCTGATAATGTGCGCTCACCTTTTTTCCTCTGATTTTAGTTTAATATCCGGAAGTTCAGGAGGTTGTTAGCAGCAGCTGAATCATCCGCAGAGGTCTCTTCACTCCAAAACACCTTTTTCCAACAGAGCTTAGTCTGTTTCAAACTCCTGTTAGAAGCACAGACAAGAACAGAAATGCAGAATCTTCTTATATAAAATATTCACACCTTCAACTTAAATTCTGTTTATGTTTGACTTCATAAATCAGAATAAGAGGCTGACTGTTAAAACACATTTTCAGGGTCTTTATAATCTAAAATCTGCTGACTCATTTTATTCCCGATGTCTCACAGTACGCCAAGCTGGCCATCTCCCTGCGGGTACCTGGAGGAGGAGGAAAGAAGAAGAAGGCTGCAGCTGCTCCACAAGGCGGCGCTAGCGGGGCGCCGGCTGGAGCCGACGACGAGGACGATTACGAGGGAGGCCTGTGTTAGCCCTCGGCCTCCAGAGCGCCCGCTCTTCCCGTCTGCTGCTCCACCACTGCACCCTCTGTGTACCAGTTCAAAGTCTCGGCAAACCCTTTCAGCTCCAAAGCCCAGATGTGTGGCTGTTAAATCTGTAATTGTGCAAGAAATAAGAAAAAAACAAATAGAGTTGGTGTTGCAGAGGAGTTTAAGCAGCCTTTTTAATTTTCTTTGAGGTGGATCCTCCGTGTCATGAAAAATCTTCAACAGTGTATGAAAGCCTGTTGTATGTAAATGTTCTATGATTTCTCGTCTCTGTGAAG
Organism: Plectropomus leopardus; assembly: GCF_008729295.1. Lineage (NCBI taxonomy): Eukaryota > Metazoa > Chordata > Actinopteri > Perciformes > Serranidae > Plectropomus > Plectropomus leopardus. The sequence goes on along the minus strand of NC_056474.1, from coordinate 4,473,523 downwards.
CTGTAAATTTCGCTCTTATTGTGTGCGAGTAGCGTCTTAAGAATAGGTATATTAAAATCAGAAATACTCTAAATGTGATGAGTTGATCAGTGTATAGGTGTTTATTTGTACAGAGTTAAATTATTCAGTATTCATGGCTGCAGCCTGTTGAAAATGTTACTGGAACAATATGCAATCAGTTTGTTAATGCATGTTTGGAATAATACCACGGTAAATCAAGAATTGTGATTCTCAATGCCTAAGAATGATTGACACGATTATCTTCACCATCAGCGGTTATTTAAGAAAATTAGCAGTATATCTGATGGTGCAGCTTTTAGCCAGTGTAGACTGTTTTTTCAAGGTTTGTGTTATCCTTTACCTTAAAGGGATAGTTTGGATTTTAATAATATGAGGTTGTTATCGAAAGCGTATTACATACAGTAGATTTCAGTCAGCACACCTTTAGTTTGGAGAAAAAGGCTGGACATGGAAGCTAAGCAACGTACTGCTGTGGCTGAGGGTCAGGAAGAAAATGTATTTTAGCCAACTAAAAAAATCAACATCTGTTTAAGTGTACACTATATTCAGAGTATTTTTTACTGTTTTATCTTTTTGTCAAACAGCCCGTTCCAATGGGAGAGCCCACCTCTGCTCTCGTCAAAGCCACCAGACTCCATTTAGAAAAACAGTCATTTTAGCTCGCTGAACACAGGAGCTGCTGGTCTAACCGTTACTTTGACCAGTTAGTTAGTTTGTGTTATTGTGTGACTTTGGTGAATCTGAACTAACTTATGAATGCTAAAGTCACACAGTAAAACAAACTAACTCTCTGTTTGAGGCAGCGGTGGACCAGCAGCTTCTGTGTCCAGCGATGTTAAATCGCTGTTTTTCTCAATGGAGTCTGGCTTTGAAGAGAGCGACACAACAGCTTCATTTTTCCATCGGAAATCGCTGTCTGACAGCAAGGTAAAGCAGTGAAAATACTGTCAATATAGCGTACACTTCAACTGACATTAATGGTTTTAGGGGGCTAAAATACATTTTGTTGCTGATCCCTCCACAGCAGCAGATTGTTTAGCTTCCATGTTCAGCCTGTTTGTCCAAACTAAAGGTGTGCCGACTGACATCTACTGTACGTAATACACTGACCATGGATAAGTACCCCATACAGACGCACTTTGAAAAATGCAAACTATCCCTTTGAACTAAAACATAGTCATGGCTGTCTTTATTTCATATTTCCATAGTACAGTCCTCTACTTAAAGGGAATAAAACATGAAAAAGGGACCATGCGATGATGCTTTCAGTGCATTTTCCCCCATTGATCTCCCTTTAAATGCTGAATTTGTGTTTTTGTGATTATCCTGTAAATGTGAGGAAAAAATAATTTACATGCCAATTACAATTATTCTGATACCACAGAGGTGATAAAGGGGTTGTTTACATTTTTTCTTGCATATTCTTCAAAAGCATATCTCCAAACTTTGCACATGCATCAATAAACGTTTCCATTGCGTGGCACTTTATGGTCTCTGTGCATTTTCTTAAACGAGTTAGCAGACTGATTTTCCGTATCAACGGGACTAACAGCGTCTGCAGATGTCTGCACCGAAATGGCCTCTGACAGACATGTAATGACTGTGCGGCTTCCTCCAAAGACCTATTTATGTTTGATGAGGCGACGGTAATGCTCTCTCCCTGTTAGGCCATCTTTAATGCACACACACATTCATGCTACTATTGTGACGTCCGCCCATCCTGAACGCATCCGTGCATTAGCGAGATCAAAACTGAGTGTGCAGAAATGTTGCCACTGGTGAAAATATGGTTCATTGTGTGAATTATTAGTAACCCAAAAAGTAGCTTAAAGGTTCAGTGTGTAGATTTTAGGGGGGTAAATTGGCATAAATGGAATGTGCTGTGTTTTTGTTAAGCTGTTGGTGTTAATATCTACATCGGAAGCGGGTCCTCCTTTATGGAGATCGACACACTCACCGCCACCTTTCTACAGAAGCCCAGAACGGACAAACCAAACACTTGCTCTAGACGGGAATATTTGCTTTTTTGCGTCGGCCACCATGATTAGAAACCCGTCTGCAACAAACAGAGAAACGCGTCAGAGAAACACTGATTTGTATCATGAAACTACTTTACTCAGTGTTTTTAGCGGTTTAACCCTTTGCAGCCTGGATCGACATCACTTTTCTTGTGCTGCATTCAGACACATTTCACAAGTATTTAAACCTTTGGACCCTCAGCAAAATGGTTTGATTTCTTCTTTGGAAATATGGGGGGAAAAGCAATGAGCAGCTTGGCACAAAACGTCCTGCAAATAGCAATATTTTGTAGATTAAGATTTTTTTTAAGCTAGGGAAAACATCCAGAAAATTATATTTATTATTATCATGATTACATATTTAAAATTATGTTCATTATTCATTATTAGTACCATTATTACTATAAAGAACTTTTTCAGGTCATCTCCATGTTTTGTTTTGTTTTTTGTTTTTGTTTTTTTTTACAAATTTCTTGCTAATTTTCGGGTCATTTATTCTTAAATTACTGAATTTTTTTCACAGAAATCAAGCCAGTTTGCTAGGTTTCAGAGGTTTGAATGACCTGTTACTTTTGTTTTGAAGCGCAAGTAAACCCCTACGGATGATTCAGCTCTCAGTAAAAATCTGAACAATGAACACAACAAAAGTTTAAGCTGGTTGTAATCTCCAATCCTCACCACTAGATGCCACCAGATCTGCCTAAATCATATACACTTCACCCTTAAAGTCGTGGGCAAAGTATTTATGAAAATTGAATGTTTTATTATAGTATAATGCCTTGAGAAAATTTCCAACATTGCTGGTGCGGGCAGCTCGTCTCCCACCTGCTAATGTGTGCTCACCTTTTTTCTCAGATAACATCCAGAGGAGCCGAGTAATCCGCAGAGGTCCTTTCCAGAACTAACAGGCCCTATGATTAAAACCAGTAAAAACACGTTACAAATCAGTATATCTTTGGCATGGCGTTTGGCATGTTGCAGACGGGCAGCTCGACCACCACTTGCTAATCTGTGCTCACCCGTTTTCTCTGATAACTCCGTGTGTGCTCACCTGTTTTCTCTGATAACTTTATGTGTGCTCACCCGTTTTCTCTGATAACTTCGTGTGAGCTCACCTTAATTGCTGATCCAGACTTGCAGGAGGCTTAAACCAGGAGCTGAATTATCCTCTTGCCGTCTCCGTCGTCTATGTAGATCTAAACAGCTCCTTCTAAGGTAACAAACAACAGCAATTCATATTTTCAGGTGATTACACCCTAAATAAAACACACTTATTATATTCTATCTCTGCCAACATATCCCCCTAATTCCTACAAATTGGACCTTTAAAGAAATATGATCGATGAAGTCCGCTGGTTCGTGTTGGAGGCCGTCTTCACACCAGAGGGTCTCTGCTTCAGTCAGCTGCAGCTGTTTTTCGTTTTTCATTAAAATCCCGTCGAAACACTGTTGACACAGATTCTGCAGCCGCTCACTCACAGTCCTTCTGCACAAACAAACAGCAGCTGAATGCAAAACTCGACACCTTTCCAGATGTTTTATTAGCAGATCTCTGGACCTCTATCATACCACATCGCCTTAAGCATACAGGTACAATTTCACATTTCATTCCACCGTGACCTGTCCCCCCTTAAAATCGTATGTACATGTAATGAAAATTAGACATGGCAATAATGAAGGTTTTTTTCTATCATGCTACAATGTCCTTTAATGCATAGTTTGGACCAAAGGGCTTCGTGTCTCAGCCCTTCATGTGAGGAATCTTTTTTGTGTGTTTCTGCTCTTCGTGATGACTGAATGCACAGTGTTCATCAGTATGAATGTTAAAAACAGGTTCACAAGTGGTGTGCAAGAATCTACCGCCTGATGCACGTTACCCTGATTCAGAAACAGCCCTCTGCTGGTCTCGACTCAAGCCAACCTGTAGATGATTCAGAAACACGGGTGATTGGCAATTGAACGGTCCACAGCGATAAATTCACTTTCTTAATGCAGCCTGTGCAGTAAACGTACTCTGTATCAAAGTCCATCTGAACAATATCCACGTTAAATTTCATGCCATTTAAATAAATCTTTTCTACAGTCTTTTAGATCCATCAAAGCCTACATATTGGAACATATAACTCATACAATGAATATCTGTGAAAACAGCTCTTCCTGAGAAAGATATGTATGTAGTTGGTAACAGTTCATACAAACAAAATAAGGCAAGTAAAGATTGTCTGATAATGCTGCGTCTCTCAGGGGGCTCCCATGTGGCTCTGACCTTTTTAAAAAAAGGAAAATGTGAATGTTTCTTTGTCAGAACCGGTGTTTTTCTTTCAGTCCACATCCTTCAAAAATTTTGGAGGAACTCAATATTGCACAGTCCCACAGTCCAAGCGTTCCAGTATGGAGAAAAAACGAGATTGTGCTCATGTGGTTGTTTTTGTGCACTTATTTGTTGGTGGGAAGCCCTTAAAAGTTTAATGTTGCAGTCTCTCCGCCTGCTGTGTGATTTTGAAAATGTTAGAGGAGGAGCATGAAGAGCGATTTGGGCATTTGTGTTTAAAAACCTACCTTGTATAAGGGATTTTATAATTTAGGAAAATTGTCCTAAAACATTTCTCCGCCTCCAACTGGACACCAGCTGCTTATTTTATCCACTGGATGCCAAACTGAGCCAAGTTTTGTGAGATAAATACAGCACCGGCAAATCTGTCCTCAATAATATGACTGCAATTGTTGTTTTTCATCCGTAAACAGTAGAAAATACCAGTTTCTTTATAACTTTGGAGCTAACTCTGTATCACTGCCATCAGAGCTCAGTTGTAGAGGACAGAGTTGGTCCTCAGCTGACTTTGTGCTCCCTCAGCAGGCGAATCAGCTGCTCAGACCGTCAGAGCGACTTCCTGAAAAAGCGTCTCCTGTCTGTAAAGCCCTTGGCTTCATTAGTTGACGTCCCCTCGCTGAGTTTCACTGCGTTTTCTCTCGGGTCCACTTGATCATAGTCTCTGGGGAGCGGTAGAGGAAGATGAGTTTGGCGTACATGTCCTCCTCCAGGTCCAGCTCGCCTGTCTCTCGGACCAGGAAGATGTCGGTGCACAGCTTGAGGATTCGGTCCACGTTGGGCAGCTCCTCGAACATGATGGTGTGGGAGATGCCGCTGAAAAACTCTCGCACAAACTTGCCGATGACAAGAACCACAGAGGCGTACAAGCCCATGATCCTAGACGGGAAAGGGAGAGAGGAAATCAGACAACGCCTCATGCAAGAAACAAACAAATCTAATATTTTTGTTTGTATCCATGATTATATCTCATTTTGTTAGTGCTCATGGATTTCTGGGATTCACCAGTGTTGTCATATTTTTACTGTCCTCTTCAATTTAGTTAGACACACAAAGAAAAACCAAAGATTACTTTTTAATCCACACCAAACAAAATGTATCACCACATACCCATATCCAGCCAGAAAGCCCAAACTGGGCGGGCTGACTTGGTCGCTGAACACGTAGAGCTCCAAGCCGTAATCATACTTATTTTTCAGAGGCCTTTTTGGTATCGGGCCGAGCACCGTCTGGTTGACAATCCACCATTCCTGGCTCTGATTCGTGAAGGACTCACTTCGCTTCAAGGTCAAGCTTATGTTGAACATCTTGTCATCTACAAAGTTGAAGAATGAAATTTGTCATTCATGCCCTTCTTCAGCATGCACATTGGCAATATCCATTTTGAGGATTCAGCACCCAGTTTGAACAAGTTACACTGTCAGTGAGTGCATTGTGTTTGATTTTTACATTAATAAACGCACCCATTTGGAAAATTTTAAAGCCGCTATGTGTTGAATTTAATTGTGACATTAAAATCTCTGAGATTACTCTGATTACACGGTATTTCAATCCTGTCTTAGACTGAAAGTCTAAAGTTCTTATCATAGTGGCTATAAAAAATAGACGACTCAAAGCTTTAAACTTCTGCAAACACTTTAAGAATACCTGGTAAGTTATTAAAAAAAACAGGTCCAGACTACACAGGTGATGATAATTATGATGTATGACGTTCACCTTCATAAAGCTGACTGACAGACTTGGCATCGGAGTCGCTGGGAGCTCGAATATAACGAGGGAAGATCTCTTTTAGGGTCCTGCAGGGAAAGGGAGGCTGTTACTTCTCCATATGTTGGCGCATCACAGTAAAAACACATTAACCATTTAAGTAACACTTAATTTGGATATTCAGCCACCTCCAGATAGTTTAGAGTTTTTGTAACATTTCAACAGCTTATTATTTGAGATTTACTGTTTTGCTTTATCTGTAGAATTTCATCCACGTGACGATTTAACCACATATTCTGATAATAATAACTTAGGTTGAGTAAATAAATTACTGGAGGAAAAACAAACTCGATAGATAATCTGTTAAACATCTACAGAATAAAACAAAGCAGCTGAACTGTTGAATCTCAATGGTCTATAAATTATCTGTTGACGACTATCCAAATAGTTTGACCCCGTAGCAATAATTATGAGGTTTTCTACTGTGATAAAAGTTTATTTAAATAACATGTTAAAAAGTATCTCGTCTGTGATTGACGTAGCTGAAATACTCACACTTGTGAGTTGCCTGCGGTCCCATTTAGGAGCTTAATGAGCTGCTGCTTTGTGCTTGGATCCAGACTCGTCACTCGTTTTCCTGACGCTATTTCCGCCTTGGCACCAAAAGTGAGGTTTCTGAGATCACAACAAGAGGGAGAACTTACAGAAATCAGAAATTTTAAGATTATTTTTACCACATCAAACTGCAGCTATTTGTCAGCACAATTTGTAAAATTAGAAATATTAATTGATTATTCAAATGTATATTAACTTATTTTGACATACACCAGTCTGTGTTAACAAACTTTCATTAACAAAAGTCCCACAGGACCGACCATTTTCACAACACGACCGAAAAATCATTCCGGGGGGGATTTTTTTTCTGGCAACACATATATTTTAGGGCAGATTTCATGTGTCACTGTCTTGTTTTCCAGCCCCTCAAAGATTTTGTGGGCTGTTTTTGGATTGTTGCAGCCTGAAATACCTGATTTCACAGCAGCTTTTCGTGTTCGGTTTGAAACCACTACCCACTTCCTGTGAGGCGACGGGTTTACCAATGCAGTACTGTACCGCCAAAAAAAACAATCAAAAATGTTTTTAAAAAAATAATAATAAAATTACACACCCACACATACATGTATATATAGATATATAATTTAAAAACAACCTAATGCCAACTCAAACTAAGAAAAAATAAACTAAAACAAAACAAAAAATAACTAAACTGAAAGAAAAACAAAAAAAAATATCAACTAAACTGAAACAAAAATCCACTCTGGAAACTGAAACTTATCTGAATTGAAAATGAAATAAAGAGGAATGAAAAACACAGAGCTATAGTAACGCCGCCTGGTATTAACAGCTAACTGACTTCACAGTGAACACTTTACTACTGTAGGAGTCTGTGATAACGTCAATTTTATGATTACATAATATACTACGTGGGAGAAGCACAAATAAATGTTTCCCTTTTTTTGTTGCACTGTGACGATCACAGTTCATCCACTTTCTTGTCACACAGATAAAACTGTAAATGGTTTTTGGAAAACATAAGGACAGGAACACTTTGTTGTGGCGTACCTTTGCACAGACCAGGACACAGTGATAGGGAAGTCCTCCTCGTCGTTGTCCAGCATTCGTATCAGGTTGTCTCTGCTGGGCGGACTGATGGTCCACAGAGAGTTGGAGCTGCCTTTCAGCTCGGCAATGATCAGATCTTGTGGCATGTAGCTCTCCAACCACTGCAAGGCTTCCTAACCGCAGCACAAAACCACACACACGACGTTATTTACACTTTAATATAACGTTTTTAAATAGTGTGCCAACATTATGAACACAACAAATGACATTTTGTTTTTGTATTATTATTCTCATACTTACGTCGTTCTTCCCATATCGACGCTTAAAGTTGTCAAATTCGGTTTCGTTCACAGTCTGCAGTTGTGTTTGCTGAGCGCTCATGGTGAAGATGGGCTGTGGGAGGAGGACATTGCTTCAGTGATTGCTCTGATTGTTTCCCAGTAACACAACGACATTAAACCCTGCAGCCAAAATACTCACAAAACACAAAAAACATGATAGTATTAGTATAAAAAGTTACTCGGAAATTCAAAGAATGACGTTTTCTTAGGCTTTCCCCATAAAGTTAAGAATAGATTTCTGATTAAGATAGAAGTTATTCACAGAGGATTTTATCCCTTAAGGGAGCTTCTAAGGTGAAAATCTGTTAGGAATAAGAAAGGAGGACTTTTGAGAGGCTTAAGAGTTTTTTTAGCAGCAGTGGAAGAAGTATCCACATCCTTTACATAGTAAAGAAAGTAAAAATAGTAATAGTAAGTAAAAGTCCTGAATTGAAAATTTAAATAAAAGTAATCAAGTATAATCAGGAAAATATGCTTAAAGTATTAAAAGTAAAAAGAAATGCAGAAAAAAAATCAAAATTATTAGAAAAAAAGGAGCAAAAACACCACAAAACTTATTTTTTATTTGAAAACAACACCCCCAAAAACTCAAAATAATTTCAACTTCAATCAACTTAAATGTTTATTAACAGTTGGCAGCAGTTATTTGTTTGTGAATTGACTGGTTAATTCATAAATAATAATAATTGTTTACTTTTGTGCTTTTGAGCTTTTGTGATTATATAATTTATGAAAGTATCTGGCTTTGAGTTTCTCAGTAGTGCGTTTAGCAAACTTGTTTCTATTGAAATGATTTGATAAAACAAACTGTGTCCACACCTGAAAGCCAGCCAGGGTGATGGCAAACGACACGTCCAGCGGCGTGTTGACGACCCCGGCTACAGACTTAACCAGTGACATGAAGAGCAGCGGGAACCAGACGATACAGATCAGCAGCACGACAATCATCCCTCCCATCCCGTACTTCACCACCTTCTTCTTCTTCTGGCCTCGGGGCTGAGGATACCGCTGCAGGGGAAGACGATAAAGGACAGTGATATATTATTTAACCTTAATGGTAAAACAGGCCAGATGCATAAAACTCTGTGCAGAGTCACCAACAGAGGCAGAAATATTAATGTTTAAAGCTGCACATGAGCCTGATTCTACTTATAAATCTCCATCATTGTGGCGACGTACAAGCATGAATGTCATTTCCACACCCACAGCTCAGCGTATATGGTATATGAAAATGCCCTTAACCCTTTGAAACCTGAGCAAAGTGGTTTGGTTTCTTTCAAAATCATGGGAGGAAGGCAATGAGCAACTAAAGAAGAAATGACAAACAAGCCAAAAAAAGGTGAAAAGTACAAGAAAATTAGCTGAATAATAATAATAAGAACAATAATAATAAATTCAATAAATACATAAATAAAACTTAAAAGAAAACAGAAATGAACAGGAAAAAGTGCATAAAAATAAAATAATTTTGTGACATAATTTTAAATATGTAATTATGATCATTATAAATATTTTTTCCCCTAGACATTTTTCCTTTTTTTAAAAAACTGATTTTCTAAATCTACAAATTTCTGGCAATTTGTGGAACATTCCTTACTAAGTTATTCGTTGCCTTCGTTCCCAAAAGAAAACATCTTTACGGCTACATGTCTTCTATACCTATTATTACTACTATACTATTCATCATCTGTAGATGAATTATTTGGATCGGAGTTACAAAAGTAAAGATGGAGCAAAGACTGTCAGGATAGGAGCAACCAGGAGGACTGACTGCTGGGGTGCATTTTTCACTATAGTGAGGCATTGAATTATGACATTTGTGGACTGAATAAATCCTCCTAATATTCAGCTCACTGCAAAAAGTGAGAGCCCCATCACAAAGGTAAATTTCAGCGAGCATTCCAGCATGACAGACTTTGGCTCTTGTTCTCACACTCGACTGATGCCGCAATGATAAACACCTTCTCAGACTCTCTCCAGCATTTGAGGATGAAGATGTGAGCGTAGATATCCTCCACACAGATCCAGCTGGACAGAGACAGAGAAGTGTCGGTCCAAACCCAGTCCATCACGGCCCGCAGCTCCGTCAGAAACGGCACCAGGCGGAAACTACAAACAACAGGCAAATCTTTATTTATCATCCTGCCAAAATGTGAGATGGAAAAAAAATCTGCTTCAGTAAATTCTTAATTGTGCCCAAGTTTTTGGTAATTGCATTTTGTTTTCACATACTGATAACATTTAGTGAGTTTGTGAGCACTTATTTTGTTACATTAATTACATGAGAATTTTAGATTTAAGTGAATGAATAATAATGACAGCTTTTAACAAGCACCACAAATTATTACATAACATCAGTTAACTCTTTTAAACCTGGAACGACATCAGTTTTCTTTCTTGAAAAATGAGCAAATTGGTTTGATTTGTTTTTTTAAAGCATGGCTAAAAAGACTTTTCCCATAAAGCACTAAAAATTACGAAACGCTCCTAAAATCCGGGAAACATTCTAAAATGAGAGAAACGTTATAAAATACTGGAAAGGTTCCCAAAATCCGAGAAATGCCTCTAAAATCCGAGAAACATCATATAATTCAAGAAATGTCCTGATATCCTAGGAGCATCCTTAAATCTGTGAAATGTCCTAAAATCCTAGAAAAGTCCTTTGATCTGAGAAATGTCCTACAATCCCAGAAACATTCTAAAATTCTAAAAAATGTCCTAAAATCCAAAAAAGGTCCTAAAATCCTAGAAACTTCCTAATATCCAACAAATGTCCCAAAATCACAGAAACATCCTAAAATCCTAGAAAAGTCCTTAAATCCCAGAAATATCCTAAAACTCTATTAACATGTATGGGGCTGCTGCGACTGGCCCCCGGGCCTCCTTTTATTTTTCAAAAGTGGCCCCTAAGAACAGCAAGTTAAGTATCACAGCGTTAAAAGTAAGGAACTAAAAGTGATATATACAAATGGAGAATGCACAAAAGACCCAAACAAATATCTTGTTTCCACATTTTTGAAACAAATAACTCCAGGTGTGATTTTGTCCGTCTCCTTCCGTTCTCATAACAGCAGCTAGTTTTTCACCCTCCGATAAGACCTGAGTCCTGGACCTGTTTGCTCAGCTGGAAGAAATGATGCTCTCCAGTGTAACTCACCCTTGAAACAGGAAGAGGTTGACATAATTGTAGCTCTTGGTGAGGAAGTTTCCCAAAACTCGGGTGGGATATCCACAGCGGATCTGGTAGGCCGACAGCCCGAAGTAGATGCACTTGACAAAATACCACATCTGAGCGACTGTGTTCTCGCTGAAACGTCTACGAGGGGCAGAGAAGAGACAGTTTGTAAACTTGAAGAAAGAAGTTATTTGGTTCTGTTTTTTTTAAGCCCAAAACACACTTGAATGTTCATATTTTCAGGCTTTGAAAACAAAACAGCTCAAATGCAAAAAAAAGCTGGATTGAACTAAATTCTTTCAGCTGTAAAAGAATCATAATCACACTGTTTGAGACGGAGAACATATTTTAAACATGTTCTTTATTTAAATGGTAATAGACAAAAGATAGAAATGGCCTAAAGACATAAAGCCATAAAACCCAGGATTGAGGGCAATTTAAAATACTAAACAAATTAATCACTTAATGACTTATGATTAACCCTTTGAAACCTGGAAAGACATCAGTTTTTTTCTTGTGCGTTCACACACCTTTCACACACATATAAACATCTGAAAGCTGAGCAAACTGGTTTGAGATTTCTTTTGAAAAAATGGCTAAAAACGCAATGGGCAACTTGGAAAGAAACATCCTACAAAGTGCAAGAAATTAGGAAAAAAATCATTTATTTAGAGAAATTCTAAAAAGAAAATAGTAGTCAGAAATAGTCCCGAATTTCAAGAAAAACAATATTACTATTATTAACTTTATATATATATATATATATATATATATATATATATATATATATATATATATATATATATATATATATATATATATATATATTTTTTTTTTTTTTTTAATTTAGGTTTTTTTTTTTTTTTTTTTTTTGCTTTTTTTAAAAACATTTTTCTTCCTTGTCTTTTTTTGGCCAAATTTCAAAGGGTTAAATGCAAAACATATCTGATGTGACATAAGATTGAGTTCTTACTTTTCTGTGACTCCTGGCAGGATAAAGAACATCCAGAAGTGGATGCCAAAGACCAGGATGACCTGGAAGATGACTTTGCCCATGACGGACTTTCTGAGGTAGAGGGCGCGGTCCACCACCATGGTCCCAAACTGGATCAGCACCATGACCAGGAAAGGTCCAGGCACCTGATCCTCGGACAGGGACGACGTGATGTCTGCAGCCGAGTGTTTCTAGAGGAGATGTAAATAAATATTAATTTCTGTCAGAGATTATTTTGTTGGATGGATTTAAATGCAATTTTAAAACTTACACCAAACGCCCAGAATCCGAACACAATGATGATGAAGTCAACTGTGTCAGCGAGGAACATCAGCACGTAGACGTCTGTGACTGCGCTGTACTCTGGATGGATCAAGTTATAGAAGAACTGCCTCATAGGAAGGTAGATCTCCAGGAACCTACAAAGAAATATAAGTAAAGTTACGCCTTGCAGTTATATGCCTCCGCAATATGTTAACATGACGGTTGACAATGCTTAAAATATGCATATTTCTGCAAAAAAGCTGCAAATTCTAAAATGTGGAGGCTTCACCCACATCTTCATCCCTGCACGACCGAATCTTTATTACAATCAGTGGATGAACATTTGCATCTGGGGAGCATGGGTGGATAAATCTCCACAAAAAAGCCACATAAAACCTAAAAAGGCATTTTAGCGCGTAGGTTGCTACCTCTGAGCTTGTTTTTTTCATGCACAGCGATAAACAAAGTGTGTAGATAAGTCTGGCTATGCAGGATTAGATCCACACATAACAGTATTTTGGAAACAGAAATAACAGGAAGTGTAGGTAAATCCTTATATATAATAATAATAATAATTTTTTATTTTTTAAAATAACTAATCTATATGAAATACATATTCCAGGTAATTTATACCGCTATTCTTCATGTGTCATTTGGGTCCATGTATTTTATTAGTGCTACTACACTTTTAAGGTCGTAGAGTAATTTTGAATGTTTTTTGAGTTTAAATTCAGAGTGAAGTTGCAGTATAAAATGTGTACTTGTAAACTTGCATGTCATTTAATGTCTGGGCCCCCTATTTACTAGCTTTCAATAGCTTATCAGGGTGTCCCATTTCACACGTCTAATTTTACTTAAAATCATGTTTGTAGCTATAATTTTATCAACTCTGTGAATAAACTGAAACTGACAAACTTGAACTGATGAATTCCATCTGAAAGAGGCACAGCCACAGTCTACGTCCTGCTGCACAAACTGGGAGCTGTGTGTTTGTGGCTGCTGATATTTTTTTCAAAATCTTGATGCCATAGTGTCATTAAGTGAGGTTCACAACGGCCTTTGTGTTGTTTTAAGAATGAAATCTTTGTAATAGAAATGCTGTTTGCTGTTATATCATTATTGTTTATTTTGTGTCCTCAGCCTGATGTTCTTTTGTTGTTGTAGTTCTTTTGTAGTTTTTGCTGTGTATCTTGGTCGGGACAAGTTTGAAAGTTAGACACCACTGGTCTTATTTTGAGAAAAGGTCCTTTTGATGCGTTTCAGTTACTGCTGTGGACGTAACATCTCAGAAACCACTCGCTCCATTGTGATTAAATTTAGAACAGTAACATGTTTTGGTCTGTTGCAGCACTTACAAAAATGACTCTGACCGGTCTGACGGGAATGCTGTAATTAAAGGTCTAAATTTAGACCTCTGAAAGGTTTCAGCTAATATGATTTTCCAGTATTTGTCTAGAATATTTGCTGAGAGGAGTTCTCATCAGTTCCCTCATAAAGTTACACTTCCTTGTATAATCTCAGTCACGACCACAACAGAAAACAAACAAACAACTGTGATGAACCAGCTATGCTTGACTGTACCGCCTAATGACGAAAGCTTTTCCTTTAAGGAGCTGCTCCCTCAGCTTCTCCATGATCATCTGTTTGCGGGTCTTCTGATGGACGCTGGCCTCGCTGCCGTCCTTGTGGCTGCTGTTGTGGGAAGCGGTACTTCCTGTGGAAATAATTTACATTTTGCACTGTAAATGAACCGTGACGAGGCGTTGAGTTGCTGATAAAGCTGAAATCCACAAAGACCTCATCGAAGAGGTCAAAGCTCGAGACCACAAGAAAGGAGAGCGTTCCTTCTGTTCATTCATTGTTGTTATGATTATTAACCCTCTGCTTTCACTATGGACATTTTTGTGCAAATTTTTCACTTTTTTTTCGCAGTCATTTTGGCTGTGTTGGTGCATTTGACATGATTTTTTGTAAGAAGGTTTTTTTCTTGATAAATTTTGAAATTCCAATTTCAAGTTTTGTAATGGGTCTATAATACACTGTGCGCACATTTAATACCCTTTAAGGCCATTAGGGACAAAAATGTCCACTTCCAAACTTCAACTTCAGTCCTGATCACAAATACAGACCTCGCAGAAAGGGGCACCTGTTTCACGGAGGCAATGACACCATCCACTTGCCGTCTAATATTATATTCTTTGCACGAAACGACAGCTTCACTGCAGATTAGACACACTGGCTTTGCATTCACAAAACCAGGTAGGATGAACGCATCCTTGTCTCTCCATTCTTCAATGAATGTCAACTTTCCTCTTTAGACTTTTTGATAGACATTTTCTCTTGGTTGGCAGCAGGTTAAATGTTTAGATAACTTCAGTCTGCACACAACATAATATTGTACATCCAGCACGCAAACAATTTTTTAAAAAAATGCAACGTTGTACAAGGAGAGGGTCCACCGATAATTCTGTAATACTGAGAGTAAAGCTGCATCAAGTAATTATCAGATAAAGCACATGGTCAGTCCAAGTGGGTATCTTTTGTGTAAAAATAAAATAATAGGCCACATTCAGTCAGTTATCTCATGATTAATTAGGACATAGACCACAGATAAGAATCCTCACCTCTCTTTGACCTTGCAGAGGAGTGAAGAGATCGGTGAGAAATGTGCGAGCCTCCGCTGGAGCTCTTGCGACGCTGGTAGGTCTGCTGTTGTGGGTAGTGCACCTGGACGTGTCCTGAATCAATGGAGGTCCCAAAGTTTATCGATCTCAAGGTGTGAGCGGAGCTTCTCCCCTCGCTGATCAGCGAGGAGGCGTGCTCTGAACCCTTCTCACTCCCCTCCTTGTCCTTTCCCTCATCCTCTGACTCGCTCTGACGAGACGGCTCTTTCTTTTCTTTGGCCTCGTCCTCGTCCCAAAGACCATGGCACTGAAAAATTAAAGGACGAGGACAAATGGAGAGATCTGTAAAGGATTTGCAATCATTTTCCATGTGCAGTTGGTGTAAATGTTTTTACTGTTGAGTTTTGCGTCTCGTTTTTTACTATTAATACGGTTCTTTTTGCTCTATTTATCTTGTACAGACCTTGCTTTGATATCCCTTTACTGCTGTAACAATGCAGATTTCCTCATTACGGGACTAATACAGGATTATCATATCTTATCTTATTTTCATGCCCAAAAGAATTGAGCGTCTTATACTGGGGAGTGCAGCCGCATTCAAACATTTTATAGTAAGTCACAGCCGCAGCCATTAATGAACAGTTCAAAGGAGTTTCTTTCATTTGTTGAAAAAGATGAGAAATTACTGAAATGCACATATTCATGTTTATATTTCTGAAATATTCTGTGTTTGCAGGAACCTTCAGAATGGATCTGTGGAAGAAGAGAGCCAGTAACTGGACCAGGTCGTAGTGGACATAACCATCCTTCTTCTCCACCCCGATGATGTTGGGAGGGTAATACGGTTTATTCTTATCTATAATGTTCTGGTTGAAGGGGAAGAAGCCAAACTGGAAGAAGTACTTGATGACGATGGTGACCTAGAGGAAAAACAAAATGTGTGTCAGTGAAGCTGTCAGGGTAAGGTCAAAGTTTTCCTGTGACACGTAACAGATTGTTGTATAACATAAATAATAGGAAAATTCTTAGTCTTAGACTACAATATAATAATATGTATCTTATCGGTTCATAAACACAACGCATCAATGCAACAAATTAATATTTATACTCCTACCTGTTAATGTCACTGTCAACAAAATGTAATAAATGGATCTTAAACTCTTTAAAACCTGGCTGGACATTTGGTTTTGTTGTGCTGTGTTCAGACACTTTTTACAAGCTATTTAACCCTTTGAAACCTGAGCAAATTGGTTGGATTTCTGTCAAAAACATTGTATATGCAATGAGAAACTTGGTAAGAAATATACCACAAATTTCAAGAAATTAGTGAAAAGTGATGAAGAAGATGATGATGCAATTTAGTTTTACAAAGGGGTGATAATTATTACCAAATCATTACAAAAAAGGGTAAAATTTCCTTTCTCATTTTTAAATTATGCTATAGAAGAAAAAATATACATATATTTTTATTTATCATTTTCCTGTTTTTTTGTTCGTTTTTTTTTTATTTACTTTTTTAAATCAACTTTTTATTTATTTTTGCTTATTTTCAGGTGATTTCCTTGTAACTTTACGAATTTCCTGCAATTTCTTTGGGCCATATTTTGTTATAATTGCTCACTGCCTTCTTACCATTTTTATTAAAAAGAAATCAAAACAAATTTGCTCAAGTTTCAAAGAGATGAAATCTCTGTATCGGACCGTACCTCGGTGTAGACGATGGCAGTCATCCAGTAGCGCTTGCTGGGCCGGGGCACTGACAGCATGGCCCAGAGGAAGATGGTGGTGGGAAGGACCAGGGTGGCGCAGGAGGCGGACACCATGTGGTTGATGATGATGACCAGGTAGCACACCATCTCTGAGTGAGCCACCAGCATGTTGTAGAGGGCGTAGCAGAGCTGGAGGATCAGAGGCTGCTTCTGGTAAAATCTATCTGACTGCTCCAGCTCCTCGTCATAAAACATCCTGCACGGACACAAAGAGGTGGACTGATGTGGTGCAACTGATTATTTTTCTGCTTCTAAAACATTGCAAAAAGATACATAAATGGGTTTATATTTGGGACTTGTTTAGCTGCTTTGCATTATTTTAAACTTGAATATTATTCTAGATTTCCAAAAATGCCTGCAATCATCAATGGATTACTAAACAGGTACACAAGAGATGCCAAAACAAAAATGTGCAAAAAACAGAGACAGAATGACCACGTAACTACAAAAACACACAAAACTAGAAAGAAATGCAAACAACCACCAAGGGACACAGAATGACCATTTGACTAAAAAAAAAACGCAAAAGAACAACAAAGACACACAAAACAACCAGATAACTACAAGAGGACACAAAAAACTACAGAGATGCAAAGCAGCCACAAAGAGATAAAAGACGACCACAAAAAGAAACAAAACAACAGTTAAAAGTTACAAAACATCCATAAAAAGATGCAAAACAGCGATCTCCAGTGTGGGTGTCTTGCTCTTATGTAGGAGGGCTGTGGGGTCTTCAACATTGTGTCATAATCAGTTTCATAAGTGCCCCTCAAATTACAGAGCACCTGAAAGTTTGGCTCAATGTGCGGGTATTTCTGTTGTTGTGAGATGTCCAGCAGGTTGAGAACTGCAATGCCAGCATATATGTTTGGTGTAGCTAGAATTATTTGAAATTTCTAGAGATCAGTTTAGACATGATAAAGTGAGGAATGGAGTTTTTATGGGGGACAGTTTAAGATGATACAGATACATTTTTGGCAATTTTTCAAAAAGTAAAAAGGTCAATATCCAGACCTGTGGATGGCACAAACCTACAACTGTGAAGACGGACATCAAACGTCGGCTATTTACTGAAACCTATCTTTAGTGTTGCCTAAATTATTGAGATGAATCTGTGACAAATAGCTGTGGATTTTAATTCCTGCAGAGCTTCATGCTAAACAGCTTTTCAAAGATTTGGACCTACTTGTTGAGCAGCAGTTCGCTGGCGGTCAGCTCGGTGGTCATTGATGGCAACATGATGTCCGACCTGCTGTCTGAGCGGCTGTCAGAGGTCATAATCATGCGCCTCTTACGATCCATGTCACTCTCGTCATCGCTCACTTCCAGACGGTCGAAGCTGACCGCCTTGCTGTAGCTGGGAGGCACGTCAGCGTCGGACGTTTTAGAAGCGTCTGTATCGGGGGTGTAGAGCACCCCTCCTCGTCCTTCTGTCTGCATGAAGTCCTGTTGTCCTCCCCCGTCTTCACTCTCTGTGGTGAAGTCTTTTTCCTGGGCAGAGGGAGCAGACTCTGTCTCCTCGAGCCTGAGGGAGGGGCCCTCATCTGGGCCAAAGGAGTCCCAGGGAGCCACCTCTCTCTCCTGATCCATTGGTACCTCTAATCCCTCCTCACACTCCAGTCCCTCACGGCTCTCACCCTCCTCCTCCTGGTCCTGGTCCTTCTCTTCCTCTTCCAACCTGGGTTCTCCGTCACTCCAGGGAGCGCCCTCGGCCCCCTCACTCTCGTCCAGTTGTTGGGATTCCCAGAGAACCTGCTGCTGCTGCTGCTGCTGCTGCTGCTGCTTGTCCTCCCCTTGATCCTGTTCATCCTCCACTTCTTCTATGGTGTCTGTGGTGCCCTGTCTGGAGTAGAGCGTGACGCACTGGGTTGCTTCACTGCAGGGGACAAAAACAGCAGAGACTGTTTCAATCTGCACTAAAGTCTGTCTGTTCAGATGTCACCCAATTTTTACACAACAAAATTAGTAATTAAGTAAATAAATTATGAAAAAATAACAAAAAACATAAAATAATGTTAAAAAATTACAAAATAAAAATAAAAATAAACAAAATATGACAAAAAAAACCCAAAATATAAAATAATAAATAACAAAAATATACTTCCTCAGGAAGTACCAGGTGTGCTGATAAGCACAGTTATATTGTATCGAGCGATAACTAAAACAAAGGGGCTTTCTGTATTTCAACATTATATTACTATAATTGAAACTTGAATTTTTTTTTTAAAGTATGTGTAAAAAGTCTCGAAAGTCTTGAAAATAATTATAATAAACGAGAGATTCTCTGCCCAGTTGCTTTTTTTTCAATAATGTAGATAAGCAAATATAAACCTTAATTTTCAGACCTTTACCATTACATTAAAACCGGTATACCTCTGCAGTCTTATCCTTAATTAAAATTGCTTTCAAATCACTGTTACTGGGAGAAAACCTGTTTTTTCAAAATGAAAAAACGCACATGCTTTTTGTGTAATATTTGGGTTTTTGGCAGGATTTAATAAAGAAAAGAGTTATAGAGATGTCATGTAATGAGCTGAAATTTAAAAAAAATGGATCTGTGGACATCTTTGATATAAAGAGGAGATGAGATGAGATTTTTCATGTCAGTGACAATGATAAGAAACACAGTTGTGTGTATATGGGTGATGCAGAGGCCAGGCACCTGGACATGAAGCTGCTGCAGCTGTCCATTGACGAATTGGACATGTCCAGGCCGTACATCTTACGCAGTTTGGGCCTGGAGCGCTCGCTGGTTTTGGGAATCGACTCTGGCATCCCATCCAGGTCTTCCAGAGTGGATTGGCGAGAAAAAAGAGTGGTAGCCTCGGTGAAGGCGCTGAGCGGTGGTGAGAGTGACAGATGGAGTGATTAGTGATGAGAAGGATGAGATGTTAGGTATGTTAGGTGACACAGACAGGAGTTTCCCCATACACTGTTTAATGAAGCACTTTAATCCAACCCGTACTTTAAAAATGAGCAGGGGATTTGCTCTATGTTTACCTTTTTATATGAGCATAAAAACATGAGATGCAGGCGAGGATGGCTTCAAAAGAGAGGACGAAATAACTCAATGTGATGTTATTGTACAACCTCAATGCTAGCAATAGCTTCCTTATAGGGTTGTTTCAACAAAATATCAAGATTCAATACAAGTTTCTATTTCTTACTTACCTCTACGGGTATCTGGCCATGCAGAGAGTACAATAATGGCCACGTGTTTGAGATATTTGTCTAACAGCTTTTAAAATTACGTGTGGAAAAAAACAACAACAGCAACATCTAATTCCAGAAACACTGTCCTGGTTAACTTGAATAATCCACACAACACATAACAGGGACTATTTCTACCGCAGAAAGTAGTTCCAAAGAAACTGTTCACAAACGATAGTCATTTTATATGTCACGTCCGAACGGCAACTTCTGGGGCTTAAAAATAAAGTGCCCAAAACTGCAGTTCATCGAACAGCCACTTGAGCTGGCTCCGAAACAGAGTCCATCCCCACAGTCACTGTGTTCAAATGCCCAAAGAGAAAAACAGGTTTTGGTCTCTATAGTTGATTTTCCTGTTCATGAATGCTGTACGGAGGCTGAACGCTACAACCTCCCGCTCAAATCTGGTCACTTCTGGCTCCAAAACACCAAGATGGTGACAGCCGAAATGCCGAACTTGACGCTTCAAAATGGCAGTTGACAAACCAATGGTTAAAGTCACGGTAACTGTCCATTATTTTTTACAGTCTAGGGTCGTATCTCAAAACCTGGACAAATAAAACAAAAAACTGTCTGCATGTCTAATTAATACAAGAGGTAAGTAGGAAAAAAATGTATTTCAGAAAACGTATTCACATGTGGAGCCACAAGTGGTCATCAAAGAGCATGTATTAGTGACACTATGGTACAAATTATGTTTTTATCACTTTTTCAATAAATCATGTCTCAATGAAAATAACATGAATGTGAGTCACTACGATGCAGGAAAGCTGTAACCAATATAACACGTGGCTGAACGTGCTATTAACGTCTACCAACCCACAAGATACTAGTGTCACGTCATACTTTAATAAATCAAGAATTTTTAAGTCTACAGTATATTTTTTTATTGCTTAATTCACTATTGCCTAACCCTAAGATAGAGGGACAAAACAAAAAACAAATATCCCATTTCTGTGCAGCATTTTTTTTAAATGTACTACCTAAAAAAGGGCATAAAGTTAGGAGAGTAAGAGGTCACTCTGTGAAACATTTCATGTTGGGGATTAATTTGGTCTCCCATGTTGCACTACTGACGCTTCGTGTACCTGGACATGCTGTCTCTGGAGGCTGTGGAGTCCTGGCTCTCCATGGGGTATCCTCCTCGCCTTCTTCGGACCCTGGTGGAGCCTGAGGCCGACTCGTCCTCAGAAAGCTGATCCATACTGGCCTGCCTGGACATGTTGAGCCTCATGGCCTTCTGGTAGTAGACGTGGATGCTCTCTCTGGACGGCACGTTACCCTGGGGGGAGGAGAGGAGTTAATCGCTTATTGACTGACTTAAAATGATTGATTTAAGTATTTCAATTAGCTTATAAATGGTTTAAAAAAAGAAGAAACATATGAAACATACCTTTTTGACCTCTCTGGTCAGCATGCAGCGCTCTATACGCAGCACGGTGGAGATGTCGATGTACTCTCTGCACATGTCGTTCATCCACTTGGTGAAACTGTCAACCGTCGTCTGGAAGAGCACCCAGGTGAACTTTATGATGTTGAACACTCGCTTGATGATGTTGTCTGAAGGAGATCAAACAAAACTTTTTAGCATCTCAGACCCAGCGGGAGGAATTTAACATCACAAAATCAAGTCAATCTTTTATTTCAAGATATTAAAAAAAGCGTTTTCTTGAGGAGAGACCCACCTGGACCCTCAGACTTCTTGTTCTCCTCTCCTCTCTCTTGCCCATCTGAGAGGTCGCCGACCTCTATAGTCACATGAGCTGCTGAAGTACAGTAATGACACCTCACTGTGGTTAGAAGAACAAGAAATTCATCGTTTCGTTTGAGTTTTTCTTGCTCTAAATTCAACTTACCATCTCTCTTGCTTTTTCTGTGTCTAACTCCTTTGGTGTATTTTTTCCAAAATTTGCGTTTCTCTTTGCCCCGCGCCCTCAGGGCAGCTTTGGGGTCTGTGATCCAGGCGTGATAGAGAAACTGGAGAACAGAGAGAAGGAGTTTAGCATCCATGAAAGGATGTGAAGAAGACGAGTCACTAAAGTCAATCATGCCAGAGCAAAAACAAGCAAAAGGAAAACACCAATTTAAGGTGATTCTGCACGTTGCGATCCATTAATTACAAATCACGTACCCTTTCATATGACCACAGACTACTTTTGAAACTAAACCTTAACTTTTCTTAAAAATATTTCATGTTTCAACATAGCTCATGAGAGCCACACCTGGTATTTCTAGACAAATTAAGTTATTTACATGAGCCAAATCAAATTCAGAATATTGTCATATTTGGAATAATAGTGGAATATTAGTTCGCATGTTACATAGCCAAGTCTTTTATCAGCGACCAGGCCCAAACACTAAGTGCTAATACAGCTGTTGACAAAATGAAAAGGTCAAAAAACAGACAGGAAACACAAACCAATAACATGTCAGAATAAAGCTCCAGTTCAGGCAAACCGACAGAAAGCCGATCACAACAACATGCAAAAGGTCAAAGCATTTCTATTCCAGCTTATGTTTGATGATTTATGTCAAATTAGCATTTGACTGTGAAATGGACAAACTCATTTATCACTGTGACGTGTGAATCTGTTAATATGATTTCTATTATTTCTGTCACCAAACATGAGCTGGAAACTCATTGCGTTAGTTGTTAATTTAAGAGGCAGATGTTCAAACAGAGAGAAAGCTGTGTTGATTAGTTGTGGTGGTGAGTACCTTGCCTGCCTTGACTACATACTGCAGTATAGTTTTAGGCAGCTTTATGATAGACTTTGGCAAAGCCAGAACAGCAGAGACAAACTTCCCAATAGCTCGCTACAGAGAGACAACAGTGTAAGAGGATTAGTAGAAAATGACTTCACATAATTAGAATCAACAGAGGTTAAATGTATTAGGAGTGAACAAGAAAACATTTTAATACTGTAAAGGTGAATGCATATAGTTTGTCACATTCTCCTGAATGTTAGTATTCAAAATCCTCAACCCTTTGTAAAAGATAGCAAGGTAACAAAATAAACATCCATTAAAAATCATAAATTCTAAAATGTATTCAAGAATCTTTCCAGGTAACGAGCATTGCTATTACACATACCCCAGGCATAACATTTAGCTCGAAAACAACAAAACACGCCTGAAAACAAAAAAATTGAAATAGAGTCTATGGAGCAGCCATATAGCTGTCGGACCCTTGTTGGAGCTGGCTGATGCTTTACTATGATTGTCCAGTTCGTGTTTTAGGAGTTGGACTTAGCGAAGGGTCAAACCAGAGTGTGTGAATAGTAGTTAGCAAGTAAGCAGAGAAGTTAAGACAGTTAGCTCAATCTAATTTTAGACTTAATTTTTAATTAAAAAGTAGCTAAAAATAAATAATATAGAATTTAAATGGTTTGCTAAAAGTAACGACTACATAGTTAGAATAGCTGAACGTCTAGCTCCTGTCACTAATTATTAAATACAAACTTAACCAAACAAACTTAACAAATTGACAGTTTAACTGTAAGAAAAAATACTGTAAGAATGGTATTAAAATATATGAAAAATACTGTGAATAATGTCTAATAATATCCACTTAATGATGAATTTAAATTAACCCATTGAAACCTGATGTGATGTATCTAAAAGCAGTGTGAGGGTACATCTTAAAGAAAATGCTGGGAACCACTATAGGACACAAAGTATTTAAATCCTTTACTTAATAGATAGAATTAATTTTTTGGAAATATTCAAGCAAAGGCAGTATTTCAAAACTGTAGTTCTACATCCTCATCAACAACAAAAACATGTAATTAATCGGCTGTGACAGAGAAAGTGAGAAAATAAAAATCTCGTTTCACAGTGAAAAATTTAACGTCACCTGAAATGCAGACTTCTTTGGCTGGTCCTCCTCTTTTTTCTCCTCCTCCTCCTCTTCCTCCTCACTGTCAGTTTCAAACAAGTAATAGTCTCCACTTCTAACCACTGAGGGGGCAGAGGGTAAAGTTAGTCGCTATATTCAGTCAAACAAAGGCTGAGGTCAGTCATCGGTTTTAAACAACAGTTCCACTTACCGTTAAATTATACACAATTCACTTCATATTAAACGTTTTAATGAGTCTAAAGTGAGTCACGATTCAGAGACACTTTTAAAAACATCAAAGACATGACAGCATGAAACAGAAAACACATAAAAATGTTACCATGAGTATGACTATGAGCACAAAGCACAATGAAAGGCGTCTATTAAAGATTCCAGTAAGCACAGCCGCCTTCACTCCACAGAGTAGGTGACTCCTGTCTACAGTAGTTAAGTGTCAGAAGCAATGGGATAGACGAGGCTGACTTATGTCCTTGAACAGAACCGCAGTGGGCGGGAGGTGAGGGAGGATGCTGGGAGATGAAACATCAAATGACAAAGAGATAAAAATGGAGAAATAATTTGAAAATGTTGTGGGGGTGGAGTATGACATGAGACATGAGTTCAAACCAATCAGGCGACCACTGTATTCACTCAGAAAGATGCTTTTTTTTTTTTTTTACCAAAAACTGTAAAGGTAATAATGTTATATTCTGGTCCAATTGGTTTTTTTTTTCAAATTTTCTCCTGTTTGGTGATCATGTCTACAGGCAAAGAATGAACAAACCCTTCATCCTTTATTCCAGTACTGAGAATAAAGGCGGGTCGGGCTTCATGTCTTTGCATGAAAATATTTTAGAGTGATTCTCAACTGTGGGCTCTTTAGGTGAGACCGATAGTGTCAAGCACAAACTCCAGCCATTAGTCATTTTCTCTTTTCAACGTTGTGTCTATTTAAGGCGACCCTGCTCTGCTCCGCTACTGACACAGCTTTATAGATCATCTCGAAACTGAAGTGCCTCTCCACACCAGAGCTACAGGTGACAAGGGCCCCTTAAATAGAGACAGAAAAGGACTAAAGTCTGGACGGAGCGATGCTGCCGTGCGTTGGCGCCCTCAGAGCCCAGGGGCAGTGTGGGAATCCTCAGCGTTCTGGTCAAGGACACAAGGGCCAATCAGAGTGGAGGAAGAGAAAAAAGAGGGTTGTGGGGGTCAACCTACTGGAAGCATGGTCAACCCACGGCCTCCACCACTGCTTTTTTTTGGTCTTGGCTTTCGTTCGATGTGCTCCTAAAATTTCACAAATACATCAATGCAACATTTCATAAGAAAATTAATTCTTCTGCAAACTTCAAGGCATGTTTATATTTTTTTACTCCATGAAGATTTTCTTTTAGATCAAATACTTCTCATAATACATCATTACAAAAAAATATGTTAAAGGGGACCTACTAGGCTTTTTCTAAATTTTCAGTCATGTACATTGTATCATTGTTACAAAAAAAATGGTAGGGTAGAGTAGGGAGAGGTAGACAAGTTTCATTTCACTTCAAATTTAAATAATACGCTTTAAGTGTAAATACATTGTTTGGCCACTACAAAAATTGTCTAAAAAGCTGTTCCCGGGAGCCTGATTGCACCGGTTAAGCGGCATAAAGTTAATACGTCCGCCGGTGTTGTATTTCTGTCATTGCCAGTGGAAGCTGTGTGGAGCTGGAGCTGATAATCTGACTACTGCAGAGTCATTTGATGTGCTAGTGAATGGTGATTGTAATTATATATTATACTCATAAATGTCCTAACTTATATATTATAATTAAAAAGCCAGATGTTAACAGGTCTTAGTGGGGGTTTTTTGGTGCAGTGATTTACAAATGGTCGTTCTGTGGATCAAGTATTCCTTTAAAGAGACAAGCGCTTAAATGGAGCGTCTCAGAAAGAGGGTGAATACAGCTGATCCACTGCAGACAGGATGAGGAAAATAAAGTGTTTTTCTGAATATTAAAGCATGTAAACATCTTCTAGTATGAACCTGAAGATGAGCATAATGGGTCCCCTTTAATGAATCCAGGCACTAATACACTCACTCATCTCAGCAACCTCATTATCAACTTCTCTAACAGTGACTGCACAGAGAGGCCCCCGCAGCCTTCGTCATACCATCATCATCATCCTCCTCCGGCTGGACGAGGGTCTGTCCTTCTCCAGACTCCTGCGCCATGCTCAGCATCTTCTCCTTGCCCCTCTTAAACTTTTGCTGCCTCACTTTAATGCGCTCCATCCTGATTAGATCAGAGAGGCAGTGAAGAGACACAAAGTATCGGCACAGAGGAACATCACAGACTATAAACATCTCCAGGCTTCACATGGAAATTAGTGTACGTTATGAAACAGCGGAGTACTCATTAGAGCGGGTGAGTGGATATGATCAGAGCTCAGGAGGAACTCCTGAGGTAACTGTAAGTGGTGGAAATACATTGACTTCATGTACTGCGTTATAGTAAGCGATGGCTTACAGGAAACACAAAAGACTGAGCCGGTAGTCTCTTTTAATGCAGAACAGATTTTAGATGCCTTTCTGAATCATGTCTGCTTATCTAAAACTGTGATTAATAAAAGATATTCAAAGTCATGAAATAGACTTGGCCGTGCTTGATGTTGACATTTTTGTTACAATCAAAAAATCCCATGAAAACATCAAAATCAGCAACCAAGCGATTCCATTTCTAAGTATCACCTGTGCAGCAAAAGCCTGATTTATGGGGTTACTCTGAGCTCAGTCCCAGTGTGTGTGTGTTCCACTGAACGTGTCCAACAAAATGTTAAATCTAATCCAGAGGAAGACAACTGATTGATTTTGTTGAAGTTATGTGTATATAAATATGTAAATGTTAACATTAAGCCTTGGAATATAACTTTTACATTTTTTTTCTAGTCTTGAAAATTGTACACAAAAACCCAAAACAGCATAACACCACAGAGAATAAGTCAAATATCTGGAGTCTCACTGTCTCTTCAGCTGCTCCACAGATTTGCGCTCCTCCTCCAGTCTGGCTCTCACTGCCTTCACTATCGTGGCCTGGAAAAGCTCCGCCCCTCTGAAACGCAAACAAATGTTTGATGAACGAGTGGAACACTCAGTTTTTAAGGTTGAATATTTTAATTATGACAATAATGGATGAGGATGCTTCAAATAAGTGCATGTATTAGTAACTGTTTTAAACATTGTTGTCTACTGAAATTAA
Source organism: Plectropomus leopardus (assembly GCF_008729295.1). Lineage (NCBI taxonomy): Eukaryota > Metazoa > Chordata > Actinopteri > Perciformes > Serranidae > Plectropomus > Plectropomus leopardus. Next base: position 4,446,368 of record NC_056474.1, on the reverse strand, counting down.
TATCGTGAAAGTTTTAAATAAATTGGCATTCAACCAACCTGGAAGAGTCTTGTTTAGTCTGGCAGTCTGACAGTTTTAAAACGTAATGCAATGTCAGAGCAAACTGTTTTTCATCAAGAAAATCCAATCTCAGGTTTTTTTTCAGCACTGTAGCCAGGCTGACAGAGACGCCAAGTACTACTGCCATTATTATTAGTCACACCTCCACTATTATTATATACATATGACTGTTATTGCCACATACATAAACTACAACACTTGCATTAAATTTATTAATTTTTATGTCTATTACTATTGTTAAATGATGTTGCTGTGCATCTCTACTCATTTCTCCCTCCTTCTCTTATTGTTCTTTACGACATCCGTTTGGAGGGATCCCTCCTCAGTCGCTCTTCCTGAGGTTTCTACAGCTTTTTTTCCACGTTACAGAGTTTTTTGGAAAGTTTTTACTTAGTCACTGTGAGGCTCCAAGGAAAGAGGGATGTTGTTTGCTGTAAAGCCCTCTGAGGCAAATTGTGATTTATGTTAATAGGCTTTACAAATAAAATCAATTTAAACTGAGTCTTCTTTGATGAATGTGGTTTAAATACGTTATGCATTTAGTTACAAGGTGTGTGTTTACACTTTCTAAGACAGCTGGGCTTTCATCATTTGTGCAGACGGATGGCAGTTCTAAATGTGTTTGCAAAGCACGAAATAATTCAACAAAATATAAGTGAATCCCAGATTTGTGCATGAAAAGTTTATATGCACACTTTTAGCACAGATTTGTGAACGAGGCCCAGTGTCTCTATGCAGCAGGCTGGCTCAACCTCATTGGCGTACCTGCACGCGAGGATCTGTGACGCTCTGATATCAGCCACCACGTGCAGGAAGTAGTAGCTCATGAAGACGCGTCTCTGCAGCAGCAGGAAGGCGAAGCAGATGCTGTCCCAGATGATCCCGGCCTCATTGCTGGGCAGCTCACACAGCTCTAATGATAAATGCAATATAAATATAAATATAAATAAATTTGCAAGGATGTTAAAACAGACTGTTATTGACTGTTATTACAGTATTTTTTTATATTTTGTTATATTATTATATCTGTTTCACTGAGTATTGTGGCAGTGTTTTGTATTCACTGCAAGTCCAGCAACATCAACACAAAGACTAAACTGACCTTAATATATAGGCCTGAAAAATAAACAATTTGTATATTTCACGATTTGTGCTCCTCCTAACAAAAGGAGGGTTTCCATTACAGACTTGCACAAAACTTCAGGCATATTTTCGAAATGTCGTTAAAACACAATTGCAAGATGACTGTATGCAACTTCTGCTCTTGTGATAACATATACATGGAAGCAGCCACGTATGAGGGTTTTTTGGGAGGAGATAGTCGATCGATGATTTCACAGAGGAATTGTGGATTAAAAACTCAACTTTTATAGTTATGCTGCATCGTGCCTGAGGAAGTCAGTTTCTACCCATGAGTACATAACCATAACATCATGTGACCTATAAAAGCGATAAAAAAAGTGTTTCCATTGGAGTTTTGTGAAATATGTTGATTTTTTTTAATTTCCTGAAATACCACATTATGTGAGTGTAAAACTTTTTTTGCAATAAATGGGAGTTTTTTTCCAAAATTGACATATTTTCTATTCGCAATTTTAATTTGCGCAATTTGAGGGTTAATGGAAATCTGCCTACTGATGGGGACGTCTCACCTGCTTGTGAAATCTGGCTACACAAAAAACACAAATGCACAAAGAAGGAAGAAAGAGAAATATTGAGTCAACTCACTGGTGTTTGCTTTGGGTGATGTTGATGTTGTATTCCTTGATGGTGCAGGCCAGACTGAACAGCTGGATCAACCAGCAGCGGTTCTCAATCAGAGAGTTGATGTAGCCACAAGCCAGGATCTAAGAGCAAGAGTCAGTTATTATATATTTAAATATAGAAACATCTTTAAAGGAACAGTTCACCCACAAAATGATTATATTTTTTTAAAGTACATTTTTTCTAGGTTATTTTTTTTGGTTTTGTTTTATTGTGTTTACTTTTTTGTCTCTTTCTTTTTATTTAATTTAATTTATTAATTTATCGGGCCAATTTTGAGGTATATTTCTTGTACTTTTTCCAATTTTTTTTTTTGCAAATTTCGGAATAATTTCATTAAAAGTTGCTCATGCCTTCTTCCCATGTCTTGAAAAAATAAAGCCAATTTGCTCATGTTTCAAAGGATTAATAAACAGGAGCTAGGAGTTAAGATTTGTAAACAGATGTTTTTTATTTAGTTTTGTTTTTGTTAAATGCAACCCCCCTTTTACTCCAATTAATCAAGAATTTTCTACACTTTTGAATTCTTCACTCACCACACAAGAAAATCAACGTTTTCTTCACAAATTCAACGTAACATAGTTGATATGTAAATAATCATTTCATGACTGAAGCATTCCTTTTGTATCTCTGATGTCACATAAATACACAAACAGGTTTATAGTGAATGCGTTTTGTCTGTATTATTATATTGCCTCATATGTGCTGTATTCAGGATTTGACTATCATGAAAGTAATCAGCTGATCCTCATAAACAAATAAAGAGAAGCTCCTCACGGACAAAACGTTCTTCATGGTGATCACAAAGATGTTGTACGCGATCAGGAAGTCCCAGTAGTGGAGGATCTTTTTGATCGGTTTGAGCAAAAGCTCGCCACCGAACAGCAGGAAGTAGAAGCAGGCCACCAGGTAGCCCATACAGAAGACGCTGATTAGCGCGTGGTCCCCGTGATGAAGATGATGGTGAGGACAAACCAGAACAGGTAGCTGAACATGATGACCTTCAGCATATCCAGGTAGGACCTAGAGGACAGCAGTTAAACCAATATGCCGTTTTTTTTTATGTCAGAAAGATAATAAATCCAACAAAAAACTACATTACAGGGATGGCTATGCCACTGCCAGTAAACACAAAAACAGCATCCACATGCTGCAATCATGACATATCAAAAGAAAGAGAAGAGTGTTCACACATTGTTCCAATATAAAAAAAATAAAATCCAAATGCTTACCTATAGTCAAGCCTGATAGAAACAGCCTAAATTAACAGTTTTTGTAATTATACAAACATTTGTGGTGGTTCGTTAAATGGATATTTTTCTAGTTTTGAAACCAGCTCTGTATCATAACAATGTATGTTTGCATGTGTGTGTGTAAGTGCACTGTGGTAAACTTCCCTCCTTCTAATCAGTGCCTCGATCTCTCGGCTCCTCTCCACGCAAAACTTTTTTTCGTAAATTCAGAAATTTGTGTTAAAAAAAATAATAATATCACAAACAGCTTTGTCTCTTGGCTGTCCAAAAATACAACTTTTTTTTATTTTGTCTGATTTGAGTTAGGATCAAGTTCACAACCTGATTATAGTCACATGAAGCTGGAAGTAAAGATTATGGATCCCGGCCAACTGAGGTAATTTTTCCTGTGAGGATCAAGCAGCAAGCTATGGAGCTAAAAAATGAAGCCAACACAGAAGTGCCAAAAAACTGCTTTTCCTTGAGTTCCTTGAGCTGGCTCCAAAACAGAGAAAAATCTCCAAAGACCTCCATGTTAAAATGCTCACCTTAACAGTAGAAATAAACATGTTTACAGCCTGGTTGGTGTCTATGGCTAACTAAAACATTCATGACAACTAGACGGGGTGAATTTTTATATAACTCACCCATTTACGTTGTATTAAGGGTTTATGTGTAATGCAGAATTAAAGGCAGGGCGCTTTGAGTGACAGACTGTCTGCTAATAGTGTCCTTGGCTTCTCAGTCAGTTCCAGTTCCACCCATTGCTCCTCCAACATATCGCCCAAATATGGTCACTTCTGGCTCCAAAAAAAACAAGATGGTGACGGTTGTAATGCTGTGAGGCTTCAAAATAAGAATCCACAGACCGGTGAGTGACGTCATGGTGGCTACGTCCTTTATTTTTACAGTTTATGGCAAGGACGCATGCTTACCACACACTGAAAATCAAAACAATATTTCAGTCCATTTCTGGTGCTGTGTGCATAATCCGCCCATCAATCACACTTAGTGTATCACTTAGTGTCAGGACACCGGTAAGTCTGATCAATAAATGTGAACCAGAGCTGAAACCCGACTCCTGTCACTCAGCGCAGGTACCTCTGCACTTCTGTATGACCTGTGCGTGTCTAACACGCTAAAAGCACGGATCCTGTGTTATTATGTAAGAGACCATTTAACATGATGTGTGAGGTGAAAACAAAAGGAAGCATTCATTTGATGGATCAGGGGAAAACATGGGACCACAACAACAGCTGCAGTGTTTAGGAAGCGGCTCTGATGAAGTGGGTTTGGATCAGACGACGCGTTGATGGGCCGGAATAGCTGAGTGAGTGTCCTTCTTCATCAGGGGGGAGAAAATACCTTTTCCATACTTAAAAGCTATTTATTGAGTTTAGAGTACAGGGCAAAAGCGTCTGAGTCGCGGAGTGACGGACAGAGTTCACAGGAGTTTTTGTGGATTATGGATTTCTCCCCCACCCCGTATCCGTTAATTCGATCCTGGAGGGAAACGATGGAATAAGTGCAGAGCTGCTGTGGCGTGGACAGACGGGGCTGTGCAGCTCGCTTTCTCTCTACTAGGGCTTGTTGATGGACACAGAGTGCGTTAATAAAAGACTTGTCCACTTTGCGCATCAAAACAGTGGAATGTGAAGAGCACATAATCAATGACTGTGGACAGGTCAGGATGCTCTCGCTGTCTTTCTAACTCGCTCTCTAATTCTCTGCCTCTCTCAAAACCCTCTCTTCGCTCTTTTTTTTTTTAATGTGCAAAGTCAGTATCCAGCTCTGGATCCAAATATCGGACGACAGCCAAAATTCTGAATTATGCATAAAGCGGGTATTCAATAACGTCTCTGACATGAGCTACTGTCATCTGTCCTCCCTTTATTTATCCAGGATAAGGGATTTGCTGAGCGAGTATGTTCTTATTCAGCACCGCTCCACTTAAGATTTCTACAGTTACACAGTTAGCAGCCAAGTACAACAACCGTTTTCTACCATGCTGGCCTCCGAGCAGCTCGACTACAGACACGGGGGTATGCAGACACTCACTGCGTACCCCAGAATCTACACTTTTTTTGACTTAAAGCCCACTTCTGATTGTTTAAAAAAATCCCCCATCCAATATGACTGAATGATGGCCTCCCTATTTTCACAGGGCTAGACCATGTTGTTGTGGTTTGTGCCATCCTGTATCTAAAATCCTTTTTCTTTTTATTGTATTATTGTACTTAATTTTATTAGTTATACAATTAGCTTATATATTTTGAGTTATTTGTAGTGTAAATTGCTGGTTTGTACCGTCAATTTGTGAATCTCAAATAAATAAGAGAAAACAACTTATGAAGACAAAACGAGAGAAAAAAATAAATTGGGCTATAAATAATGTGGTGCAACTTTATACACACACACACACACACACACACACCCACACACACACACACACACACACACACACACACACACACACACACACACAATCATCAGCTCCTGCTACACACACAAAGTATTTATTTGGGGTTTTTTTTCAGCCACTTGAGGGCAACAGAAACAGGTTTGGAACACAATATTAATATATCATCCCCTTTAACACTGATGTGGTTAATTTGATAGCAAAACAATTGTTTATTTACACACCTAACGGTTACCGAGCAACATTATCATTCATTTGGATTAGCCAAAATCCAATCAGATTACTTCTGAAGAACTGGGCTCAGAACACCAAAGACCAAACAAGCTGTTTCTGCGTATACTACAACAATGGTAAAACTTTAAAGTTCATATATTCTTACAAATGTATAAATAAAGCTTAAACTCAAACGTGGTCACCACAGAGTCTTAATGATTGGATTAAAAACTGCTGCTCTGCTCTGAATTCTCTGGAAAACCATCCATATAGTGAGATGCAACCCACATATGATACAAATATAAACAGCTTTTAATAGTGCGGCTTGTTTTGAATGCATTTCACTAAATTGTCGGCATCTGACATCGTTAAGCGTCAATTAACCCGGCTACTTCACTTCCTTTCCATTTCTGTGTCTTGTCGTCCTCCATATTAATGCCGCTTCAGTCAAGCTCCAGTGACACCAAAATTATAATTCAAGGGAATTTAATGTAAAATCTAATTTAAATGTTGAAATAAAAGTATGAGTTCTAGTGCCATGTATTTTCTCCATGTGGGCCTAATAGGAATTAAATATAATTATGGCTTTGCGATTGTATGTCTCCAAACAACAGTCAAGTTGCATTTACGGTTTACATCCATGTCTGTGAAAACATCTTCTCCTCTGCAGCACAGAAGATCTCTACAATCAGCACAGTTTTAAGGTGGATGTTTAAAATTAACTTGTTTTAATTGACTCGTTGTATTATATTGCTTTATTATAATCTATTTTTTAAAATATTTATTCTGACAATATTATTTTATTTACTGACATTGTGTGTTTTAATTGTTTGTTTTATGTTTTTATTGTGTACTCAAGTCTCCCTTGAAAATGAGATCTTAATTTTAATGGGACTTACCTGATTAAATAAAGATTAATAAAAATGTCATCACTTCATCGTTATATCCAATAAGACATTTGTGTGAGTTTTTGTCCTTAGAAAATTAATTCTTCAGTTACGGCCAGAAGCGTGTTATATGAGATCACAGTGACCTTTTACAACCAAATTTATCATTCATCATAATGTCCAAGAGGATGTTTGATCCAAATTTGAAGAAATTCCCTCAAGGCGTTTGTGAGATATCGCGTTCACGAAAAACACAACATACATAAACATTAATCCTCTGGTCACGGCTATTACCGGCGCAGACGCATAAAAAAACACACTTGGGCCACTTCCTGCTGCTGTGTAAATGTTATAACATCAGTGCTGCTGTACCTGCAGTGGATGAAGTCGGGGACGGGGTTGTGGACGCTGAAAGAGGCTGCGTCCAGGTCTCTGCAGATCTCCACGTTGTCTCCAGCCATGAGGCGGACTGCTGCCTTGTTCTCATCGTCAAAGACCTGCCTCTGCATGGAGGCACACAGCAGCAACATGAAATCATCTAGAAAAGAAGGGATGAGAGAAAGAATCTCATTTATAACACTTGAACCTGCAGTGACAGTCATCGTTATCGTAGCCACAACATATCTGCTGCTGAGATGACGTACAGATGAGAAACGATGGATTGGGTTGAGTGCGGAAATCTGGAACATAGAGCCACTTGACCACGTTGGAGTCTGTAGTAGAGTTGGGAAACCTCCAAGGATAGTCTGGAATGAAAACGTGCGCCATTATAATATTGGACATGTACTTTAAAAAGTATTTTAAAAAGGACAGGACTGACAATGATGGTAACAAAACAAGACAAAGTACATAAAAAGACAGAGGAACTACATCTTTTATGTGATTTCTTGTTGTCCTTGTACAGTTAATTTTGTCATTTTTTAAACAATTTGTAGGGACAGGTCATCCTTGCAATTAAAAACAGATGTTTTTACTCTTGCTTGTACTTCTATTTATCAGTCTAGATCAGAAAAACTCAACATACGTTGCCAAGAAATCCCTTATGCAAAATGCCAAGAAGCCAGAGGTCTATTAATAACCAAATATTGATAATTAATATATAAATAATGAGCCCAATCTTCTATCAGGGGGACGGGGATCCCCACCTGGCATTTTTTCAGGTAAACAAGCTCTATTTTAAATTTTGTTTTTTCACACAAGGTCTGTGGATGATCTCGAGTAACCAGGTCATGATTTTTTGGAAAGAGTCACTGATGGTGGGTTTTTTTTAAAAAAAAAAATTTCCTGCACTCTGAGCACTGCGAGCCGAGCGCTATCTAGTTTCATTATAATATGGAGAGAATGCAGACATCTCTACGACCATAAAATCCAACACTCGGCAACTCACATCATAATAATCTAGATCGATAAATAGCACTACAGGTAAGACGAAAAATATGGATTATTGATTTTGGAGTGAACTGTCCCTTTAAGACTTCAATGTTCTTCTGAACATTGATTAAACAAACTTTTTTCCTACAGGATAATTTAGAAGTAAATACTATACATAGCTATTTTTGAGACTAAAATCACCTTGAGATATAACCCCGACACAACACTGACAGTTTCCGTTTAGTTATAAATCATAATAGGGCTAAATGTTTAGTTAACAGACCAAGAATGAACTAACAGCAGTTTGGATAATTTATTAAAATACCAAACATTTGTTGTTGGCAGCTTCTCAAATGTTAAGAATAGCTGTTTTTGTTATTTATATCATATAAATTCAATAATGAGGGTTTGGGACTATGACTCAAAGAAAAAAGGAATAAAAGATTTCACCTCATTCTTTGGTAACTTGTATTGAGTATCTTTCCCCATATTTTGACCTTTACCACACTAAATTAATACTCAATTGACTGCAAAATAAAGGTGAGATTAATCTATAAGGAAAATAGTCCATAATTGCAGCCTGAAATCATAGCAATAACCAGCTGTCAATCTTTTTCCTGGTTATTGTAAGTACAATCTGACCTTTACAGGCTGCTGGTGGGATCCCGATGCAGACAAAGTACTGGAAAGTCAGCATGCAGGCCAGGAAAAAGCAGTATTTGGGCCAGATCTCGGCGATGGCTTTCCTCCTGCGTCTATACATGACTGCAATCAAGGCGAAGGCGTGAAGCATGGCGTAGAAGTCCATACGCTGCCCGATAACATTGACCCCCAACAGCAGGCACGTCTGAGGGAAACACATGAGGAATAAAGACGTGATGAGTTTGATGCAGCTGGAACAGATTTCACATTTTTTTTAACGTCTTTCCCGTTTTCTCTACCTCAAGTCCAAATTTGTAGAAGAAATAGTTGATGAAGTATTTGATGAAGCAGATGATGCCGATATCCAGATGCTGTCGTGTGATATCATGGAAGATAATCCTGGCAGCGGGAGGCGACAGTTTGTTCCTCAGTCTGAAGTATTCCTGATGGCGGTAGATGGTCACCTCGAATGCTAACAGAGCCAGCATCAGGAGGTTGTTCTGCGCAGACGGTGACAGAGAGAATATCTTTAAATATGTTTTTCTATTGTTAAGAATACATGCTGACAGTTTAAATGATTAATTTTAGTCATTTATCAAATAAAAGCATCATTTTTTCAGATTTTTTTAATTTGAAAAGAAGTCTGTTTAAAGTCAAAGAATCATTTTTGACTTATAATTTTAATTTTTGACAACTTATGCTGGGATTTTGTCATATTTTCTGACACTTTATACCCAAAACTCAGTTTGATAAACTGTATTTAAAGTTTATCTGATGGGCTTCTTTAGCTTAACAACAGTGCCACTTTGTAAACATAATATTTGAGGTCTTTTTGATGAAGAAAATATTCTTTCGGCTACTGTTTAAGAGGGAGTGACTTCCTGGAGTCTTTTGCCATGTAAAACAACAAAATGTCAATTTTATTTATTTATTTCACAGGTATATTGACCATGTGGGTGTTTCCCAGCAATTTCCAGAAGAGCTCACCATCAAATTGCTGAAAAATGCAACTGTCACAGAAATTTTCAACAGTCATAAGTTTTTGGTATCAAACATGGGATAGCATGGATTTTTTTTATGATGTTCCTAAAGGTCTTGGTTTCTTAACGTGGCATTTTAGAGGGATTTATGACAATTTTTATCAATTGCAGAGTGGTCAAAAATACTTAAAGTTAGCACCAAATCTGCATAACAAATGGTATAAACCCATAAATTGCTGCAACAACTTATGAGACATAATTTCATGATTAGAAAAACACACCAAGCTGAGCTTTACCATAAATGATTCAGGCTCGCAGCTCTCAGATGATGTACACCACTTCTATATGACGTCTACGGTTGACCTGTTGTCCCCCTTTATCTTTGTGGTGAGAAAAGCTAACCGACTGCTGGCTCCAGCTTTATATTTAACAGATCTGAGATTGGTATCGATCTTCTCTTCTAACTTTTAGCAAGAAAAGCATCATTTGGGTTTTTCCCAAAATTAATTGTAAGTAACTTTTATAGTAGCTTTTATTTTCATTAGCAAAATTAAAGTTATTCTTCTTTTGTTATGAAGATATCCTGTGTATACTGCGAATTTTCAGCTGATGAGTGTTTTCAGTCCTCACCCTGAGGTAGCCCAGCAGGTCACCAGACTTCTCCAGGCCAACCCAGTTTGCCGGATCCACCGGCCCCTTATACAAAAGGGAATCCTGCATCTCAGTCATCTGGTCCGGTAAGTAGCCATTTGGCTGTGGACAGAAAACACAGGTGTATAAATATGGAATCCATTATCAGTCTAATTAAGAACAGTGAAGTTCCTCTTTAGCGATATGAAGCGTCAAAAACATGTTCTGATTAAATTCACCATAGTGCAGTTCTTGGAGTAGGATGGTGGGTCTATAGACTTTAGCTGGTACAACATTTTGCACACGATGATGACACACGTCCACACAGTGCAAACGCTGGAGGCAAGGGGCCGATACTGGCTGTAGGGCAGCGCGAAGGCCCAGGACGCCAGGAACACATAGTTGAACAGAGACACCTGAACAGGAGACAGCACAGGTGATGAGAAATAAGAAAACAGCTCATTTAAATCTTTTTTATTCCACTACATCAGCCACATCCAAAGTCCAGCACTGAGGCCAATCGTGCCCCCCTGACTGTTCAGCTTGTTGTTCAAAAAATAATATATGTGGCCCCACACATTATTGCTTAATATAGCAGATCACTTTGCATTTAGGTTTACCTCACAATGGCAGGACTACCACACAGTTTGCAGACATGCACACGTGTTTTCATGAACTGACAGAAAACAAGCAAACAAATAAAGTAACAGCAGACATTTCCTGCTAGACAGCAGACGTGAGCACAGCAAAGTAGGGATGTAAGAAAATGTTGCTACCTATAATAATTGGTCAGACAACATAATTCACACATAGCTTTTTTAAGTCTTATTGCACTTGGGGATACAATCAACAGTCCCAGCTAAGTTATCAATCATGGTAGGGCTAAATGAATAGTTCACAGACTGAAACTTAACTGACAAAAGATTGGATATTTTATTAAAATACCAAAAAATTGTTCTTGTCAGCTTCTCAAATGTTAAGACTAGCTGCTTAACTGTTATTTATATTATTATAAATTCAGTTTTGTGGGTTTGGGCCTTTTGGTCAAACAAAAAAAGGAATTTAAAGATGTCACCTCATTTTTAATAAGCATTTTTACCAACTGTAGCTTTAAGAGAAGCGAGGAGTCAGAAGTCAATGACAGTATAAAAACATTAAATCAATGCAACCACGAAATGGCCTTGAGCATGCAATCATAAATGTGCAGAAAAATTTCAGGCTAATTGGTCAGGTATTTTGTGTAATTAGCTGCAGACAGACAGATACACGCACAAACACACACCTGCAGACAGACAGATACACACACAAACACACGCCTGCAGATGGACAGACACACACACAAACACACACCTGCAGATGGACAGACACACACACACACGCGCACACGACTGAACACATGATCTCCTCCTGGCAGACGCCTGGCAGAGAAAAGGAAAGAAAAATAATGATGAAGGGCAAATAAAAAAAACACAAACGCACACATTAAAGTCGAGGTCATGAACCGGAAATAAAAGATCAGACATTACATAAATCTAAGTCTATAAAATTGAGTTTTAATAAGAATTTAAAAGCCTGAGGAGCTTTTCCAGAAGAAAGCCCTCAGTCAGTTTGTTCCAAACTCAAAGAGCCGCGATGGTTTCCATCCAGAAACTGTAGCAGCTACTGCAGTTAACCGAAATACCCCCGGACTATTATCTGGCGAGTCTGTGGCGCAGCAGACAATCCCGGTTTATTTCAAATTGGTTCAAGGTGGCTCAGTGTTTCACGAGATCAACTTACTTCAAACAGCATATGAGCAATAAAATGTACCAAGAAAACCTTGAACAATTATTGAATTGATAAGTCTTTGCCTCAGAGCTGTAATTAATGTTCTTGATTAAAACAAATTGTTACATGATAGTCTTTTAAGTGCAAACAAATAAATGGCCTGAGGATGCCGCTCATTCATTTTACATGCAACAAAATTTGGCAGTGTAGCATCTTACATAATGTAAACCAGATGAAGCAAAAAACACTCAAGAAATCCACTTTTATGAATAATAAAAAAGTAGAATTACTGCCATGTGGTTGTCTGTCTCTATGCACCAGTCAAGTTGCACTTAAAGTTTATATCTGTGAAAACATGGACGCTTCACACACATCTTTCCCCGGGAGCTCAGAGGATCTCTAAATCAGCACAGTTTAGGCACCCAAGATTAGTATCACCAATTCAGTATCCAACCAAATGTCTCCCATTCTGTTCCTGAAGTATGATGTCGAATAACGGAAAGAAAAGGGTTTTTACAGAATATTGTGATGTCACAGCAGAGCTGACCTTTGACTTTTTGGATATAAAATGTCTTCACTTCATCATTTGTGTGAAATTTTGTCATAATCAGGCTATGAATTCCTAAATTATGGCAAAAAGAAGAAGTGGTTCACTGTTCAGTCGAAGTGGATGTTTGTGGTAAATTTGAAAACACTACCTGTTTTCTTTTTTGGGGGATTTTGCTTTTATTAGTTATGGATGCCATGTACCATATTTGAGGACAGTACCTTATTGCCTTTTTAAAATATTGGGTTTACAAGAAAGAGACGAATGCAAGGCCATGGTGACTTTGACCTTTGACCACCAAAATCTAATCAGTTCATTGTTGAGTCAGAGTGGATGATTGTGCCAAATTTGAAGAAATTTCCTCAAGGCGCTCCTAAGATATTGCTTTCACAAGAATGAAAAAGATAAATGGACAGACAGCCCAAAAACAAAGTGCCTCTGGCTATCGCTGGCTCGGAGGCGTATTGATTTGCAGTGTAGCATTTAGCACAAAATTTAGGAAATCCACTTTAAACAAACAGCTTTCATCACAGTTTAACTATTGGTAAACACTTTAAGCATGAATCAAAAAACACTCCAGATTAAAAGCAAAACTACAAATATAAGTAATCTACAAATAATAGATGTTGTACTGATTCTGATTTGTTATGTTGAGTTAGAGCAGCACAAAGGAAACACAGCACTTTGTCGTGTCTGCCTGGGTTTTTAAGAGTAGATTCAATGAAGAAATCAAACAATCGATTGTACTATAGTCCGTCCGATACTGAATTTTGTGAGGCTGATAATAAAGAGTTTAAAAAAAATATCAGTCAGTAGATTCAAGGCCAAGAAAATGACCTGCAGGATGATCTGGAAGCCTTATACTCCCTGAGATGACAGACTAGCGTTGAGCAGAAACAAAGACAATCAAAGTCAAATTGACTGATAGGTGAGCATGACTCCCTGTCGATGTTGCAGGTGTTGCACTTTGTTAACACATCTATATCTCATACCTCTTTGACAGAGACCAGGACGATGTAGCAGGACACGATCTTGATGATGTGGATCTCCAGTAACCACCAGATGAACAGCTGCAGTTTGTGGAAGTACTCCAGGAACTTGAGGAAGAGCACGGTCAGACGGTCGACCACCAGGTGCCATTTATTCTTCAGATCTGGAGAAGAAGAGATGAAAAACAGACACACTTAAATGGAAAAACAACATGACTGAAGAGGTGCTAATGTATAGGAGCGTGTCCAGGTCTCATCTCTTTTATTGCAGCAGTATGTCCTCTGTTTAAACACTCTTATTCCTCTGCTGGCATTTTGCTGAGGCGTCTTCTCATACATCAACTCAGGCGAGAACAGAGTGATTAGATGATTCTGTCTTTACGACTCGGCAGAAAGTCTGGAGATATTCTTTGTTTATAACATATCACATGAAGATACCTAGTAACAAGTACTGTCTGTGTAGCCAAAAAATGATACATCTGAATCAATCCCTCAATACAGTGCACTGCCCTGCTGCTTTAGATCTGCATAAATCCACAAGTGAAAATAGACCCCAAGTAATGCTTTATTTATTTATTTATTTTCCAAGCTCTATCCTTTAAATCGTGTCCTGGATGGTTAGAGTTTAATTCAAACCTGTTTGAAAACCTCTTTTCAAGCTGGTATATTCAGTCTGATTCATAGTGACACACAGATCTTGATTCTGCTGATGATTATTTCATTATAATGATTGTATGCATAGTTTTTAAGACAATTACTTAGTTAAGTTATTATATTAACTTATTACTGTTTATTAATGATGACTTAATAATCTAGTGATGCATTGCTGCTTGTTCATGTGTCTTGTAAGGTGTCATTGAATGCTTTAAAAGGTGCCTATTGATAACATTTATTATTATTATTAGTATTAGTCTGTTGCTGACATTCTGAGTCTGGACATAACTTTTCAAGTTATGTCCAGACTCTGCTCATAACATGCATACAGTCTTTTTTAGAATACACTTACAATGTATGTAAAATAGTTTGTTTTTACATTTATTTCCTTGTGCAAAAAAAAGGTGGAACATTCTGAGTATGTGAAGTGTGAAAATATGTGCGTAACGCTGCATTGCAATACATAAAACTGGAATAAAAATGTGTATTACACTTCAATGTATTACACAGTATAAACATAGACAGAAATAATAGCTATAAATATATACAATAATTGCATATGTAAAATTTTAGTAAAACATTCTGGAATTAAAACTATATTATAGTTATAACTAACCTGAGATCCAAGATTTTTATTACTAACAGCTACTTCTATTTAATTGTTGTTGTTATGATAATAATAAAGAACTTGAACTAGAACTTAAACCTGAACCCTACAAGTCCTCTTCTATGCCGAGGAGGTATGCGTACTAATATGCAAACAGGCAAATGCAAATCAGGTAAGAAATCAGATTTTCATTGTGTGTGTTAAAGACTCACACAAATATTATGTGTGACAATCACCATTTTAGTGATGAAAAGAGATATTTCAAAATGTATACCATTTTGTGGCGTCAATGTAACAGCTTAGCATGTGTTTTACATCTCTTTGAAACTGTAAAATGTTTATTTATGTAATTTTTCCCCCAGATGCAATATATCAAGATATATGGAAAACACACCTCTTTATTAACAAGCAAATTCCAAACTGTTGTTTTATTACCTGAGAATGAAAACTTAATATTTGGTTTTATATTCTCACAAAGGATATAAAACCTGCAGCCACAGTTTGGTGGTGGGTGCACGTTTTTACAAAAGCCACATTATCTCTGCTTTTAATAGAAGCCTCATTGTTTGGATGAGAAAACTCTGAGAGGGCATATAGTTGGCATAGCTTGCAGCTCATTATTAACGGAGAGGCCCTGCAGGGGTGAGTTTTATCACCTATTTTATTTTCTGTGCATATAAACAACATTTTTATTTAAGACCTGTGTGACTGTCTGCGTAAATATGCGAGTGGTGCAGCGTTAGTTGGCTTTAGCGGGGCGAGGTAATGGGTGAAAGTGAGCACTTGAGCTACGCTCCATGTCAGAACAGAAAACTGGAGGTAAATCTTACTGAACCCAAAAATCTGCAATTCAACGGATTTTTATGGCTTTGCTCGGGATGATTAATGACTGTCTGGTGAAAGTGCAGGCACCAGACACTTGGACAGCAGACTGAGCTTCTCTAGGAGAGCGCTGGCCTTTACAGATTGTATGCAACATATGTCTTGTGAGCAGACTGGAGAGCCGCAGGCTGAGAGAGATCTGAGAGAAAAGGTTTCTACACTCTCGATGGAAAGTGCTCTGCAGACGCTGCATAACTGCACATGTGAGTCTCAGCTGTAAACACAGTGAGAGGAGTAAACATGGTGTAGGAAGCTTGAGTATATACAGTGCTTTGGAGGAAAACACGAGATGCCTAAATACTGAAATGTGTAATGTGATCAGCCACACAGCCTCTGGATGAGCAGATTCATTATGTTATGCATTTGTTTTGATATCTATTCATCCTCAGGCATTTTTATCCTTTAAAAACCTTGATTATCACAGCAACATTGATTATGACAGTGGAAATAGCATGTGTTTTTTCTCCATATGCCAAAAATGAAGTCACCAGGTGTAAAATAGTAAATTCCAAGACAAATGTCCAGAATGACATCCACAAATAATACAACCTGTGTATTTATGTTTTGATGGCTGTGGGATCAAAAATTACAGTTTCAATGGGTTTTAATGGCACATTTTTTGCACTTAATAGTATGAAAGTAACAGTTTTGTTTATTGTAGGAGCTGTGCAGGAAATTCCAAGAAAATACACAATCTTGCTAAAATGTAAGCCAAATCCATGAACAAAACTAAAATGATCAAAAAATGAAGTAAACATAAAATGTGCCAAACATTCCCTAAGAAAGAAACATTGACTGAGGAGGTGTCGGACACGACTCTATACTCTATCAGCTGAAGGGGAAAAAGGTGGGACCAGCCAGCTGAGTCTCAAACAGGGCTCCAAAAACTTAAAGCAAGTTAGATTTAAGACTTTTTTATGACTTTTTTTTATGCCACGTGGAATGAAATTTAAGACCAATTTTACAACAAACAAACTGATATCAGTTACATCAATTAGTCCAGGAACATACTGCAGAATAGATCTCCTAATTCCTCATTTTACTTGAGCCATTATTTTTTTAGACACCACAGTAGCTCTGCTTTCTGTTTTGGGGTAAACTCAAACGTTGTTCAGAGATCTGCTGCTGCTGTTCTGGAGGCGCAGTGGAAACAAGGGTAGAAAACAAAAATACCTGGTGTATGTTGGCAGGTTTTCTTTGTGAATTAGTGTTTTTCACTCTGCATGTGGAATTACACTGCCTTGAATACAATCATGCAGAGTTTGGAAAAATGCTTTGCATAAACTACGCCAATGCATTGCCTTGTATTGGTTCAAGCGATGCCGCAAAATCTTCACTAAAAAGCCGATTTCTATTGAATATTCCCGGGCACAGTGACAGCTTGCAAGCATGTCTTGGCATTTTTAAGACATTTAAAATATAATATTTAATAACAATAAGATCTTATTTCTGGTTAATTAATTTAATGCTTTTTAAGACTTTTTAAGGATTTGCAGAAACTCTGCTCTATTGTAGCTGAATATCACTGCTTTCAGTGCCATTCTTTGGCATAAATAAAAGTTTTTCATAACTGTTAGTATCAAACTGATGTTTTTGTCTACAAGCTGTCTACTTTTTGGTCTTGTCTGTTCCTCATTGTACTATGTTCCATATTGTACTTTATTAAAACTCGATTAATAAATTCACCAACTCATTTATTTTAAGTATGTGTACACGTGTTTGTGAAGCGCAAATAAACCTTTACTTGCTCATTATTTTTAGAATTAGAAATCTGAAACATGTACACAGATTTTACCGGTGGCCGTAGTTAGTTGCAGTCCTAACATGATCAGTGTGTATTCAGTGTGTTGTTGGAGGTACCTGAGCTCTGCTCGGTGCTCGGCTCAGGCTCGGTCCCCGCGCTGCAGTGGTGGCTCTCGTCTGTGCTGGACTGCAGGTGGTCGGAGAAGCTCCGGGGTTTCTCCTCAGTCATTTCAGTGTCAGACATCACCACAACCAGAGTCTGCTCCTTCTCCGCCCCCCACTCCCCCTGCTCCTTCTGCTTCTCCTGTGGCTCCGGCTCCTCTCTGGGCAGCGACGCCTCCACCGAGCTGGCGCTGAGCATGGTGAGGTCTGCCAGGCTGCCGTCCTGGTGCACCAATCTGAACACATGAGAAGAAGTTATTACAAACTGCTGCAGGCATGCAGACTCACACATGCGTCTGTATTTCTATACTTACGAGGAAAACAAATGGCTTGGATCTTTTACCTACTTGATGTTATTCATAGGAGGATTTTTCTCTTTTTCAGGAGTAATTTTTAGTACTGCTAAGGTTAATTTAGTTGCTATTCTGCAGCCCTTAATCTCATCACACAATCCTGCAGACGGCAGTCTATAAGCGTCTGACTCCGCCATCATTTCTTATTGGATGCGACTGTTTTCAAGTTGTCTGTCTGCCCCATTCTTGTGAATGAAATATCTTAAGAACACCTCTAAGAAATTTAATCAAATTTGGCAGAAATGTCCACTTGGATTTAATAATGAACTGATTAGATTTTGGTGGTCAAAGGTCAAAGTTCAAGGTCACTGTGACCTCATCCATCACATTCTTGTGAACATGGTCTCTGAAGAACACCTTGGGGGAACTGCCCACCTCCAATTTTCTGTGCTGCCGGGGTTTGAAACATCCATGTTTTCACAGACGTGGATGTAAACTGTAACTGCAACTTGATGGGTTAGCAGAAGCATACAACTTCAAGGTGGCTATTCTTGTTTTTATTTTTATATTTTGAGCATTTTAAGTATTTCTTAGAGACAGGGGGACAAATGCAACAAAGATCTCTAGACAGACTCATGGATGTCAAGTTAACCCCAAAGTTCATTTTTTCATATAAAAACATGACCCACTTGTATCATTCAGACTTAAAATAATTGTCCTCCCTCTAACTTCAACCCCAAAAAATCCACATATCTACAGTAATTTAATATAGCTATAAATTATCATATCCAATTTCCTAAAATTCCTTCCTTTTTGAAGGCATTCTGTTCTCATAAGTATATGAATACAGCACACACACATACACATGTTCCAGGTGATTGTCAAAAGGCTCAGATGCAAATGATTGGATGGGAATCATCAGCTCTGTGTCCGCTAAACTGAGCAGCGTTTCATCAGGCATTGTGATCGATAAGCAGTGCACATTCCCTCTGCATTCTTTAAAACAATCTGCGTTTGTATTTTTGGTGTCTGAGGGGTTTTTCTTCTTGCAGCAGATAAATGGTAACAGCTGAAGGGAGGCATTAACCCTTTAAAAGTCTTCTCAGGCAATGGAGCGAGGTCAAAGGTCGGGTTTGGTTTTGGCATGAACCGGCCGCATATCAAGGCAAGCATTTCGTAACCCGGTGGTAACACTTACTTGCTCTGCTGAGTGGGAATTTTTTGCTTGATGCTGTCTCAGAACAATAAAGTTACACAGAAGTCAAGAAGAACAGTGAGGAAAGAAACCGACAAAGGCAGGCTGAAACTGACACTTGAAATCACTTAAAATAAACCGTCACTTTTAATCAAATGCATTAAAACTGGCCAAAAGGCTCCTGTGGTTTGGGGTAGGCGAGCTTTTTTGGGAAGGAGGTAATTTTCTGGGGTTCAGTGCAGAAAAGTGGGTGAGAAGCAAGAAACTGGAAGAGTAGATCACTTCCTTCAGATTCAAACATGCTTGTTTGACAGCTTGTTAAACTATATTTAAAGTGGTGGAGGGTTTTATTCGGGAAAAGGTTGGGTTTAGGGGAGTTAAAATCCAGGAAGATAACAAGGAACCCAAAAAGAAAAGGCTACAGGCAAAATGATAATTTACAAACCCTGAAAACAAACACCATTCATGGCAGTAAAATACCTAACTAAAGAGTAGAGAATCATTTTATCGTTATCGGCAAAAAAGGGATGAAGGGAAAAGTCGGTGTGGAGGAAAAAGGACATATTGCAACAGGAAGAGGAAGATGAGACTCAAAGGCGAACTGGGATGATGATGGATGCCACAGAAAGCGAGCAGATACCCACCTATTCATGATCAGATACACACGTTCATTGACTTTAGTGTGGCTGTGTGAAGAGGGTGGCAGAGGAGAGAATGGCAGCGCGTCACAGAGAGAAGCAGAGCTGAGCAAGCGGCAGCGAAACAATGGAAAATCCACAACAACATGACCGTAAAGATGAACACGCCACACCACAGACTGCAGACATGTGATCGTTACAACACAGAGTGCATGACAGCACACACAATGACTGATGTTTGATGGAAACAGTGGTTATAATGGGTGTTTAACAGGGTGTGTAAAGTGTGATTATTCAGAACAGAGTGAGATGAAAAGGGACAAATGTTTTCACCTCACGCTTAACTAAGACCTGTTGGGTTTTAAAGATAGTTAAGATTTTCTGAAAAGGAGTTGTGTGGGGAACTTATCCAGTCAGGACATTATATACCGTCAATATCAGTGGGCACCCCCCAGGCTGGAGTCCAACACGAAAGCTAAGCAATGTAGGAACCTAAAAAAATCTATAATAGATTAAGTGTATGCAATATGGACATTATTTTCACTGCTTTACCTTTCCGGCTTCAGTTCCCCATTTATGCTCTAGCAAAGCCACCAAACCCCATTGAGAAAAAGAATAATTTTAGCTCGTTTAGCTGCTGGTCTGCCACTGTTTTAATCAGTTGGTTAGTTTGGGACTTGAGTGAACTTGTACTAACCATTTTAAACCCTAAAATCCCAAAATAACACAAAATAAATAACTTACTGAGGCAGCAGCAGACGGGTAACTCCAGTGATCAGCAATGTTAAAATACAATTTACCTCAATAGAGTCTGACTTTGAAGAGAGCGATATAACGCCTTCATTTTCCTGCTGGAAATCACTGTCTGACATTAAGGCAAACTCTTGGAAACCTGAGCAAATTGGCTTGATTTCTTTCCAAAACACTGATAGAAGGTAATGAGCAAAACAACAAGAAATGCCTAGAAAATTGGCTGACATTAACAAAAAATTAATTAATTTTAATTAATTCAAATTAATTTGCAGGACATTTCTTGTCAAGTTGCTGATTGCCTTTTTCCCCATTTTTTAAAAGAAAACAAAACAATTTGGCCCATTGTTTCAAAGGTTTAAATGCTTGTCGATCCAGGTTTCAAAGGTTTAAGTAACGAAAATACTATAGACACACTCCTGCAGCACAAGGCAACCATTGCAGGTGCACGGTTTTCCTACAAATTGAAATGCCTTTTTCTTATTAGTTTGTACAGCAAAGATTTTACAGAAGTCTTGCTAAACAAAAAAATAAAGCAACTGGAATTAGATCAGGTTGTCTATGAACTATCTCTCTGTTGGGTCATCTTATTTCTGTTTACAACATGCAGTTTTTTTGGCTTCAGCTGCATAAACCCAAACAAACCAGATATCAAAGAACACAAGAGTCAACTAGTCAATGACAGTTTAGACCACATAAAATAAACAGAGCGTGTCTCACCTGTAAATAGTGCTTTCCTCTTTGGCCACTACAGCCTGGAGGTCGGTGAGCTGGAGGAAGCGGTCATGGAAGTAGTGCAGGTGGAGAATGCACACCAGCAGGAAGGAAGTGGGAATGAAAATCCTGGTGAACAGCATGGGGACACCGAACTTCTCCAGACCCAGATCGGCCAAGCTGCATGGAAGGAAAAGCACCAGACTTGAGTTTATATCTTGTTTTTGAGGTCTGTTGAGATTTTTAATGCTGTTTGTAATGTTGAATGGTTTATGGATAAAGCACTTTATACCATGCATATTCTGCCATACAGTTTATACTGCCACTTTTAATTATAAATTATACATTTTTTTACTTGCTTCTATTTCTTTTCTTTCCTTCCCTATTTCTTTTACCTGTTACCTGCCAAGGGACTGCAGATGTAAATGAGCAGTTGTTCTAACTCCAGTATATTTATATTTGTATTTTGTAATGATGTCCATTTATATGCCATGTCCCTTTTAAATAAATAAATATGCAAACATTAAGTAAAAAGGGGCATGTTCACATTTTCTAAGACAGCCGGGCTTCATCATTTGCGTGTGTGCATGGTCTGAGACAGTTCCAAATCTGTTCGCAGAGTACAAACTAATTTAGTAAAGAAAATATTCATGAATCCCAGATTTCTGCACAAAACATTTGTAAGTATGGTTGAAGCACAGATATGTGAATATGCACTGTTTGTGCATGAGGCCCAATGCTTCTGGTCAAAGCTTTCTTAAAAACTGCTTATCACCTTTTTTTCAACAACATCATCAAACCAAAACTTTGTTATGGCTGAATGAGGTTGTTTAAAAAAGGTTATGTTATGTTACTTTGTTAAAATGGAAGACAATTACATATTTCCATACTCTGTTATTGTATTTCCATGTGTTAAAGCCTTCTCTTCTTGCCTTGTATGTAACTGTATAATGTGAGTTCTTTCATTCATATATATATATATATATATATATATATATAAATACTGATACTAATTACTAATGATAGTATAATGAATATGAATAGTGGAAGCTCACCGCTCTTTGCATCCATCTTGCTCCATTCTCAACATGCTGCACCAGAAGGACAGCGAGCGTTCAAACTGGAAGGTGTAAACCAGTGTGAGGACCAGCATGGTGTAAACCACCACCGACATCCAGAAGTACTTCAGGATCCTTCGCCACCACTCATAGTGCACCTGGATAAGAATGAATGTCATGATTATGTTTCAGGGGTTATAAATTCTCTGACATGAGGAGCTATCATAAATTAAATTGATCAAAGTGCACAGAGGACAACTGGATTTAGGCTGACTGCTCTGGTTTACTGTGGTGAAGGTTATAAAACAGTCGAGAATACTCTGTAGGTCATGAGCCTGCTGAACAAAAACTTTATGACATACTAAAATCGTCAGCACCTTCTGTCTTTTGTAAATTGAATTTGGCAACTTTACAGCTACCTACACATGTGTTTGGAAGTTTTTATAATACACACGCCAAACCAATAAGAAAACAGTCGAGGTGTAGACTTGAAACATGACTTTGACTTGAGTTCAGACCTAAGTCACAGATTTGATGATTAAACACCCAATATTTGAAAAATGTTTGATACCTTCCCCAAAGCCAAAAGATAAAAAAGTGTTTCATAATTTTAACATTTTTTAAAGTTTCATTTAGACATTAAAAAATGCAACAACATACGTTACCTCTTTGAATGAAAAACTGTCTTGGACACTACAGTTGACATTTACAAAATGGAGAAGAAAACAGTATTTGTCAAGCATAAATCAGAATATTTTGTTTAATGTTGGGAAGAATTGATTGACTATGTAAAACTACATAGGCCTGATTTTATTGTTACAAATAATTTATTATATGGTAAGGAAAAAAACACTCCCTAACTGTTTATAGTTTTGATTTTGATTTTTATTAATTCTGCTGTGTGTGTACTGCTGAAAATAGTACTATAGGATCTTTGACAGGCATAAATATCTCATGTGCACATACACTATTTAATGCTTAACAGCAATAAAAAGTAAAGTACAAAAAAAAAAAGAACTGTCCTATACAAAGTGCAAATTTGGAAAGAGGAAATTACTGACATTTTTCCAATGTGAGGTGAGACAAATACAAAAAGACAGGCAACAAACACAAAAATCCTTCTGTTGTGGTTCTAGTTATTAGTGATAAATGTTATGAAAGTACAATGTTTGACTTGAGCATTAAGACTTGAGACTTACTTGTGATTTGCAAAACAATGACTTGACTGATAATGACTACCTGATAAAGCGCCACACAGGAGAGGAACATCATCATGTAGATGATCTTGTACATGACGATGGTTCCCTCGAAGCTGACGAAGAAGAACATGCCGCCACAGATGTAGATCCAGTATTTGACCAGCAGAGCCATGACCATGTTGCCCAGAACCTGCATGATGTCCTGCTCCCCTCCCTCCTCAGAGTCTTCTTTCTCTATAAAACACAGCAGCCAATCAGAAAACTCTGCAGTGACTGACTAATATTGACAAACTGTCGCGTCAACTATAAGTCAAAATACCTTCCTAACTAACCTTTTCATACACGTAGTGAAAACTAGAGCAACCACCTCGCAGTTGTATGCCTCCCCAAGCTCCAAAATTATAATTCAAGTGAATTTAATTTAAATGTTAAATTAAAGGTATGAGGTCCACTGCCATATATTTTCTCCACCCTAACAGGAGTTTTAAAAAATGTCCACTTTGTTGTTGTATGCCTCCCCAAACCAATCACATAGAAGTTGACTTTTGACATATGTCATCAATTTATCATTATACTTGGACATTTGTGTGAAATTTCGTCATAATTAGCATATTAATTATCAAGTCAAGACCAAAAACATGTTTTGTGAGCTCCAAATTTTTAATCACTTCATCCTTGAATGCAAGTTGACGTTTGTGTCACTTTTCAAAAAGAATTATTTATTTATTCTTAAAATACATCACGTTCACAACAGTGAAAGAGACGAGGCGACAGTGACCTCTGACCACCAAAATCTAATGAGTTCATCATTGAGTCGAAGTGGATGTTTGTGACAAATTTGAGGAAATTAACCTCAAGGCATTCTGGAGACATCCCAGTCACAACCCCAGTCTTCGGATGGATGGACAGACAGAAAACATAATAGCTTTATTATGTGGATTAAAGCGAGCTGTGGTGAGAACGTTTGCCTGGTAGATACTGAATCAGTAACTGATTTTCTTTTTTTTCTGAAAAGTCTTGTCTGATGTAAGGATTTATCAGTGGGAGTTGTAAAGAGAGCTTTAGCACTCGTAAACATTTCGGTCTCTAAAAGTAGCTTTAGAGTCAGAGCTGCTCTATGAGGTAAAATCATTGCACTACGTCAAGTCCTGCTGTTTGCTCAGTGAAAACGTTGTAGGTGAATTCACAGCTCACAGAAATTTCATACGATACAGCGTCTGTTTGATATCTAGTGTCTGAATTGTTTTTTTGGATTTTTCCGATTCTACATTGGCATAGTTAGCACACATTAGCTTGAAGAGTAAACTTTGCTTGTACACTGTATTATGTGAGCGTCGCTGTCACACCGAATGTTCAGCCAAACTTCGCTCAAAAATCTGGCAATAAAGTGTTTGACAGCCTATACGGGCAAAAGGAACAAAAATAGTCAAATGTTTGTATCAAACAGCCAAAAAGGACTCAACTGACAGAATTCGGAGTCGTTCACAGCCCTAATTTCTACTACAAACTAACTAAAAAAAAAAGCCCAGCGCTTACCCTTCTTCTTCTGATCCTCCACATGAACGTCTGAGAGACCGGCACTGTCCTCTTTTTGTTTTTCCAATCTCTCTGTAAGCGTTTGTCTCAGCAGCAGCCAGAAGCTTAGCAGACACAGGACCTTCACACAATAAATAAAATGTTTAGACAAACAGAAAAGAAAAGATGAACCAATAAATCACTTGCATTTACTTTAACATTAGTAGGAGGACAATAGAGGAGGTCAAAATAATGAGGTGATACACATGAATCAGAATTCAGACTCCAAACTTTACGGCACATGTTGCCTTCATCTGGCACTTAGAATAAACTTTAAAATAGTTTGACCCAGGTGTGAAATCTAACTGCATCGCGACATATGCGCTGTTTAAAAAAACTGAACAAACAAACACCCCTGAATGTATGAGGAGACCGACAGACGTGTAAAAGTCAGTCTAGACACGGTCAGGTCCTGGAGATATTTCAAAACACGTCAAAACACTACAAACCTGACCTTCTCCTTCAGCAGCACATTGTGTGACTGTCTTCTCTTATTTAATGAATTGACTATTACAGAGACACAGTTTGACAGTACTGTCCACTAGCTGCATGCAAAGCACATCTGCTACATAAGAAACCATTGCACATCTTACATCACATTTGCAAATTCAGATCACAGGTCGTCACGCAATCTAAAAGAGTGTGTGGATTGTGGATTTTTAGAAGAGAAAAATAGGCAATATTGAAAAATTAAAGAAAATTATTTATCTCCCAAACCTTGGATGAAAGTGAGTGGAAAGGGTTGTTCTTCTTGACAAAGAACCCTGGGACTGGTTGTAGGTTCTCAAAACTGTAAATGTACTGCAGAACTATCAGCAGGTTGCCGTAGGCCACCATGAAGGGAGACGACAGCATGGCGTAACGCCGCCGGTCCCTCACCATCCACAGCATGCAAGACCACATGAGGAAGACGAACGTCAGCCAGCTGACGTATGTGATGCTCCACGCCTGAAAGAAAACAAAAGAAATACAAAGCAAATGCTGAAACTCTGCTGTTGATGAACGACTAATGAAGGCCGAATACAAAGATCTGTGGGCTGACCCTCGGCTTTTTTAACTCCTTTTATTTACAAAACACAACATGATTTAGTTGTGGCGGCCCATAACAAAAAAATGAATGTGTTGGGAAACCATGCAATAAATTACTGAGAATTACTCAACATGGACTGTTTCTGTTTTAACCGACGCAGCATCTCTAGTCTTCACTGTATTAATTAAACAGCCCAGGAAACTAATCAAAGTCAAACTAAGAAACTTTCACTAACATTTATTTAAATATGATTCATCCAGGAATGCTTGAGAGCAGATGCCCTTTTTAAAGTAAAACCCTGCCACACATTCATATAAACTAAAACAAAATGCTGCATTCATCTCAAATTAAACTGTAATACAACTTACTTCTTTGTCCACCTGACACTGTGGCTGGTGGATTCCAATATCTATCAGCTCCCAATAGATTACCATAGTGTTTTTTTGGTTGGTGGGTAAAGAAAATCTGGCAGCCGCTTGCATATTTTACCTGCATTTGGCGGTGGCTGTTGTTAATTTCTAACCCCTTTTTTGATGCAGTGGTTTAAAGACGGATGTGGTGTTTTGTTTGTTTGTTTTTGGGGATTTGTTTTTGCCAATAAAATTCACATTAACACAACCAACTCTACTGAAAGAGAGTCATTTTTGCCAGTTTGTTTATGGTCAATTTAAAATTCACAAACAAAAGTGATTTTAGATGTTTTCATTTCTAACAAACGACACAAATACAGCATAAGCCAGCTTCTGCAGCTCTGCACCATCTGCGGGCTGCATTACTCACCATCATGGCGATGAGAGCACAGATGTAGCTCTGTTTCATGACGAAGTGGAAGATTTTGACCATTGCACTGACTCCTCTTTTCTTTATATCATCCTCTCCTTCCTCAGACTTCTCCTCTCCTCCCTCCAGCGCTGAATCCTCCGGAGGCAAACACACTTCATACACACACTCGTCCTTCTTCTCTGGTTGGACACAGAAACACAGCTCACTGTTAGAGGAGTCAATGTGGTATTATTGAGTTAAGTGACTGAGTGATTAAAAGTTGAAAAGTTGAGCTTCTATAAAATTGGGGACACAAAGACTGGTCAAAATCTGTGCAGCTGAGGCCAACATATCCTGCCTTTTACACTAGAGTTTGGGAGTAGGATTCATCTTCATAGACAATAAATGCACTTCGAAAATCTCATGTGTGACTGGCTGACAGATGCTGCTAACATGGCTTAAACTTTTCAGGCTTAAAGCCCAAAACAAGACTTTGCAAAGCTCCCTCAGTAACAGAAGACAGTAATCAGCTGTATTCACAGGCTGTTGAGCGCTCCCCTCCCCTCAATGATTATTACATTGAATGTGACAAACAAAAAATAGCAATACTGTGAATTCAGTGGCAACAAAGTACAAAGCAGAAGTGCAAAGAAAAAGTCAAGATAATTGTATAAACAAAAAAAGGAATTGTCTCTGTTATATGACAGAGTAATTAAATAATTTCTGATGTAGTTATTTTTAAAGGGATAGTTCACCCAAAAATGAAATTTCAGTCATTATCTACTCACCCTCGTGCCGATGGAAAATCAGGTGAAGTTTTGCACACACACAAAGAGTCTTGTGGAATTAGCAGCAAGTCCCTTTTTTGGATTTAAAAGTACTGTGAGTGGGGAAAGCTTCTGGGTAGCATGTGAACACTGGCGTGCAGATACCGTGAGCTCTCAGTGGTCTCACGTGCATATACATGAACGCAGCTCCCATACTAGGAGCTACAGGCTACAACAAGGCTAAAAACATGACGCCAGTGATGTTTTTCAAAACAACTTGGCACATTGGGGCTTCAGGACACTTGGATTACTTCAGACAAGCAGTATGGAGACATTTTGTGGTTTTATTATGTGTTATGTGTATGTGCAACACCTGAATCCTGGTCACAGTTTGCTTCAATTGTTTGGGAGATGAGTATAACGCCTTTTCCCCGTGAAACTCCAGCACTGTTTTTTGAAATATAAAACTTCCCCTGACTTTCAATCGGCATGAGAGAGAGTAGATAACGACAAAATTTTCATCTTTGGGTGAACTATCCTTTTAAAAACACTAGTAACAGATTAGAATACAGTGAAAAGCAAATTAAGACAATTTCAAAAATGCACTTTTTTATACTTAATATCTTGTTCTATACAGCATAATATCATTCTTCCAGAAACACGTAAATACACGTTGAATAAATTTCCTTAAGGTGTTGTTGAGATGTTGTACTCACAAGACTTGGACGTATGTCATAAAATGCATTATAAGGATGGTCAACAACTTCTCTCTGACAGCAAATATATGAAACAGAACCAGTATAAATCTGCTTTGCTAATTTCTATGTTTTGCCGTCTATAAAAACAGAACAAGCTATGACTTTATCATCTGACAGTCACTGAGTTTTTAATTTTATTTCTCCAGTGGTTCAACTCCATTTTCAAGTCATTCAATGTTTTGTTTTTTTAAGGACATTTAGGGAGAAGATGCAGGTCGTAAACTGCTCACCTGTACCGTCATTGGGCTGGTCCATTTTATACTGGGGGGTGGAGTACAAGTCCAGGCAGACTGGTCCATTCTCAGTCGTTACGAAGTCAAAGGACGTCCCGTTTGAGGTGGGCACAGCCTGTAGATCATAATCATAAAGCACAAAGTCATTTCTGTACCTGTGACATAGATTTTTATTTAAACTGAAGGAGAACAATTATACGCACATCACAAAGGTGCAACGCAATAGGAAAAAAGTAACAGCTGCACATTTAATTCATGCCACAAAAGTTTAATCGAGACAACGTTCAGTCCTACTTGGACCTTTGTCAGGTCAAAACGTCATCATCATGAGACTGTTTAGCATCCTGCCCCACAAAGACAAACATGAGTAACTGCCTTTGTGTGATTAAATGATTCACCAAATGATTACTGTGCTTTTTCACCAGAAAAAGTACATAATAGGCGTGACTTTTTGTTTGTTTGGGTTAGTTTGTTAGCAGCTTAGTTACAACACTTTGGCTTTGCGGGGCAGTTCAGGGATTTCTTCTGCTTTTCACACTGCACATTTTTATTTTAGCCCAGCACAACCTGCTTTAAAACCAAGAGCTAACACGCCTTTTGGAAAATAAAAGTCCACAAGGAGTTATTTTGATATTTCTTTAAAAATCCACATAAAGCAAAATCAGTGCTGAAACAACTGAGAAGTAGGTTACTGATGGATATTCAGTTTGTTTTTTTGTTTTTGTTTGTTTTCAATATTATTGTTGCATTTAACAGACTTGTTTTTGATGACTGTAATGACAATAATATATAATAATACCAGCTTTTTTTCATAATTTTTAAACCAAATCATATATACTTGTTTTTT
Source organism: Plectropomus leopardus (assembly GCF_008729295.1). Classification (NCBI taxonomy): domain Eukaryota; kingdom Metazoa; phylum Chordata; class Actinopteri; order Perciformes; family Serranidae; genus Plectropomus; species Plectropomus leopardus. The sequence goes on along the minus strand of NC_056474.1, from coordinate 4,417,000 downwards.
GATCATTTAGATTTGGCTGGGTGCTTAATATTATATTTTTGTGAGTTAACAGACTTATATACTTTTTCTTTATGCAGACTTTTACAGTGCTAAGGCTTAATTCAGCTTCAGATTCAAAAACTGTGACTTTTCACTGATTTGTAAACATGGCAGAATGACCATGTTACCAAATCTGCACTTCATATAAATGCTTTATTAAATCTATCAGCATTCACTGGTTTCATTTAGCTTTTCTGTGTGCAAAAAAACACATTGCTTATAAACTTCTTTTTCCTTTTTTTAATCTTCCTGAAATCCTCCATGTTTCAAACTCAGAGGGCTTGAGTGCATCGGCTTTATGATTATAGCTTTGCATCTGAACAGGTGACACACAAACTTTCAAACACAGGCCAAGGATAACGCTGTTCTCTGAGGGTGCAGTGTGAAAAGCACTGTGCTGTGATTCCTTTTACTTGCAGTAAGACTGAGGGATAAAGGGGGGGTACGATGCACACAGATTTAAGACACATCCAGAGCAGCCCCCACCTCAGTAGTACTGAAGCCGTCCTGGGTGGAGAGGAGCTAGGAGGAGAAAAGAGCATACGAGGCAAGGTGTGTTATCGATGAGCTGCTTAAGTCAAAGGCCTCCTTGTTCTTTATAGTCGCTGATAAGCAGGAACAAAGTCGAGCAGCACCACTCTGTAAATCGAGCCCATCACTCATCTGTGTCTGCACACCCTAAAAGCTTTTAAACCTCAGGAGGTGGCCGCTGGAGACAGACTACGGACCTTGATATGGGAACAAGGTCAGAATGTGTGTGTGTGTATGAGAGAGTGTGTGTGCAGCTGAAATCTTTCCAGGGATGAGTTTATTAGCAAGGTGAAAGCTCGGGTAAAACAAGACGTAAGCTTGTGAAAACAATCAACAACTATGGTTTAACACAGAGAGACAGCTTCCTGTTCATTTCTACAATCATCGCACTAAAATATTTCCACTGCACCCAGTGCTGAGCGACATGGCTTAAAATAATACTGCCAGGTCTCTTCACTTCATTTCTGAGTCCCAATTTATGAACTGTTGCTCTGGGTGATTGCGTCTATGATTTGACATGTGTACATGTACATTTTATTTTCTTTGGTTTGACTGAGTGCTGGCAGTCTGTCTATTTTTTTTTTTGTTTGTTTGTTGCTCTTTTTTGTTATTCTGTCCATTGTATTTACTTGTTGTAATTTTGTTTTATTGAAAATTGTATAAATGCAATGTACAAAATAATACTGCCATATCTTTAGGCCACTAAACTACTTTATACTACAAAAATTCAAAGCTATTACATGAACTACTGATAGAAAAAAGTGGAATAAAGTAGCTACTGTTATATTATTAAGTTAAATAAAGTACTGCTATCATAAGGTTAAATAAAGTATAGTAAATGGTTATGATCCACACATTTACATGAACACTATTGTATTGTTATTTTTATTCTGTCTAAATTATCTGTATTAGGTATTTGTTGTATGTTTATTGTCCAAGTTTGTTTTGCCATCACTGTATGTTGAGCAATGTCTACAACAATTTTATGTCACGACAGACAAGTTTTCTGAATCTGAAAGGAGCTGCTGTCTAATGATAATTAATTAATTATAATGTTAATTAAAGTTCTGTTTTAATAAAGTTAAATAAAAAAGCTATTGTCATAATTAAGTTTAATAAAGTACTGTTTTAATAAAATTTACTAAAGTAGCTACTGTAATTATAAAGTTAATTAAAGTTCTGTTACAATAAAGTTAAATAAAATAGCTATTGTCATTATAAAGTTCAAAAAATACTAAAAAAAGTAATAAAGTAAGTTAACTACAGCAGCTATTGTAATAATAAAATTAAATAAAGTACTGTCATAATTAAGTTAAATAAAATACTGTAATAACAAAGTTAACTTAAGTAGCTACTATCATTATAAAGTTGAACAAAGTCCTGTCATAATAAAGTGATTCAGTTATGATTAAGTTAAATAAAATAGTGTTATAACGAGTAAAATATTACTGTAATTAAATAAATGAAAACTGAACCACCGGTGGCTATGTCAAAAGTGAGACAAACAGCTCTCTTTTTCATATACTGTTAGTGTTTCGAGGTCACACAGTTGCTCCACGGCTCTTAAGACATTTTAAGACCAATCTCTATTTTTACACTGATTACTTCAATGCTTTTTAAGACTTATTAAGGATCTGTGAGGAGCCTGTTTTTTGCCATGTACTTAAAAACACATTTAAAACATGCATTGATGGGTTTCTTTCAATGGGATCCCATTTCAGTGTTGTACAATGGTTTCCTAACCAAAGGATGATTACTTCCTGACCTGTCCAGTAATCAGTACTTTATTAGTTGTGTGTGTGTTAACCCTGACGTACGTTTTTCTCATCTGTGTCCTGGCGTAATTCCCACCACAGCTGCCTCTTCCTGTTGGCCGAGTTATTCGTTCTGTTTCCATCCAGATCTTCCTCCTCACACATATCGCCCTCCTTGTCGTCCTGTAAAAACAAAGATAGACGGTTTGGATGATACATATCTTCACTACTAGACTTTGAGCTCAGTCCACTATTGTGCAACAATACAGATAATACTTTCAAGAATCGCCGTTTTATTCAGCTGCTATTGGGCAGTTTTACAGTGTAGGAGTGTTGTATCTGAGGAGGAGTTCGGTGACCTTTAAAAAGAGGAAATGATGTCATTTTACTGTAAATTATCAGCATTTCTAACTATTGATTTTCTGTATTTTACTCACAACAAAGAGTATGATCTTGGCAGCATCTTGGTGGCTTAAAAACCACAAAATACTGAAACAAAAAGTAATTTATCTGCAGGCTCTTCAGCCTTCAAGACATATTTTTCCTTAAGTCACATTAGTGAGAAAAAATTTTTTTGCATCTCTATCTTCACAAAAAAACAAATAATTCTGTGCTAAAAAAACGAGACATTATATATATTGTATACACAATATTAGGGTTCAATAACAGATAAACACACTTGTTAAGTCTGTGTTTTTCTACTTTAAATATCTCATGTTTAAGTATATTAAAAATTTGATATTTTAAAATCAATGCATACATTGCAACTTATATATTAACTTATTCCAGTTCACATTATTGGCCGTTAGCTTGATTCTAGTTTTGTTTCAAGTACTTGTTATTGTACTCAATATGTTTTCCTCAAATATTTAAGAGAATAATTTGTTAAAGAAACCAACATGACGTTATTTTTCTTGTGTGTCTCTTATTTTTTTCTACTTCTATTAAAATCTAAGTGAATTATTCTGTGTCCACAGTTTTTACTACATTGGCAAACTACTGCTGAATAAAAGCAGATGCTGAACCACAAATCAAGCATTAAATTAAGTGAAAACTTTTTAATATTTCTTGTGTTTTTGGCGAAGATGAGATCCGTCATAATCTGGCATCTTCGCTATCGAACAAACCTGTCAGCTGCTGATTTATGTCGTAATCATGTTTTATTATTAGCGTCGTCTAAAGTGTAAGAGTAGGTGAAAACACACACACACACACACACAGCCCTCTGTGGAGAAATCAATAATGCATATAGCCCCGCAGGTTTACAGAGAAGTATTGACCCCTCTATAAAAACACTAATCTATAACTCCATTACAGGACAGACGAGCAGAGCCTCGAGCTCTGAGGTGAAGGAAGACGGGTTGAATTCAGGAGCGAGGGTCTTTGTGACATTTCATCGAGAGCTGCAGCAGCTCCAGTTTAGAAGTGCGAGTTTGTATTTAATAAAGGTTAAGTCTTCTTCAATAATGATTACATTCTTTTTGGGCAAATCATTTATGAGTTACAAAAGTATTTTGAAGAGTCGGTTCACCTGAAAGACAAAATACATTTTCTCATCTGGTGTATAACTGTGTAGATAGTTCTGATTTTATTTACGCAGGATTTGATCCTTGAATCTGTCTCAAGAATGATTTTTTTAATGTTTTTTATATTTCTTTTTTTTTTCTACCAAATTGTATGCAGCGTATTTGGGACATTGTAGATTAGAGGGTAATATACTGAGAAAAAAATCCTAAAGTCGTAAATATACAAAGACAAAAACTCTAATATTCTCTGAGAATTGGTTGATTTATGAGGGGAAAAAATCACATAATTACAAGAAAATCAAATACTCTCAGATTGAAGTGGTAAATATCCCCCAATTACGAGAAGAAAACTGAAATATTCTCTGACATTATGAGAAGTCTATGAGAAGAAACTCAAGTATTCTCAGAGAATTAGCACATTTATGAAGAAAAAAGAAATCATAAACTTATGAGAAGAAACCAGAGAAGTGAAATTAGAAACTACTTTCTACTAAAGAAACTTGTCATTTGGGTGAATTAGATTATAAACATGACATCTGTAATCTGTAACATCTGTAACACCATCTGTAAACATCTATACAACCAAAGTGCTTCATCGCGTCATGAAATGTTGTGTTTGAGGTGTTATGTAACGTTTAGATTTCCCCCCTGCAGATCACTGTAACACTGCCGCATGTTGCCAGGATGCATGCTCCCATCACGCTTTGTCAAAATTAGCCCAGCAGTGTCTCAGATAACACCTGAGCTGCGGCGGACGCATCCAGCCAGAGATCGATCGTCCTGGAATCTTCCCTCAATACAGTTTCTCTGATCACGAGGCCACCTGGCTGCCCATTTAATTCAATCTGCTGCTATTTCAGTTCAATGTCTGGAATTTACTGAGGAGCCGTGTGGAGGTGTCGTGTGCCCAATTCAGCTGAATGGCTCTGACACCCACTGACTGCCTGCATCCATCCGCCCAGTTTTACATCAAATCCAGCGCTCTCTAAACAGGAGCTCATTGGAGTTTCCCAGCTAAAATAAGTGTTAAATCACACACTGTTTTTGGGGGGAAAAGCTGGTTATTTTATCTGGAATATGTATTGTATTTTCCTTTTCTGCTTCATTTCAGGTTTGTTATTAAATAAAAATCCACCCTCAGATGTTCTGTCTTGATTCATTTTAGTAATTCTGTGATTGAGAGTTGTAATTTACATTTATTTTTACACACAATACATATAGTTGTCTTGTATTTATTTTGTCTAGTCGCTAAAATACTTCTCCCAGAATAATACATAATGCTCAGAAGGCGGGCATGAATTTGATGTACTTGAGGCCGTAAAGGACCCAAAATAAACTGTGTACACAAGGCGAAATACTAATTGATTTCAATTAATAGGAATTCAAACCCCCACCATTTTTACGCAAAAAAATTCAAATCACTTAGTTTTTAAAAAAATGCTTTTAAATGTCCTATTATTAAATTACCTTGTTGGCCTGTTTTATGTTTTGTAAAGCACTTTGTACTGGATTTCTTGTATGAAAGGTGCAATATAAATAAAGTTTTCTTATTATTGTTATTATAATTATTTAGGTGAGAACTCAAGAGAGAAGTAGTGAAACTGAATGAAAAATTATGGGAGTAGGTGTTGAGTTTAAAGGCTGCATTGTACATTGTGTTTTGAAGCTACTGCCTCTTAAAAATTTATATTTCTTCTTCTATGATTGATAAACATCACTTCAAAATCTAGACAGAAGCCTTTGCTTTCTGATTTTAAACCAATCCAAAAATTGTGTTTCGATAATTGAAACATTTTCCTGAAAATGTTTAATAATGTCTTTAAATTCTCAAATTAGGTATAGGAACAAGAAAAAGACATAATAAAACAACAATTAATTTCGATTATGCACAGTATAATACAAATCATCAAAACACCTTTTTTAAAGCAATAAAGTCATTCAGTTTTAGATTATTTTTTCTCTTTAAGACAACCTTTATAAAAATAAATCAACCATGTGATTGCTTCTTAGTCACAATCACCTTATTTAATGAACTTTCAGGCCAAATTATTGACATGTTTTGCAGTAAATGTCACAAAGCTGTGGACTAATAGGGTCTACTCTCATGGGCTTTGATTGCATTTGTGTCTGCTGTCCTCACCGTCAGCTGGTCGATGGGTTCCTGCAGCCAGAGGCGGATGAGTGTGGCCAGGGTGTAGTACAGAATCAGCAGCATGATGGGATTGACAAAGTGGTACCACTTACGGTCCGGGTGCACGATGAGCTTCCATGTGTAGGAGCAGTTGCTCTGAACGATGGGGGAGATGCCAAAAAAACTGCGGAGACAGACAGACAGAAAGATATGTGAGGACAGAGACACTTTTAACAGGGTTTAAATTGTAAAATAAGAAACTTTGAGTATAAATTAGCAATACATTACATTTTCTAGAGATAAACAAAAATATCAAGCTCGAAACAAAGAGGTCAATATCTTAACGACAAATAACAGAAACTTTGGTGCTTAAATTTGTCCTTGAAGACAAATTTATAATACAACTTAAACCTCCAACACTTGAGAAAAATAGATTGGCTTTCTTAAATTGTGTCTTCCTTATACAGCCACGAGAGAAACAAAGATGCCTGAATACTCATCCTTAAATCTTCTGTGAACTGGCCCCAAAGTGATCAATCTGTGTCTGGACTGTTCTCATTGAGGTAAGTGTATTTGTTGAATTGATTACATTCAATTCAGTGTAGGAGGCCTTGGGTTCTCCATCTTTAAAACTAATTATCGATTCCAGAAACAAAGCCAGGATGGATGAGGTGATGCAAACGTTACAAAAGATTTTAGGATCTGCAGAGTCATGCTGTCTGTGCTGAGTGGCCTATATCCTAAAACATCAGTGGTTCACAACCTGGGGGTCTGGACCTCTTAGGAAGTCCCAGGAAAAATCTGAGCAGAGAATGATGAAAGGGATAAATTTGTTTCATTTTTACTTATATATTTAATATTTACTTAATATTCTTAATAAATGCTGAAGACTTTATCATTTGATGGCCTAAAATTAGCCTGTATATGAATGTTTTTTCTATGCAGGAAACAAAAAGGGAGCAGACTCCTTTCCCACAGCAAGTGGACAAATATGCCTTTTTTGTTTTTCTTCTGGTGCGTCATGTCCGACGTCACAAACGGACTTGAAAGCAAGTTAGTAAACAGTAGAAAGCAGCATGGAGGCCAGTGAAAATGTAATGACACTTATGATTTTTTTTCTATCTGTTACTTGGTCAGTCTCTCTTTCAAACTCTGTGCTGACAAACAATGTTTGAGCACTGCTTGGTTGGAGATTGACAGAATTTGAGGCTGAGATGACAAAGACAGAGTCCCAGAAATGAACATCACAGGGGCTTGAGATGGAAAAGTCAATCTTTGGTTAACTGCTGATTTCTACACTGACGTCGGAAGCTGTGATGGGGTGTCACAAGTGGATATTGCTTTTTTAGATATTGCATTTTAAGGGGTAACACCAATGCAAAATACTAACTACAATGTTAAAGTATCATATAGTTGATTTGCTCCTGTATAATCTCTGATTTTCTGCCAGGTGACATTCCCGTGAGGAAAACTTCCTTCCTCGCTCTAACCTTGGATTCTGAGGCTAAAAATCTGTTTGTCCCACAAAGGATGCCGTATGATTCACTCCTCTTCCTCTGAGCAGAACAAAGATCACCTCCTCAACAGGAAGCGTGCTGACGTATACCGGTGACAACCCCACAGATTTAGGTGCCCTCTGAGTCTTTTCTGTGCCATGTGGAGGAGTGGACACCCCCCTCTGACCCCATCCCACTTCCTAAACGGTTTCTTGTTGCAGCTGGGGAAGGCCCGTTGGTCACATGACTGGGGACTTCCATTGTAAGGCGGGGAGGCAGGAAGTGGAGTGGAAGCCAGGCCTCTCAACGGCCTCACTCAACGCCGCACCGACAGCAAGGCCAAGTCGACTGTCAACACGCACAATTAGGGCAAGCACTGAGGTGGCCTATTGTCCAATGGAAGCTGCACATATTTACGTCGGTAAGAGTTTCCCTCAGACCGCCTGAGGGGTGTGCAGAGAGGAAACAGGCGGGACCAGGGGAGAGCGTGTTACTTTTATCATCACATTGGGCCTCAGTTTTCACGCAGCGGCAGACAGAAATACCTCAGCGCTGTGGAAAGTCAACATGAACGCACGCGGAGACGGCAGATGATGAAACAGTCGGCCTGTTCGTGTAAAAAGCGATCAAAGAAGAATCAGGGCTGTGGTAAACTTTCCAAATTAAGAACTTCAAATACACAAATGAGAAGCTGTTTGTAAAAAAAATGACACCCTCTCTCCCATGTTTACTGCTGGAAACTACAAAAAGCAAATTTACAAAGTTAGTATTCAAGATAAGAGTTATCTTTTGTGGTAATTTAGCTTTTTTGGGGTATTATTTATGTCCCTAAGTAGTTAAGTTTAGAGGTTCCCAACCTTTTGGCCTTTTGATCCTTTGAAATAAAGCAAAGTCCATTTGAGACCTCTTGTAATGAGGTCATGATCTCAGTGTGGTGATGCATCATGAGAAGTTATTTGTCCTTTTGTCTCATTTTAAAGAGGCCTCTGTAGATGAAATTATAGTATTTTACAGTCCAGTATTTTATAGGCTTAAAGAGTTGTTTTTTTTGTTTGTTTTTTGTTTTAAAAAGGTATCCAGTCTTTTACCACCTTTTAACAGCTTTAAAGGGACAGTTTTGTTTTAGAAGTGGGGCTGTATTAGGTACCTAAAAATAGCCAATTTACTATTACATACATCAGATGGTGGTCGGTGTGGAAGCTACGCAATCTACTGCTGTGGAGGGGTCAGCAATAAAAATGCATTTTAGTAACAGAAAAAAAATCAGTTTAAGTTTGTGCTCAGACAGTGATTTCCAGTCGAAAAATTAAGCCATTAGATCGGTTTCTTCAAAGCCAGACTCTACTGAGAAAAACAGTAATTTAACATCGCTGAACACAGGAGCTGCTGGTCTACTGCTGCCTCGATTAGTTAGTTTGTGTTATTTTGTGAATCTGGCTATAAGAGCCACTTAATCACATATTTTATACTTGGTAAAAATGTTTATGTTGGTATATGACATATATAGGTTTTAATCTTCAAGTCTTTACAACCATTTCTGTACATTTTGAATGGATTATACTAGCAGACTAAACTAAAGTTATGTTTATATTCCCAATATAGGAACATGTACCATTTTTTTGCTAGATAGGAATGGGACATCGAGTCAGTAGTGGGCCAGAGGAAATGTGATTATGTCTGCTGTACTTTTTTGTACTCCAAAATAAATCTTGTTAAAGTTTTTTCCTGCCTCATGTGAATACTTAGATTTTACAAACTGGGGCTGGAGCAAGAGTCAAAACTGAGACACTTGCAGACTAAGACAGACTAAGTGGATTGGGAGTTATGGCATGTTGAAGCGGCCACTATACTGGTGCTTAAAGGGGTCAGTCCAGATTCACCAAAGTCACACAATAACACAAACTAGATGACCGAAGCAGCAGCGGACCAGTTCAGCGAGTTAAAATGACTGTTTCTGTTCATGGAGTCTGGTGGCTTTGACAGGAGCATCGGAGCGGTTAGTGGCTTCCCCGTCAAAACAGGCTTTTCTGAAGGAAAGGTAAAGAGGTGAAAATACTCTCTTAACTTCCATGTCGGACTCGAAACTGCCTCTGCGAACTGGGGGCATGCCGACTGACATCTACCAAAATAATACCCTGACTATGGATAAGTACCTCATACAACCCCACATCAAAAAACCCTAACCATCCCTTTAAAGGGTTTTAGAGGCCGAAAGAGGTTAAAATATCCACTATTTTAATAGCATTAATGATTTTTTGAGGCCTGAAGAGGTTAATATATCCAGTATTTTACTAGTTTCACATATTTTTTAAAGACAAAGGAGAAAAATACAGAATTTGACTAGCTTTCAGAGGACAGAGAAGGTCACAGTATTCATGATTTTATTAGCTTTTTGGGTTTTTAGAGGCACTCCTACTGTTCGGCTGCTACAGCATGAACAGTATAAAAGACAATTACTGACTGTGCAAAAGGAGTGAGAGGGGTCCATTCATTCTGATGAGTTTTCTAACGAGAAGTGTGTCAATGCAGCGCTGTAATCACACCTTATCTACCATCTGAACCAGGAGAGGGATGGGGAGGACACAAGGTTCGTCCAAGGCAGTTCCAGCTATACATAGCTGTAAATAGCCTCGGTCCTGACACGCAGCAGCACGGCTTTCAAATGAGAAACCGTGAGATCAATAAAGTCCTGCAACACCAAGGGCACTGAGACAACAGCCACAGTGAGACAACAGCTGCAGTGAGACAACAGCTGCAGTGAGACAACAGCCACAGTGAGACAACAGCCACAGTGAGACACTACTACAGTGAGACAACAGCCACAGTGAGACAACAGTTACAGTGAGACAACAGCCACAGTGAGACAACAGCTGCAGTGAGACAACAGCCACAGCGAGACACTATTACAGTGAGACAACAGCCACAGTGAGACAACAGCCACAGTGAGACACTATTACAGTGAGACAACAGCCACAGTGAGACAACAGCTGTTTTATGATGTGCAGCTTGACGATTACAAAATGAATCCGGTGATGTGATGTTGTATTTCAAGTCAGTAGTGGGGTAATAACAAAAGTAATGTAATGAGTTATTTGGTTTGGGGGTAATATTAATATACTTACTGCATTTTTTTTTTATTAGTTACACTATTCTCTTACTGGAAAAACTAATTTTATTACTGCAACATGTTACCACCCAAAATTGACTACAATGACATCAATTTTTATAATTAATGTTGGTGCCATAACATCTCAGTGAGACTTTCATGGTAAAATAAAGGTTAAAAAAATACATTTAAAGTTTATTATTTTAAATGATTAGATCTTTGTGGCATCTCATGCGTAGCATCAAATGTTCCTCCGCTCCTGCTGCAGTGGAAAGTCACTTCTTGTCAAACATCTTTGGTGGTATCCTTAATGTGTATTTTTTAGTAATTAGTAAATAAACAGCATTCTTCGCATTCCAAGTTGTCAGTCAAACACACTGAGCGTAGTGACTCGAGCTACTTTCAGCCACAGAGTTTGTATTCATTACAGCTGTGACTAACGTATGTTGGCAAGATGTGCACCGATGTGGCTTTACTCCAACCGCAGCGTTTCGCCGCTGCAGCCACAGACAGCTGATTGTCTCCTTTCTCATGCATAATAAAACAACAGTGGACGTAGTGAAGTGCCTAAAAGCTCTGCTTCTTGTATTGATGTGCTGTGAGTAGGAGTTTGATATATCTCCCCTCCAGCTGGGTTTGCCTTTTCCTTTGCCTTCTTGTTTGTAACAATAGTAAATATTTATCATCGTTTAAACAAACTTGCAGCGGGCGCAATAAATATCGCCGAGTCAAAGGAGCTCTGGCTGCAGAGCGCTGTCATCACGTCATGTATTTTCACATTAGAAAGGAGCCAGACGGCATTAGTACGGGCTTGTGCTGTTTAACTAGAGAAATACCATTTCAACGATTCATCAAAGAGACAAGACAATGAATGATGGAAAGTTCAACTTTCTCTAGATTGAGCAATCACTCACTGCTGTTTGGGAGACAGTTTGTGTTTTTTTTTTCGAGATTAGAGTCATCTCTTTTTGAAGACAGAGCAACTGTCAAGTTTTTCATTGGGAAAATAATCTGGATCTATTGTATAATTATAAGTAGAGATAGCAAATTAAACACTTTTTGATTTAAACTGATTAAAAATAAGATGTTTAAACCTTGAACCAGGCACAGACTTAAAACATACAAGGTTACGACACCTGAGTCCGGGAGTGACTGGATTCTGTGTCTGACCTGATGTAGCTGTCGCCAGGTGGGATGGACTCCTGGAAGAACTGGAACTGATAGAGGTAGAGGACGATGAGGTGTCCAGCGCTGAAGATGGCCATCAGGACGCACATGCAGCTGAAGATGAGGGTGTCGAAGGTCCGGCGGAGGGACCACCAGGTGCACAGGAAGAGGAAGATGAAGAAGTAGACAGCCGAGGTCAATGAAGGCAGCATGATACCTGCAAAGACAGAAAGTGGACACAAAGTCAGAGGACAGTGGTTTAAATATATGATCAGGATGATAATTAATTATCAGCCTTTGTTTTAACCCAAATAGAGACCCAGACTGGCGGCACATCACAACACAACACTTCAGTGGATGTAAATCTGAGAAACGTTAACTGAATTTATTCCTTAATTTCATAAACACTCTAAATAAATAAATCTGATGATTAACATGATAGGAGAGGAGAAAAGAAAAGTGGGAAACAATTGTTGCAATTTGGAGTAACATTACAGTCTTAATTTTAAGTGTCAATCATTGGTTTTACTTTATTTTATCCCTGCTGCTTATTTCTATTCTGTTCCATTCTATTTTATTCTTATTCTATAGACTTTATCACTTTGTTTTGCTTGATTTTTAAATATTTTATTGTATTATTGTTGTAATTTTCCAGTCTTGCAAAACTTTATGTACAGTTGTTTGTGTTATCCTTTAAAATGTGTCTGTGCTATTTAAATTTTGCCATGTGAAGCACTTTAGGCTGCATGTTTGTATGAAAGGTGCTATACAAATAAAGTTATGTTGAATTCTCGCTCAACAGCTGCGATATCTCATACCAGATTTTAGTTTTACGTTTTGTTTTTTTTTTGGTTCAGCACATTCAAAAACGTTACTAATAATATTTTCACCTTTGGACATTTTGATGAGTAATGTTCGGTCACAAGTATAGTTTGCTTTGTTTAAAGTCAAAAAGGTTTGGAACCACTGCTTCAAATATGCTTGTAATTTGAAAAGAAAACACATTTTTTACCATCACCATAGCAGCGCTGAACATAACATGCTTTTGTTGTGTTCAACCGCTTTTGGCAACCCACTTTTGAATGTGTAAAAAAACATTCGTATTTCTAAACTGCCGTTCAAACCCCTACAACAAATGAGAAGCAAACTCTTTGAACAAGAAAATGTGATTTTCATTTTTCTTCTTTTTAAATTACAGCAGCTGACTCTTATATTTCAACTGAAGACTTTTCAAAACTCTAAGTTAAGCACATTACTACAGATTAAAAACAAGTACAGTAACTGAAAAAAGGTAACAAAGTATTCACTGTAAAGGGACAGCTCAAACCAAAATAAAAACCACATCTTTTCCCTCTTACCTGCAGTGTTATTTATCAGTCAAGATTGTTTCAACGTGAGTTGCAAAGTGGAGATGTCTGCCTTCTCTCCAATAAAATGAAAAGAGATATCAAAAGATACCAAAAAATAAATTTGAAAAATTCAACATCCATGTCTATGTCCTGGTCACTGAAGTTAATCCACAGACCTTGTTGTGAGCAGTTTAGGTACTATTTCTTACTACTGAACTACACCCATCAACCGAATCATAATGCAGAAGGAAACTTGCATCGATTGCTCACTTACTTTGCACAACTGAGCTCAGTGGAGGAGGATGCACCTCATGTCCATGAGTAGATGCACGCTTCCTTCTGTGTGGTGATACGGTAGGTGGGTTTGTGGGTGTAGTTCGGCAGACAAAAAATAATTCCGAAATGAAAATGCTCATGATAAGGCCTGTGGTTTATCTTGAGTGATTTCTGGAAAGAGACATTGCTGTTGAGTTTTTCAAATGTATTTTTTTTTGCAATTTGAGCACCACAAGCCGAGTCTTTTCTAGTTAAATTATACTGGAGAGAAGGCAGAAATCTCTACAGCAGATGTCTCCAACACTCTGCAACTCACACCAAAACAATCTATATAGATAAAAAACACTACAGCTTAGTGGATTTTTTTTTTAATTTGTGTGAGCTGTTCCTAATGCTGCAGCAGATTCTCTGAACAGCATCCAAAGCTGCTCACCTGTCATGCCCAACAAGATGGTGACCACCACCTTCCCCGCAGTGGTGATCAAGTTCCCGATAATTTCCTTCACTTTGGATGCAACCTCCGCCACGAGCCGCAGAATCTTCATCTTGGTGCTCTCCTTTGCCTCCTCATCTTCCTCCTCCTCCTCCTCCTCTTCCTCCTCGTACAGCTCCTCCTCCTCTTCATCCTCCCCTGCCTCGTACCCGGCTTCAAAGTCCTCCTCGAGCAGGATGTTGTCATCCAGGCTCAGCATCTCCTCTTCCTCCTTTAAGGGGGTGAATTACAGCGATGTTACTTTTCAGCATTGAATGATGGATGGTGCTGTCTGGAGGTCAGAGCTCTCCAAGGTGCTGAAAACAGTTTCCTACAGGTAGCACGTGCATAGCAAGCCCTGTGTCAACTCTGCTGAGACATGATTAGTGACCCGCGGCAGATGTTTTCCTCTGGAACCACATGTTGGCTTGGGCTCTTATCCAGTCACTTCTTCCTTGGCTGCTGTTTCTAACCAACTATGTGTCACTTCTTTCCTACAGTCTCAATAAAATAGAGACATAATAACAAGTGAGCCATTCACTGTGATTTATACAGAACACATATGAGGCACTAGACAAAGAAAGTAGCAGGTGGTACAGAGCCTGTTTTGAATCAAACAACAATTTCAGCTCAGATGGCTCACTGGCGGAAATAAAAGCCCGAAACATTACGCAGGCTCTGTAGATGAATTCCTGGTGTTTCTCAGTAATGGGGAGCGATGCCATCTGTGCCAGCGTGAGCAGCACAGTCGAAGCGAAAGTGAATGTGGATTTAATTAACACTGAGTCATAAAGAGGAGGGAGGACTTGCCAGGGGATGGGGGCTGTATTCCAAGTCATCAACACTCACAGGGAACTCTATTCAAACTCTGCTTCTCCAAACTTATGCAGCTCAGTGAGGAAGTTACGCACAGAGCAGCAGAGAAGACTTAACTGGCCACTTTAGACATTAAGTGAAACCTAATTTTTAAAAAATCTGATCAGTTCTGACTCACAAAGGGTGCATTTTCAGAACTCAGGAACTTTTTCATCATTTTAAATCCCTCTTTTTAGTGGTATCCACACTTCAAGAATTAGAAAAAAATGTAGTTATTTGTTTAAGGAATAGGCATTTTAAGTAGCTTCCATAATGGAGTATTTGCATGAATCTATTAACGAGCAAAAAAAACAAACAAACTCTAACATGAAAATAGGAATTTAAATTTGCCAAAAACAGAAAATGAGCAGTTATAAATTCATTTACTGAACAATCAGGCTTCAATTAGTCCATTAAACCATACACAGAAGTTAAAATGAGCAAAATTAGCCAACTGTCTCTCATTGTTGTTGACATTACATAGGTTGTTTTGTTCCCATAGGTCTTTGTTCCCATGTTTCCAAACAAATCAAACCAATTTACTCACATTTCAAAGTTTTAGATGCTTGTTAAAGGCGTCTGAACGTACGTCTAGGTTTCGAAGGGTAAAATAGATCTTCCTGTACTATACTGCTGATAAACAAATCATTGAATTACGATGGTTGGTAAATGGATGTAAAAGTCAGACATTGTTTCAGGACACTGCATGTCACCACAAATGAAACCCACTTGTTCTTCTGCTTCGAAGTCGGCGTTGTACTGGGCCATGTCCTCAGGCGGCCTCTTCTGGACCAGACTGCGACACAGCAGCCAGATGGCCAAGCCGGCCACGAACATGCCGATGTCAGGGATGAACACTCGGATGCCGTTCCCTGCATCTGCACCAATCACACTGGAGACAAACACAAAACAGAGGACACCAAAGTGACAGAAAGCAGGCGCTCGTTTCCTCAAAGTAACAACGAATCCCAACATCTCCCAAAATTGTGATTTGGAGCAATCACGCAGGCTAGGATTGCAACCAAATGATGGAAAATGGGACTGAGGACAACAAACTTAACTGTCCGTGGACGATCACTTCTAATGCGAAACAGTTATTCTAAGAAACCGGAGAACTTGAGGTTGCTCGTGTAGTTCACTTGGCCAAAAAATAGCTGTGCTGTCGTGTGTTTGAATCTGGCGTGGGACGTTTGTCACATGTCACCTCCCTTTGTCTCTCCCAGTCTTTTAGACTATCTTTCTGACTATTTAAAAAAACGATTCACCAATCTTCAAAAAGTTTGCAGCAGCTGACACCGAGCATCATGTCCCTACAATCTGTGTTCATGCAAACTTCAAACTCATTGTTGCAGCAATTATATCTTTCAGAAAACACTACCTGTTCACATGAATGCATGGGAATCTGGACTCTTTCCATCACTAAACTGTTCGTTTAATGTGCTGTGTTGGATTCTTCTGCTTTTATATGGTGCACCACCCACTTTAATGAAATCTGGCTTGCCGGTTTTAAACGTATTGCCGTTAACAAGTGGGTGAAATTCCATTCAAACAAAAAGGCCATGAGAGAGTGTGGGTTTTTTAAAGTGCAACAAACATTACACCCTTCAAAATTGCATCCTTTGTTCATAATAAGGCGGTGTGAGCAAAAAGCTCTCTTTTTCCTCATTAAGCGGCATTTAGTAAAGTGAAAAACAAAAAACCCTGATCTGAGGGTTTAGTCTTGCAGAGTGGTCTAGGACTTGCAGTCTAAGATTTACACATAAATAATATTTAACATTTTTCCATCTAACTTATTTCACACCTATTAGCCACCAGAAAATGTTTCCTAACAGCCCAAATCTCTGGTATAAATGTAAATACATTAAGGTACATTTGTCTATTTGTTTTGGTCATGTGACTGCATCCAGACATTTTGGAAGGAGTTTCATTATGTTATTCGGGAGGCTAATGGTTAACAGTTTGCACTATCTCCTAGGGGTGTATTATATAATATTCATATTTTTTAATTTAAATTGTAATAGGAATCAAAATTGTTGCACATGATACAACACAGCAAACCTTTATGTTATGTTCTTTTTTTGTTTTTAACACCAAAGTAGGAAAGTGAAATAATAAAATCAAAAATAAATTATAAGTATATGTTGCAAAATCATTCATTAAGGCAAAAGCCACACCAATAGTATGTTTTTAAGAGAAGAATCAAACAAAAAAAGAACAAAAAAAAACAAACAAACAGAGCAAAGAGTTTAATTAAATTCTTTAAATATTGCAGCATCTGTTGTCGATTTGTGGTGGGATTTTTTGGGGTTGTGTGTATATGTTTTTGTCTTTTTTTGTTGCTGTTTAAAAAAATTAATCAATAAAAAATACTATTAAAAAAGTGAAGCTTATCTGATATTATCTGAGTTCTCCTCACACTGTGTGTGTGGATTATAATAATTTTTGAAAAAATAATATTTACTTTCTGTCTGCTTGACACTGTGCTTTTCATTAATTGACTGAAATATGACAGTGTTTAATGTCTTGTGCTTTTATTGTCGTAAGCAAACAAAGCCTTTGTATCATTTGTTATTTGAGTAGTCTGCTCACCTCTAACTAAATACCAAAAGGGTTGTTCAAACAGGAAGCTAAACAGTGGCGGTCGACTGTTTCCATGACAGCCACAGAAACGCGAGTCTTCAAATGATCCGGTGAGATGTATTTTTGCTGCCCGAGGACAAGTTTTATGAGGTGTCATGATTGCATGTACAATTAAAGCATCTGAAAGTTGTCCTTGAAATGACTAGCAGGTTTCAGAACCTTTAAAACTCACTTTTATCGTCCAAACCCATTTCTATTTCAGTTTTACAGCAATCACACTTGCATCCTGTGTTTGGCCACCAAAGTGTTTTCTTTACATTTCATGCTGAGCTTCAAGTGTAGTTAAACTGTTTACAATAAACAAAAACATTGTAGTGATTGTGCGGCAGAGGCTGCAGAGAAAAAAAACTGACCAAATGTTTGGATCAAGTTATAAAGCAACCGGACATTTCAAACACAACCAATCTTGTTCTGGCCTTGAATGGATACAAAGCTTATAAAAGTTAACAAGTTGAAAACAGAGTGCTAATCAACACGATGGAAAACGCACACTTAGATAAATAACCGGGCCTTTGGCTGCTGTTGGCGAGTTAAATCTAATCAAGGACGTCTGTTTCCATGTGCTTTATTGTTGCGAAGCTTTGTGCATCCTCACGTGGATGAAAGAAATGGAAATTGCAGAGCCAGACAACATTACGCCAGCATCTTTAATCACTCCTACTTTCCTTCGCTTATCATGTGAGAAATTTACAAAAACGTTAGCGGTGCTAGGACCTGTCCTCACTGCCACAGGCTGCAGGGGTAATTACTCAAGTGAAAAACTACAAACACAGAAACTGAAAAAATATGTTCTAAACCATATAAATATTTGTTTTTTATAAAGGATTTGAAAAGGGCAAGCTTGAGGAATCTGTCTGGGTGAAAAGACACAAAACAGCTGTGAACTTTTTAGACGTCTATACATCTGACTTGAACTCTTCGCACAAGCTGTAAAAGAGTGAAAGTATCCGCCTATGCAGCTGTAAATATTGTATATACTGTATATGATCCCCAACACAAACAGGTAAATGCAGGCGGGATAAAATGTTTATGGCTCTACTTCCGCCACTTACAGTATACTATCCACCGAGGGCCGCTGAGTACTGGAAAAAGGATGTGGCTGAGTTTGGACATTCCCGTACTTAGGAAACCACATCTAACACGATCACGAGGGCGTGAGGAGACAGACGCAGCGGCAAAAGCTTTGAAAAATAGGCCTGTCAACTGATTGTCAGATGTAACTGGGTTTAGCGTTCATCAAGAATCCACATAGGGACAGGTTAGGAGCATTTTTAAACCTTGTCAGACGACGGGCTGGTGCGGCTAAATGCAAAAAGTGGTGTTTAATGTTATTAAGTGGTCGCTATATTTAGGACACTTTGCATAGATGATGCAACGTTCAATAGTGGAGGAGATCCACATGTCTGATCTTTGAGGTGAGATTTTAAAAAATGCTTTTGATGCTATTGAAAAAAAAAAAAAAGACATTTTGTGTTGCAGAGTGTAAAGTTGTCCTATTACCGACCCTCCCTTTCATCAGCAAACAGTCACTGAGCTGAGTCACTTCCTGAAATAGCATCTCGATTGCCTAACTGGGAGACGGATTCATGCTCAGTTACACAAAATCCTCACTTGTATTTTTCATGTTGCATGATCTTCAGGAAAATGTGATTTAGAAACATTTCTGACAGATTCTTAAAGGGGTTTATATTGTGGATCTCATCGAGCTTTCTATGTGTTACTTTTGAGGATTCATTTGTTGTGAAAGTGTTAAATTCATCATTGTCTTACCTCTCAAAGCCAATTTGTCTTATGGATTTCTCCCACGTGGAACCTGGACAAAAACATAAAGCCAGTTAGAATCAGAATCGAAAATACTGCACTGATCCCCAGGGGGAAATTGTGGTTTGTTACAAAATTAAACACTAGTGTTAAACACTAGCATGTAAAATATTTACGATTATGAACATGAATAATGTGCTGAGTCTGTTAAGTGTGTAAAAAAACTGTGTGCATTTTGCTACAATACAATGTAGAAAACTATTATGTGAAGTTCGAAATATAAAACATGTATATGATACTACAATATACAACACAATACACACTTACATAAGTACCATATATGTGATAAGTGTAACATGTGTTAAATATACATTCAAGAGTTGGAAGAATATTGCACATTTGGATAGCTGCACAGAGTGTAGTTGAATTACTGCACAGTTAAGACATTGTATAAAGAATTATTGCACCTTAAAACCCCTATTGCTCATATAATATATATGATATAATAATTAATAACACGTTTCTATCATAGTCATTAAAAACAACTGGTGGTTTTACAGATGGTCAAGCAGCTGAATCTCGAAACTTTCACACAAGCAAAATGAAATGGTTTCCATTAATGTATCTAGTTTATGTACAATAATAACTGCTGTTTGTTATTCACTTTCTATTCCTATAATATGGAGAACAAAGATCTAGTCTGTAAATGTTTTTAGCTTCGGGAAAAAAACCTACTGATAAAAACCTGAAACACCTGCTTTCAATCATTTGTAAGAGCCAGAATTTTCTGTTATTTTTTTCATTTCAGCCGATATTTCATTTTCAGGTGAAGGAAAACAATCAATCTCTCTGTGCTCAAACAGAAAATAAAAACATCTCATGCGAGCTTTGTTTCCCATGCTTGGACTGGTTGAAGTGTTCCTGAACGTCACTCCAGACAGATTTCCAGGTATTCAACCGACACACTGAGAAGAGCTGCTGAAGGTTGGCCGGCCTTTGTTCTACAGCCAGAGAAAACATAACAGCAGTTTGCGACTTGAGGATCTCGACTCAATGACATATCGATGTATCCGGCTGTTTTGTCTGTGTATTAGCCGGCTAATTAGGTGCTGAACTGCTGCGGTGCTGAAGTTTCTGGTTTATGGAGCGTAGAGTGAAGATGTTAAAACACACTTCAGTGACAGTAACTCACAGCAGACAGCAGACACAACGACTTTATCTGCTGTGTCACTTGGACACAAACCATGCTCTGAACATTTTTCAGCTTAAAACAGGTTTTCGCAGTAATTCTTCTTAAACTAAAATAGGGGTTGGCAACCTTTACTTAAATACATTATCATTATATTATGTTACATTACAAAACATTACATTACATTATATTACATTATTAAAAATTGCCATTTTTGACCAAAAAACAAACAAAAAGAAACCTGTGCCACAAAACATATTTAAGCCTCATAATGAGAGTCTAAATTAGCCTTCCTGTATTTTTAGGAGCCAAAATGTGCAGATAGTCTGATAGACTGTGTTGTTATTATTTGTTTAGGCTGCGCTTGTTCTTTTGGTCACTTTCACTTCTGGTAATTATATTTGGCACCAGTGTGTGGTTTCACATAATTTTACATGTTTTTTTTTTTCCACTGGTGTGATGGCACTCACTCAGACAAGAGGGTAGGTTTGGTGTGGGCACTTTTTGTTGACCATCCCGGCATGTCTCATCCCGCCATTCAGTATGAAGTTTCATCTCATTAAGTTACTTCAGCTGTCAGGTTTTTTTCTAAAATAAACTACTATAAAACACACGTCTGGACTTCAGCATGAAGTCCAAGTTAAGAGCCCACTTGGCATCTTGGCGACTTTTTTCATGATAGCAGTCGTGACAATATTACTATTGGTTCTAAATGAGCATTCATTATGATGTTTTACATCACAGAGGCAGCAAGAGGCCTCTGCAGCAAGCCAGTTGTAATTATTTGGTACTTTAACTTTGCAACACTGGCAGTGATATTTAACATATCTGTCCAAACACTTTTAAATTCTCTATTTTCCTTTTTTGGATCAGGAATCCACAGTAAACCTCTCTAGAAAAATTCAGGGCTAACCACAGCTATTAAGGTTTATCAAAATTTGAGAAAAGGCACCACGCCATGAACACTGAGTGCACATTTGAGGTAATGATATGTTTTGTTGGGTTTTTTTTAAGGCTACACATTTCAATTGTGTTAAAAAAATAAAATGTTAATGATTTGCATGTATTTTTTTTTGTCAAAGCCACAGGGAGCTAATGAAGAAGGGCTAAATAACTACATGTGGCTTCGGAGCAGCGGTTTGCCTTCCACTGAACTACAATATGAAATGTTCAATTCTAAAGCAGAAAGTAAAGAAAAAGAACAAATAAAACTAACCCATTTCTTCTAAATCATGGTTCAATATCTCTGAAAAGGGTTCAGGCTATAACAAATATTTTTTATAACCTGCTCCATACAGCCCTGAGTGCTAAAAAGTATCATTAATCTCTCGCAATAGCAGGTGTTTAAAAAAAGTGGTGTCACTTTGGATTGAGAATGTTGGATAATAAATAACAGAATAAATCAGAAAACAATTTTAAAAAGATAAGACAGATGATAAATTACAAAAGGGTTTTCTCCTAAATGATACACACACACACACACACACACACAGGGAGAATCCAGTAAAGCAATGAGTCAAGTGTCTGTTAGGCACTTTGTCAGAAACAGGAAACTGAATTCCACTCAAGGTGAATAAAGCGGTAATGGACTGTCAGTGCAAACCCTGGTGTTTCTTTATTACTCATCAGTGAATAAAATGGCTGAAAGAATAGCTTCACTATCACAGATGTTATGTGTTGTGTGGTTTAGGTGGATGTGGAGGAGAGGAGCGAGGTGGTGCCTGAAATTTAAAAATAAATTAACAAAACATCTGTGAAGGGAGGATCCCTCATGACTAACCCCTGACATAACCTCTGACCCCAAACACCCACAGTCGTCCTCCGACTGAACTGTGAAGAAACCTTCCAGCTCCCCAAATCTACTCCCATTTTAAACTGCTCAGTGTGTAACTGACTGAACTGTGCTGCAACACGTCACAAACCTTTAAAACCTTGAAAGTCAAAACAGCAAATGAAAAAATCGGTTGTTACTCTTTGTTATTCTCCACTTTTTTCAAACATCACAGGTCATTATTGCATATTGATGATAGTTACGTTATGCTGAATAATTTGCTGAAAACCAGTGGTGTAATGTAACAAAGTAATTCTTTGTTACAATATTTATCTCTATGAAACCTTAGCAAACTGGTTCGATGTCTTTAAAAAGCACATGAAGTAACTTCAGAGGAAATACCGAAAAAAATTGCAAAAAAAAGTAAAAAAGTACAAGAAAACTATCTGAAAATTAGCACAAAAAGAAAAAAAACAAAGGAAAGTTAAGTAAATTACTAACATGGAAATTACCTGAGAGAAAGGTGCTTAAGAAGCTATGGTAATTCTGTGACATAATTTATAATAAACTATCACCTCCTAGAAATCCCTCATACGTGGCTGTTTCTACATACAAGACGTTTGCCTTTCCATTATCGCTCACATAACACGCCTGCGCCGCATTTAATTTAAAATAATGACGGCTAGTGCGGTGGGTACAATAGAAATAAAGCTGCTAATGTTTTGAACGTTCATCGGCATGCTTCTTGCAATGTCATCATGAGAGGAGAAGTGGCATTACATCACTTCATGGAAAAACAGTCATCTCACAATTGTGTTTTATTGACATTTCAAAAATATAATTTAAATTTTGCCCAAATCTGTAATGGAAACCTGCCTAGAGTTTGTGCTTTTACGAGCCAAAGCACTTTAACAGACCGTGGTGACTCACAGGAGATGAGGTCCAATGTTGGAATTGCAGATCATCTCCCAAAAAGGTTGATAAAGGTCATACATCACTAAATGCCCCATTTAATCTTCAAATAAAATCTATTCATCTTAAAATATCAGCTCAGTAACCACAGGCAAAACAGAGTCTGTTTCAGGAACTCCCAAATCCAAACATCTGCAACACCTAAGTTCACCCAGCCCAAACTGAGCTCACAGATGTAAGAGGAAACCGATATCATACATGAGGAATGCCAGAGGTAACGTCAGGCCAGTCTGATCCATAGGATGAGGAGAGGGATACTGTGTAACACAACCTGAGCTCAGCATGGAGACTTCGAGAAGAGAGTTTGAGACTTTCTCCCTGTCGAGGCGAGGCCGCTTTTCACTGAGCACCAAAAATACCTGTCCTCAGACTTTATGTGAACATCATAAAACACCTCTTTGTACTTGCTGGGCCGTTAACCTCTCAGCACAGCATTTCTTTGCACTCTCTCTTCTATCTCTGGGGCCTAATGCCAGTTGCCCTTTTCCTGCAGAGACTGGTGATATGCAGCGTCAACATTTCAGCACGTCATGACTGTAACCGGAACAATAAGTATGCAGAGGGAGAATTCAGTAAATGTCTCGCATTTGGGGAATGGTGGGCAGGATATGTGTGGATACGGAGGGCGATAAAGGTCAACAATGCGGGACTTAATGAAGACTATCCCCGAGGAGCTGGCCACAAAACAGTCATTCAACAGGCCGTTTAGTCCTTATGAGCTGGTGAAATATCCATCGCCATCAGATATGAGCCAAATCAAACGTGCAAATCCTTTTTTATGGTTTGTTTTAACCTA
The DNA here is from genome assembly GCF_008729295.1 of Plectropomus leopardus. Classification (NCBI taxonomy): domain Eukaryota; kingdom Metazoa; phylum Chordata; class Actinopteri; order Perciformes; family Serranidae; genus Plectropomus; species Plectropomus leopardus. The sequence continues at coordinate 4,393,169 of NC_056474.1, read as the reverse complement.
CTTAATCTGCAGATGGGTGGAGGTTGCCACTAAGTGCAATAACTGCTAAAAAGTTTAGACAATCACAGGAAAGTACTCTGGTGCTCCTTGACGGCCACTAACACTCGCTTACAACTGTGCTGACTCGACATGGTGGGAACTGCGTTTACAAACAAAGGAATGACAGATGATGACTCCAAAGGAAGCCGGCCCCGGCTCATCTGGCGACCAGTCACTGACCTGCTCTAACAGCCGGAGGTGTTAGTGTTTTTGGAAAGGTTTTCTCATTCATACTCAACTCAGTTTACTGCTCTAATGGTGTATTTGGCTACAGCGAATGGAGGAAATTGTATGAAGTTATCTTGGAGGAGGATAACGGCCTCACCGCAAAAGGAGGACTCCTTGTTTATACGTGGCTGCCAAAAGGAAAAGGGTGTCAAGGGCTAAATACCAAATATAGAAATCTGAGATAAGTTATTTACGCAAAATGCAGGAGGCAGATAAAGGGGACAAAGAGTAATGTCTGACTTCCTGTTGCATATGTAGCCCAAAATAAAAATAGGGATTAGATGACTTCAGGAAGGAGACATCTAACAATATGTACACAAATCATCCCAGTGGTGCTGCACAACAGACTTTATGTGATTTTTTTTTTTAAAAATGGCATTCTTTAGTGTCTCTTTAGCTCTATGTGTGAAGTTTTTCTTCATGAATGTGCAACATTATATTTCTCCACCCGGTGCCTCATTAATTGTCAAATGACAACCAGGATCCACCGGCTGTTCAATTTAAAGCTCGTACAGGGACTCTGTTGTTAAATGTTGCAGATAATGAGTCAAGATGTTATTCACTGTAGTGATAAGTCTGAAATAAAACCCCCGAATACTCTGACTTATAGTTTAATCACAGGCAGGTAAATCAAATTCCTGTAGTCATTATTATGTTTGTCAGTGCTAATTTGGAATTTATTTGAAAAAGATGTCTGAACAGATTCAGTCTTATTCTTAAAAAACAATGCTAATGATATTCTAAATTTTTATTACTGTCAGTAAACACCTTGAAAAGACCAAAACCAACAATATGTTCAGTTCTTCCCTAGTCTGTGGCACTCAGCCCTGAGCACATTTATTCCTACTGAAGACGTAAAACTTAACAAAAGTGAGAGTCTACGGCCATACTAGCAGGTCTTAAAGCTACAGTTGGTAACTTTTATAAAAAATAACTTTGTGTCATATTTGCTGAAACCGTCACAACATCTACAAAGTATTATATGAGACAGATAGTCTTTGAAAAAAATCACGTCGTTCATGAGCAGTGATTGACAGCTGTGTTGGAGACTGATTATTTGTCTTCCTTCATGTGTGGGGATGAAGGGAAGAAGGAAGGCAGACTTATTAGTCATTTTTTGAACAAAGTTTACATTTCGTCCTTGATCTTGCTACATCTTTGGCTGTAATAAGCAATACGAGGAGGCAAAGGAACATGAATTTCTTCACAGATAATCCTCATGCACTGCTGTGTAGATACAGTGGCAGTTTCAGCAAATATGACAAAAAGTTATTTTTGAAAAGGTTACCAACAACAGCTTTCACATCAGCCCGAACAAACTGTACTATCAGACAAAACGCACCAGGGCTCAATTAAAACAGACAAAACAGCTCAGGTGTGACAGCACCTTTACAATCCTGTGTATGTGAGTAACTATTGTTTAAATAGACAGATCAATATACAGATCTGACAGATAATACATAGATATATACAGCAGATGGATCAAAATCACACCAGTATCTGATCTGCTAAAAAGCTGATGCCCAATAAAGCTCAATTCAGCAATAAAGATTCCCTTGAGTGAATATTTAGTCTACCCTCTCTGAACGGCTCTGAGTGTTTCTGCCCGAGGCGATAAGGTTCGTTCTGCCTCCTGAGCAAAGTTGGCTGGACTTGGACGGTGGAGAGCGACTTACCTCCATTAGAAAGAACAAGTCATTGGAACACAAGGTCAAGGTCTGTGCCGTCTAGACACATTCAAATTTTACAGTTTGATACAGTTTCATGAGGGGCCCAAGGCCGACTATTAACACCTTCCTAACACTGAGTCAGTAGCTTACAGTGTTTGCTTTAATGGCAGCAGGAATCAGTATTTTTTTCGTATTTTTTATTTTTAAAGTCGCCATATGGCACAAGGAAGCTAATTACACCGAGGAATGTGTTAGATTCATAAATCTTCATGATGTGACAACATGCAATAAGAGTGAGGATATTTACTAGAAATCTTGAATCATTATTGCGGAGCATATTTTACCTTCTCCTGCAAATGGAGCATGTCTTCACTTAGTTTTTCTGGATGGAAACTTTCCCTCCACACCTTCTCTGGTTATATATAACTCTGTGACACTGCATCAATAGTTCGGGTCAGAGTTTAAGCACAAAGCAGCCTGTCTGATGGATGGGACTCACATGTGTGGCACACAAGTAGAGATCTCAAATGAGTGAGCTGTCAGAGTTACGGAGGTTGACTCCTGTTTGGACCACCTGATAATGTGTTTACTAATTGCACTTTGTGTCAACTGTCGCACCATGTCAACCCAAGGAAATTCTCAGGTTGGCTGTTTACAATTTATTTAAGCTGCTGCTGGCTTATTAACAAGGTCCAGAAAATGAGACCACATCACTCCTATCCTTGCATCCTTTCACTGGCTCTCTGTTTATTTCAGTATAAACTTTAAAATCCTTTTAATTGTCAACAAATCTTTCCGTGGTCTCGGCCCTGCGTATGTCTCTGAACTTCTCACCCCTCACATCACCACCAGACCGCTCAGATCCGCCTACCGAGGCGTGGTGGCGACAGGCTGAGTCTGTTGATGCTCTCAAGATGCACCTTAAAACCCATTTTATTTTGGGTTTTTATTGTGTGTAACCAGTTTTTCTATTTTTACCTGATTCTGTTTAAATCCAACTTCACGTATCTATGCATGTATTTATGCTTATATGTGTAAATAATAGATTTTTTTGGGGGGCTTTTTTGGCCATTATTACAAAGGCAAATATGTTTGTATCTGCAAAGTACTAACCCCTGTTAAATGTTCATACAACATATCTTCTACAGATCTTCTTAGGTAAGTTTTTGCTAATGTATGGCCATTTTTTGTTAGGTTGCCTGTTGCCCTCTTCCCATGTTTTTAAAAAAGATCAAGCTAATTTGCTCAGGTTTCAAAGGGTTATGTTTTTTTTTTTGTTTTTTTTTTACCACTGAGAGGACATGCACTGAAATTTAACTGTAAATTAGTGCAATGAAAAATATGTATTCTATTAGAATAGACAGCAAGAGTGTTTCCTTTATATAAACTTATTTGGAAACAATTTTGTTTCATACAAACCAAAACAAAAGCGATTGTCACAGTTTAACTAATATCAAAACCTTAGTTTAAAGGTGTTAATTGTGGCTTCAATGTTTTCTTGTATGTCTCTCAAAGGTTTGCAAACAGCGAATCAGCCAAAACTATTCTGGACCTTCTTTATGGATTCTTGACCTGCAGGTCGCTTTGATTACAAAATACACAACAAACATGACTACCTTTCGAGCCGGGAGCCACAAAGGCTGCAGTGTACTGTACTCACAGTTGAAGTCAGAGGTGATGGATTTCCCGGCCAGGAGGCTGTTGACGGTAATCTGATAGATGATGTGGAGCAGCAGGAAGGACATACTGGTGAAGCAGAGGGACTGCAGCAGACGCCCTGTGTGGCCTGGAGGAGGAGAGCAGCTACAGTGAGTTCACCAACAGCACCACTCAGTTTAAGGATTTCCACATGTTATTCATGCACTGAAACGCAGAAAAGGTTTCTTTTCTTTGCTTTGTCTCTTTTTTTTCAGACACAAAAGTGGCATTTTGATCCTTTTGGGGTTGTGCAACATTGAAAAGTCCCTGATGTTCTTTTAACCTACGTCATCAATACTGATACTGCAGTTTTTAGTAATCCTCTAATCATTTTTGAAATGATTATTTTTTTTGTCTTTTTTGTTTCTTTTTTTGGTCAAATTTTGCCAGTTTTGTAATTCTCACTTGTTTAATTTTGTGTTACTTTCTATCACTGTCACATTGAATTTCTTTATGTGTACTTTATCTGTGCAACTGAGGTTACTCTGTTGAATGGTACAGAGGGAATGTATTGGAATTTTCTTTTCCAATAACATCTGTGAAAAACTGTATTTTTATGACTCTAAAAATTGATTCAAAAGAAAAAAAAAAGTACCTGATATTTTTGATTTCTCACAGTGCTCTAAGGGCAGAGCACTGAGAACAACGATCCATATTCATATGATCAGCTGGGAAGTCTGGAGCTGTTTTGAATGAATTAAGTTATTAAAAAAAAAGGTGAAGGTGACTGGGAGAGCACCCAAGGGGGATTTTCTGTGGATCATAATACATATCCTGGTTAAGAGCTGGCAACACTACCATGCAGCAAAGCTTATTTCTCTTGAAAAGTCAAATAAACATTCTGGTGGACCACAAGACCTCTAATTCTCTGTAATTCATTGAGAGAGGACCAAAACCTGCTTTTATACTTGTTCGAGTCTTAAGTTTCTTGGCTTTTGTGGCTGTTTGCAACACAAAACTTGGCTGTGTGCAACAATAAGAGCAACATATACGTGGGTGTCGACTGACCGGTGTAGGTAAAGAATACAGCTGTGAGTGGACGTTAGTGATCCTGGGAGGGAAGGAGTGTGAGGAGCTGCCACAGCTGTGCAACACATGGCTGTTTTATAGTGCACCTACAGGTATTTGGGATAATTTCAGGAGTTGTTATGGTGATAATTCACTACAGTTGGATTTCTCAGACCGCCTCTTATTGCAAAAATGTTCATCCTCAGGGAAGAGCAAGTTTGATGGCACCCATTGATGAAGAAATGACAGTAATGCCCCTTATAAACCCATAAAAATTAAACTGTCCCACATATCTGCACGGCTTGGTCCATTGGCTCTTCACAGTGCAACATCTCCATCTCATTAAATTTATTGCATCCTTGCAGGGAACACATAACAGTTTTACTGTAGCGTATTGCACAATATCCTGGCTGGGGTGAAGCGCTACTGCTGAGCCTCAGGCCACTGAGGGCTAACCTTATCAAATGTGTGCAACAACAGACCATGGCAGGCAAATTAAATGTTGAAGTGAGAGCAATTTGTGCTAATTTCCCATTGTAACTCCCTGGGCTTTCACAAAGTGGGAAAAGAATGCTTGTAAATATGGAGGTATGAGGACTGTTAGAGGGCTTCTGCATCCAAATTGGTCCAAAAAGGTCTGGACAACACAACCGCTTTGGCTCTCTCTTTCTGATTTTTTTCCTATTTCAAACACAGCTTTTTGCTGCAAAACGGCCGTTTGTCCTGGTTGCCTGACACTCATCTCTAATTAGTATTTGCATGACTTCATTATTCTCAAAGCGCTGTCCCAAGAGCACTTTTAAAGGCTTACAAAAAAGAGGGCATTGTTCAGTTTTCACAGTTTTCACCTTTTCCCCTAATCAATCAGAGAATCGCCACCATCTGACAACATTCAGACCTGATTTCACCACATGGTGTTGCCAAATCACCGTGTCAGAGAGGGCCAATGAAATGTTTTCAGGGCAATAATTTGGTGTTTTTGAGAACTCACTGCAGGCAGAGGTGGAGTTTAACCAAGAACATTTACATTAAAGTACATTCATTCATCATTATTTTTATTATATGCTACTTTATACTTCTCAACTACATTTTGGAAGCCAACATTGTACTTTTTGCTCTGCTACATTTATATGACACATATCGTTACTGGTTACTTTTGATCAATTCATAAATTATGATTTATGATTATGAATTAAAACTACCTTGCAGTATATAAAGTAGCTGAAATTAGCTTCACATGGAGCAGTATTCGTCATTAAGCTTCACTAATTACAATCCTACATCTAGAGATATATTTCTGAATGGGCCACTGTATTATGAGTACTTTCAATTTTGTTTCTTTAAAATAACGTGTTTTGTGTTAACATATTATTATAAAGTAAATGTTGATTGCACAATGTATAGGCTATAGAACAATTATAATAAAATTGTAATAATGATAAAGTTCATTTTAATAGCATTAACACAAAATCAATGTAACAAAAAAAGAGCTTTACACATAAAATTACAAAAAAAACGCACACAGCGAAAAAACAGCACAAAAGAAAAATATAAAGAAAATGGTTGAATTTAAAATCAACAGAGCAGTGCAAGACTTAAAAGAAGACACCAATGACCAATGATAATTGAAAACGAAGGCTTGATTTACAGCACAAAGGATGCACAAAAACCACTGCACAATAAAAACAGGAGAAGAATAGCGCGTTTTGTAATCTGGTAGCGTTTGCTAGCTATCTTCAGTTACTTAAGAGCATCAGCTTAAGTTCTTTGCAGTTACCATCTCCAGCAGCGAAAACAACGGACAGTGGAACAACAGAAATAACCGCTGAAACTCTATCCAAATAAAAATTAACTAAAAAAGAATAATAAAAAAACTACAACCCCATGCTCTGAAAAAAACAGAAAGCAATCCAGCGCTCTTAAGCATTACTACTTGGAAACCCTTTGGGGGGGAAAGTTCAAAAGTTGTCCATTTTCCCTTTAAGGAGGCTTTATTTATTAACTTTTAATTAAAATTTTGAAGGCACAACTTCTACTTAACATAGTTTAGACTGTGGTATTGCTTTTTTTGTACTTCACTTTTACTTCTTCCACCACCGCCTGCCAGACAATACAAAGGAGAAAGTTGTCTTCGGGACTCAGAAGGTACGATAAAGATGGATTTTTTAAAAAGCCGAACTAGGAGATGCGTTAAAGCCAGACACCCTCTGTTAGAAGTCCACAAGCTAAAACATAAACCTGATAAATCATCCATAACATCAAATATTTATACAAATTCATGCAACAGTACTGAAGACTCCCCAAAGGGAAGTTGTCATGTCCGTACCCATTCAACAAGGCATATAGCACCTACTGTAAAGGCTCTTAAAATGCCTGCTGCCCATATGAGAGCAACAGTTTAGATTTTGTTCACCTCCACTGAGAATTGAATGCCTTCAAGGGGATGTGGAGCCAAATACTGCAATTACGACATTAGAGAGTAAATCACAAACAACAACAAGTTGCATAAGATATTGTTTCTCTCCAGTTAGGACTGGAGTCTTGTATTCTGACATGTCCTTGGGCACACGGTGCTGCTGTGGCTTTTTAAAGTAAATTATACCTAATGAATTATTCATGTCGTAACATTTGGTTTGAATTAACTTTACAGATTTAACTGCCGCACGTCCTTTTGAGATTCAACAGACAAAATGAAACAGACCATCAAAACAAAGCACTGAATTTAGCTCAATCCCGCTCCTAACTCCCTCTAAAACAAGTCAAAAAATGTAGTCTCTTTTCTGCAGGACGAGATCTGTATCTCTGTAACTTTGCATTGCACGTTTTTTTTTATACATTAATTAAGTGAGTAATTTAAATGCTACATACCACAGCCAGCAGGGAGGAGATAACTGTCAAGTTGCAAGAGATTCAGATTATCTGCTCACAATTATAATCACATAATTAAAACCACAGTGTAGAAAGTACTTTACTTTTCATCCTACATATATACAAACCAAAGTTAAATGGACGACCGATAATTAAAAATTACACATAAATGTTTGCAATACTATTGCAATCATCTTCAACCACAACCAGCTGTTATTTAAACAATTTGTAAAATCACATCGTGCCCAAACTAAATCCCTTTTCCCTCAATAATCGGACAAATATTTACCTAAAATGAACTGCAATGATTATACTTTCCAATCATTTCATAATCAGGGAAAAATAATCCTGTTACTAAGACCCTGCTCACTGAAACTTCCTCATACTGCGGCTCTCTCGGCCGGCAGTTCCCCTCCCTGATGACAGACAGCTGAGGCAGACAGATGTCCTGGCAGGTGTTACACCAGAGGAATAACTAATATTATCTGCGCCTGTGGCAACTTGCATGCACGATATTTTCTTTTCTCATGTTTTTGCTACAGTAAACACAACAACATGAGCACGTTTACATGCATTACATATTCCACTCTTTGTCCTTATTCCAAAAAAGACAATATTCCCACAAAGCAATTTATATTGCCTATGAAAATAAATATTCCTGTTTACATGCAGCCGCAAAACCTCTCGTCATTCTGCTTCTTTACATGAAAAAAAAAGTATTTTCTTCAAGGTTTTCTACCGATGACGGACTTGTTGAACCATGCAAACACAGCCTCCCTCTTTCATTCCTTCAACCACCTTATTGGAAAGGTCATATCCAAGTCTTTCTTAATGTTTAAAAGTTGGTGTGTTTCCTCCTACTAACCAGAAATTTGGGCTTTTCTTTTGGGCAAGCATTTCTACCAAGGGGAGGGGATCAAAAGAGGCCCAACAATACAATATTACCACGACACTTCAGTCTCAGTACAATATTAATTAATTTTAAACCTATTGCAATTTGCTGAGTATTATGATAACATATATTGTGATATATTGCAATCTAACACCCTTTTTGAAATTTAAAATATGTAACCCAAAGGGAAAATTGGTCAACATCTGTAAAGTTTTAAAGATAAAGTTTTCCAGACTGTTTTTTTTCACCTCAGTTATTTTGTCAGAGCTAAATGTGTTTCATGGAAACTGATTTTATTATTCTAGTAGGCTACCAAAGTGTGTAATGTATTGTATTTGCATGATAATAAGTGCTATGATTATAAAATTATAAAAAAAAACATGTGTATTCATACACAAAATAGTGTGATGCCATGCTGTATGGATTTTTTACCCCAGCCTTGCAAACCAAACTGTTACACTAGTTAGTTTGTATATAAAGTATCCATGACAACACACAGAGCTGACAGTAAACTGACAAAGGGCCATGTGTCACAAACTGCAGTAAAACCCCCGATGAAGATGCATATTCCGAATGCACCGTATACAAGCCAAAAATAATGCTATTACAACCCACATAATACCAGCATATCTCACGTCTTCAGAGGAAAACGCTGTCTGGTTAAAAGTTACATAAATAAAAAGTGTCGACATCAGCTTACAGTTTATTTAAAAAAAGAAGAAGAAAGAATGAGTGTACAGTTTAGAGCATTGAAGAGGCTGTTATACTGTGAGTTGGGACTACTTTGATTACCATTTACTCACATCTGCTTCAAACATTTGAGAGCTTTCATAGATTAACTTTTTTATTTTGGTATTATAATTTAAAAAATTCTGCTGGCAAGGAAAACATAAAGCCAAGTTTTGATTATACATCAGCCTTTTAATAGTGAGCATACAAGTGTTTATTTATGCTGATCTCATTTTTTAACTTGTGCAACCTGTTCTGCAATAAAACATCTGTTTGAGGGAAACCTCGGCTTGCTAAATGCATTCATGTACGCATTTTCACCTCTAAGTGTAAACTTTAGTGAATTACTGTGTACCAAAAGGAATTATGTCAACCCCAAGGGAGCAGCCATGGGCGGGCTGCTTTCAGCTGTTCACTTCACACAAATCAAAGTCTCTTATGTCTCTTATTCAAAATGCAAGGTTCATCTAACACAATCATCCCATTATTAGCTTTATGATAACGTAGTCAAGCTGGAGGCTCGTGTTATCTATTAATGAGTACAAGCAGAGGTTTGTGTGTTTGATGAGCAAAGTAAAAGGTGAGCAGGTACGCTTCAGCTGCAGGCGAGCTGCTGAGCTGTGGTACTCATCTGCATATATACACACAAAGGTGTAGAGCTCCATCTAAGCCATTTAACGAATGAAGGAATTTCTCTTCTCATGGAAAAAAAACAACTTTAAATAAGTCATTTGATAAACAGAGATTAGTTTTTAGGGGTGTAGTCAATGCCCACAGAGAGAGTTTAGGAAAATAAATATTGTACATTGTACACGTTGTACATCTTGTTGGTGTTATACCATAAATTATAACAGATGGACGGCATAATCAGCCCCCAAATGTGAGGCTAAATCAACTTGATCAAAGTATACATCAAATAAACTTTTCCCAAAGATGGTTTCTGTCATTTAAAGTCGTTCTTATCACCCTGATGTTTGTTCAATGGTTTGTTTTTCTGGTAAGTTTGGTTTAAATTAGTTATTTAATGTTATAAAAAGGGGATGTGACAATATGACTGACGGCTTGTAATTGGTCGGACAGATGTATGGGCAGGAACTTGATACCGTAAAGATTTTTGTATAGTAGGAGTAAGTGGAGACACGTCCATCTTAATATACCGTTTATGGTGTTAATGTGTATATCATATATTTGGGCAACACCACACAATCTCAGGTGGGGGGTACAGGCGAGCCTTCTGTCCAAACTCTGTGTTCATTTCGTCATAATGTTTTCTGAGTGCTTACACATACAGACTAAACGGAGAAGTGTCACCGGAGATCATGAGGGCAGTGCAGTGTAATTCAAATGAGACTGAACTCCAATGCAGGTCTTTACACATGTTTTCAACATGTATTGTCTAACATGTATAATATGTTAAAAAAGAAATAACTGAATTGCTTTATGCTGACTTTAATGAGACCATTTCAGCCATACCATAATTCCTGCTTTGTAAAAAAAAAGACCAGATTATGTTCATTTCATACATTTAAATATACATTATATAAATTTACATTTAAATATATATATATATATATATATATATATATATTTTTTTTTTTTTTTTTTTTTTTTTTTTTTAAAGGACATTTCTCTGACATTTCAAAAACATAATTGTTTTCTTTGTTTGCATTGGTTTCTAACTACAAGACTACATTTCATATTTCATAAGGGGCTGTTTTTATTTTCTATGCTGCTATGAGGACAAGACTCAAATATCGCTCCATCATTGTTCAAAGTCAAAAGAGGCCATACTTTATAATGTTAGTTTTAATACATAAGTTAATCAAAATAACATTGAATAAATAAAAAATCAATTAAATTTCTCTAGCATTTTAACTTTTCTGGCTGTGTCAAAAACATAACAAACTGTGACACCACTGTGTTGTATTGAACCTAACCATTAATTAATTTGTGAACTGGTACACCCCCAACATAAAAAATCATGGGAGTCTGTGAGTAGTGACGTTTACAACATATTAAATGATCAATTCTGTCATTATATGTGAAGGTAATATAAATAAGCCTTTAGACGGTCTTTATATTTATAAAAAGGGCCGTGTAACGGCCACGTGTTGACCCACGTTTGAAGTGCTATCAGATACATGAACAGTGAGCTTTACTAGAAGACTTCTCTCTTTAACTATTGATGAGAGTGTAAGTGGTCCACTTTCTCTGCTCCCTCCTCTCCCTCTCTTCCTCCTTTACTTCCTGATTGTTATTTCAGTTGGAGACGAGCAGAGACGGCTCTCGGACTGGATGTTGTTCCCTCCACCAATATGGGTTTATGTATTATTAAACACTGCATGTGGTCTTCTGCAGAAACCCACATTACGTGTGTTGTGTTTTGCGGTGAGAGGAGTGCATAAAGGCGCGGCTGCAGTTTGTGACTGCGATCCCACATTCATCATAAATAAAGAGAAACATCACCTCATTTAACTCGGCCTCAGAGGTCCGCTGTGATTTTCTTCAGAGGTCGAGTGGCCGCTGCGTAATCGCCACAGGAGGATGTGGAAGTTGTTTACCAAATGAAGGGATGGCCTTTATTTAATGAACTCTGAAAGATTATTGTTTTGGATTTTGCCTTTACTAGTTAGGAATGAAAAGAGTTCATTAAATAAAGGCCACCCCTTAATTCGGTAAACAACTTCCACATCCTCCTGTGAGGACTACGGAGCGGGCTGATGGACATGTCCGCGCTGGAGCGGGCCGGTGGACATTTTGGCATTTTGTTATTTCTGACAATAATTTTTAGGTAGTTTCTTGTTGAATTGCTCACTGCCTTCTCTCCCTGGTTTTGAAAGGAATCCAGCCAATTTGCTCAGGTTTTAAAGGGTTAATTAGTAACAATTGTACATGCATGCAGATCATGGTACTACAAAATAAAACCATTTAAGGAATCAGTGGAGCTTTAGGAGCAACTTCTCTATCCCTCTTCGATAATTGAAGTGGTTAGCTATTATCAAAAACAGCCCTCATCTCAAAATTGTTTTGTTTTTTCTCTGAAAACAGCTATTTGGTTTCTTTTCTCAGCAGCACAGCTTGTGTGTTCCTGTTTTAACATCAGTGTGGACACTGTCTGTGCAAATGACCAAAGCTAAGCCTAAAATGTTAATTTTCATCAAGTGGACATCAGCTCTGGCCTTGATGGGTGACGTTCTGTCTCAGATCTGGCTGGCTCTGGATCATTTTTATTATAACAGATGGACTCGTGCCCGTGCTAACCAATATAACCTTTCATGGGCTGAACTTTGTGCCAAATCCATCCTCATCTCAAGGAAATTCAAGTCCCCTAGAGAAGGGCTGGTTTACATTACAGGGAACAATATTGCAATTCAAACTGGAGGCTTTTGGGAAAACGGTCAAGATTCTTCAGGTGATGGACAAATCCAAAGCCATCAAACGTGAAATATCAAAGAGAGTTACACCATGGATCTTACCTTGCATTGTTGTGCTTGTGGGCTCTGCAAAGAGTGGGATAAGCAGGAGATAGATGAGGTAGACGAAGGACAGGGCATTGTACCTGAACAGGCAAGCTGCAGAGACAAAGACACAAATGCAGATTGATCAGCAAATCCACCGTCTGATCGTGATAAACAACAATCCATTTCAACATGTGTGCATTACATAACATTTTAACAGTAAATAAAGAAGAAGCTGGCAGTTGTTACAAAAGCTGCCTGATCAGGAGTCGTCATCGAGATCGACTAAACACAGATTTGAGAGAAACATGTGGTGAAACTCATTAAAATGTTCCTGATGTAGAAAAGCTGCTCGTAGCCATAAAAAGCCAGAACATTCCTCTAACCAAACTACACTCACAAGCCCCATTATCTGCTCATCTGGCCTGTATGACAAAAAGAGCTTAATTCAGTCATTCAGGGGATTACTGACATTTGTTTTGAAGTATAATCACACAATAGTCCTGAGGTGCTAAAAGAGACAATTAACTGGCCGAGCCGCCTGCGGTCAGCTCTGCATGTGCATGCTGCGACAGCTTTATATCACATGTGAAGATTTTGTATTGAAAGAATCTCACAGCATTTCATGGATTGTGAGCACTATTGAAACTGGATCTTATTTAGTAATAAAATAAACAACATAAAATCTCTCAAAGCTTTGCAACAGAGTGGCGTCATGCACCAGATGTCCTTCAGGCCCAGACACACCAAACCAACATCAGAGAACTAGCTGTGACAAAGGCCGAGTGCTGAGTCTAAAAAAGAGTCTCAGACAAAAAAGCTGCCCTTGAATCGAACACAAAAGACAAGCCCCTTCTCCGTACCAGCAGGCAGCGGTAATCTGAAATTGTCATTCAAAAGGGAAAATTGAAGACCGACAAGACGCCAATTAGCACAGAGCTGAATGCCTGAAAAAACAAGCTTACACAATATAACAAGTTTGTTTTTGAACTCATGCCCTCTTGACTTTTGTCATTTGCTGTTTTTTATGACAGTATAGCCAACGATACAGAGAGGGGAAACAACACATTGCACTGTGATTTCATTTACCGATGAGCTCTGCCATCTTAAAAAGCCGCCAAAAGCCAACAGGGGCTGACTAATGCCAACGGTGTCTGACACACCACAAAAACTAGGATGACAGATGCTCGCTGGCTGCTCCACACTGACCGGCGGCCAACAGTCGGCTTGGCTAACAGGGCCCTTAAAATGCATGATGGACCTCTGATTTTTTAAAACAGGAAAATATTGAATTAAACACAAACAAATGAAGCGAGAAGAGTGCGAAACACTGCGATGAGTGTTTGGTTTAACTCTTTTTAAATGTGGCCTAAAATAAGATTTGACAGCTAATGTTGATTCACTTATACTTTTTCTGATATTTTCACTGAAATTCCTGCATTCCCTCAATTTATTAAATGTTGTTTCATTTCAGTTATGTCAGCAACGAATATTAAAGGGATAGTATCTCAAACACCCCGCTTCAAAAATCTCAAGCTATCAATTTAAGGACACAAAGGACATCAGTCAAGTATAAGACAACTGCTGATCTTTGTTTCGGTAAAATAAACACACTGAAAAAAAACACTGTTTTCAACTTCATAAAAGCTGCAGTGATTAGCTGATTAATGATAAAATTAATTAGCAACTATCTGATTGAGAAAAAAATGGGTTGCTGCTTCTTAAACGTGTGCATTTGGCACTGATCTGTTTTATATCATTCTAAACTGAATATCATCGGGTTTTAGATGTGATGTGATGAATGTTTTTCACTGCTCTGTGACATTATAATCAATTAACCAAGAAAACATATTAATCTCAGATGAAAATAATTGTGACATCGATAGTTAAAGCCCTACTCTTCAGTCAAGCTTAAAAATAATGCACTGTTTCAGTAGTTAGGATGTGTCACCACACCACACGACACTGGATTATGTAACTCCACACACTCACTGCTTCCCGAACACCCCCCTACACACATACACACACACACACACACACACACACAGAGTCTATACACACCCCGTGGAGGCACATGAAGGAAGTCTTTTGAGCTCATGATGAAAGTTAAATTGCTTAAGTGCAAACATGACTTCCAAAAACCATTAATTGATGTATTGATCCGTAACGCACCTCATTTCCCAGAGTCAGACTGACCATCAGCTCTGATCAGGGCTTTTACCAGTTAAACAGCTCACATAACCTGCTGACTGAACATCAATTAACACGTTCAAAATGAACCACACACCCATTTCCCCACTGAAGCCTCGACTACATTTGAGTTTGCATTCTTTGGTATTTTCTTTTTCTTTTTTTTTTTTTTTTACAGCTGTATAATCAGCTCGGACAATATTTCACACCACATTTACAACCCACAGCTTCTCAGGTTTTCCTTTAGTATGTGCAAAATATGTAAGTGGCTACTTCCCACACTATTTCTTTGAACATTTTTTAGGTCAGGGGGTAGTGAGGGAGGGAAGCGCACAGTAACCTTGTACAAAATGTGGACACACAGTCTGACCTCCGAAATTTCTCGAAGCGGTTATATCAACAAGCACAAAGTTTACAACCAGGTCGCCCGAGTGAGTTACCGTCTAAGTCGCAGAGATCGGCCGCTTCTGGTCTTGAACTACTGAAAAATTACACTTAACTGCTGAAAATGGTGCTTATATTTATCTTTGCACACTCAAAGGACCCATTCATTGACATCTGACTTGGCTCTGACTTATCCCTTGCTGGAGCGCCACAGTAAGTGAACCTCTGTGCTCAGAAACAGACCAATGAAAACTAACAAAAGTTAATAAATGTTATGGGGGGCTGTCATCTTTGAGAAAACCACCAACATCTGTAGATCATGTGATTAAGTTTCAGGTATGCACGACTTCATGTGCCAGACAGTCCAACTGCCAATACAACACCAGAAAAAAGCACTTTGTCATTACTGTTCATCTTTTTTTCCTTTTCAAACATTTTCAACAAGTCTGCGAGGTACTTTTTCGACCTAAGTCTCTCGAGTGAATGACTCACAATCTTTCATTTTTGGTCTCACACAGCAGCATTTCTATCCACACCCACTTCATTTTATCTTTGTGCTTTTATGCAGCATTAAATAAGCTCTAAACCTGCACAAGTTGGTAGTCTGGAGCCTGCTGCTCACATTATTCATCTGCTTGATTACAAACCTAAAAAACCCATTTTGTATCTATACAGATAATCCATCTGTATCTGCATGACTCTGCTCCCACTGCTACTTGACCGCAGTCTTCCTGACCATTTGCCTCCGCTGTATGACTCACCATCTGAGGATTTTTACACGGGGAATGAAAATAAACTGCCGTTGTTTTCAGACATCAGATTACTGCAAAAACTCCCCATTCACGTGTGAATCGGGCTTTTGTCTCTCAGTAAAAGCTATTATTACAGCCACACAAAGCCTCGACCCGAGAGAAGCAAAGCATCCCTAAATGTGAAATCAAGTCCAACTGACTTCAGAGTTTGAGCCCAAAAACATAAATGTCATGATAGGAGATAAGGTGGTGTGGTGCCTGGCTAAGCCGTGCACTGGGCGATAACAGAGGAATTTAAATCCCTGTCAACATAATAACGACCACACCACATCAGGTCTATACCACCACGGAGCAAAGCCTTATTGTTTAAGAAACTTGACACTAAGTGGTTGATGGATGTCACATCCAAAATCCAAATACTGATTTTAACTAACAAAAACTGTTTACTGAGTAAAAATGCCTTTCAGATGACATAACACATCTGCTTGGAGCTGTTTTAATCAGGGCTGCAACTGAAAACTATTTTCATTATTTATCTCAATTATTTTCCTGACTAAGAATTTGGCCTGTAAAATATCAACAAAATGTGAAAAGTTCACAGATTTTAAGTTGATGTCTTTCTTGGCATGATTTTGTCTTATGTACAGTCATAACCAAAACATGCTCATTTACTAGATGAGTAAAAAAAAAAAAAAAACTTGAGGCAAGCTGGCAACTGTGAATTTCTCCCATTTTTGCTTAAAAATTACTTACACTATAAGACAGCTATCAAAATTGTTGCCAATTTATTTTCAGTCACTTGCCAAATTGATAATTTAATGTAGAGAGCATTGGAAAAGAACAAGCTCTCCATCCTGTAGACAATGTAGCTGGAATAATGTTATTTCTGTACTCCATGCCCAGAATAATTTTATCAAAATCAGACTGACTGTTGGAGATCCTGCAAGTGCAAACTATTTTCATATATTTTGGAATTGTCCTGAAAACTGTCTTTTTCACCAAAATACCTCTTAGTTTTGAGCTGATGTACCTGATTAGACTGTTGGAACTTGAATGAAAGAAGAAAGATAAATATTTATTGAGAGTATTTTTCGAGGCCTGTAAGAAATCCCAGATATATATAGAGTGACTTTCAACTTGAGAACCCACAATGATTTATTGAGATATGGACAAAATGTAGGCTACACAGAGTTAAATGACGAGGGGGTCATTCTCTCACGTACAAATATCCATTGAAAAAGACTATTACCTGTATTAATAAAGTTAAATAATGAGATCATATTGTAATGTAAAAATGTATATCAGAATGGCCCACCCCCTGTATAAATGGAGTTTAATGAAGGGTAGGTCATTCTTCAGGTACAAATATCCATTAGAAAAGACTGATACCTCTATAAATAGTTACATGTGCAATAGGTCATTCTGTCAGGTGCACGTCTATCAGAATAGACTACCACCTACCTCAATAGAGTTAAATGATGAGTAGATCATATTGTAAGGAACAAATGGCCTACCATGTGTCTAAATAGAGTTAAATGTAGCGTAGGTCATTCTGTCAGCTCGAATGTCTTTTAGAATAGCCTACCAGCTGTATAAATATCTCTAGGTACAAATATCTCTCAGAATGGACTACCACTCGTATAAAAACACTTACAACAACAACAGTCAAAAGGCTTGTTTTTCTTAACATGACTTTTAGGGACTCTTATTAAATTATTTATGAGAGGGGAGGGGGTGGTGCAAAATTAGGGCGGCACTTTGAATATTTTTTAAGCACTTGGGGAGGTTGTGGTTATTTGTTAGGTTTATTTATTTATTTATTTGGATTAGGAGAGGGACATTCAACTTTAAATGGTTGTATTTTGTATTTTTTTAAATACCCTTGGAACTTCAAAACCCACAAGTGCACTTGAAAAGCATGCATTTCTTTAAAAAAAAAAAAAAAAAAAACCTCCAAAATCAAATAATCAATCAAAGCCAGAAACTGTGAAATATCAGTGGTCATTTATGATGAAGGGAAGGTCATGCATTTTACTCCAGTCACTCAGGGAGGCAAGGAAAAATATTAGTAGCTCTGAGGAGGATCATGATATATAAAAAAAGCTACTCTGATGAGTATAGTACAGTCCCTTAGTAAACCACATTTTCAGATCAACTGCTCTGTTTCTGCCCAATTTAATGTGGTTTTACTGAAATGATTTTGTTCATATTTGTTTGGATTTTCTGACAGTTTATCACAGGAGACAAGTATGATTTCATAACTGTCTGCCTCAGGATGTGTGACAAAACAACACAGAAACTATACAACAATGTCTCTATACATTTATTTTGTCTTGAGTCCAAATTAAAATCTTCTTCATCATGATTGCACTGATGCTCCCAGCAGGTAAGCATCTCCGTCTGTACACTCACATGACCAAGTGTGATATCAGATCAGACATTCGTGAAAGTGCATGCTCATAATCATGTCCACACTCCAAACTCTGCCAGTAAACGCATAAACAGCAGCCTGTTTGATGAGCGAAACTGTAGCTGTGTGCAAATGTGTGTGTGTGTGTGTGTGTGTTAGGTGGTGGTGGTAGAGGGGACTGTGTACACACAGGCCCAGCAGTTTTGTGCTTCTCAATAGAGGTGCTGTCAGATGGCCAACAGGAAACACGGACTATGTAACGTCAGCAGACAAGTCTTTCACTACAACATGAGCAAAGGGACAGTGTGTAACATATGTTACACCACTGGACATATACAGTAAAAGGATAATGTGGTTGTTTAGAGTCAGATAGCATCTGCAGTGTGTTTCCTGTCTGCTTTTTCTGCACTGAGGCAAAAAAAAACCAATATGAACCCAAGCAAGAGAGAAACCAAAATTAAATCTAAAATTATCTCCCTGCGACAAGGCTTACAACATTTAAAAAAAGTAGCTGATGGGTTGATGGTTATTGATTTCCACCAGATCAATTCTGTTTAATTACAACAGGATTTTTGTCTGTCAAACAGAAACAATGAAGGAAAGCAGGCCTCTGATCAGGTGATGCTGCTGGCGAAATCCGCCGTCTGTTCCTGTATATGTTCCCTTCTTTCCACTTTACATTTCCTCCATCCTGTCAGTTACTGTGCACAGCTGCGGTGAATGACAAGTACTCATTTGCACTTTGAAAAAACATAAAATATTAAAGGTATGTTTACGATAAAAGGGAAAGGCAATTCTTCCCTCCCTCACAACCGCATTATTAATTCATACTGTTAAAACGACTTTCCACGAATTAATGGAGACAATGCATGGCCTCACAATTGCTTTTGGAAATAAAGGGGGCGTTGGGCTGTCAAGTGATGCATTATGGTGGTACTGAGTGGGTCTTATCTATAGAAAGCATGCTGTTAGCTTTAAAAGTACCTCAGCCCCATAAGTCTTACACAGACACCACAGTGGAACCTCAGTGGCGGTTAGACACTAATAATTTTTCACTTGCGGCCTACCACAGGACTAAAACACAAAGTAAACTGCATTTAATCAAGTCTGTGAGGTGTGATCATGCCTTGAGATTCATCTTCACAAATCAGCGTTTTAAGTGTGTGCCTTCTCATTCAGTGAGGCTTTTCCAGTCAGTTTAAAGCTGCAAAAAGTCACTCCGAAAGCCAAACAAGCTGCCAAAGTCTTCTAAATCTACACAGCAAAAGAGTGAATCAAAGAAAACTTGCACTAACACAGCAACAACCACTTCATCTGTGCAGAGCGCTTTTCTTAACAAAGTTGCAAATGCTGTAAACAAAACAAAAAACCTCCACCGCTGACTGAAACCCAGAGGAATGTGAAATTACCCAAGACATATTGCCATAACGCTGTCAGTGCAATTCAAATGTTAATTAACAGTATTAAGCTTGCATCAAATGTCCAGTCAGCAGCTACACAATCAATAACAAGATTGATTATTCATTAATAGGCAATAAGCTTAACTAAGAAACCACACAAGAAACAACAGAAATTATTTTCTAATGCTATAAAAAAATAAACACAGTTTAGCTGCAATTTGATTCACAGTTGAGCCACAAATGCAACTGCAATTTATAGTTTCTCTTTTAATTCTGAGCACAATAATGCAAAAATTTAGTTTTTTTTAGCATTTCAAAATTTGAAAGTAGAAAAAGAAGTACTTTGCTATCAAACAAACTGAGACATAAACATTGTGCACATTGCACAGGTTATTTCTGCAGGGACTGCGATGTTGTTTCCATTACGAAAATCCAATAAAAGGTGACAGCCAGGTGGAGAAGAGTGCTGCTGGTTCAACACTGCTCTGGTTTGTAATTTATGTATGATAGCTGGTGCTTCACTCTGTGCAGTCTATTGCTTTTTTTTTTTTGGGCCCCATCTTCGAGCACACAGACCTAAATGAACTGTGACCTCCGGCATCATGAGGTCATAATCAATCAAATCAAGTCATCATAAAAAAAATTAATTAGATGTTCACACAATCATTGATTTGATTTCTGTTTACAAGATTTTGCATACTTAACTGCTTTAGGTTTGAACTCATGTGCCTCAGATTTTGAATTAATTTCACAGATTTTCATGCGAGTGTAAAAAAGAAAAAAGGGAATTTTTGCCACAAGACACACATCGAGAAATATAAGCAACAGCTTTTGGTTAAGCTTGGAAGCATTTTGGGGATGTTCAGGGACACCAGTAACACCACAAACTAAACAGCCCACAGCTCCCATAAGGTTAGACACAGATGAATTCAGGTAAAATGGGACATCAGGTAAAAAGGGACAAATAAAGTTTTACACCCTGTGCTTTTTTTAATATCATCAGCCAGTCACCAAACATGTTGAGTTGCTGCTACAAATGTGCTTTACATGAAAACATCATATTTACTGGTTTGAGATGACTAGTATGGACAGGGCAAAGAGTCAAAAAATGGCAGGCCCCAAAAGGAAGGAAAGACATGTGGCATGTTGATTTTCTTATTTGGGTAATATGAGTCCAGCAGCTGAAACAACAAGGTAATGAAAAATGTTGTAGGATGTTGCATTTTATTAAATGTTATTTTTTTCGAAACAAAACATTTTCACAATATGCTCTACTTTTTATGGGAAAATGTTTGGAATAAGTACTTTATGCATTTAGGTAAAATTGGGATTTTTTTTTTAGGTGATCCCAGCATGTTTTTACGCAACCAGGTTCCATAAAGTCACGACTTATGAGATTGTGAGCCAACCTGTCATATTACAGCCATTTTTAGTACTCTTGTAACATAAAAAATATTGAAGACGATGCGGTGAGTCCATGTCAGCCGCAATATAATAAGCCGTAACTGTTACACACACTCACATGTCCCTCAGACAATATGGCACCTGGCAGCAAAAGAACAGGGAAATCATAGTATAAAAGTTGGACGATGTTTTTTAGTAAATAACAACAGATTTATGATTTAATAAATGAACAACTGCACTGATAAACTGATTTAACCATT
This sequence comes from Plectropomus leopardus, assembly GCF_008729295.1. Lineage (NCBI taxonomy): Eukaryota > Metazoa > Chordata > Actinopteri > Perciformes > Serranidae > Plectropomus > Plectropomus leopardus. The sequence continues at coordinate 4,371,779 of NC_056474.1, read as the reverse complement.
TAAAAAGCAACCATGATTGTCCCATTTCGCCTTACCAGCTGTCTAATTTTACCTGAACATGTAATCGAGTTGTGGGTTGGGGTTCCTGATGTGTTTTAAAATGATTTTACTTTGTAACATATTTTCTATATAGAAATATAGCAGAAAACAATAACAAGCTCTGAAAGTAGCACTTGGTGGCAGTCAGAGTTTAAGGTGGTTTTCTTGGTAATCTATTAAAAGTGTGTGCCATGTTAACTGACTTCTCCACAGAGGTCCTAAATGTTTAACAGGTGTACCTGACAAGACGTGGAAGCTAAAGAAAGGATTCTGCACATTCTGGCATAAAGCATGCCCTATTGTTATTCAAATATGATTTATAATAGATGAGGAACCAAAAAGAACAATTTGAGTGATCTGATGTAGGTTGTGTTTCAGCCACATGCCAAACAAGCACATATCAGAAACTAGAAGGTGTAAACTTTCAAATGAAGCCTCACACATGCATTTTGACCCTACAGTTCTTCTGTCTTAAGCTTTTCTCTTTGGGTGTGCCAAATAAAAGAAAATTACTTTTAAAAAAAGTGGATGTCAAGAGGTGAATGTGGCATTTAAAAGACATTAGCCTGCTTCCTGTGATAATATTAGATAAAGTATTAGATTAACTGTTATTCTGTCCATTATCCAAGCCCCCTGGCGCGCGCACAGCACTATAAAAAGGCCAATTAAGATGCGTAAAAAGTGTGGATTAAAGAAAGAGCTCACCAGCTGCAAGACACAGTGGCAGCAACAACCTGAAGACCAGCCCGCACACCACCTCAGAGGCCATGGCTCCGGGCAGCCCGTGTTGAATCCAGGGAAAAGTCGCCGGGGATTGTCTCTCTAGGGTTTCTCTTGCATCCCAAACTCCTGCGCTCTGTCAAATCCCAGCTGACATCAAACTGGTGCGCTCCTCCAAACGGCCACATCAGCTCTCCCTGCTGACACCTGGACTCCGGTGGTTAGTCCACAGTGAAAATTCGCGCAATTAATGTTCTCCACAGCAGGCATGTCACCGGGTAGTGTTGTCACCATGGTAGTTCAGTTTCTCGGATGCTTGAGAGTCATGCTGAGCCGCGGACTCAGGTGCGCAAAAACGCCGCGCTGGAAAAGCCGGAGAAAGCAGCCAACAAGTCCTCAAGTCCAATTAACCTCCTTTTTTTTAAGACAAAACACCAATAACGAAAAAATTCAAAATATTTCAGAGTCTAATTTTAAGATTTTACTCTTATGTGTGACAGGAACACTCCAAATAACCGGATAATTTACCCTTCCCTCTTCTGTCCCCTTGGTGAAATTTGACTTTCTGACTTCTGGTGTGGATCGTATCCGCCAACAGGAGGCTACAGGACAAGCTTATGATTGACACCTGACTCAGCCAATCACAAGTCTGCGTCTGGAGACCGGTCCCAGCCCCCTGGATAATTGGAAGCAAGAGGTGGGACGTACAGATGGATGCAAATACCTCAAGTATTAAAAGATAACGTGTCCCAAATCGTCACCTTCTCTTATTTCACACAAAAACAGTCTCGTAGTTTAGTATTTAATCTGCACCTTTATGAGAATTTAAAAAGCACGAGCACTTTCAGGACGGCTTTATAAATGTCACGAGACTTTTACTGATTATTGTATCTCTTCAGGTCTGCTGTCCAGCTGTTTATTAGTGAGAAACAGCGACGCCCACTGGTTCAAAACTGCACTTAACAGCACATTCACTCCAACATAATCCTTGTTACCACAAAACAGGCCTGTCAGATTTCTCCTTGCAGGCAGGAAAATGATTTTTTTTTTTTTTTTTTTTTTTTTACTAAATATGTTTTCAATTCTTGAAATAATTAGGAGCACTGCAGCAAAAACATCCTCTCTGATTACATTTAATCCATTGTTTGCAGAGTAAACAGACTGCAGCATGACTCAAACCTCAACTCCAAAAGATCTGTTTGTGAATCTCCAAGTCTCCCTCCTCAAAATATTGGTGACATGTAACTTCATTGTGGTGTCAGCTGTTAGTGTTAGCGGGAATAACGTGCAGAGGTTTAGTCCCCGTGACAGATGTTGAAGTGCCCTTGAGCAAAAAAGAAATTGAATCTGTGTTAGCTGCATGGCTCTTGCTCTGCACCTGAGTCTGAACTCCACTTTTACTTTTCAAGAAAAACAAGAGAGCAGATTTTTCCTTCAGGTCACCAGTGGGGCTTATAGTGTTGTTACATGACATCACTTTCTTTGTGCATTTAAGGATTACTTCACTTGTAAAATGATCATTTATATGTCTATTTCTCATCCCGTTATGTTGAATTTGTGCAGAAAACAGCATGCCTGAACAGTGAACAAAGAAAATAAAAGTGTTTAACAACAGCAAAACTATGAAAAAACATATGTTTGCAAAGTCTTGGTACTCCAAAAACACATGCATTTTAAATAAAATCTCACTATTTCAAACGCGCCTGGGCAAGTGTGTGTATTTAAACTCTGCTCGTGCATTCCACTGAAGAGTTAAAACACACGCGCTTGCCCAAACGTGCTACTTGTCTGTCCCTATGACAGTTCATGTGGAAATGTTTTAAATAGTATGATTTTAGTGAAAGTGTTTGGAAAGTACTGAGCATACGACCGGATAAATGAGACTTGGGTTATACTGCACCAGATGCGTACAGTTTGATATTTTAAATATATTTTTGTTATTGTCAATCGTGGACCCTTATGACTTCAGTTTATATAGAAATTTCATGGTTCACTGATGATGCATGCAAGAAAAAATCAAAGTTTACTGCATAAACTCAAGGTAACACTGGGGAGTAGCTGATTTAGAAATGATTATTTTGTGGGTGAAGTATTCCTTTAAATATGGAGCCAGGGCCCGGAGGCTATTGGCTTCACATAACAATAATTTAATTTAAACAGCAACTTTTGAAACAAATTTAGCAGGTGCTTTACAAAAAATACAGAAATAAATATTTTAAAAAAGACTGGAAGCAGGTTGGTTTACCTTATACCTTAATATACCTACCAACACGTCTTAAGCTGAAATGTCTTAGCAATGGTGTGGGGGGTTACAAAAATAACGCCTTACAGTAATATATTATGTTTTATCAGTGATGATGTAATATAATGCATTGCTACCCCAGTTTCAGATGATATTATTATATTAACGATATCACATAGCACGTTATCAGCCGAAATTAAGTGTTTATTGTTTTGATTTTCCATTCATCCACACTGCGCCACTTCCACCAGTGAACCATCCGAGAAAATATCCCCTGAGGGTTTTTGTGTCTCATCATGTCATTACAGGCCTTTGTTGAAGGCTTTTTATGTGTTTGAAAATATTAAGGCCATTTAATTGTTCTACATTGTCACACTATTATGAATATAAGAGGGTGACTTTAATAAAAAGTAACTGTTGCATGTAAACGCATGAATGAGCCACGCACAGGTAATGTAATAAGTAATGCATTATTCTATACAAAAAGTAATATTGTAAAGTAACATTACTTTCAAATGAAGGCAACTAGCCGTGTGTAATAATTTTTTTTTTTCTGTAGTGCCACCAGAGAGTCAAAGTTTTCACCAATCCAGTCAAATATCTACATTTACTAAAGTGATTGGCACAAATTTTGCACTAAAGTTTATGGTCCCAAAAGGATGAATGCTAATAACTTAAGTGATCCTCTGACTTCTCTTGAGTCATTTATATGTCAATCAATTAATTTTTTTAAAACCCCAAATATACTGAACATTTTTTGCTTTTTTCAGTTTTTGCTGCAGCCCTTTGCTTCATGACCATAACATCACACATATGTTTTATGCTTGTTTTTGTCTAACAAGACAATAATTAATCTAACGAAAGTTTACGAAAACACAAATAAATACTAGGTGCTGGACAAGAAGTCATGCATGAGACGAAAAAAACGCATCTGATGAAAAAAATGACACTCGAAACATCACCTCAGCAGTACTTCAATTAAATTTTTATGGGATCAAAGTCTAATATGCAGAGTCCGTTTTTTGTCCCTTACACATATGAATCTTCCCACCTACATATTATCTGATTGAAGACAAAATTCATATTTCTGCTAGTCATGATTGCTGTTAATGGTGTAAAAGGAGCCGTAACCACTGCATTTAAACTGAAAATAATGTAGCAAAGTGAATATAAATACTGAAATGACTGAAACTGGTTTTCCCCTTATTTCTCAGATTTTAAAAACTCCAAGTATTTGTTTCAGCTATTAAAAGAAACTCTATCCAAGAACAAGTCAAGGAGTGCTGACCTCATGTTTACTTGTTGTGCATAGTACTGTATAAAGAGGAGCGGCCGAGCTTTAACTGGATCATTACCATACGATTAAAACCAATCAATCATGCATTCTCTGATATTTTTAATGACTATATTGACAAGCAAATGATACATGCTGTTTCCCCTGAAGTGCATTAGTCAGGAGGAGAGCAAGGTATGATGGGAGTCATCAGGATTGAGCCAAATGACCCTCCTCTACCTCCAGAACGCAGGGCACTTAAAGCAGCAAAGGTCCTGCCTGGGACGTGATGAATCACCGTTTTGGCCTAATCACCAAAATGGATTCAGTTTATGAAAATAAGAAAAATAAACAGCGAGATGCTTCTGAGGGAAAAGCTGACTTCGAGGGATCAACGCCAACCTCTCTGCCTTGAAGCCTCTCTTTTCCCTGGAAATCCAGAGCACCAGGACGCTCTGCTGCAGCGGTCGTGTGGGAGCAGTCAGAGTCACCCAGGAGGCTCTGAACTGCAGCCAGCCGTGATCAATAACCAACCTCAAAACATGGCAGCCCCTGATTTGTTTCTGCTGTTTGAAGTCCTGCTGATCTAATCCCTCAGATGGATGCGAATCTTAAGTAACATTTGTCTTTGATCCATTATTCATCCGTATCTTGAGAGGGAGTTATTGATAAATCGGCCAAATGGACACAAACGTTTTACGCAGGTCAGTTGTTCCTGACTGACCAGCTTCACATTATAACAGCAACAGGAATTATTTGTGTTGTTTTAGATCCTTGTTCTTTTGATGCCACTGAATGGGCATTATGTTGAAAAGAGCATGTAATTATAAGGCAGTTATTGGGAAACTTTTTGGGTTTGGAAAACATTCATTTTCAAAGTGATATATCTTAAAGGGGCAGTTCACCCCTGAATCAAAAAACACATATTTTTCCTCTTTACATGCAGCTGTTTATTTATATTGCTCTCAGCTTTTATTTCTCAACATGAAGAGATCTCGTTCTATTATATTGGAGAGACGGTATCTCTAACGCCAACATCTCCAACACTCGCAAACTCACCAAAACAACCTAAACTGATAAATATCACTGCAGGTAAGAGGAAAAATATGTTCTGTTTTTCCTTTAAAGATGCAGCATACAGTGATATATCTGACAATAATGTGCCTCTGTCTTTGTTTGTTTTAGTTAAGGAAAGTCAGTTCATTGTTCCAACATAACAACTACACAACAAACAAAACCAGAACCTTAAATTAACAGGTTTGTTGTGGAAGAGATTGACTGACCTGCACAGAGCCCTGACTCCATCCAGCCCCTTTCGGTTGAACTTGAGCGTCGTCTTTAAATACATCAGTATTGGACTTCTCGAATGCTCTTATGGCTCAATGGGCACAAATCTCTGCAGCCAGTTTCCAAAATTTGGTGGACAGCCTGAAACCAGAAGAGCAGAGGATGTTCCAAATCAAATTACACGATTTAAAGTTTGGACACTTTTTTGTGTTACAGTGTGCATCTTTGGGTGAGGAGATGATGCAGGTCTCATGCAAAGTGAGTCATTATTTTTCTGAACAGTGCAGGAATAATTTCGTATAATTTGTACTGAAAAAGGACCCAAATGCTAAACACATCCTACACATCCATCCAAAATTAAATATTTGAAAAATGAGTCATCTTGGTTTCACAAACCTATTGACAGCATAGGAGTTAAATTATTTGCTTTTATCATTTTTAGTCCTTTACAAAGGATCGATGTTGATGAAATGACAAGAGCACTTTCACAGACATAATTCTCTAGAGTTATTTTACAGTTCACACTTGACCTTAAAAATCGAAACTGAGGTTCGATTTATTCACTTTTTTCTGGAGCTTTCCAGTACATCACAAAGTCCTCAACAGCAGATTGATTTTTTGGTCTTTTCAAAATGGTCCTTCCTGTTTGGTCTGTCACAGAAACCCTGCCAGCCTAAAATATTCATGTGACTTTGTCAAAAATCTTTCTAGATGCTGAATTTGTTGTCAGTCACTGGAGATCCCACACTGCCAGTCTGCAGCAGCTTTTGCCAAGAAGAAAACAGAAGTGCAAATGAGATTAACGTCCAGATTGCTTCAATATTGATCCGCTAGTGAAATCCAAACTGTGTGTGTTCAATATTTACATGGATGCACTTTCCATGCACTCAAAAGGTGCCTCTGCTTAAGTGGGCTTTTTAGTGTCTTTCTGTGGTGGCTGCGGCTGCAGATCCTCTCTTTTGGAATTCAGACAGACATGCTGTATATCGCTGTATGAAAACATGGTGACTCATGTTTAAGCTTGTGTTTTCATTAATTAATTAACTAATTTATTTTCTTTTTGGTGTAAAGGCCAAAAACAAATAAAAAGATTAAAAAAAATTGTGTTATAAATATGCAAACCAGCTGTTGTTACTAAGGGTGGTTATGTATGGCACACGTGTGTATGTCTATGTGTATGAGTGCATGTGAGAGAGGGCAAACTAAGCAAATAAGAGGAAAATGATATTTATTACAATATAATACAATTTAACTAAATTATTATTATTATTATTGTGATTGTTTTGTGTTTTTTGTCAACTATATTGGTTAAACATACTGAAAACAAGGCCGTTTTTATAAACTGTTTAAAACCTGAACACCAAAGTCAGCTTTTGAGAGTCGTGAATGACAAAATTTAATGGATATCCATTTTGTAATTGTTGAGATTTTTCACTCTGGGCCAAATGACTGAGCCATTTGTAGAGTCATGCTGCTTAAATACTGCCCTCACTTGAAAATATATTCATCCCAATCACAAAGAGCCGCCTCCGCATCAGTGTAATACCTGACTTTTAGAAAGGAAACGACGAATTGACAGAGCTGAAATGATAAATCTGTAATGGCTCCGTGTCTGACTAGATGAAAGAAACCAGCCTCAGAAGCTATTTTATATTGCAAATTGAAGAAGGATAATGGCATTCATTAAGTGATGATTGAGGTCTGTTCAGTGGTGTCATCAGGGCTTATATCGGCTCAGCATTAGCAGGCAGGAAGACGCTCATGTTAATGCACATATCCAGGATGTCGACCTCATCATAAAGAACTGATATGTTGACTGATCGTCTTGTATTACCTCTGGGTTGTTTGTTACATTCGCTTCTGAAAGAGTAGCAGCACTTACATTTGAAGATCCTGAGGTCATGCGTTATTGAGCGCTGTTTGTGAGTCTGAAGAAGTCCCAGAGCAGGGGAGAATTTGGCTTTTAACACGGCTGCGATGACCTAAGAGGTCAAAGGTCAGTGGGACTTCATTCCTCTGGTCCTGCGGCGGACAACAGTCTCAGTGTTTCAAAACACAATGGACTTCTCAGCCGGCGTCTGCTCTCAGAGAAGACACAGAGTAAGTGACTTGATGAGGGGTGTGCGTCGAGTGTTTCTCTGATTTAAATAAAGTTTACGAGATTCAGTCAAAGCTTAATGACTTTTCAGCCCTGAATTATAGCTGTTTGCTTTATTATCTTAACTTTTTATCTCGCAGTTACAGTTCAGGTTTGTTTGGATGGTTTTACAAGCTTCACACACAGACTCATAAATCAGTAGAGGTTAGCGACTCCTTCTGGGAACACTCAACCTCCCCGTCCTCACTGTCACATACATCTTGATTTTCTGATGTTCGGAGTCATGATTCAGTGCTCGCTCTGCGATGAAGAGCTGTTTATGTTTACCTACTTAATCCCAAGTCTCTGTCACCAACTTGCGCTGCAACTGGTGATTTCCTACGTCTCTCAGAACAACTTTTCAAAACCGCCTCTGAATATATTGTTTTCAGCTGTGGGTTATATATGAGGCTGGAAAGAGCACAAGTGAATTAACGGCAGATTAAGAGTGAGTGGTTAATTGCTTAAGTGAGTAAAATAAGGCAATAACACAGTGTGAAAATTGCTCTATTGCAAGAAAAGGTCTTAAAGCACCAAAAAGTAAATGTACTCACTATTTAGAACAATATAATATCACGTTATGCTATAAAAGTTTTAACATCCTGATGTGTGAGGAGCATTTTAACATTATTGATCAAATTTAAACTAATTTATTTTATAAACTAATTATACTGTAAGTACAATCTTTAGCTGCAAACTTAAAGAGTGTAGAGTGTAGATTAAATGCCGTGTATGTTGTAGAACTACGGTGGCTGATGCAAAAAAATTTGACAAAAATACATCTCAAAGGTACTTTAAAAATGTTAGTTAAAAATGTATTGCCTTTAATGTAAGGTCTTTACTAAATGCAGTGAGAAACTGTGTAGTTGAACGCATTGTGGGAAATGTGATGTCGTGTGGTGGGGTCATAGGTCAGGGCGTTCTCACTTCCAACTTATCAAACACTGCCACTTTGTCAGTGATGTCGGCATCAGACACCGACGCAGAGGCACTGCACTATAGTGGGCTTGCTTACTAGTCAGACTTCTGCTGGCCGAGTGCTTAAATTCTAGTTTTGCACTTTCCAAAACTGAATGGGGATAACAATTATTTAATATTGCTCCTCTTCTATACTTTCCAAGTGTTATCTGACAGAATGGATCGCATTCTGATTGTAAAACAAGTCATTTGCAGGGGTTGCAATGTTCAAAAAATGTATCAACTGATTCACTGACATCTGTTTCATAATGTAAGTAAATGGGTAAAAGTCCTTTTGGGTCCAATGATATCATGTAATGGAATTGAAAGTTGTAATTCAATGTTTGGCCAAAATATATATATACAAACGACTCCTTCTAGGGTCACAAAAACACAGCAATTCCTATTTTTAGGTGATTTTAAACTATTGAAAATATGAATGTTTTATACCACTGCTGCCATTAGATGCCCCTAAATCCTACACAGTGGACCTCTAAGTAACTGGCAGTTATAAAATAAAGTAAATGTGGTGGATTATGAGTATAATATTTTCCTATCCCTCAATGATGATTTTTTTAATGTTATTATTATTATTATTGAGTGTCCTAATACAGCTCATCAACACATTGGTCTAACACTTAATTGGTTACCGAGCTTCATCATTGCTGAACCAGACTTTGATAAGGCCAGCAATGCGAATAAAAAAATAATTTAACAAGGCCAGAAATGAAAAGAAAGTTTCAAATATAATCGCAAATGTGACATTTTCCCCTGAAAACAGGTTGAAGCCTCAATAAAGAGGAGAAAATCTTGTTACTTTTATTTGTGTTTTGTCGTTTACTTTCATACCAGTCAATTCTTTCTTGGAACCCAACAGAAACTCATTTTTAGAGCCCATTTTCATCAACACACGAGCATCCTTTCCTCTCACCGCTTCAACGCGAGCTGCTCAGCATCACCATCACAATCTGAAGATGGATCGCACAACAAAGAACTACTGGTGAGTGATTTATCTCGTGCTCCTGCTGAGGGTTCATTAGGTGCCTAATGCACATCTAATCCAATTCTAGTTTTAATCATTAAAAGCACAAACAATAGCGCGTCCCCCTCACAAAAACAGACCTTGATTGAAGTTGAGCCTCATCCTGTGATATGATAACCTTGTTAAGACCTGCACATTATCCATGAAAACCCAACCAATCACCGGGCCCTGCATTAGGTGTAATGTGATTGTAACGGGGAACTGAGTGTGTTATTTAAAAGTTTCCTGCTGAGCCTGCAAAACCCGCACTGCTCTAACACCTGTTTGTTTTTAGAAGACGTGCATGTATTGATCATTGTGTTGAAAAGCAATAAAAAGTCAGCAGATGCTATAAACTCTAAAAATATAAGCATAAAGAAAAAGCAAAACATATTAAAGTTATAAAATGTTACAAACAGTGTATGCTATTTTTAATTTATTCAAAGAATACATTATTTAATGTATTGTCACTGACCGTAACATGGTTAAATATGTCTTTTAAATGTTTGTGGTGCAAAAATGTATTAATGTTTGTCCAAATATATGTGATTTTTACTTTACTTTTTGCTTTACTTACAAAGTTTTCAAAGTGTGTTATTTGATGCATAAACATAAGTAAGCTTTATTATGATGTGACAGACAGGGCGGAGCTATTTGATAACATATAATAGTAGGGATTTTCCTTCCCCTTTCAAGTGTTTAAGAGAAAAAAACAAATGTCATATACATTATACACATATTTAGATACAGTTGGATATTGTGCCTGTGTTCAGTTGTCATGGTAACAGACAGGGGGCGCTGTGTGTGAGTGAGTCACATGAGGAATCAGACCCAACATGGCGTTTTCAATAACTGCACCGCTGCTGTTTTGTTTAGCAGCTGTTTCTTTGCAAATTAGCTCCTCTCAGCTTCTATCTGAGCCTTGTTACAAACCCATCAGAGACGAGAGACCGGACTCTGTCAAGTAAGCGACGACAAAATGTGCATTTTATTCTGACGGTGACGCAGTTTAATGATTTGGACTTGTTGTTTACATCCCGAGTGAATAACGTTAGTTATCTGTGTTACTTACGACGTATTTGCATGTTCGTATTTATAAGATTATTAGTGATTGTAGCATAACAGGCTTAAATACGTTTGCATTCAGTGGTGAGTTTATAGAAATATAACGTTAGTGAGTGGTGGTATTCAGTTTACGGGACAGCAGATATGATCTGAGAGGTGTTTGTAAGTTTACTTTAAAAAAGCTAAAAAAGGGGGATTAAAAGGAGGTGTATCTCTATTAGGTCTAATGGAGTCAAAGTATGAAAAGATGCAGGTATAAGTTTGAAAATGTGTAAGTCACTTTTGCTTTTTAAAAGAATGGTTTGTAAAGCAAGTTTTGAAGGTTACAAGTGTGAGTAAGTTTTTGTAGTTGTTTTTCTAGTTTAAATTTTTGAGTATGGAGGTTTGATGGAGGTTTGGCATGTTTAAGCGTTTTGCTTCTGCCTGTTCAGTCACAACATCAAACACAGACTGATGTTTTTGTTTATGCTGACAATACTGTCTGTATTTACTGTATTATGTGTGATGACTGAATAAAATACTACTATGACTACTACTATGAATTAAGGTTAAGTCTTCCTATGCAGCCCCTACTTTATTTTAAGGTTGTGGTGTTTTCGTTAACTAGTCCAGATTGTTTAACCCCTTGAAACCTGGATCGACATAGGTTTTTGTGAACTGTGTTCGGATGCTTGTTGAGGACATTTAGAAGCTTTAAAACCTGAGCATGTTGGTTTGATTTCTTTCCAAAACTTGCAAAAATTAATCGGCATCCTGGGTAAATGCAAGACATTGACAGAAAATAATGACATGAAAAAGAAAAGAGAGAAAAACTTAGAAACTTATTTCATAAAAATAGGGGAAATGTCCAGAAAACTACACCTATAATTATGTTTTTAAAATTATGATATATTAAAAAAAAACAAATGCCTTGTTGTTGGGGGAAAAGTTCTTTTAGTTTTTAGTAATTATTATAATTATGCCACTCTACTCAGATTTAAAAGGGTTACTGGAGACTCAGTGATAAATATGCTTACTGTGTTTGGTTCATACCCATATTATAAGTACTACCATGTGCCTTTTCTACATGCCAATGTGTAAAATTATTGTTTTTCCTTCCACATTTTACTGCGCATTATATATGTAAAACCCACACTGGATCAGGTAAGTCTCATAAAGTAAAGATAGATTTTCCTCTACATTAATGAACCCAGAAACCCAAAAATTTACTGTTCTGTTCATGTGATTATCCATATGATCCATCCATCAAAGTACCTTAATATTTATGTACCTGAGTAAAATAATGTACTTAAACGACATAAAACTTAGGACATTTTTAAGACTTATGCATAATTAGAATTAATGTACAAAGACCCATTAAATTAAATACAAAAGTACTTATTACCTAATAGTTATTATACTAAATTAGATGTTTGAAAGTGAACTCAAAACAAATTCTTAACGTAGATTAAATTTTCTTTATGACTGTTTGCTTTTTTCGTGATTTTGCAATATTAATTTGAACTTGCCAGTTAAATGAAGATAATCTCTTGTTCAAATGTTAAATTGAAACGTGAGTCTCACCTTTTTACTTATTTCAGGACATATGCACGCCCACATGAGTATGTGAAGGTGTCGGACCTTCCTCCATCCTGGGACTGGAGGAACATCAATGGGAAGAATTATGTGAGCGTCACAAGGAACCAGCACATCCCCCAATACTGCGGGTCCTGCTGGGCCATGGGAGCCACCAGTGCACTAGCTGGTGAGGGAGGGAGGGAGGGAGGAAACAAGATGAGAACAGAGGGATGCAGCACAAGCAGCACGAAAGCACAAGCAGAAAATACAACAGAAAAACCAAAATGACCCCAGGGATCATAACATGGATAAATGGGTTTAATGAAAAATGGGATATATATATATATATCCCCACACACACACACACACACACACACACACAGTGTATATTATCATAGGTGTTTAAAATATTTTACTTATTTTTGATGACACAATATAAATTACATGTATATACATTTTTTGTCTTAATAGTATCACACTGTTGGCACAGTGAGCACACAGAGCAGCATTCACTTTGCAGACATTTTTGTCATTACAGCATTTGTTGTTATTCTTTTTGTCCAAGATCGTATCAACATCAAGCGTGGAGGAGTGTGGCCGTCGGCCTACCTGTCAGTCCAGAACGTGATCGACTGTGGGAGGGCGGGCTCTTGTTACGGAGGAGATCACCTGGGAGTCTACGCCTACGCACACCAGAAAGGCATTCCTGATGAGACCTGCAACAACTACCAGGCGAAAAACCAAAGTAAAAAAGCATGTTCATTCTTATTTTGACTCTGATCTCTCTGGTGTTTCATGTACAATATGTGGCCAAAAGTATGTGGACTCTCAGTTTTAGGTCTGTTTTTTTTTAATAATTTGGGCTGGATTCCTCAGTGCCAATTTGGGAAATCTTACAATGATATTTTAGACCAAAATGTGTTTGAAACTTTGTGCCAGCAGTTTAGAGGTAGACCCTTTCAAATTTTTAATTGACAATACCCCGTGCACAATGTGAGCGCCACACAGAAATGGTTTTCACAGAGCTCTGACCTCAGCCCACCCAACACCTTTAGGATGAACTTTAACACCAACTGCTTGACCTTATCACCCTTATTACCATATAAACACTTGTGGCAGCAAATCCCTTCAGCCAACAGGTTTAAGATCAGTGAAAGTCTTCACAGAAGAGTGGAGGCTGTCACAGCAGCTTTATTATACCCATAAGTTGGGAATGAGATTCAACAGTCACATACAGGTGTAATGGTTTGGCGTCCGCACATTTTTGCCATTTAGTTTATAAAAGGTTATTTGTAATGTTGAAAAATGTTTTTTTTTATTATTATTATTATTATTATTTTGGCTTTTTTAAGGACATAAATTTTAAAATGACAGGTATATAACTTTGAAAAAACATAAAAAATAGGCTATTATTGGGGAAATGTAAACAATATTGTAGATTGCAGTTGGTTTGCAAAGCAGTTTCTCACATTTGAAAAAATGACTGACATGATTAATGACAATAGTTGACGATTAATTGTTTTTTTGAGACCAATCCATTAATAGTTATAAACTCTAACTCTAACTAATAGTTCCAGAATTAATTGTTATTGCAGAGCACTTAACTCACTTTTGAAATTGCATGACAACTTTAAGTTTGAGAATGAGAAGTAAAGATTTCTAGTTGTGGTGAAACACATACTGAATCAATAAAAGACCCTCTGAGGTAAAACTGCTTTTGCTTTGAGACGCTCATAGTTTATTTTAAGACTGTAACAGAACACTGGAAATTAAAAAAAAAACAACTTAAGGGTGACTGTATGAACACGAGTAATAAAATGAGTGTTGCATGGCACTTAAATAGTTATGAATTATCTAATTTGTTTCAGAGTGTGAGCAGTTTAATCAGTGCGGCACCTGCTCCTTCTTTGAGTCGTGTGCTGTCGTGAAGAACTACACTATGTGGAAAGTGGGCGACTATGGAGAAGTTTCTGGAAGAGACAAGATAAAAGCTGAAATTTACACCAACGGGCCCATCAGGTAGAGTAAGTCATCCTCCCCAGTCATTTTCTAATTATCCATCCGCCCACACACTCTGTGTGAAGAAAGAGATTTAACTTTTCACACAGCGATTCTTCATCAGAGTGAAGGTTTTATTAGCGGATCCATATTTAATCAGTCTCAAAACCTTTGATGAATGAGTGTGAAATTTAACTTCCCCCCCAGAGATGTTATAAAATACAGTTAATAATATGAATTTAAAGTACTGATATTTATGTCTTGTGTACAGACTTTTTCACCATGTATCCACTTTAATAAACACAGCAGAGATTTATGTCATTTTACATTTTACTGGTGTTCTTTTCCTTAAGTTGTCCATATTTTCTTTAGTAAAGTTCAGACTTAGACAGCTTCATTTTTCAAAGTTATTTCCATTCAGTATTAACACATACTTTATAATTCCTGCAGATATGTTAAAAACTTATTCACTGGTTGTCATTTGAAATGTATGAGTTAATAAAACTGTGACATGGAGATGTTTTTTTTTTTAATTGCATGAGAAATTTTAGTTTGAAAATAAAAAACATCTAAGGAAAAAAATGACTACGCACATTTAAAAAAAACGTTTGTACACAGATGTATTATATCAATAAAAACCCTCCAGGGTAAAACTGCTTTAGTGAACATCCGAGTGCAGACTGAGAGCAGAGAATGTGTGAAACTTGGCACTCGAAGTTCCCACACCGCATGAGACACTTTTAAGTTTTGATCCTGTTTTTAGAGCCAAAAGAACTGCCAAAAAAGTGGCTTTTAGTTTAGTGATCAAAACAATGTGAAAACAAACAAAAAAAGAGAGATGTGTGAAGATTTTGCTGATTAAAGGACTTCACAAACTCTCCTCTCCGTCTTTCAGTTGTGCCCTGATGGCCACCGCCACCCTGGAGAAATACTCTGGAGGGATCTTCGCAGAGTTTCACCCCCTGTCTTTGCCGAATCATATCGTCTCTGTAGCCGGGTGGAGTGTGGCCGAGGACGGGACAGAGTACTGGATTGTCAGAAACTCGTGGGGAGAGTTTTGGGTGGTCTCTCTCTCTCTTTGCACCACACCCTGCCTGTGCAGCCCTGCCCTCTCCGACACGAGTCAGCTCTGTAGCTAAAACGTGCACACCACATTATTTTACACAGAGTTTGTACGCTCATGAGAATCTGCACACCACATTTTCCAGGCTTTGAAAAAATGTGGAAAAGTAAATAAATCCAGAGAGCTTTCGGAAAGTACATGAAATTAGTTTCACACTTTTATATCAGAGGATATTTGGTTCAGTTAAGATTGACTGAGAAAAATCTGTATTGGTTAAAAAAATCTGTTTTAGTTAAATATTTGGGCAGATCCGTCACGTCATTTGACTTTACGCTGTTCTAATTTCATAGCTTTAGAAACTTCACTCAGTATTTTGATGTCAGGAATGTACTTTTTGACATTTTTGATTGTTTCCATTAAACATTATTATGTTTACAAATTGGTTTTTTTTAAAAGAATTTCTTAGAAACATTGCTTTATATATATATATATATATATATATATATATATATATATATATATATTCAGTTCAAATCCTGTTCTAAATGCAATTTTTTTAAAATAATATATATTTTCAAAAGCTATTATGTAGTAATGAAAAAGACGCGATAAGAGTATTGATAAAGAACAGCACCACAAAGGAATATTGATCAGTGTATGCAAATGTTGTGCATATGTATGTATATCCATGTATGTAAAGGTGTATATGTATATATTCATATATGTATATGGGCATAAGAGTATGTTTTTGTGTTTTGTTTTGTTTTTTTTCCTTTGTGTGACCCAGAGCAGGAGAGTGGGAGGAGTGTTTGGGGCTGTTGTTATTCATGGAATATGTACAGTTAATTTTGGAAGAATTACATTGTGCATATTGAAAAATCAACAGTATTGATAAGACTAGTGGTTGTTTCAGTGAATTAACGGTCATGAAAATTTGCCTTAAATCATCGAAAAATCATGAAAATTAATCAGTAAAAATGTGTATGAACCTTGTTCACGAGGCATAAATTCACTCTTTTATAAATTTAGCAGCCAGACAGTCTTTCTTATTGCATTTCTGGCCCGCAGAATACTAATATTTGTTTTGCTTTGTTTTCAGGGAGAACACGGCTGGGCAAGAATAGTCACAAGCGCTTATAAAGGAGGAAAAGGCAACTGGTTCAACCTGGGTATTGAGAAAAATTGTGCATATGGAGACCCTATTGTAACATAAATGCCAATTAAACAATTTTTGTCATGGTCATGTTTTATTTATTTTAAAAACTGTATATTTACAATAACTGATTTTTATTAGTTTGAAAGTTAAAGGAATAGTTCAACATTTTCTTGTTGAAACATGACAATTAATTGTGTCCCGGCGTTTTTGGTCAAATATTTCTTGGATGGGATCAGTAACTTTTTGGAGTGTCCGCTGGTTGCCAGGCAACTAGCTCAGGCCATAAAATAATCTGGCTCACAGCTCCAAGTAAAACGACAATGTGTCCTTTTTTTACACTTTTGGTTTTTGTGCTTAATAATCAAACAAGAGACAACCAGTAACTAAAAGTGAACTTTAAAGAGGAAAACTACCTAAATTAAGAATTCCAGTATGTTATTTCCATGAATGTGAGCTACTCCCTCTTAAAGCCAGAAACCAGACAAGTAAATCTCAAACTTGTGATGTCATCAGGGTGTCCGGTGGCTCGGTGGGTAGAGCGGCGGCCCCACGTTCAGAGGCTGTGTCCTTGCTGCAGCAGCTGAGGGTTTGATTCCCTTTGCTGCATGTCCACCCCTTTTCAAGCTCACTCTCTGTCCTCTCAAGTCTGATGCTGCAGTCAAATGAGCTTTATGCTATTGTTTTGATCTTTTTCTGAAAATGATGAATATGTACACATATACACAAAACATTCATACAATGAGTGTGGTGTACATGAATACCTGTTGTACATGAATACCCTTGTTTGTGAGGCTTATCCCTGCACTCCAGCAGTTCCAGATTTCATACAAGGTGGCATCACAAGTTTGAGTTTTAGCACTAGTTTTTGGATTTTGAGAGAGTTGTTCACGTTTACAAATATCTTTAGACTGTTTTTGAAAATGGGAGTAGTTCCTCTAAAGATTTTAAAGTCAGGCGAGCTGTTTTCAGTCTATATGCTAAGCTAAGTGGCTGCTAAATATTTACCGTACAGACATGAGAGTGATATCATCTAACTCCTTCCAATAAAGCAAATAAGCTTCTTTCCATCCTAATTTATTTTCCTGTTCTTTAAGGTTAAAGGTGAAGTGTGTAAGATTAAAGTGGGATTTGGTGCCATCTAGCGATCAAATGCAGAAAGACCTTTTTACATCACAAATCAGTGTTTCTTCGACACTGTTTGGCATGTCCATGCCAGCGGCTCGTCCACCTCATGCTGACGTGTGCTCACCTTTTCTGTCTGATAACTTGAGATGCAGAGACTGAGAAGTTTTCACCAGAAGCTGACGGATCGGCACAGGTCTCTTCCTCTGTGAAACAAACAGACCTGGTGATTAAAACCGGAAAGAACACTGAATAAAACAGTTTCACATTGCAAATTAGTGTAAGTTGGACAGTGTTCATTGCAGCTTGGCTTCTTACTGTGGTGGCCAAGGCAAAAACGCACATGGCCGTATCTGGAGTCAGTTTTTGGTTTGTCTATTTACAGTAGAAACATGGTGGTGCAGCATGGCATCTCATTAGGCAAGGACCCAAACCCCAACTAGATATAAACATCTCATTAAAAGGTCACGAAAACAAAATTATTATTTTCAGGTGAATATACACTAAAGAAAATATGCTTATTTTATTTCATTTTGGCCAATATGCAAATATATCCCGCTAAATCCTACTGTGTCCTCTGTATGCACTGATTTGTCATCATCACTTATTGAAACAAACATGTAAACTGTGTTTTTACAGATTTTTGTTAAACCATGTTAATACAGTTTGGGAGCTATTCACACAATTTTTACAAGGTTAACAACAGTCAAACTGATTTTACATAAATGTGCACACACAGAGTACTACTAATAAAGATTTTTCTTGGCTTTATAGAGCATGCTTCCAGCTGTTACACCTGATAACTTGTTATGCCCTGCAAGGCCTGGACACATGACCTGCTCCTGAATTCAATTTTAAGCTTGAAATAACTCATTCTATGGAAAAAAAATAAGTGTGTAAAACTGCAGATTCTTCGCTCCAGATTCATTATCACATATTTCTAAAGAAACTATTTATTCCTTCAAACGACAGGCAAGCTGAGTCACACATTTAAATTCAGCCGTGGTGAAAAAGCGTTGGCAGATCTCAGGAAAAGGGGGAGCTTACAGTTGCATTTTTCTTTTGACCCACGCTGCATAACATCTGCACCAGCGGCTCCTAATGAGTGTCTGGAGGCCGACCAGTCAGACTAATTTAACATGAATCAAATCTGGTTTGGACACAGTATCACAGAAAACCAGCAGATACTTTCACCACCTCCCTTTAACATAAGAGTCACTAAATCTGACTCTTATGGAAATGTCTTCTTTGTTTTCTCGAGTTGTTAAAGACGGCATGGGGGGTTGCATCCTAAGGGGAACTTTACATAAATTTGTCTGTAATTTAGGAAAACAGTCAAATTAATACAGTATATTTTTCTGTTTGTAAAAGAGAAATAATATAAAAATACTTAAAATAACATTTGGTTACTGACATACAAATAATGTCTATAATTTTACAGAGTTTAGTATAGAATTGAAAAATTAGGTTATAGATTTTTAATGTAAAAGTACACATTGATTATAAAACTAACAAGATATATCTTAGAGTTACAAAGAAAAACATTAAATTATTAGTATGGACATACACCCTCATGTAATGAGCTATTTAATTACAGTTAATTGTTGTTTCTGGAGTCTGATCTATACTAGAGACTAAAGACTGTGCCGCATTCACACACACAGATACAGGAATAAGCAGCAGTCTCTGGTCTCATGAACATACACAGTATAGCTCCTGTGTGAACAACCCCTTTAGTTCCCAACATGTGGGCCTAAATGGCGTTTTAAAGCCTAAAATTCTGGTGAAAAAAACTGACATAAGCTCGTATACTGTGCAGTTCTGGAGTAGATTTTAAGCTCCTACAAGGTTGCTCCACCCGGAAATTCCCAGGAAACCCATTAAGGACATGATCTCAGCGATGCAGGCTGTGAATATCAGCAGGAGTTGTGATATAAAAGAGTGTGAATTCTGTTTCTTGACTGTTTCAAAGGACAAGGAGACTCTAAATTTGAGTGTCAATTCCTTGATGTGTTGGAATCTCTCCTTCAGATGTACAAAACGCTTTGTTGAATCATTTTGGGGGGTTTAAAATGAAGTCATGATGGCAGTTTGTAATTTAAAGCAAATACCCTTCATTCGCTCAAAGTCTGTTGTGATTGGAGCAAAGCCAGGCTGAACATCCAGAGGGAAGCAGAGGGCTGAGTCTCCACCCTTTTTTCCTTTCGGTTTTTAGAGTTTAAAAAAAAAAAAAAAAAAAACCTCATTCGTGATCACACACACATCACACGTCTGAAAAAAAAAGATGCCTTTCCCTTTAATCATGCTGTCATACGTCAGTTTCTCTCCTCTGTGCTGGTGCTGTTGCAGTGCTCCACTTTTCACTTGTGAAAGCTTCCTTATTCTGCACGAGTCAAATCTCACACTGAACGTCTTGTTTCTGCTGCTGGGACAGATGTTTTAGGGTCAGGGTGAAGACAGGAAATGAGTGACGGGGCCTTTTCTTTGTGAGCATGCATGACTCTTGCAAACCGACTGGTTCAGCCGGTAACTGAGGGCCATAACGACAGTTTTGTTGGAGCAGTGTGGACAAACTCCTCTCTGCTGGTAGTTTCAGAGCTGCACACACAGGCAGTCTCCGGGCTGATTAGATTTCTGCTCTTAATCACTTAATCTCATTTGTCCCATAGTTTCTGGCTCCTTTCCATCTGTTAGGCTCGTATTTGTGTCTCTTTGTGGACGCATGCCAGCCTTTCTTAGCCCTGATCAAATTTATCAATAGTTTTATAGGTTACAGATGGCTTTTCAACAACTTTTAATTCAAGTGTTTTTAATCTCCCTCTTGCCAACCATCCCTCCACCTCTCCACAGACACCGTCAAGCTCGCAGGTGTGAGAAAGAAAAGTACAGGAAGTTGACTGATGTCGCTTTTAGGTTTAGTTAAATTTACCTTCTTTTTTTGGAGCAATTTTCAAGTTAAACAACACAGTTTCAGATCTGGTCAAAAAAATAAATAAAATTGACATTTGTTGAAGATTTATTGTTTTATTTTTAATTCTTTTTCTCTTTCAAAATAAAAATGGTGTTGGGTGTGTAAACAAAGTACAGTATGCAGCTACAGTAAAATTATTAAATAAAATATATCTGTTGAGGTAAATAGTGCAATAATTCCCTCTGAAATTTAATTTATCATAAAACAGAGATACACCATTAAAATACAAGTATTACTAAATTTTTCTAAAGTACAGTATGAGAGAAAGTATATTTAGAACATTTTGCCATAACTCAAAACCAGTGATGAAATATAACTAAATAGGCTACATTTACTCAAGTACTGCACTTAAGTGCAGTTTTGAGTTATTTATTTACTTGACTTTTACTTTTATGCTACTTAATACCTACTCCAGTACAGTTTGTAATAATGTACTTTTTACTCTACTGCATTTATTTGACAATATTAATTATTTTGCAAAATACAAATCATTTAGCATAGAATTATGGAATAGTTATGGCTCCACTTTCACTGGCTGCAGCATTAGGCTGAAAGGGGTAATTTATGAAACAGGTGTCTGGGGGCGGTCTCCATCAGGAAATTTTGAGCATCACTTTGACTTCTGCATCAATTTGTGCCTTTTTTGCATAAATTGCACTCTATCCACCAAAAAATGTCTTTAATTTGGTCAAATAAAACTCCTGTGCTACCTTTATGTTTTTATTGTGGGAGATAACTGTTCTAAATATTTAAGGGACATGATCACTGCACCATCCTCCAAAATCTACACCAATGATTGTAATGCTAATATTTTTGTAGGCTTTAATTTGAATTAGATTTTGAATGCATGACTTTTACTTGCAACAGAGTACTTCTACATTGTGGTTTTGCTGCTTCTTAAGTAAAGGATCTGAATATTTTTTTCACCACTGATAAAAACACATAATTTCATCTATGGATTGGCTATGGATCTATATGATTGTTTCATTTTGAAAGGGATCACCGGAAGTGTTGTTTCCAGCTTGACTGTTAGAGCTGAGATGAGACTTGGTTGCGAAACAGCGGCAGGCTGCTGCTCCGCTCGACTGTCTCTGTCCACAATCTGAGGACATTATTTAACTTTTTATCCTTTATTTTAAACCACCGGGACTCCACACGGGGCTTTTCTTTGTATCGGTCGCTGCCTCAGAGCAACTTGCCATGAGCATCACCCGGCTGGAGACCTAAACACTGGGTCTGGAAGAGGTGAAGATGCCTCATGGACCGCTCCATCACCGACAGTGCGCCAGTTCAGGGCATCCCAAACGCCGAATAACAAAGAAATGCCGAGGTTTAGCGCCAGATGGATGGTTGCGGTGGTGCTGATTCTCCTGGTCAGCGGTGCTTTCTTCTTCTGCGAGTATCTCATCTACTTCCCGACCATCCTCAAGTGCGCCTGGCCGAAGATCAGCCATGCACGGGGTGGCGAGGGCATCGACGGCCGGCCGATGGACACTACGGTCCGCGCTATGGTGCTGTCGGACACCCACCTCCTCGGAGCCGTCGGGGGACACTGGTTCGACAAACTGAGGAGGTAATGATATTTTTTTCTTCTTTGTTTAAAGCAATCCATCACTGTGTCTCCATCCATCTTCCGGGCTCTGCAGGAGTGTAAACAAAAACAAAAAATAATGCTTATACTTGTCTCCAAACGCGCAGGGAATGGCAGATGGAGAGGGCTTTCCAGACCGCTCTGTGGCTGCTCAGGCCCGAAATAGTGTTTATTCTCGGGGATATCTTCGACGAAGGCAAGTGGAGCTCGCAGAAGGTAACGTAGAGCTCGCTTTTTTCCCCCATTCTTGCTTTGTCTGCACAGTGCTGCTGCTGATGATGATGGTGGTGGTGATGATGATGATGGTGGTGGTGGAACAACAGTATGTGGATGCAGAGCAGAGGCCGGTACTCTCATCATCATCATCTTGTATACCATCCAGGCCTGAGAGGATGCAGTTTTTTTTTGTTTTTTTTTTAGGAAAACACCAACAACAGCAGCTGCAGCCTGCAGCCTGCATCCTCTCAGCCCTCTAGCAATCTTGATTTAGGGACTGTTCTTCATTTATTACAGGAGCTGGATTACAGGTTGCTGGAGTGTGACTTTGTTTTGTTGTTATTGATTTAACCTCTCGAAGCTATAAATATTTTTCCTTGAGCCTCTCTGAGTGACTGGTGGAATTGCATGACCCCCTGAATCCACCATAATTTATAATAAGTTTTTTTTTTTTTTAAACTGACCCTTTTATATCGATCTCAGTTACAATTTGAAGATAAAAACCTGGAGTTAGTTTGTAAAAAAAATATATTAGATGTAATATTTTTTTAGAATAAAATGATTTTGATGAAAATATCACTATTTTAACCCTCTGAAATCTGAGCAAATTGGCTTGATTTCTTTGAAAAACACGAAAAATCAGTGAGCGGCGAAGAAGAAATTACCCAAAAATTAGCAAGAAATTAATTTTTAAAAAGTGGAAAAAAATACTAGACTATTAGAAAAATAAAATAAAATAAAAATAAAAATAAACTTTAAGAAGGCACACAAGGCTTCAAAATGTGATTTAGAAATTAGAATAAATCTGTAAAATAATTTAAAATATGGAATTATAATAATTGCAACTTTGGTTTCTTCCCTAGATTTTTTCTTTTCCCTCGACATATTCTCTAGAAGATTTTCCGTAACCTTTTAAAAAATAATTCTCTACATCTACTAATTTCTTGCAATCGGTGGACATTTCTTATCAAGTTGCCCATTACATATTTCATATGTTTTGAGAGCAGTTGCACCTATTTGATTTGGGTTCAAAGGTCTAAATACTTGTGAAAGGCATCTGAAAGAAGCACAAAAAAGTATTTTTTCCCTAGGTTTCACATGTTTGAGTTCAGATTTGGTTGTTTTTATCTGATAGAAGTGTTCATCACACACAATGTGCCCTGAGACGGTTGGAAATATAAAAATCCAATGATGAATCCTGTTTTCACAGTTCCTGGCTAACATAAATAGTGTAATTTTGGCTGATGCGTGAATTTGTGTTTTTCTTTTCTTTTGGCCCTCCCTGAAGCTCGAGCCTCCCTGAGTGACTCGGAGAAAATGACCCTCCATTCATCATAAACTAGTTGTCAGAATTTAAAAACTGATGCTTTGATGTTTGAAAGTTAAAAGGTAAACTCTGAAGATGAAATCCTTGAGTCGAAATAATCCATAATTTTACTCCTCTTGTCTTGCATGCTGGTTATTCAGTGCAATTTTTGGCAAAGTTTTAAATGCGACGTGTAGAATAAAGTGATTTTGATGAAATAAGCATTTGTCCCACATAATATTTAACAAGGACAGTCAAAAATGTGAAAATCCAGCAATCATTTCAGTTTTTACAGTTTATGGCTATGATAAATGCTGCAACTAACCATAAATTTGTTGCTAGATTTTAAAATGTACCCTTTGACATTTGAAAGTTAAAAGATGAAGACGAAATCCTGGCATTGGAAAAAAACCCAACTTTTTTTCTTGTTTATTCTTGGCAAAATTTTAAATGAGACATTTAGATAAACTGATTTTTATGAAATATCACTATTTTAAACTAAGGTTTTTTATTGTTTGTTTGATTATTCCTGATATTTGCATTCATCCCACAAAATGCATTCAAAGACTGTCAAGAATTTCTGTTTTTACAGTTTCTGGCTTTGGTAAATAGTTTAATTTTGGCCGTTTTTTAAAGAAAACAAGCTTTCCAAGCCCATATTTTCTCTAAAAGTTAAAAAAAAAAAAAAAGTTAAATAAACACAAAACACAGCCATTTAAAGCTGTATTTCCCTCCCAAAAGCCAAAAAAAAAACCATAAGTCCTTCCCCATAGCTGGAAAATAAGTTGACATCTCCCACCTTTTTGCACCACGCTCTACCCTCTAACAATTAACAACACTCCCTAAAGAAATAATCACATACCCTGGGAATTCTCACACATCTATTACTGGATTGTGAACCGGGATCCGTCAAGTCACACAGAAGAATTGTTGAGTAAGTGCAGCACAGAGGAGAGCCTCATTAAAACAGGAAACAGAACTTGCAGACTGTAAAATCTCCACTAATCTACTATGTTACCCCATCAGCTTCCTCATTCATTTTCACACTTGGATGGCACCTCGCCTGTAATTTGTATTCTGTGAAAGTTTTTAAAAGAGGAAGAACTCAAATCTTTCATTTTGAAGATTGAGGAACAGAAAATATCTGCTGCAGCTAGAGACTTTCTCCCACGACACATCAGTCTGTCAATTATTTTCTTGACTGATTGGTTGTCTGAAAACAGTTAAAAGTGCCGGTTAAAAGTCAAAAGGGCTGCAACTAACGATTGTCTTGATTGCTGATTAATCTGTCAGTTTTTTTGCTTGAGTCATATATTAATTGTGTGGTCCGCATTTAATAAAAGTGAGAAAATGAGAGTTACAAGTTCACAGACCCCAATTTTCATCTTTAAATAGTTTGCTCTGTCTGGTATTTTGTTCTAAACCCAAATATATTGTATCTAAAGGTCCAGTATGTAGGATTCAGGGGCAGAAATGGTATAAAATATTCTATACTATGTTTTCATTAGTTTATAATCCTGGAAATAAGACTTGTTGTGTATTTGTTACCTTAGAAAAAGTCATTTATCCACAGGGTATGCTATGTTTTTAGTCCAGAGAGGACAAACCAAACATTGGCTCCAGATAGGACCATTTGAGTTTTTGCATTTTGAAGTTCCCCTACACATTTGGCACCTGATAGAAGTTTCAGTTCTGCAACCTCACAGCTCTCACTAGCTTCTTTTATACTGCCTGTTTAAGGAGGGCTGGGGGACAGAATTGCCTGTCCTTCACTTCATAAACATTACCAGGGCTAAATCAAGTTCAGGAACATGAACGGGACTGGCATGATGTTTTGTTGGCGTGTTATGTCCGCGTCCCACTGTGGGAGATTTTAAAAACCAGCTAGCAGCAGTTAGCGGCTAACTCAAGGAAGTAGAACAGCGGCCGTGAATGTCCATAAATCGTGAAAATTAAATTTAGGAGCTCCTTCCCCTCTGAGGAGAGGAGGACATCACCAAGTAACAGGGACTGTAAATGATTGGTATTGCCATGTTATGCCATAGCTATTTTTTTAGAAAGTGCTGCTGACGTGTATGTTATGTCAAACTAGAGGCCTATGCTGACGTCCAGCCCGTTCTTACTCTGAACTCTGACGGCGTCACATGAGAACGCAGCCGGACAGAACCAGTGACGCTGTTATTGTACGCTGGCGGACGGCCAGACAGCAGTGGGGGCGTCCACATGCAACACGCATGGGCGACGTCCAGTGAGAACGTGGCCAGACGGAACCGGTCGCGTGCACATGAAATGCTCAAGGACAGTGTCAGCCACTGATACTGCCAGTAACCACGTTATAAAAGGAGCACGAGTGCACTTACAGGGCTTGTGGGAGGGGAGGTGGATGGGTCCCACAAACAACTGACTTTAGTGGGGGAACATGCTGCTTTGTACATGCTGTGACGTCACAGTAACGGGCTGCCTCATCCCACCATGTGCATTTGTTGACGTCAGCATAATGGCATCCCAGAGTGAAACAGATGACACAGAAGGATCCCTTAAACTTCATAGGTAGACGTGGAAGGTCCTGACAGAGTAGCACCATGTGATTTTGCTTACACGATGCCGGCATGCTGTCTAAAGTCACACACTGGAGGGACATGATGCTGCTGTTTTTGGTTCTGTGTAAAAATGCACTGGAAGCGTAAAGACGGAAATTCATAGCGGATACTGCAATCTCCGTGTAAAATGAGCTGTTAAATCCTAAACTCTAGACCTTTCAATGATGTAAAACACTAGAAAGCAGCAAATCCTTGCAAATAGTTGGCATTTTTGCTTGATACATAACTTTTGAGATTCGCTGATAATTAAAAACAAATGGTTTCAGGCTACATTTTGGAGAATTTAAAGATTTGAATTTGCAGCAAGAGAAATGATACTTAAAGTTGCAACTAATGACTGTTTCCTTTTTCGACAGTTTGATCGATCAGTGTTGGAAAATGGTAGCAAGTAACCATCTAACCCAAAGTTTAAATGAAATAAAACACAAAAACAAGTAAATCTCTATAAATAAGAACAGTAAACTGACAGGTGTTCTGCATTTTTCCCTGATTCAAAGACGAATTATTGAATCAGTGAATCTTCTCTCAATCGATTCACTGTTGCAGAGCTAATTAAAAGTAGCACCATGGAGTCATTTAGAGACATATCAGCATGAAAAACATCATGTAAACACACAGCACTGATGTAATCAAAGGCCTCCTGTGTGCTGTTTTGGCCCCTGCAGGTGCAAAATTGAATCTGGAGTCTGAATCAAAGACGCCCGGCTCAGCCACCCATGGGGGCTGTGGGGTGACCCTCAGAGATCCTATTAACTCTCATGAGCTTCCTGGGGGAGTTTCAACTTATTAGAAGCCTGCGCTGAAACCTGTTTTGTGTTTGTGTTGTTTCGTCTCTTTCTCTCCAGCACTGGGAGGACGACGTGCGCCGTTTCCACAGGATGTTCAGACACACCACTGACACAGAACTGGTTGTACTGGTTGGAAATCACGACATCGGTTTCCATTACGAGTAAGAACAGGCTTTACAGCATAACTGTTTTTATTGTTTAACCTTGAGTCATGTGTACCACACAATCAGCTTTTGATTACCTCTGATTAAGCTGCAGAGGTTTCAGGAGAGGAGTCACAATAAAACATGGACTTTAGCGCCATAAAGGGTTTCTGCAGGTCAGGTTCAGTTTAAAAAAAATTAGGCCCTAAAAGTCTTTAACCCTTTGACACCTGAGCAAATTGGTTTGAGATCTTCTGAAAACATGGGGAAAATAATAATTATTAATCATCATCATCATTGTTTAATAATAACAATAATAGTTAGCATTATTGTATTAGTTATTATTATATTGTTATTATTATTAAATTAGGTTACCGAAAATATGCATGAAAACATATACTTTTAAAAAATTTTCAGGTAATTTTCTTGTTTGTTTTTGTCTTCTTTTCGTTTGTTGTCATGGTTGTCGTTTTCAGGTTATCTTCTTGTAACTTTTTGTTAATTTCTTGCTTATTTTTGAGCCGTGTCTTGTTAAGTTGCTTGTTGCCTTCTCCCCATTTTTTTGCAAAAAGTCAAACCAATTAGCTCAGGATTCAAAGGGTTAAATAGTCTTAGATTTGAATTTGTGAGGTATTCATTGCCACAATCATTTAATCTAATTTCATTTATCCACCTTTTACTTTTCCTTTTTTCAAAATGAGTCAAGATCTTCTGCATCAAAATCTATATGTCTTCAGATGTTGGAAATGTTTAAACAGAACCTATCACTACCTATCACTCTATAAACGTATCTGCATTGCTTGAATAAGAAAAGCATGTTTTATCCTAAAATTAGTATAAGATTTAGTTAAAAATTATCTTAAAAAGGTTGTGAAAAGCATTACATTTATGTGTGCGACACCTGTAGACACCGTGATTTCAGTAATTGTCACTTGTTAGACCTCCACACGATGGCTTTCAGTCCTATTATTCACTGCCACAGCTACAGAAACAACAGACTCAAAAAGTACTTGTAACTAGAGAGGACAGTTATCAGCTGTCATGAAAGCCTCGGAGAATTAAAGCAAACAACAAGAACAAAAGAACTTTGTCACTATTGCATAACCTTTGAGGAAGTATTTGACTATGAGCCAATTAGGAGGACTTTTACAGGGATAATACTGTACAAGGGTTGGACACTAAAAGCAGTCAGGGCCATAGATACCTGTGAGGACACTGACGATATGTTTGATGCATAATGTCGATATCACTGTAAAAAGTAATCCAGGGGAGCTATCACCACCGCCTGATTAAATGTGTGGTTGCAGGATAAAAAAAAAAATCTAATCTATTGATCTAGATAAACCTTTTTAAGTTACAAACATTATTTCAATGAGTTGTATTGACATAATAATGTTGATAATTACATCAATTTAATATAGTGTGTGCAATTTACATGTTAACTGGTTTAAAAAAATGTAAGTTGTATTTAAGTATTGAAACAAGCTTGATAATTTAACTTTTTTCCACCTTTACATAAAATGCCTGTTAAGTTAAGACAGTTAAGACTGCGTTAGGGACCTGCAGGCAAAACAACAACACAAAGGACATTTTCTTACTTAAAAACTTGTATTTTACTATCAACTATTAAGTAAGAGCTACTTAAAAAGGCCTTTGTTTGTAGAAGAGAAGCTAATCCCCCTAACTCTGTGTAGAGCACTGTCATAACTCAAGAAGATTGATGTAAACCATTGTGTTACTTTTTTTTAGCCAAGTAATTTGTTTTAAGAAAGAAAGAAAGAATTTAAACCATCACTTTTGTTTAAGCTCCCATTTTTACATGTTTAAGAAAAAGATCTTTTTCACTCATTCAATAATTATATTTATGCAAGTACTTCTCCTTGTCCAAGACAATCCATTCACCTAACAGGAGTGGCAGTTTTAACAGCGTCGTTACTACACAGGTGTGTCATGGGATGGTCATAACGAAAAGCCACTCAAACAGGTTCAGTCTGATCACACAGCACAATGCCACATGTGTTGGAAGTTTAAAGGGAGTGTTTCATTGGTGTGCGGGCTGCAGGAATGTCCACAGCTGTTGCCTGTGAACTGAATGTTCATTTCCCTGTGATAAGCTGTCTCCAATGCAGTTTCCGTGAATTTGGCAATCAGCCTCACAACCACAGGCCAAATGCAGCCACAAAAGCTCAGGACTTCCACATCCAGCATCTTCAGCTTTTGGTCGTGAAATGGACATTAAATTCATAGGCAACATCTCTTGGACGTTCCTGCAGTCAGCGTGCCAATACTTCTTTAACTTGTGACATCTGTGGCACTGTGTTGTTTGAACAAACTGCACATTTTAGAGTGACCTTGTATTGTGACCACACAAAGGAACGCCTGTGTAGTAATGATGCTGTTAAAAGTGCCTCACATGTCAGGTGGATGGATTACCTTGGAAAAGAAGAAGTATTCACTAACAGAGATTTTTTTAAAAATTGTGACCAAAATTTGAGAGAAATATATCTTTTAAAGTCTTAGATCTTTAACACTTTTGAACTTGCGCAAATGAAACATAAATTTAAAAAGTAAAAAAGAAAAAAGTGACAATAAAATTACCTGAACATATGTACACATATTTTTTTCGACAATTTTATTTTTTCTTTTAAATTATTACTTATTTTTCGCAATTTGTGGGACATTGCTTACCAAGTTGGTCATTGCCTTTTTACCCAGTTTTCAAAAGAATTCCTACCAATTTTCTTGGGTTTCAAAGGGTCGAATAGCTTGTGAGAGATATTTGAACGCAGCACAAGAAAATTATGTCGGTCCACATTACAAAAGGTTAACTTAAACCTGAAAAATGGGAGAAAATCAATAGTGTTTCATTAACATTTTGTTCAGTGTATTTTTAATATTGTCAACATATCAAAAGATTAGACTTTATTACACTTTGGTTTATCTGGTCACATAAACATATCTGTTAGAAAAAGCACAATATAATGTACAATATCATGTAACACTTTGATGACAGAGGTCCTGAATCAACTTAATGGTAATTTCTGAGCCTGTATTGGATTGCATTATATCGCAGAGATGTCGCGTTCATTGTGTCCACGCCCCTGTATGTAACACTCGTTTTGTTTGAAACTCTATTTCTTAATATCTCAGGGGAAGAAGCAGTGAGAGGAAATAAAATGAGATGCATAAAATCATTCTACAGTGAAATATTTGATGTCTGTGATTCAGGACTGTGGGATTATGCAGACACACAGCTGCTCATATGTGCTTGGATTAGACGCGTGCAGCAGGAAGTGAGATGGCTCGGCTCTTATGTAACAGTGTATGACAGACAGACGTGACAGACTGAGCAGCAGGGTGTTTTTTTTTTGTGCTGACGAGCGTGTTGTGTCTCCCTGCAGGATGGACTGGTTCAAGCTGCAGCGATTTGAGAAAGTCTTCAATGCTTCCTCCACACGGATCGTCACCAAAAAGGGAGTCAAGTGAGTGACGGGAGGATGCAACATATACAACGGCCCTGCAGGGATGTGACTCAGGAAGCCTGAAGGTCACAGGTTTAATCCCCTGAGTCAGTCCGTGCCAAAAAAAAAAGCTTTTAAAACAAACAACAGGAAATAAACTGCTCCAGAGATTTTAAAAATCTGCTAACAGGCATACATGACAAAATGCATTCCTGTTCTCACACTGATGAACCACAAGCACTGCATAAAAATCGAGCATTTTTGCTCATTAGTAAGTCTTAACAGTTTGTAATTGAGTCTTATTTTCCTAAAATCAAGTGAAAATGGAGAATGTTTAATTTAGTTTTTAATGCAATTATGATGATGGACCGAACTACACCCACAAACTGGATCACCATTCAGAAGTAAGCATGCATCTTCTGCCAGATCACTGAGCACCACTGAGCTGGCTAGTTTTTAAAACATATATTTTGTTGCTTTGACCACCACAAGCCGATTCTCACGTAGCTCTATATATCGGAGAGAAGGTTGACATCTCTACGGCCAATATCTCCAAAACTCGGCAGCTCACAATTTAAATGTATAAATAGCACTGCAGGTAGCTGTTTAGCTCCTTAAAATACAAAATCTGTTGTCAGAAGCTTAACAGTCTACCTTTAAACCTAAAAAGCTCAGTGCAGTAAAGCTTTTCCGCTACACAAGATTTATGTGAAGGTATTCGCTCAAATTTCCTTACAGCAGTTGGAATAAAAAACATAATATGAAGTATCTCTGCAGCCTCACTGCAGCTCTTCTTCACTTCATGCCAGAGTTACTGAGACATTTTTTCTCTTCATCAGTTTTCTGCTGGTGAACAGCGTGGCCCTGCACGGCGACGGGTGTCCCATCTGCCAGTCGGTGGAGAAGGAGCTGATCAAACTCTCCAGAGACCTCAACTGTTCTCTTCAGGTGGGAGGAAAATTTTCTGGAAGTCGGTTTGCACACTTTCACGCTGTCAGCACCTCCAACACACTCTGCTGCTCATGGAGTGTGTGCATTCAAGTGAGGAAAAAGGAAAAAAACACACTTATATCCCAAAGTCAGTCGTACCTGAACCAAGTGTTTTGCTTTTTTTTTAAACATGTAGTGTTTGAAAAAGCAAATTAAAAAAGGTTGCTTCTCTCTTTTCCTACAAATCTCGAAACAGAAGGAGTGGAGAGATATGAAATAAAAATGATGACTGATGTCTGAAGATGCACTATGAGCTCTTGAACAAGACAGTCGATGAATTCTTTATGTCGTCTTTTCTGCAGAACTCGCAGTCCGGCAGCGGAGCGGCGGACAGCTGTGAGGGCTCGCAGCTCTATCCTCCCACTCCTCCCATCATGCTACAGGTAAACTGCAGCGGCATCTTCTCTGTTTTCATGTCCGAAAACATAAAGCTGACAAGGATTGATCCTCATCAGCAGCTTCTCTGGTCAGGGAGAGAATTAGTGCTGAAACACTTAGTTGATTAAAGGATCAGTCTGTCTTGTGATTGTTCCTCCTGTCCACATCGGCCTTGAAGTAACTCTCTCACTGTTTTGGGAGTCTTCCAAAGTTGCTGTTTTGATTTCGAGTTCCCTTTTTTTCAGGCTGTTTCCTCTCACATCCTCACAAGACTAAACAGTCACAGAAAGAGGGCATTTCCCACTAAAAGTCTCCTACTAAATTTAAGTCACACTGCTAAAGCCTTGTATTATTTTCGAGGACTGAGATTTTGTCTTTATCAGAGAGGGATCATTACACAGCCAGAGATGACCAAACAGGTGACAGTGGGCGGGTTTCCATTATAGATCTGCACAAAACTTGAGCGATATTTTCAAAATGTCAATAAAACACAATTGCGAGATGTCTGCATTTCCACTTTTCCACTTTTGGCTTGGTGTCACCCCCTAAAGCTTCCCTGTTCACTCTAAAAGACAAAATGTCTCTATGGTGGGTCTCCAAGGGTTAATCTAAACATTTATAAAAACAAATTAAATGACAAAAGCTGTTGGTTGCGGCCCTAATAAGTTAAATGATGTTAAATGCTATATATGCTGTTAAAACTCATAGCACTTCAATTTAAAGATTTCTAAAGATAATGATGGGAAAAGAAGAGAACTGCAAAGGATTATAGAACGAGTCCACCTGATGTAAACAAAGGACGTTTTTGTTCCTGTTTTTCAATGAACAAATGGGTGGCTCTTTTGATTATTTTCATTGTTGATTCATCTGTCGCTTCCTTAAAATGTCACAAAATTGAGAAAAGTCCAGAGAGTCCTAAAGTTACATCTATAAAATTACTAAATTTGTCCGATCAACTGTCCAAATCCCATATAGATATATCCAATTTACCAATTTAACCAGAAAAAAAACAAAATTCTCACGTTTTAAGTCTAGTTTCTTGGCTGCGTGTTTGTTGTAGCTCAACACACAAACTAAACTAGGATCTTTGCTGTATAAAAAAACTCCTGCAAAAAACATAATTTAAAAACGTAAACAATAAAAAACCAAACAGGACATATGTTTCGTTTCAACATGTGAAAATTTTAAGCCAAACAAATAGTTTCCTGCATTTTATGAATTTTTATGCACCAATTTGTGCATTTTAAGCGTCATTTTATGGTGTAGATGTACTATATTTTCAAAATAAAGTCCTCCACTACTTTCATGTTTTCTAGGGGTGCAGAAATACACATGCTCTAAATATAGAGGGGGGGCATGTCCCCTGCATCTCATCCCCAAAATCTATGCTGAGCGGTGATATTGATATTGCTCTTCATGTCCTCCAGCACTATCCTCTGTACAGAGTGAGCGACGCTGGCTGCACAGGACAGGACGCTGCACCGCCTGAAGAGCGACACCTGCTGTTCAGAGAGAAGTATGACGTGTTGTCAAAGGAGGCCTCACAGAGGGTGAGTGCTCTGCAGTCTCATCACACCACCTCTGCTGGGTCTCTCTTAAAAGCTCGGATCTCCTCCGAGGTGGTTTCATCCAATTAAAATACAGTACAGCTGTCAGAAAGGGTCCCATCTGGAAACAGCAGATGATGATGACGATGATGAAACTGATGATGTAAGCGAGCAGCAACCGGTCTCTGAGGTGGATGTGGATTTTCTCTCCTCAGCTGCTGCAGTGGTTTAGGCCCCGCCTCATCCTGAGTGGACACACCCACAGCGGATGTGAGGTTCTCCATGACAACAAGTACCCAGAAATAAGCGTGCCGTCCTTCAGCTGGAGGAACAGAAACAACCCGAGCTTCATCCTGGTGAGTGGGAGCAACATCCGGAGAGTTCTGCTGTGTTGTTCAGAGATGACGGTGAATGGTGGTGTGGGTGAGCTCAGTCTTCGTGGACAAAAAAAAACACTTTTAGTCTAAGTTTTTAACCGTTTAAAACCTGGACCGACATCAGTTCCTGTGCTGCTTTCAGACGCCTCTCACGAGTATTTAAACCTTTGAAACATGAGCAAAATGGTTTGATTTCTTTCAAAAACATGGGAAAAAGCAATAAGAAATAAGTAGATTTAAACCACTGTTTTTAAAAAGCTAGGGAAAAAATATATGTATAACTACAATAATTACATATTTAAAATTGTGTCATAGAATTATAGTTTTTAAGCACTTTTTCAGGTAATTTCTGTGTTTGTTTGCTTTTCTTTTGGTTGCTAATTTTCAGGTAATTTTATTGTACCTTTTTTTTTTCAAAACAATTTCATGCTAAATTTTTGGGGCATGATTTCTTGAATCGCTTATTGCCTTCTCCCCAAGTTTTTGAAAGAAATAAAGCCAAATTGCAAATCTCTTTTTAAAGTGAGCTTTATCTCATTGTTTTTCTGTCAGGCCACGGCTTTAAGGTTTTGTTTCATTCTCATCGCCCTCCTGACAGCTGTTTTAAAGGAACAGTTCACTCCAAAATCAAAAATACATATTTTTACTCTCCCCTGTAGTGCTATTTATCAGTCTAAATTGTTTTGGTGTTGCCGAGTGTTGGAAATATTGGCTGTAGAGATGTCTGCTTTCTCTTCCATATAATGGAACTAGATGGCTTGTGGTGATCAAAAACAGAGGATATATATCTCCGTCAGGAGTTGGTGGATGGAAAAAGAAAGCTAAAATTTCTTATTCCAATAATCTGTTTGTCTTAATAATCCTAAAATATATTTATATAAAAGTTCACTTTTTACCTTGAGCTGATGCTGTGAAGACAATCTCACCACATGGTCCAGTTAGTGGCTGTTTTGAAGCTTTTGACCAAATTACATGATCATCAGCAGCAATGCAATTTGTCATGGACTTGAAGACAGTTCTCCGTTGGGCTGGGTATCTGTACTCGATGTCAGCACCAAGCAGAATCAAAAGTCTCCAGTCAAGTGATACCTGCATTCATTCCCTTTGTATCCAGATCTGCAGGGGAAAAAAATACTATTATTAAAGTGAATCACTGCAAGCATTCATTGATTTAATGCAAAGTGTGACTGATCCACTGCCACAGCACTTACAACCCATACAGTCTGTGTTGTGGTGAAGTCAAGCATGGTGTATTTGATGAAGTTCAGAATGCCAAGGTGCTACTAAAATGTTCAAAAGTATGGCTTTATCTAACGCCTGTGGCATTTTACTTTCTTTTATTTTAATTTTCTATTTAAGGAGTTGTCCCACTGAAAATCTCTTTACAAACAAACAGCACAAAGATTTTTATAAACAAAAACAAACAAAGACTAAACACGATCAGGCAACTTGAAAAATAAAAAAATAAAATCAGCAGTGTTCACTAACCAGACAAGTGCATTCAAAAAGTCTTTGTTTTTAAAATCTGCCAAGCTTGTAATAGAGTCTAATTTGGGGTGACTGCAGCTGACACCAAGAGGAGGGAGCAAAAACTTTAAAGCAGTTTTATGTTTTTTTGTGAGAGCATAGATGGGGAACTGAAGCCCTCTGAAACAAGCTGTCTGATGAAAAAAGGTAAATGTGGGAAAATAATCCCAATATAGCATACACCTAAACTGATATTGATATTTTAAGTAGGCTAAAACACATTTTGTTGTTGACCCCATCCAAAGCAGTACATTGCTTAACCTCTTCTGCTGGACCAATCACAGACTCCTGTGTTTCAGCTGTTCATAAAATAAGGCATTTCTGCCAAAATTGTGGTGAAAAATTTGTTGTGAAAATCAATGGTTTCCAAGGTTAAAATCATCAAAACATTTTCTTTTTTTTTTTATAGAACAAACCAACTTGTTTACATTTTTACAGAACCAAAGTCATAATAGTTACTTGTATACATGTAAAATATAGTTTTTAACATGTTTTTTAGTCCAGAATATTCTGTTAACACAGTATTTTGGGACTAAATACCTTATGTAGCAAAGTTTGGCTGTGAACACGTAGCTGTTGACACGTTTTTTGCTAAAAACCAGGAAGTACAAGAAAATTATAAAATTAGTAGATGTTTTTTTCTATCATTTTAATCTCTGGAAGCACTAACTTTCACAATAAATATAACCTTTCGCCAACACATTAGTGAAAATTCACAATTTCCAAGTCCCCTGAAGTAGCTTAGGAAAATTTGGGATATCCAATAGATTTTAAAATTACTAAAATAATAATATAATAATGATAATAATAATATAATAATAATAATTACTACTAAAAGCCACTAGTAGGTTAACTTCCACATCAGACTCCTGCCTGCTTCGCCAAAACTGGGGTCGTGATATCTACTGTTTTAATACACAGTTCCACAAGCGCCACATATTACTACACAGTTTATAGTGCACAGATTATAATTTGTTTATTTAGGAAATTATTTATTTAGCTCCGCCAACACAAAAAGCTCCACAACTGACCTGGGACTGTTGCTAACCAAAACAAACATTCCCTCACATTAGCATGCTACTTTGTGTAAGCTAATTTCGGCTAACACGTTACCACAAGCCAGCTACTTTGTATTATTTACATATCTGTGCGATAACATACATTTTGCGGCCAGAGAGTGTGTTGACTGTGTATATACAAGTAGTAGTTTACACTCGCTTTGCGAGCTACCGACGAGCTAACGGCTAATTCAGACGGTACGCCGCTACGTAAGCTGCTAACGTCAAATTAGCTTACCTGAACGTTTGCGGTCAAGCATTCCGGGCGTTCTTTCCTGCCCTTCGTCCTTTTCTGACGACCGTTAATTATTTAACTTAAATATTATTTGCGGAGATTTGTCCCTCTTTGCGGTACAAAGTATTACGACGACAGCTTAGCCGTTACTTAGCCTACGGTTTAATAAACAGCTCGGAACACCTGTAACGCGGAGTGATACATGAATAGTAAAAAGGCCCAGACCTCATTGAATGTCTTCTGTCCAATCAGAGTGCTTGGTTGGAACTAACTGTTGTATGAATGTGAATGAATAAGTACTCCAGTGGTATCACATCACTTTTAGGATACTGGTATTTGTAGTTTTATATATAAAAAAAACTATAAGCGGAGTATTTTTTAGGATTTCTTGTTCATATTACAACATGAATATCTGCTCTTGAATAGCTATTAAAATTGACATTAAAGCAAAAATTCAAATAGCAACTTAAATTTGTATTATATTTATATTATGTCTATATTTATCTTTATTCTTTTTATTTTTTTTATTGCTTCAAAATTAAAAACACAGTGACATACAGAGCTTTACAATAAATGCTTGATATCATATACTACATAAAAAATAGCAAACCAAATGAGGATAATTCTGTTGTCAACATTTTGCAATTACTGTCCCTTAATTTAATACAATACTGATTGTTGAATGTAAAATGCAGAAGAAAGAAATAATAATAATAAAATAATAAAAGTAATAGATAACAATGATCTAATATTACTACTACTACTATTATTATTATTATACAATGAAAAATGAATAATAAGTAGGTGTTGATAAAGAAGTAATGTAAAATTAATAAAAATAAAATAAAATAAAATAAATAAATATTCCGTATGTGAAGGTGGTGGGAGTATTGATATCACTGGCAGTCCCCTTCCAAATTTAAATATGTCCTAAAATACACATTTTGTGAACCCAACATAAAATTATCATATCTTGGCCTATTTGAGAAAATAAAATAAATAAATAAATAATAATTTAATAATTCACAGTACAAAACATTGATAATAGGTTA
Source organism: Plectropomus leopardus (assembly GCF_008729295.1). Lineage (NCBI taxonomy): Eukaryota > Metazoa > Chordata > Actinopteri > Perciformes > Serranidae > Plectropomus > Plectropomus leopardus. Next base: position 4,333,902 of record NC_056474.1, on the reverse strand, counting down.
TCTGTTGATCATGAATCATTGCCAAATGAATCCATGATGCATAAATATATGAACATGTCTAATTATTATTTTAAAAGCTTAGTAGTATGTGCATCAATTCACAAAAATATTCAACAATGAACCAAATAGGAGTTGCAATTCTTAGTTTTTGGACGCCCTCTGGTGGCCGAGGGGCTCAAAGCAGACACTAATGACAGCATCACCACTGACCATCTCCTCTAACCTGTTATCCTCTTCGTCTCCTTGTCTCTCAGGCGTCCGTGTCACCTGGCAGTTACACTCTGTCCAAGTGTTTCCTGCCGGAGGAGAGCACGGTGATCGGCGTTTTACTGCTCGGCCGGCGCCTGCATGCTGCTGCTCTTCCTGGCTCACTGTCTGTGGATGAAAGGCCTGCTGCAGTGCCTCAGCCTCTGCCTGCTGGGGAAGCACAAGTCCCTGTGACCCGCAGAGAGCACCAGGACAGAGCCATCCACTAGAGTTAAATACTTGATGTGAGGATTTGTGACGTTCCTCTCCTGAACGGGTCCAAAATCTGTTTGTGCAACCTCGATTTGTTTGTCCAAATGTTTCACGGCACTGTGAAGGACATATGATATATGTTTTAGATGTCTTTAAAAGGACTCATCCCTTCTGGTATTGATGGTGTGATTATAGCCTGTGACGACAGAGCACATGTGGGGCCAAATTACAAATAATCTCTGGTGTTTGTTTGACCTTCCCTGGGGAAAAGCATGAAAATGAAGCATTTTCAATCACAGAAAAGTCACAGTTTTGACTGACTGAAGATTTAACAAGTACGCACATGTGGCATTAAGTAAGACAAATCAAACAGAGAGTACATATGTAAATATTAAATGTCCCTGGTTGGATTTAAGGTGGTAAAGTCAGATTTATGTCTCCTCACTCTGATGTTAACTGTGATCTGATGTAAACACACTGATCATCTCACTCACTGAACACCGTTTGTTTCTGTTGTTGATGTCTGATGATCCACCCGTTGTTTTTATGATGCATATCTGAGTAATATTTATTGCTGAATTTCTGTGCAAAATGTTTGTGAGAAATTTTTGCCGAATTGTTGAAATGTTTCTGATGGACTGTACATAAATAAATCAGAATCTTAAGGTCTGTTTTCAGAGAGTTGTTGTTCAAATTAAAGGTCAACGATCAATGTTAGAGGTCACACTGTGGATTAACCCTTTGAAATCTGGAGCCACATCACTTTCCTAGTGCTGCTTTCAGACACATTTCAAGTATTTAACCCTTTGAACCCTAAACAATTGGTACGATTTCTTTTGAAAACATGGAAAAAAGGCAATGGGCACTTTGGTGATGAGTAAGAAATTTACTGATTTAGAGCATTATTTTTAAAAAAGCTGGGAAAAAATTTCATAAGCCAAGAAAATATAATAACATATTTAAAACTTATGTTACAAAATTATTATAATTTTGTAAGCACCTTTTCCAGGTAATCAAAATTTACTAATTTATTTCTAATTTTTTGGGACATTTCTTCTTCTGAGGTGCATAATAATAATAATTTTGTTCTTTCAAATAAATTAAAATGTATAATCAAAAAATTATAACTGGGAAATTTTTCCCCAGCATTTTTTTAAAATAGTTGCTAAATCTACTAATTTCAGGTTTCAAAGGTTTAACTTCTTGTAAAAGGCATCTGAATGCAGCACAAGAAAAGTGATGTCATTTGAGGTTTCAAAGGGTTAATTAAAGTGGTAAATAAGTTCAATAAGAGAAGAAAATTAAAGGAATACTTCAGACCCAAATGGCCATTTGTATATTAATTTCTTACCACGTGTTGAATTCCTGGAAAAAAAAGTTTTTCTAGCTTTGCTAATTCTATTAGGAGTGAATCAAGATATCGTACAATCAAACAATTTTTTCAAAATATAATCCCTTTTTTTCTCATTTTTGTACTCTGCACAGGTGACAGGAGATTATTTGCTTGATTAGACCCTTTCTCAGTGTTTGATTGGACATTTCCCTGACACTGCTAAAATTACACTTTACTGAACACACCTGCGACAGACCTTCAGAATAAAATAACCAAATTGTATAAGACAATATATCAGGATATCTCTAGAGGCCTTTTTCACAGCCGACACTTTTAGGAAAAGTACAGGTGAAAATTAGTGCAAAACATCATCTCAGATTTTAGATATCATAAATTTTGTTTTTAAAGACTCAAATAAAGCGGTGTAATTTATGAACTTAACTTCGTCATCATATCCACATTACCAATTTTTTTTTTATATAATCTCAATGTGTAAATATTCTGTGGTGGCACCAAAAATCAACCCCTCCATAAAGCCGCAATATTGATATTAAGCTACTTGATCATAAATGTATATTTGATTTTCTCCATATCACCCTGCCCTAATATTGAAAAAAAAAACAAAAAAAACGTTAATGATGGCTGAATTCCATTTAGCTGCCTCAGTTTCGGGGTTTTGGTAATTATGTTGCTCAGAGTTGAAACTTGAATACAGCAGAGCTTTCTTTAATGTTTTAAGTGACACTTTGTTTTTCCTGCTGAGAAGTCAAAATGTCAACTGTGAAAAAGGCCAATATTTTATACCAAAACAACTCTGCTGAAAGACAGTAAAGATACTTTATGTACCCAGCCCGACACATATATGTACAGTGGGTCAAAAAGTCTGAGAAACACATTTAAAATCTGTAATATTTACACCTAAACAAGAAATAATAAGAACGTGAGGATTCAGAAATTTTTTTTAAAAAAAAGGTTAGGGCACATAAATGTAGAAGACATACTTAAACCTTTAAAACATAGGAACAAATAATATAAATTAGTAAAAGGTGACAAGAAAATTACTTAAATTTGTTTTAAAAAAAAAAAAGAGGGGAGGATTATTACAGTTATCCAGAAATTGTAAAATGTACAGAAAACTAACTAGATTTATAATAATATTATTATTAATATTTAATAACAATATAATTTTATATTTAAAATTATGTGTGGGAAAAAATATAATGAAATATATAAAATAAAAACTTTTACCTTCTGCACTTTTTTAAAGGTTATTTCCAAATTTGTCTTAGTTTTTATTCTTTTTTTGTTGCTTATTTTCAGGTAATTTTCTTCTAACTTTTTTTTAAAACTATTTTTCTTTGCTAATTTTTGGGCCATATCTTGGTAAGTCGCTCATCGCCCTCTCCCCATCATTTTCAAAGAAAGCAAACCAATTTGCTCAGGTTTAAAGGGTTAAAGACAAATGGGAATATACCAACTGCTAAAATAAAATGAAATTCATGTGGGCCTACATTTCTAAATTTAAAAAAAAATGAAAATTAGAAGTATTGTGGCCACTGGTCCCAGACGTTTGGACTCCACTGTGCATGTACGACCCCTCACATCGACTCCGCCGCAGCATCCGCAAAAACAAAAACAAAAAGAAAACTCAACGGTAACAAATCTGGACACAATTGGACACCAAGATGGAAATAAAGCAAAGTCCTCTAATGTGCCTCTTTATTTAAAGAAAATAAAAATGTCATTTAATCATCCTCCCAGGCCAAACAAGGTTTTTGCACCTCCAGTCAGTTCACTCTCTTTTGGGGATAGACGTGTACTGTAGCAGAAGAAAAGGCTGATGCTGTTTGTACAAGGAGAAGAGCTTGTCTTGTTGGGTGCTGCTCACACATTCATAGTGCCTGTGCCATTGGGTATGGCTCCAAAGGACCAAAGAATTACTAATATTGCACGCTCTCATTTATTCATCTCCATTCTAAACATGCTTTCCTATGTGTGTATGTATACATATTTACCGTATACATACATAGGTATGTACACCTAGGCACACACATAATTAAACATGTATAATTGTACATATATATTTATATAGACCTATAAATTTACATGTACATACATTTATAAAATTTTACACACAACGCACACTCGCCCTCACACACGCGCGCACGCACACACACACACGCACACACACACACAATGCGTCTGTGAGTCTATGTTTGTCTTATGTACACATGCGCACAGGCACGCACATCAGTACAGATCTCAGACACACTTCATATCGAAAAAACGTTGGTTCCTATTAAAACAACACCAGGTTGCAATTTGGACACTTTCAATGGATTTCCAATGTTTGTTTAAAGCTGTGAAATTCAAAATAAAATAAAATAAAATAAAAAGGAGGAAAAATAAAACCAACAGAAGAAGAATAAGAAAAAAAAAAGGCATGGCGCTGCAACATCTGGTCTTCACTGCAGGTAAGTGGTTAATTTGCATAATGTATACAGGTTTTTAGGATTTTTTCCCTATTTTTTATTTTTTACTAAACAGCATTTCCTTTTTTTTATAAACCAGAAAAAACTAAACTCTACAGAGAAAGTCCCCTACCCGCAGTCTTCCGCTGCTGATAGAGATTGACATCAAGCTGTACAGCGCAGTCGAAAACATACTTACATCTGAGCTCATTTACAGGTACAGCCATAATCAAGGCACAAAGATCTACAAGTAGATTTGTTTTTCTTTCAATTAAGTTGTACAAAATAATATTACATTTTACAGTCTGTACAGGATAATTCAACCTTGCACAGTGTACAAGTTAACAAAAAAAAAGAGAACAATACATTTTTCTCTCCCGTCCCTCCTCCCCTCCCACCCTCCCCTCCCATCAGTATCTCTAAGCTAAAAGGATGGTTTGTGTGGAAAAAGGAGGCAGGTCCGAGTCCGTGGAGGCAGCAGGGCTAAGGTGCAGAGAGCTCAGTCCCTTTTCCTTCATTTAAATCCTTCATCGTGTATTTCCTGCCCCCCTCCCACTTTAAACTTCGCTCCACACGTCTCTCGGCTGCTCGGTGCACCCTGCAGCTTGGCAAGCTAACATCGTGACAGGGTAATAAATATTGTGATGCTACATTGTGTGTATGCTTCCTCTGGAGAAAAAACAACAACAACAACAACAACAACAACGAAAAAAAAAGTTATTAAGGAACCTGATGCAAAGTGCATTTATCTCTTCATCCACTCGGCTCCCCTCCGTCCGCTCCTCTCCGTCCAGTCGTCTTCCACGCGGAGAGGAGAGGCAGGTCAGAGGGGGTGAAAAAAAAACCCAAAAAAAAACGGGGCGCAAAGGTCATGGTGGTGACGCCAGCTTTAACCGGCAGGTGACACACAAACATAAACACATGCTCACATGGCATTCCTCCTTTTCTTCATTACACACACACACGTTAACACACACACACACTGCCTCTACACTGAGGTCCTGCAGGTGTGTTTTTTATGTCTCCACACCCACCGAGTCCAGGTCCAATGACAAAAGCCAAAAAACAGGACACAAAGGGGCAAAAAAAAAACAGGAGGTAGCCCAAGGCTTAGTGGAATGACAAAAATCAAGGCATTCAAAAGGAAGGATTAAAAGAAAAAGAAAAAAAAAGAAGAAGAAGCGGCACGCAACAACTTTGTTCCCCAACCTTCCTTTCACGTCGGCGAAATGGGGATGAATCGGTCTCAGAGAGAGAGAAAAAAAAAGTACAAAAAGTTAAGAAGAGGAAGAGGATTTGACACACTTCAGTAGTACTTCATAGTCCTCGACAGGAGGGGTGGTCGGGAGGGTTTCTTTGGGGGAGGAGGAGGAAGGGTGAGGGAGGGGTAGGAGGAGGAGGAGGAGGAGGAGGAGGAGGAAGGGTTCGTCAAGGATGCAGAATGGTGGAGAAAAACACAGAAGGCTGACGGAGGCGGTCTCCCATCACAAGAGTTCGTACTGCCGCAGGTGCATTCTCTGGATGATGTCCCGGCAGTCGTTGAACACCCGCCGGATGTTCTCTGTGTCCACGGCGCAGGTGAAGTGGGGGTAGCAGTAATGTCTGCCGTCGCCACTCGCAGTGCTGATCCGCTGAGGGGGGGACAGAGAGATGGGACAGAGGACGTTAGAGGACAGAAATATAATCTGAGGCGGCTTCAAGCTCCTCTTTTGGACCTTCAGCGAGTCTCTGAAGCTGCGTTCAACACGCCCTCGTTCACTCCCCCTCGGCACTTGCCCTTAAGGGAATCTCCGTTCAAACTGTCTGAAAAACTGAGGTGAACTTGGTAAGATCGACCCTCAGAGGAGCGAGCGAACAACGATGGTCACTCTAGAGGTCTATACCGCCCACAATGCATTGCAGTTATGCTAGTAAGTTAGTTATTTGACATGACAGCTTCTTCAAAGTGAGGTTTTTCGGTCTCGATCGCCCCCTGGTGTCTGACTGCAGTACAGGTCCTAAGGCCCGCCTCCATGTTAGTTATTAAATTATAAAAAAAGAGGCTTTCCCGCCATGATTAACAGCCGTGACAGCCAATCCGCGCACTCATATTCAACGTAGCTGCCCACGATTGGTCGGACGTGTGTTTGGGCGGGAACTCCCAACTGCGGAAAATCGCTGCTGCGCAGATGCAGGGCTCCCAATGACATCACCCTCGCAAGACGGCAACGCTCGTATCCGGATATTTCAGCCTCACTTCAGCATAGCGGGGGAAAGTGGGGGCGCGTCATCCATCTTTATCTACAGTCTATGATTTGACGCAGGAAAATCCATCTATGGTTAGGGGTCAGTAATAAGCAAAACAAAAAAAGGAGAAGCTGAATAAACCAGTAAATAAAAACCAGGTGGGTTCACTGTTAGAATAACTTGTAATGACTCTTAAAAGGCTAATAAACTATGTTCGTTTAAAAATAAAAGAAAAAAAGGAAATACATTCACGCAAAATTGCAGGATCTTGCAGGTGTTCAGAGGAAATCCCTGTTATTCAACGATCAATGCCATTACGAGACTATTATGAAAGACACACGTGAAGACGGGGGACAACTCATGAAAGGACGGGGGGGGGGGACTTGTGACACACCAAACGAGTCGCCAGAATAAATGTTGGCATTGTATGTTTCTATAAACCAGGGATATTTTACTTTTTTATGGTTTATTCATGGATTTGTTATCTGAAACTAATCATTTTAAGGCTCACTGGGGGACTGGAACCTGTCCCAGATTACATCGGTCAAGAGGCGAGGTTCACCCACAGAGACAACCAATCACACCAAAAATAACACCTACGGCCAATTTAGAGTCACCAAGTCACCTGCATGTCTCTGGCCTGTGCGACACTGCGAGGACTCAGTGTGGACCTCTGTGCTGCCTCAGTGTCTTTTATATGTAGAGAATATGTCGAAAATTTTGTGTTTCAAATTGAAACTTTCTGTTGTGACAACACTGTGGTAAACAAAGGTATTAGGAACAAAATATTTGGCTGCAGTTACAAAATCATCATGTTTTGGCTTAAAATAACCAGTTTGGTCGCCACAAACAGAGCTTAAAATATCCTGACGCCTCACTGAAAAAAAAAACCCGCTTTTGTCGTTTGTGAGTCTCAAACAGTGGTTTGCTTCTCGGCAGCTGCTCGCCAAAGTGTCACGCCATCCACCATCCCCTCCTCCTCATCCTGATCATAAATTTCATGTAAAATGTCATCTAAATATGATGATATGAAATGTACAAATATATCAGTGGTTTGCAAAAATGTACAATGACTATTTTATTCTGGTGATCAGGCTGGAAAAATATATATAAACTGGAACTGAATAAACTAACTAGATCGTTTTAACTAGAGGATGCTTTGATTTGATTGATTTATATTAATGTGAAATGTAAAAACACACACAAGGTTGGTCAGCTGCTTTGCATTTCCTCTAGTACAATTAATTTTAATCATATTTTACAGATTGTGCTTGTTTTTAATACAGTTCTGTATAATTTGTTTAGTTTTATTTTGCTGGAGGGGTGCGCAGCCGTAGACTGTAAAAATAACCGACGTAGCTACTGTGACGTCACCCACTGGTTTGTGGACTGCTGCTTTGAAGCCTCGGATTTGGCATTTTGTGTATTTTGGTTTTTTTTGGAGCCAGAAGTGACCATATTTGGACGAGAGTTTGGAGCAGTGAAGGAGCGAGGGGTGGCTGTCACTCACAGACTGTAGCGACGCCTCTCAGACAGCCTGTCACTCTAGTGGTCCTGCTCTTAAATGCGTGTAACTTTGGGTTTCAATAAAATGAGTGAGTTACAAAAAAAAAAAAACCACCTGTACAGCTGTGTTAAAATTAAATATAGAGATTAAAACTTGTTTTGCAGCAGAATGTAAACATGTTTATTTCTACTGTAAAGTTGGGCATTTTAACATGGGGGTCTAAGGGGATTGACTGTTTCGGGGGCAGCCTCGAGTGGCCATTTGAGACCCTGCAGTTTTTGGCACTTCTGCACTGGCTCCATTTTTCAGTCTTTGAGGCTGCTGCTTGGACGCCGTGTGCATAAAAGAAAAAAAAAGGCCATCTGCACAAAAGAAGAGAGGAGCTGTGTGATGCGTTCTGTGGTCAGAGTAGCAGCTGCAGTTGATTATAACCACCGCTGCGGGTACGCCGCGGCAGACGTGTTTTGACGAAAACAAGTATGCATACATGTTTTTGCTATATCTCTGTTTTTATTCTTTGACCACATTTCCTATACCAGTCAGCCAAAGCCTGGGCTGTATTTCCTGTTTTGTTTTGTTTCACTATTTTTAGCTCTTTTTTCATTGTATGTCTCTATTGACTGTTTATATGTCGCTGCACTTGTTTTTACTTTTTCTGTTATCACTGCATTACCTAAAAAGAAAGATGTGTTTTGCCAAATCCAGAGTTAAATCCAGAAGTAAGGGGATCTTGAGTTAAAATAATTTTGCAGGATGCACAGCAACATGATGCACAGCTCATCTGCATTAGTCTTGTCCTACTGAAAGGATGTTTTATTAAGTTCAAAGCGCCAAAAATTCGTTGTCGTATGTGTTTGGCATCACAGAGCATAAAACACAGAGTCATGAATTAACAGGACATTCATGGACATTCATTACCTGCTCTGCTCACTTTAAACAGTCCAGAAATGCAGCAAAATACTCACAAGAAACTCATCTCGGATGAAGAACTTAGCTCTCGTCACTCTTGGGTCTTCACCAGGTTCAGGAGTTGCTGAAAAAAAACAACAGATTCACTGTTAACGCCGAAGTTTAACATGAGAAGGGAAATGTTTCTAATGCTGTGGGTGTTTCAGGTCACAAACCTTCATTTGGTATGGTGTAGCGAGCATATTCAGGGAAGTAGTCTTCAATTTTGGATTTTCCAGCTAATACTTTCTCAGCCAGCATGTCCTGCTTGTTCAGGAATAATATGACCGATATAGTGCGTAACCATCTGAAAAACAACAACAAAACACCGTTAAAGAAACAGCGTATGGACTCGGTGTGGCTCCCAGTAAAGCAACAAAAAAAAACAAAGGACAGAAAAAACTTTTTTAATGTGTATGAACACAAGAGGAGAGAAACAATTAGCTTTGCATTTCAGCAGAATGAACAACATCTGAATGAGGCCGCACTGATTATTTAGACATATCTGATTAAATTTTATTCAGTGTCTGCTAACATAAGAAGGGCTTTTTTTACACAGTTGTGGATGGCGAATCATGTTTAATAAAATGCTTTTCATACCCCTTAAGCTATCATGTATCTGTTCATACCGTGCAAGTTTTTCATACATTAGTAAACTAACTATAAAATGGAAAGATGTTGTGCTGCCTTTTCATCTTTACTAGTTAACAATAAGCAGCTAAAAACTGAGAAAAAGTAATGTAAATCACTGGGCCGACTGCCTGCAGCTTAAAAAAGCAGACAAAATAATTATTTTAGAGATGAAACGTTTACTTGTAATCTTACTGTAAATATTAATATGACAACTCTGACTATTCTATTTGTTTAAATTGTCTCTCTTGGATGACTTACACTTTAGTAATGATGGATTTTTAAGCACTTTGACCAAATTATGTGACCTGCCAATACTTCAAAAACACGTTGAAGCGCGGTTTCGGTGCGCTCTGGCAGCTTTTCACCCGTTGCTGCACGAACACAATTTTTAAATATCCCGTCAGAGAGACTCTCAATCTAGCCTGCTATTTTTTGTTCGGAAAATGTCGGCCTGCTACCGCTTTCTGTTGATGATGAACGAGGTGCAGACTAGGGTTAAAATGGAATTGAATGAATTTTTAAAGGGACGATATCCATCTCAAGAAATATCACTATATAACACTATTATTATTATAATTAGTAGTAGTCATAGTGGTAATATCAGTTAGAATAAATTAAAATTCATAAAAAAAAAACATAACTTGAAATCTTGAAACCATTTTTAACAGAAGTGTGTGAAAAAAGTCTGACTACAGTTATGAAGAAAAGGGAATGTGCAATCGCAGGAGAGATTCAATGTGTGTGTGTGTGTGTATGTATGTATATATAAAAATTGGAAAAAAAAGGGCGTAGGATTTGATAAGTATTTACTTCCTCCTGCTCCTGTTCGGACATGAAATGCTTATGTTTGTTTACTGAATATGTACGGTGGGCATCTGATATTGTTGTTTTTAATCATATTTTTATTTGTTGTCTTATTTTATTTGCCACGTTTGAAATAAATCTATCTAACTCGAAACTGTTATACCGCTGCAACCCTGGCGCAGACATTCCTCTGCATCCCCGGTGAAGAGGAGATACAGCGAGCATAAAAACAACAACATTTTAAGAGTACTGTCTGCAGTGGAAACACTCAACAGATTTAGGGTGTGGGTACATGTCTGTATACTAACGTTACTATACCAAAAGTTTTGGGTGAAAACGCAGCTTTACATTCTCGGTTTAAGCATCAGAAAAGCAGTAAGCAGGACAAGAAAAGGATTACTGGGCAGAGGAAGCCCTCCTGAGCCTGACGTGTAAATCAACCACTCAGCACAAACTTGATTCATGTTTCTGACTCACCTGTTGTTCCAAATACTGCGGAAGAGGTCCAGGGCTTCCCGTAGCCTGTTGGTGTTATTGTCTTCCCTTATTACCATGTTGTAGCTGCTGCTGGCCACCACGAAGATGATAGCAGTGACGTCTGGAAGAGGAGGAGAGGAGCTACGTCAGGACAGCTTAATGACATCACACGTGTAGGAATAACCCCAAAAATAAGAGGTGATGGCAGAAAATACTCAAAGACAGACGAGCTGTGATAGGAGGAGAGCGTGCCGTCGGTCAAGGACGTGCAGAAGAACAACGGGAACGAAAAAGGCTGAAAGTCTCACCGTTAAAGCACTGGATCCATTTTCTCCTTTCATCTCTCTGGCCCCCAACATCAAACATGCTACGGAGGAGACAAAAATACTGGGTCAGACACAACAACACACTCGCTGCTGTCCTCTTTAATTAAAGAGTTCATATTTCTATTGGAACATCAGGTACATATTGTACTGCGGTTAGCCTGAGAACGTTTACAGATTTATTTTCATTGAATATTCACATCAAGAAACATCTTTCAGATCATGATAAAGATCTGCTCTCTGCTGCTGATCTGATCTGTAAAATGGGACAACGCTGAGAACATGAATAATCCATTAATCAATAAACAACATGAAAAAGAGCATGCTTTGTACATACTGGGTACCCTGTGTGACCCTCGCTAGATGTTTAGAAGTCATCAAAGCTGAATAATGAAAAATGCACACCCAAAGGGAAGTCACGTCCCACAGCTCCTCTATCAATCATTCAGGATGATATAATTTGATACAAAGGCCCGTTTCAGATGGTAGAATAAGTCTGTTGTGTCTGCGACTGCGGAAATAGGTCATCTCATCTGACATCATCAAAACAGTTACGAAACACTTTAACTTTTATTGGCTGCTCTTATGACTGCAACCAAAATCCAAAATCACGGCAGTTGACCGCAGGGGATTCACGTCACATTTTTTAGGCACTTTGATGACGCTCTTATCCACCTCAGCTTCCAGCCGCAGAGCAGGTTTGGTGTTTGGTGTTTGGTTCAATTTTGTAACGGGGCATGACGTTTTGGGGTCTTAACACGAGGCCGAAGCAAATACGGCAATAACGCCCAAGAGGGCATTCTTAACTGAGTTCTTGGTACGACAATGATTCCAAAAATACAGTTTTCATGAATAGGTGACAGAAGCTGCTGCTTATGAAAGACAGTGGACGTGACTGGAGATAATCTTTAAGTGGGGCTGGTGTTTGTTTCGTCTGCGAATGTCTGCTTAGAAAGTTACGATGTATTTTTGTTTCTGTGTTTGGTTGCTTGGCACTGGGATTTTTAGAATACACAGTTTTTTTTAACTCAACCCTTTGAAACCTGAGCAAATCAGCTTGATATCGTTCAAACACATGGGAAGAAGGCAACGGCCAACTAAAGAAATGACTCCCCCCCACAAAAAAGGCGAGAAATTAGTGAAAAGTACAAGAAAATTACCGAAAAATTATTGGAGAAAAAAAAAAGAGAGAAAATAAAAAACAACCGAGGAAATTACCTTAAAAAAAGGATTAAAAATTATAATAATTTTGTAACATAATTTTAAATACGTAATTATTATATCACGAATAAAGTTTTCCCCTTGCTTTTTTATTTTTTCCTCTAGACATTCCCCCTGGCTTTTTAAAATAATTTTCTAAAGCTATTAATTTCTTGTAATCATTGAAACTTTTATCACAAAGTTGCTCATTGCCTTTTTTCCATGTCTTTGAAAGAAATTGCACCACTTTGCTGAAAGATGTAAATACTTGTAAAAGACATCTGACAGCAGCACAAGGAAAGGGATGTCACTCCAGAATTCAAAGGGTTAAAGTACTGTTGTTAGATTTTAAAAGTTTCAAAAAAATGTGGAACAAAAAAAATGGAACAAAAATATGAAGTGGACGCAGGACATTTAGGAGGTTGCCCTGAGTTATATTATGATGCCTTCAAGCTCTATTCAGTAAAAATGAGTATCGGGTGAAAGAAAATCATAATATTCTCTTCATGTGTTCAGTGGAATCTTGTAGAATTTAGTTTCTGGCAAGAAACGTAAATAAATATAGTTGATTAAAATTAACTGAAATTTTAACAGCGATATAAAAAAGATATTTCAGAGGGAATTATGATATATTATAATTAGTAAAAAGATTTTTGAAGCATTTTTTAAAAGTTGTTTTTCTTGTTAAAGGTTATATTTAAAGTTATTTCATAAATGTGTGCGATCAAATTTGTGCTCATTCAAAGGTAGTGATAAAGGGCTTATTATTTTAAAACAGTTTAGTTTTATTGTATTATAATGTAGATTTCTGTTTCACTGGTACAAAAGGGGAATAAAAAAACAACTACAAAATATATAAATTAAAATATTGGTGTCGGCCAAATTGTTATTTCAAACATCAATATCAGTCAAAAATTTCACTTACTGAAAGTTCACTTTGTCTACTTGGAACCTCGTCTCGAAAATCCCTGAAGTTAACACTCGGCAGCGTAGAAGGTCCTGCAGAACACGGAAACAAATCCAGTTTAGTAAAATTTACAACAAGCAGCGACCTTTTGGAGATTTCCAAATTATAAAGTGTGCACAATAAAGGGAGGGCTGACCTGGTCCGTTGGTGTGTAGTCGTTCTGTCTTACAGAGTCAATTCTGTCCAGGAAACTGTGAAGACAGAAACACAGCAGACTTAGATTTTGCACTTCGGTAAATCCATTTTTATCTGCTGCAGAAAAGTGACGAGCATTCAAACACATGAGACAATTCAATATGTATGAAAAGTGGGAAATGAATCTGATTAGTCTCCATAAAGACTGATTTCTAAACCAAACAAACATCAAAGCTCGCCACATCTCACAGAAACCCAATGCCACTTTCAGAAATCCCAACATTTATCTACTTATTTCAACCTCTTTTCAAACCTAATCACAGCTGTTATATCATTTATTAAACATGTCCTGTACTGCATCAGTTCAAACTGTTATCTAGTGGTTCATGTGAGCCACACCGGATGCTGCGAACGGCGGCCGCCATGTCTGACTCCCTGTAGAGGCTCGGTAGGCCGGTGTTATGGCAGCCGGTTGCCACAAGAGGGCAGGGCTGTTCAGTCTGGGCTATTTTGGTCTGTCTCTAGCCAGAGTGATTACATAAGGCGGTTATTGTGGAGGTTAGACAGCTTTCTGTTGCCGTCTCTTCACTACTGAGAGAGCATGTGCAGTAGCAGCGGTGGCGGCAGCAGCAGCAGCAGCTGGGCCTCTCTGCAGCACAGCAGGCTCAGGACACCGAGGCTGGGGACACACGGTCACGCAGGCCCCTGGACGGTCGTGATCACAAAAAGACTCAAACAATACTGGTCTAAGGGCCAAAATATCTATAGAGATTTTTAAAAAAAGATCCATAAAGCACTAAACAGGTATTTAAGATACATTATGATCCATAAAATTAAGCTTTACATGAAGGCAAATATATATTTTCCAAAACAGCCTGTATGAGTCTCCAGACAATTTAGGCATTTTGAACTTCTGGTACGTTTCATTTTTACTAAACACTCAGAAGTTCTGATTTCCAACTCTGAAAGTCAGTGAAACCTCATCAACTCCAACCTCAAATTCCCAAATGTCTGCTCCATGGATTTACAATAGTACAATTTACAGTGATACACTGTTTAATTAAGATTCCTGTCTTATTTGCGTCTCATTAAAACGGTCGTACACAATGATGTATTTAATACATTTTGATACCAATTCAGGCCTTAGATTTAAATGAATATATTCAATGCCCTTTAAGACTTTTTAAGGATCCACAGGAACCCTGAACACTGAACATTAAACATTTAAACATCAATCGTGTTTATTTAACTGTGGGAAGACAAAACTGTGATTAATATTAGATTAATTGTGTAGCCTTATTAAGAAGTATCAGAATCAGAAAATCTTCATTGATCTCTGGGGGAAATGGTGGTTTCTTTCCTGTCGCTCTGATGCCAGCATAGAGAATTATAGCAAGTAGAAATAAGTACCAGCACAAGTACATAAAAACACAAAATATAAAATAGAAATAGAGTGATTTAAAAAAATTGGCACTAATATGTAAATATTTGAAAATAACAGTATAAGTACATATGATATGCTGGGTATGTGAAGTGTGTAAAAATACAAATGTAAAGAAATACAGTAATAGACAATTAGCACTAGTGTGTGGATATTTGAATTATAAATATGGATAATGCAACGAATGTGTGAACAGTGTAAAAAACAAGTTAAAAATATAAAAATATACACGTGTGCAATGCTACAACAAACAACAGAGACACACATAAGCAAGAATAACAATAAGAATATATACAATATGTGTCACATGTTCAATAAAGAACATGCACATTTAAACAATTGCACAGATGATTGTTGTGGTTAAAGTCAAGGCTACAGCCATGATTGTGACAGTACAAATATTTAAGAACAATAATTATTACTATGGTGAGAGGAGCACATATTAAGTGAAGGATATGAGGAGTAAACGAGAAGACCTCCCAGCGTGTGAGACACAGATGTGGACCCATCTAACCATCCTTAACTGGTTACCCACACCGTCACTGTCACAAGACAGTCGGCACGGCCACAAGAAACTCGAAGCACGCAAAATGAGAAAGTCTGGATTTTTGTTAGATTTCGGCCGGGGATGGTTGTCAGTTTATTTTCAATCCAAAACCCTAAAAGTAGCACACCCAACACGCCCATGTAGAATTAAATAACCTAAGAATGAATGCTCTATTATTCATATGATTATGAAAGATAACACCGCTCATGTGCTCTGACAACAATGTTCTCATCACGCCGACTTTATTTCTGCCTCACACAGTCCACACAAAAGGAGAAGTGAGGCTATTTCTGAAAGAGCACTAGACTTTCACACACAGGGTCCGTGCATCGACGGTATCACCAGACACAACGGCATCTAAAATGAATTTCAACGAGGAAATGTTATGCAAGATCATCAATAAATAGTTATGACTGTTGGCTTACTTTTTATAATGTTACAAGAGTGACAAATGCATGCCACATGTAACCACAGGTTGAAGCAACATCTAAAAATTGCTCATTTATTATTTTAGTGCACACTACACTTTGTACTTATTAACCAGACGAGGCGTGTGTGCCGAGTCATCTCCCCGGGCTGATTAGAGGTCTGATCCTGGACAAAAAACGTACAAATTGACCTTCAGATGGTCGTTTCTTTCTCTCTTAAGACCTTTAACACCTAAATCTGAAACTTAAAGACAGCCTGAGGAGTTTATGACTGCAGAGAAATGCTTTAACAACAGCTGCTAATGTTTTTTATATCTCGATCGCAGTGGTTCCAGAACTTTTTCCACTCATGAATACAAAGTTATATTTTCTTGTGACCAGTCATCATATTGTGGCTGCTCGTTCACAAGTTGATTTTCATCTCAGACTAATTGATGTGAACAATTTAAACAGGCCTGAACAAGTAAATCTTTACAAAAGCATTTTGTCTTTTTTTTGTTTCTCACCCAGGAAATCATTTTATGAAATAGTATAGACTATAGAGGACAGTGTTAACTAAAGAGACTTGGTGACTCCTAAAACTGATGCAATGGATAGAAAAAAAACTGAAGGAGAAGCCTTAAAGGAGGTGAAAATAATACAGTTTCCAAAACATTCTCAAAGAAGATTGACAAATTATTTAATTCAAAATGTAAGTCTGACAGTAACCTTTTTTGTTCTTTTTTTCGTCACTGATTAGTCAGCCGAATTGTTTGCTCTAAGTCAGTTTATGAATCAGTGTGTAAGATTTACAGGGCTCCCCACACGTTCAATTATTTTGTGGCGGTCTGCCACAGTTAAAACATTTGCCGCCATGTATTGATTTTATATTTTAGGAACTGGACAGTTCTTTAGGAGCATTATTGGAATATATACCGTTTTGTTATTCAGTGCAGCACATTCTCGGAGCGCAGAGTGTACTCTGGTCACAGACGGAGCAGTAGAACATCAGGCAGTGTGACAGTGTAACAGCTCATTGTGCTAGGTTTAAAAATTAGCTTTTTGCAGCAGCTTCTATCAATCTGATCGGCTCTGATCAAATCGACTCAAATATCCACTCCGCAACTTAACCTCCTCAAACTGCTGTTGAGGAAAAACGAACTCACGATGAGTTCTGCCTGTGCTGCCTTTATAAACCCAAAAACGGTCAGTGTATACAGAGGGGGAACGCACAAAATGATATGAAACAGACACACACACAAGATAAAAAATAAAAAAAGGTAACGATAATTCTAAGGTATCAAAAACACAGCAACTCGTATTTTCAGGTGATTACACACTAAAGAAAACTAACATATTATGTTATATTCAATTTATGCTACAATATCCCCCTAAATCCTAACTGCTGGACCTTTAATCGATGTAAGATTTTTTTTTAAAACACATGTTCCTAAAACCCAGAATGGTGTAATTAAATTACTTGGTATGTCAGACAAAACCTAAAGATGTCCTGCTTATCATCACATTAAAGTCAGACAAGCAGCAAATTCCCCCGATTAAGAAGATGAATAGATTTTTGCTTCAATTTAAAAAAATCTAAATATTATTAATTTGATTACCAAAATGGTTGCCTATTACTTTTCTGTCAATTGATCAATTAATCAAATCCAAATTTAGTGCATTTTAATGAAAAAGTTAAAAAAAATAATTAAAAAAACTATGTAAATGATCGTCATATAGAGACAAAAACACATATCTGTTGTGAACTCAGCAATATGCACAGACACATGTCGACATCATGCTGGTTCAAGAAGCAAATATATCAAATCACACAATTAATTGTATCTATTTTTCAATTAGTGCTTCACTGGAAACAACACAACCAGCAAACCTATTAAACTGCGCTTTGTTTTACACAACATACAGATGAGTATCACACACACTGAGCAGACACTCATTCACACACAAAAACATTAGAAAAACATCCAAAAAAATCTACTGCTTTTGCCCCATCACTGCAACAATGTGGGAGTATTTTTAGTCAGCCTTCCTTTCAGAAACCTAGCTAGGTTATAATTACTGAGCGCTTTGTGACTGCCATGTGACAGAAGTACTATTGGTAGAGCGCTGGAGAGCCAAATATAGTCCTCGTACCATGCGAGAAAAAAAGAACAAGGGTCCTGGGTCCAGGAAAAAAAAAAAAAAACGCAGAAAAAGATAACATTGATTACGGAGTGGCCGTCCTGATAATGCCTTATCAAAAGGTTTGGGTGCAGTTTTCAGAGGCTGCGCTGGTCCAGCGCCACAAATAGACGAGCTGGGTTTCAGGTCCGGGGAAATCGGTGGTTTTTGTTCTCCAGAGCTGTTCTCTGCTGCCGTCTGGGATGTGATGTGGTCATTTTGTCAAATTTGTGGATTTTTTTTCCATCTCTTTTTATTCAGGTTTTCAAAGTTAACATACAATTTGGAAGGACATGTAGAGAAAATAGCTTGTTTTTTAATTAAATGTGTAGAAAACATTGTCTGACAAAATACAAATAATACCCTGGAGGTTAAGCTGCTATACATGTTTAGAATCTCAAACAACTTTACAAAATGTCTTTCAAAAATAGTCTTATACATTTTTTTTTTCATTTAAAAAGGAAGAAATTTGTGGGTTTGAGGGATAACAGGCCACCAGGTTTTCCACTCTGTTCTCAGAAGGTGTTCAGTACTTTTACTGTAAATTATGTTTATATGTTATGAATTTGTTGCTTTATTTTTTCAACTTTGATGCCTTTTCAAAACCATCAAACCACATTAATGCAGCTGTTGCTTTAGATTTATATTTTACTAGTCCACAGCAGTTTTTCTTTAAAGGTATACTTCCCTGATTTTGCACCAGCTTTGGATCAAACAATGTGTGCAGTATGTTTAAATGAACGATCTAATGTCCCCCCTCCCACAGCGAAACACCAACCGATGAAGGAAAAGTGTCAGTGAGCGCACTTTCACTGGCTCTCAGGCTGTTCCTCGAACTACAGGCTGCACTTCTGCATTTTTGTATTCCCCGCCACCAATGTCGTCACCGTGGACACAAAGATATTAGAGGTAGATCAAGAAGTGGTGCTACTGGAATCTGACAATTGTTCTTTTTCCCCCTCATATCATGTCAATAATTCAAGCCTGATTTACCTTAGTTTATTGTTGTGCTCTTGTCTATTTGTTTTCGTTTTGTCTTTTGCTCAATGTCTGTTGCTCAATTCTTATCTATTTAATTTTTTTCCTTTCTCTCTTCTGTCGGGTGGTCTTTGGGGATTGTGTTATCTGTGATGTGGTTTTGTGTTGGTTGAAAAATTTGAAATTCAATAAACTTCAAGTCACAAAACAAAAAAGGATCTGTTTCTCTGTCTCTTTCAAACTCAGAGTAATCTCCGATCAAACGGTACAGCTAGGTAGAGCTGATCAAAAATTACACGAGGGAATCACCAGAAATCCCACGATACGAAATCATCACCATACAATATTATTTCTGTTTTGGATGTTTTGCAATATACAGAGCATTGCGATAAAATATCCATAAATATATTGCAATTTAGTAATAAAATTAGTAAGGTTAAGTTGGAAAAACAGTTTTTACTGTAGCATAATGTATCAAGTGGACTGAAGAAGCAGTTGAATGTGTTATTCTAGTAGGCTACAAAAGTTTAATTTTGCAATACTATGCTGCATTGATTTTTTTCTGCAACTCCTATCGAATATAAGCCAAGATTATGTTACTCGCTGCTTATTTCTTGCCCAAAACTAAGCAGCGCTGATCAAATATGAACCAGACTCTGTCACTGAGTCGTCTATTTCTCACCTGAAATGTTTACAGAAACATCACACATACAAGCGGAAGTGTTTATTGGTCTGATGCGGCGCAGTGCATTCTGGTAGTTTTTCTTGAGCAAATGCCACAGCAGTTTTTCTCTGTTTTCTCTTGTCATGTTGTACCAATTTTCAAAGTATTTGCATATTTTGATGACGTATATACAGCCCGGTTTTATGAAAAGACCATCTTCCTAGCGTGACATACTTCTTTAAATGGCAGGTTGAATAAATAACTTTAAAAAAAGAAAACTCCACTACTGTCTTGTCTATTACAGTCCCTGTCTTTCCGTCTGCGGGGCTGGGCTGTCTCTGTATTTAGCCAAAACACACTGTACTTGTCCTGCGGGCCGGTCTGTGTTGCTATGTATAGGCTTTGTTGTCCACAGTATCACTTGACTTGGCCTGGTCTTCCTGCGTTGTTGGCCTCATGTTTTTATAAAAAAATACAGACATGAATATACACACACACACCAATACGAGGTGAAGTAGACGTGTGTGTGTGGGGAGGGGGGCCTCAGCCACCACATGGTCCAGGTCACATGTTGCTGCCCATTGAGCAGAAAAAGGGGGCTGAGGGAAGATGGTGGTAGTGGAGAGGCGGGGGCATAAAAACGCTTCACACCGGGGCTCGGGGACACGGGTCACCCAGCTCCACGGGGACTTCTCCCTCAACCAGAGTACAAGCTCTCGTACCATTAGGCCGCTTTCAGAGAGCCACAACAAACAAATAAACAAACAGGCCTAAATACAAATAAAGCCACAAACAGAATAAAGTGAACCAAACATCCAAATCAAAGCCAAAACAAACTCAATGTATCAAGAGACAACAAAAGTCAGAAAACTGAGCCAGTTGTGAATATGCACAAAAGTACAAAGACACTGAAAAGATGCATGAACGAGACTGGAAAACCGTCCCCGCCAACAACCTTCACACCAACCAGCAGCACCCAGCCTCATGTGCTCATTTGATAATTGGGTTGACTTTTTACAAATAGTGGACCATCTTTAATTAGCAGTGCAGAGGAGCCGATCAATAGTTTCCATATTTTGAGCCGCTCAGGCCAGCATAATGGACTTTCGCTTTAGTCTCCAACTGACTGGTGACAGCGCTTTAAACTCACCGCTGGACACGGCAGCAGCACCACCACACTGTCCCTATGAACGGCTTTATTTAAATGTTTCTGTTAGGGCCTTTACGTATTTATGTGTGTCATAAATTTACTTTCACTCTGTTGAGTTTTGTGTTTATTTGCCATGACCTAAGAGAACGATGTAAAGTTAATATCCATGACATTAATTTAGAATAAACAGGAGTGCAAACGAAGTATGAGCGCTGATATTCAACAATGCTACATAAAAAAAAAGAGAGCACTACCATAAAGGAATACTTCACCCCTGAAATGATTATTTTTACTCAGCCTGTGTTGCATTAAATTTGTGAGTTTTACTCACATGCCTCCACAGTGAACAACATTCAACAACAGCAAAACTATGTTAAAACAAACTCTCACACAACCCCTGTAGTACATTACAAGTCTAATATATCCAGTCGTATGCTCTGTACTTCCCAAACAGAGGGGGAACTAAACTGAAAGTGAAACTTAACTTTGCTCTCTCCGAAGCCAGACTACTGTCACAAAAACAGTGATTTTACCTCGCTGATCACAGGAGCTGCAGGTGATCAGTTAGTCAGTTTGTGATATTGTGTGACTTTGCTGAATCAGAGCAAACCATTTAAAACACCAAAGTCATGCAAAAACACAGACTAACTGACCGAGTCAGCGGCAGACTTCAATTCATCAAGAAGTTTCTCTGTTTTTGGATTCTTTATTCACCTTGAAGGCATGCCAAAGTACCAAAGTTTTCTTCACAAATTTACGGCAACAAGGGCTGAGTAACTGATATATACAAATGGTCATTTGGAGTTGCTCATTAATAAACATGACAAAACATGACAAAACAAAAAAAAAACACAATTTCAAATCTGGATATGGGGCTCCATACGCAGCATGCCCCTGCCACCGTGTTTGCATGAGCAGCACGTGAAGACTACTTTGTTAAAATGCAGCAGCTGACACACGTGTGGTGTTCACAGTGACAATGTATAACTACTGTATAGTTCTACGATTAAAAGCCAGTGCTTCACAAATTTAGGAAGCCATGAACACCACTGCATTGTCAACAACACGCACATGCAAATATATCACAATAAAAAGCCTTTTGTTAACAAATGAAGGGATTTTGTCATACAGAAACGCTGTCAGAGGGCATGTATTTTGAAACGCAAACAGGAAGCGTTGAGTTAAAAAAATAAATATTCATAATTTTTCATGTCTGTGACAGATACAGACATTGAAAATGTAATGAAATGTGGTATGATGTCAACATGATTATCAACACACCATTTTTACAGCCTATTTTTCCTGAAAAACCAAGCGTGTGGTGCGGCCTGGGTGTCACATTTACTTTCATTATTGATTAATTAATTTTATGCAACACTTGGTCTACGAAATGTCTAAAAAAATCTCTATATAAACACAATAGAAGTCCCCCGAAGTTCATGTGTTCATACCTCTTGCTTTGTCTTACCAGCAGTTTAAAACCCCAAAATATTTGGCTCAAAATTATACATAACAGAAATAAGTAGCAAATCTACACATAGAAAAAGTTTGCTATCAAAATACTTTCTGACTGATTTTCTGTCATCAATCAATTATTTGATTTAATCTGACAAAAAAATAGTATAATACTAACTGGATCATTCTTGGAATTATACGTCTGTCAAACTGTAATCTAATATTCAAACTTGAGAACTTTCCCTCCATGCTTCATCCTCTGTCTCGTCTCCCAAAACAAACCAAGTATCCTGACGAAAACCCGCTGCACTACACATGAGCCTGTCAGAGGTATTGAGCTGCTGCAGCACACAGAGCCACGTGCAGCAGGACGTGAAGGCGGAGCTGCGCAGGATCCTGGTCACCTGGTGGAAAGATCTGAGCCCGGGGTTCAACTCATCCATCCAAACAGGAACACTGTGCAGTTTGGGAGATGGATCTGAAACTAGACAAATCCATCAACGGCTCAGTGGGTACTTCCTAAATATAGGAGCAAGAACGGAGACACTCCTGAAAGTCAAACCAAATCTTGTGTAAACAAAAGTGCCTGCTTTATCTCAAGGCCGCCAATTCCCCTTCCAGGGCCGCATCAAGTCATGGTTTTGAAAGGTGTTGTATAAAAATGTGAAATACATTGTAATGCCCTTTTGTCTCTGCTCAGTGTCTACGTGGACCATTACATTACCTCTGCTGCCTTAAAATAGACTCGGCCCCCAAATTCGGGCTGCAGTGGGAACACTCGGCCTCTGTCAGGCCTGAACCGTGTCCCATGTGGAGCTCCCGACTGCAGTTCTCACAGTGAAATTGACTTTTCTTAATAATATTGAAGCCCGACGTCGATGCACTATCTGTCAGCTACTGAATTAGTCTGTGCCAAAATTAGAAAACGAAATAAAAATAGTCTAATCAACAATATCGAGCAGGTTTCAATTCTCTCGCCCGTAAACAACCGCAGCCTCCGTGTCTGATTAGTTGTTCCGCTTCGAAGTCAACCGCTGACCCAGTGAAAATGAGCTTTTCCTCTTTTCCCCTAATCAAAAATCAATAACCAATATCAGACAAGGGAGTCTACAGTATCAGATTGCATAAGCCTGAATCGAGCCGTGCTGGCTGAACCGGGTGGTGATTAGAAATTAACCAAATCCACACAGACGGAAATAAATTCTCCATTTAATAAAGCAGTAACCCATTCAGATCATTGGTTGTTAGCTTCTCTGGGCTGTCTAGATCTACGATTACGGTCATCTGACTCCCACCAAAATGCACATTGTTGATGGGATGTCTAAAAGCCAATCACAGTGTTCCACATCATCTAAGGTGGACCACAGCAGTGCCACGCCCCCTTTTTAACAAGCATGGCTGACCATGAGACAATGAGGACGCACAAAGTATTTATTATACTGTTAATGTCCAAACTTGTGATAAAACTGTTTTTAAAGTGAGCATGACATTATATTACTTAAGATGTCAGTGAATAATAATAATATGAAAGATTTATAGCTTTTACTCATTAAAAGCTATATCATTATATCATTACTACATATACTATATCATTACTCACTCATTTTTAATGTTTAGATTCTAATAATACAATAAACTTTTAATGCATTTCATTGATTACGTTCACACAATATTTATCTCAGAAGGTTTGCAACATACTGTTTTCATCGAATATTTTGAGTTTTGGACCACTGCAGTCTTTGACATGAATAAATCATTGGTAAAAAAAAATAATCTCATATTTTGTTGAAAAGGTCTATTAACATTACACTACATTTACTATTCTTTTGTGTTTGAAACATAATTTTGATTTTCTTTAAAAATCTTAAACCTGCAGATTCTCAGCCACAACACTGTTTTTGGTTAAAAAAAAAGGGGGGTCTGTTAAGATCATTTATTGCCATTTTTACTATTAGGGGATTTTTGCATTAAGTTTCTTTTAACCACTGGAATGGACACAAAATAAAAACAACATATTTAATTAGTTCATTTCTTTCTTTTTTTAAATTCCTCTTTTAAGATTTTAAACTTGCAGATTCTCAGTCTCTACATTTTTTTAAAAAAAAAAAAAGCCCTGTAATTTGTCATTTTAAAATCCTTTTTAATATTAGGCGATTCATGCGTCAAGTTTCTTCATGTATTGAAATGGACACAAAAACCCACATAATTAATTAGCTAATTTCTTTTACTTCTTCTTTTAGGATTTTAAATCTGCAGATTGTCAGCCAGAGCTCGAGCTGGCGAGGCCTGTGTGCTGTTTGTGTAGTTCACACGCTGGCCTCCGGGTGGCATCCCTTCGCTCCTGCTGCACACAGTCGCTCTTCCACACTGACCCTGCCTGCTTTTAGCAGCTGGGTTCCCATGGCAACCCCAGTCGGTCCATACCACTCCTCTCTCCCTCTCTCTCTCTCTCTCCCTCGTTCTCTCTCTATCCCCCCATCTCTTCCTAAGCCAGGCCGCACTTGTATCCCTCCATTCCCAGACTCTCCCATACATCAACACAAAGCAGAACCGAGCTCTCTGCTCGCTTTCTACACTTTATGTGTGTCACTGCGTGTGTGTGTGTGCGTGTGTGTGTGCATGTGTGTCTTTTGTGGGAGGGCACAGCAAATTTAGGCTTGCGAAGACAGATTATTTTAGAGTGCCACCGTCTCAAGCACACAACCAAAAATAATTTTCAGTAAAAAGGGGGGAGGAATGTAATGTGTAGTCTGTAGTATGTGAAGAGACACAAAGCTACTGTCACAACATGACGGACGCAGTTGTGATGAATTCGACGCACGGGGTTATATGAGTTGAGAGCTGAACCGTGGGGATAATTGATAAGGATGTTACAAGTCACGGAGCAGTCAACAGCAGTCCCATGAGATGGGCCCGGTTACAGTAATGCACACTGGGAAATGACTCTTTATGGCCAAGAGGTAACTGCAAACTGTTGTGACGGCTTTGTAACAACCCTGTATGGAGAAAGCAACACACCCTGGACCCCCGAAAACAAAAAAATCACAGCGGCTTTATGCACTGTGGGATGCAGCCAGTAAAATTACCAGGTAGTTTTTTCTGTCATTACAGCTGCAGATTGGGGGAAATGGATTTAGAGTGATTTGATGTGTTGGTGATTAGAGGGATTTCTGTACAGAGTAATGAGTGTACAGCGTCGTTATTTTGCCGATAACCAGGTGAGAACAGCAGGGTCATACAGGAAATATTTGTCAACTCGCTATTTAGTAAAATAGGTTCCTCAACGTCTAACTTCACTCTACTTCTAAACATATCTAAAACATGCTAAAGATTATGTCGAATACACCCAAATCTTCTAATTAAGTTGTACGTGACGCTCCTTTAAACTTTAAATCTCTCCTTTTTGAATATACTGAGCTGTTAGAGTGGAATCCAACAAAAGCACAGTTAGCTGAAGTTTTATGATACTCTCTTTTCCTTATGTGAGAAGCTGTTAAAATTAAGACAATGCTGAACATCACTTTGAAGAGCATTCATATTATGATCATTTGTTACTGAGCCACTTGCAAGTGCTGGTTTGTACTCCAGTTTTGAGTCAGAGATTCGATTTTAGCACAAATCATTCTAACTGAACTGTTAATATTGCTGCCTTCACATGCTCTTCGGAAATACTCTGTTCATGAGTTATGAGCACATGAAGGGCCCTCAAAAATTTCGATGATACCCGGGTTGCCGAGTTGTGACGTTTGCGTAATGTTTCAGGGCAGCAGAAATGGCGGCAAGCATTGAAACAGTGTCAACAATCAACGGTAAAAAAATTATATATTTCTATAATTTACTTTTAGTAGTTGCACATTTCAGTAAATGCATCTATTAGCTGTTTCAAGCAAGCAAACCTTTAACTATAAAGCATGACAGGAAAGTAAACTAACACTGATAACGTTATTTTATGACACAAGTTGCTGACTTGATATCATAAATGCATAAACAGGGAGGGCAAAAGTCAATGTCTGGTCTATGGCAAGAAACTTTTTTTTATTAATTCATGAATTAAATTAAATTTTATTAATTAATTAAATTAATATTAAACATTTTTTGATCACATGCTAAGTTTTACATGGTATTAATGTTAACTGCTATCCATGTAAAGTGACCTACATTAGATATGCAAATATAATACATATATTAATATATATAAGAGGACCTTCGTTCGATAGGGAAATTATATACGATAAAAAATATATATATAAATATATATATATAAAAATATAAATAAACTGGAAACAGCTATAAACCTATTGTTTAAACACTCCTAACATTGAAATACAACTGTTCTTCTTTGTAGCTTCCTTATTGTTCTCAATTTACGACCTCAAAGCACACGAACACAATGCAGTCAGAAAAACGACTCCCCAATTCAGAAAATACGTCATACTGTGCATATGACATGTAAATGTTAAAGGACCACCGCACCATTATGGAGAATTTGCCTTTCGTTACCAGAATTAAGGCCCAGACACACCAAACTGACATCAGAGAACGAGCAGCGGCAAAAGCCGACTATTGTGTCGCCTGTGTCTCGGACACAGACACACCACAGAGACTACAACCAACATGTACGTTCTGCGCTTGTAAGAGGAAGTAACTTCCATATCAGCAGACGGCTGGAGTCGATTATCGTCATTCAAAGTGGGAAGCCAGAAGACCGTCATGATGCTAGTTAGTCAACTAGACATTAAAAATCTAATGCTGAAAGAGCAAAGCATATTTAAAGTGCGAACGTAATTACTTAAAATAATGACAATTTTTATACTAAGTTTAGTATTTCTGACGTCAAACAGTGAGGGTAGCAACATTTGATCGACTTGTTGACAAATCAAGCACATAAAATGTCTCAAAAATAATGACAAATACCCATCTCAAAGTCCTTGATTTGTCTCAACACTCGTAAACAAATATATTTAGTCTGCAATCACATGAAAAAGAAAAGCACCAAATCCTGACACTGCAGACATTGGAACAAGGAACTGAAGGGCCTTTTTGCTTGAAAAATAAATGATTGTTGGTTTCCATATAGTTGAAGATGAATTTCATATCGATGAACTGACTGATGTTATTTTAGCTCAAGTTTTTGGTGCTGCAGCAGAGATAGACAAATTAGCGAGTAGCAAATGACACAAAGGAACATGTAAGTTACTTTACGCCCTTGTTTAACCTGTCACAGCTGTAAAAACACAATAGGTGTGGACTGGAATTAAATTTCTAAATAAATATTGTGTTAGAGTGCAATATCACTCTGAAGAAATGCAAAGGCATACAAAGAGGAACCGGATGTTCACTTGACATAGCATATTGTTTTGTCAGGGCTCTTTAAGATGGGCTCCTTATCTATCTGGTCAGTGCGGAGAGGCTGCAGAATCCCAGGTTAAGAATGCCTACAACAATAAATCATCCAACCAAACCGCCCGACCACGGCTTGTGCTGGAGCCAAATGTTTACTTAAGTTAGCCTCCGAGCTACCTCCTTCAGTCTGGCCTGATGAAACAGCCAACAGCTCAAACTGTCTGGGCAAACAAACCGCTGTGACAGAAAAATATAAAAGCTTTCTATAAATAGCACCGTGCCCCCCTCTGACCACATTCCACGGGAGGTGAAAGTTGAGGCGTGTTTGACTAGTGGCCGAGGTGGAGGGAGACCTTTTTGCCTGGGTGTGGCTGGACACCACTAGCTGCTAGCCCTTGCTGCTAGCAGCCGGGGCCTGCAGGCTGCACAACCTGAGCTACAGCAGCACACTGTGAGCAGGCGCTGAGGTTTTGAGAGCCCCCATGTGATGCAAAACATGCTAATGTCAATGCTAAACACACGTGGTCATGTGCTTTTTGATGGATTTTGCACGGCTCTGAGTCTGTTCGCTCTGATAGGCCGGCTTGGCAGCAACAGGGAGAGAGTGTGGAGCTGGGAGCCCCTGTCATGATTAGACAGCAAAATGTCTCCTCGCGTGTCAAACCCCACTTTGATCAATTCAGCACCCCCCCCTCTGTCTCTAGCAGTGGCAGAAATGGTTGAGCTGTGTGTGTGTGTGTGTGTGTGTGTGTGTGTGTGTGTGTGTGTGTGTGTGTAGTAGGGGGAGACAGAGCCAGAGCGAGCAGGAAAGCATATGGGTGCATTCATACACTCGCCATGATTTGTTTTACGTCGGGGCATTAAAAGAGGAGAAAGTATGGCCGGGCAAGTGCGTAGTCTCTCACACACTCACACACACAAAACCAACACAGAGGCGTTTTGTGTCTCACCTTCTGCTACTGACCTTCCCTTTGTTTACAGCGCATTGCCGGGATACTCCCTTTGATTCGGCTGCGCACACGTGACCCTCCGCCAGTTTCTGCTCTGCAGTGCTGCTGCTAAAAATAGCCTCAGCTTGCCCTGGCTCCACAGCTAGTTTACATAAGCTCTAAGGGGGGTGGGGGTGGAAGGGGAGGGGGAGAAAAGGGAGCGACAGAGGGGGAGAGAGAGAGAGAGAGAGAGGAGGGGGAGCCTCAGTGAGGAGAGAGAGAGAGAGAAGAAGAGAGGAGGAAAAGGAGGAGGAGGGGGTCTATGGACGACCATTCCACAATCTCTGAGAAGGGAACCTGCAGCGCCACTGCTGTCCTCCAGCAGTCTGTGCCTTTACACTCCTGGTCAACAGCAGGGAGAGTGTGTGTGTGTGTGTGTGTGTGTGTGTGTGTGTGTGTGTGTGTGTGGGTGTGTGTGTGTGTGTGTGTGTGTGCGTGCATGCGAAAGAGAGAGAGCGAGAGAGCGAGAGAGAGAGAAAGGCATGTGTGTGTGTACTGTACGCGTGTGTGTAGTCGGCACACAGTAACAGACTCGCAGATATCCGCCATTCACCAGCCTCGCTCTGTGTCTCTGTCTGTCCTTTAAAATGGACGCACATTTTAACCCAAAAATAAAAATCTATTTATAGGCACAATTCCCCTTCTTTAAGTGGAACATAAATTCCCATTTCTCTGCGCAGCACTGTTCATGTTAAGCATTCAAAGAAACAAAAACTAACAACCAACACAGATTTACAAATCTCAACATGAAACATTTGTTCATTTATAAACTGAGATTCAACATGTTTACAGGAAGTAAAAAGGCAACAACTATTTAACTTTTTCATACATTTTTATATGGATTTTAGATATACGTTTTAAAACATATATCACATTTCAAATGTCATCCAAACTATAAGCCCTTTTTTACAAACATAGCACCACAGAGACGCTTGGAAGTCCTTTCTTTACATGTTCACACAGAACCAAACAACAGCAGTGTCATGTCGCTCCAGTGTGTGATTTTGGACAGCATGCCAGCATCGTGAAAAATGAAATAGGTGTGACAGGCGTGATGTTGGACACAACAGCATCTGCCTCCAGTATGGCATACAACACATGCGTCGGCAGCACTTTATAAACAATAACAATGACATAATGTGGCAATAACAATCATTTACCGACTTTTAAATGCCGGCTGATCCCGTGATTCATTTATTTATTTTAATATTTGCAGACATTTACAGCTGCTCTTATTCTTTGAGTAGCTGCTAGCTAGCAGAGGACCGGCAGAGAGTGAAAGTTTGGCAGATCAGCTGATGTCCTCTACGTAAAACAATGGTGCTCAAGGCGGTCAGGTTTCCTGGCAATGCGCAAGTGCGTGTGTGTATGTGATATATATAGTTAAGTAGCAGCTTAGGAGCAGCAGAGTAGTAAATGACACCAAAGCGCAGCAGAGACTCTCACAAATTCATACATAAATCTTGAAGATCACATGGGCTACAACACTTAATATTCCTGTTTCCGATTACCTCGACCCCACTCCCGTCTTTATTGGTCTTTATCAACATTTTGTTTCAAAAAGTCCATGACGCATAAAAGTTACCAGTTTTTTCTTTTGCAATATATGTTAGTTTTTCCAAAGCAACACATGTTGATAAATCCTTAATATATTGCTTTATACTTGATTTGTTCACAGCTTTCCATCCTATAGCTAACGGCTGTCCTTTTTACAAGACCTCGATTCGGTGTTGTTACTACCTTCATTGCCGGCTCAAAGGCGAGACAACCCTGTCCCCCTTTTCCGTGATCACACCTTTTATACAGAAAGACGAGGCGGTGTAACTGTGATTTTCCCACCTTGAACAGGCAGTGTAAAAGGGGCTATTGACTAAACTAAACACAGACTGTCAGAGCCTCTGGTCTCTAGAAACTAAATAAAAACACACTGGCAGTGTAGCTAATCTTGTGACATGTAGCATGGTATGCTGGCCAGCTTTAGGCTTTCTAACTGTTTCCAAATGCTCGAGCTGGCTGAGCGCACGCTCAAAAACGACAACTTCAAACAGCATCCACGGCACTTTAAATCACTAATGGACACAAAAAGCCATTAACAGTTACACTAAATTTCACTACTACTACTGCTGCTTAACATGTTAAATGCAGGGTTTACACTTTGGATGAGGCTTCATATAGAGAACAACATGTGTTCTGCAACATCCTCTCGGCTGTCGCTTTCTGGCCTCAAGAGAGGGCGGAGCAGATAGGCCGAGAGGGAGCGAGAGAGCAAGAGGGACAGTGGGAGAAAGAGAGAGTGAGTCGGTCCCACAGGGGGCTCTAACAACCTTAAGGACAGTGGTTTGTGTAGACGGAGTCCCAATGAGCTTCCAGTAGATCAGATTCTCCAGCTCAGCTCAAAACCACTCCTTTTTCCTCAGCAATCATGCACACAAACACGGATATATTCAAACAAACACACACACACTTCCATAGTGCCCCCTTTGATTATTCCTCAGTCAGCTGACGGCAGGGTCATCTGATTTTAGCAAGTGACACAAAGGTTTTTGTAATCTGGATTAAAGCATTTTATGAAGAAAATATTGTCTTACAGTTCATATCGTAGTAATGATTTAATGATATGAATTAGATCCAGTGTAGCAAAAGAGTGATTATTTCCAGTTAAAAGGCTGAGGAAAAAAAGTACAGAATTAAATGGAAATAGATAAAGAGATTTAATAAACTGAAGCAACTCAAGCAATATGTAAGATTTTGTTTACTACAGGTGGCTACAGCACTCAATAAGTCAAACACAAAAGGATACTAGAAATTATGATATAAACATTAATACTTAAAAATGCATTAAAAGACATTTTTATAAATTAAAAAAGCAAATAAAATGGTAAATAAAATAACATGAACAATAATTAATAATAATAATAAAGAAAAAAATTGATTTATTTCTATTGCCTGATAACCTGATTATGAGTTTTAATTTCTTTCTTTGTGGCTTTCTTTGATTGCTGCAACATCATCTATTATTTTTGTTTTAAGACCAAAGTTTGTGATACTGCATAATGCATAATCACACTTAACAAATTCTAAATTATTTTATTTCCATTACTAAAAAGCTCATAAGTCTCAGTTTCCTGCTCTGCCCTGTACCTGCCCATCACTGCCATTGTTATTTAGTTGTTGAACAGGTATGGAGTTTTCTGCTTGTCCACACAAGCTGTGACTGTCCAACAGACTTCATGTTTTCAAGATGCAGAAATTCAAACTGTAACTTCAGATTTCATTTCCAAACTATGCAAACCTTAAACTATACAGTCCACAAATGTTTAACACAATTTCAAATGCTGCTCTGGCTGCAGTAAGACAAACATGCCAGTCGAAAAAATGTCTTATGTGTTAAAAATAACCTATTAACCAACTGAAACATAGAAAATATAACCAGAGATGCGTTCAGACATGTAAGAGACTGTCACGGTCAGCCTCATCTGTTATACTGTGTACCATCAAAGCAGCTGGAACATTAAGAAATGAAGCAACTTATTGGTGACAGGAAAAAGCAGCAGTGACATGCAGCCGGTGTATAAATATCGCTCTCTCGGGCTTTTCCGTGAACAGAAGAGGCTCCTTATTGAGGAGAGCCACTGTTTGCGAAGCGTAGCCCCTCTGTTTCTGTAGGCCCTTCAGGGGCCGGGGCTGGCTGACAATGCCGGCCATTCTTAGCACTTTACTGCCCCAGATGACTGTGTCAGTGGCCCCCAGGCTGGTGACAGAGTCCCGTGACCAGCACTACACCCCAGCCCCAGCCAAGGCCAAGAACCAGACTCAGCCTTATGTCTACCCACAGTCCCATCTCCGGGACCCCGGGACTGCTGCAGATCTGTCCCATCCCTGCTGTGCCTCTGCGTACTGGACCAACTGCACCACATTACACCCTGATATGATGATACTGCAAATCTAAACATTTCTGATGCATTGACTTTTATTGATCCCAAATACTGCATTAATATTTTGAATCCTATTCACATTTTTGAAAACCTCGAACAGCAGAAAAATGATGTGGAATGTTTTGGATGTATTTAATAAAATACTAATGAACTATTATTGTCAGATAATGTAAATAAATTCCTTCTCCTTACAGAAGGAGAGAAACAGGGTGCTTACAGTCCTTACATGCTATATTATACCCCTTTTCACCAAAATTAGTGCTTTTTAAACACAGGGAAAGCTGCTAAAAATAGGTGATAGACTCCTTTACCATTTCCAGTAGAACAGAGCTGTGTACACAGATCTGCAGCAGATGAATATGCCTTTCTTTTTTAATTGGTGTGTAACCTTTTACAACACAGACAAGTCGGAAAACAGGTTAGTAAACAGCAGAAAGCAGAATGGAGGCCTGTGAAAATGCTACAGTGGCTTTTTTATATCTCTTACAACTTTTAGTCCCTCTTTCAAACTTGGTGTGGACTACTTTGAGCCATGTTCGAGTGCTGCTTCAGTGTAGATGGATGGTATTTTCTTGCGGCCCTTCATTATATTGCCCCAGCAAAGGTGCTAAAATTCGGGTGCTGTATTTCCATCAATGCCAATTGTAGCCGGAGCCGATAAATTCCTGTGACTGCTGCTGTAACCTTTCCCATTACATATACAAGCCAGATGTTAGCGGGTTTTAGGGTTTTTGTTTTATATTAAGAAGCTTGTACTGTCTTGGCCAAATCATTAAAAAAGCCAACATGTTTTGACCACAGCGGGTCTTCATCAGGTCTGTAAAAACAATCAGTCTTTCTCTATTTTTCGGAGTACCTGGATTGCATTCATGTGTATCCTGTTGTTTCCCGTTCTGCAAGAGCACCCGACACAAGGTTTTGACCTGTTTGATTATAAAGAGCAACTAGTCACCTCTCTTTTTCTGGCAACTGTTTTGATTGATATTTTGCCAATCCCTTTTATAGTATGAACTAGATTCCAGCTTCTCCAATTCGAAGATTTGCTACTTTTCTTTGTTCTTTGTGTAAAATGCAAATCTTGAGCTTTTGCACTGGCATCAACTTGCACTCTGAGAAACTGTGATGGACATTTAACAACACATTTCAAACTTCAGATATCCAAGCAGTTCACTGGTTTTTAAGTGTTTTTTCCTGTCAAAATGTTGCAAATATTTCAGTTTCAGCAGGAGTCAGGACATGTTATTGTCTTTTATCAATATATCAACATATTTTTAAAGTGTGTGATGATGACAAGTTTAAATCCACCTTAAAAATCTTTTCTTCAGTATTTGATCTTTGCCTAGTGTATTTAAACCTCATTAGGATCAATGGTGCCAAAAAGTGTGAATGTGTCTAGATGGCTGAAACAAGGATATTCTGATATTTGGCTCTGTATGAAGGATCAGTATTTACTGTTGTGTGTGTGTGTGTGTGTCGCTGTGTCATTGTAGTATGATTACCATAAACTCCAGATAGGATTGTAGAGATTAATAACTGTAGAGGGATGATCATTTGGATTATAATCACAGGAACGAAAGGCTACAACTAACAGTTACTTTTATTATCAGTTAATCTGCCGCTTATTTTGTTGATTAAGTGATTAATAATCTGGTCTATTATATACCAGAAAATGGTGAAAATTTTTTACACAATCTACTAAACCCCAAGGTGACATCTTCAAATTATTCGTTTTGTCTGACCAGTTGTCCAAAACCTTAAGTTATTCAGTGTCCCTTTACATAGGACAAAGAAAAACATGAAATGCTCAAAACTGAGAAGGTGGAACTTTAACATTTTGAAAATATTTGTTTAAAAAAAAATTTAAATAAAAAAAGTGAATAAATAGTAGCGACTATTTCTTGTAGATCAACTACGCATTTAGTTGAATAATTGTTGTTGTTTTCATATAGCTGTGTGTGGATGTGGATTACTAGCTATTAAATCTATTCAGGACAATACAATGAACATAATGCACAGGGCCTTAGACAAAAAAAGGTGTTTTGTTAAATAAACACAGATTAAATGAGGCCACTCATAGCTCCCGTTACACTGACTATTCCAGGCGGAAATATTGCGTCATTATGCCACCTTGACATGCTGTATAAAAGGTATGATCGTGAAATGGGGGAGACAAGAGTTGTTTCACCTTATAGCCAACAGCGAGGTAGTAACATTGCCAAATTGAAATCTATGGGAGGGCAGGTGTGACAGTTTGATGGCAAGGTGTGTGTGCAACCCATGGTGGGAGATTTAAAAAGCAGCTTGCAGCAGTTACCGGCAAACTCAAAATAAGAAAAGAGTGCCCATAAAAGTCCAGAAATTGGAAAAACAATGAGATTCGGGAGCTTTTCAGCCTCCGAGCAAAGGACGAGATCAGCCGCCATATAACAAGAACGGTAAATGATTGTTATTGCCATGTTTTTCCATTGTTATTGTTTAGAAAGGGCTGCCGACGCATATGTTACATGTCACATTGTGGGCAGATGCAGTTGTGTTAAATGTCACAATTAGTTTGCTTTTACAATGCCGGCATGCTGTCTAAAATCACACACTGGAGTGCATGATGCCACATTTGTTTTGATCTGTGTAAAAATGCAAAAAGGGGCGCAAAGAAGGGACTTCGTAGCGCCCCTATAGCACGATTTCTGTATAAAAAGGGCGACTGTGCTTTAGAGGTACATCAATTTAAATCAAGAAAACAAAATGAATAAAAAAACACATTTAAAGCCTCTAAAACCACATCACGCCCCTGTACGTAACCTAGCATCGGCGCCATCTCTGTCCCAGGCCTCATTCTCACTGCAGGAATTAACCCCTACTGTATCGCTCAGCTGTTTCATAGCCTCATTTCTTCAGAAACACTCCCAGACTCCAGCTCCATCCAGGGCAGCTCTCCTCTGGCCTAGTCCCTGCTGCTGCAGCCTGGCCTCCCAGCCACTGAGCAAACCAGCACAAGAAGAGCTCCACACCAGCACAGAAAGCATCAAACACTGGAAAACAACTATCCACTACAGTAACAAATACCTTACTGTCGGAGTTATGTCATGAATTTTGTCTGGGAGATTGCAACAAACTCGCCACAGGAAAAAAAAAAGCAGGAGGCCTGGGAGTTCAGATTTGCGTGTGAAAAAGTGTTTGATTTTGCTGTTGACACATCCAAGGCATTGCAATGGAACCAGCCCGCTGCAGCTGAAAATAGCTCATAATCAATCAACTGGCAGACACATATCTGTGCTCTTAAAACGTATAAATGTGCGATGCAGAGGGCGGATCAATGGGTGACAGGATTCCACAAGCATCGATATGGACGTGCTCTTTGGCATAACAAGCGCTCGCCATCGGCCCATGCTTATTTCCTGTGCCTCTGTCCGATGGGTCGTCCGGCATTAGGCCTGCTGGAAAAAATATCTGCCAGTGTAGCAAGGTCTATGAAGGACAACACAAATGAAATGGCAGAGGTATGTAATCTGCAAAACACAAGATATACAGCTATAGCTTACCAATTTTTTCCCCGCTTTAATCTGGTGTTTGGTGTTTTTTACGACAATATATGTATTGTGTTTGACTGTTGGCATTAAAGATTGCTGCCTGTCAATCTGTTCCTCCCACAAACAGTCACGTGTCAGCCAACTTCCTCTTTAATTTACACTCAGAGGGACTGAAAGCACTCTTATCACACTTGTGATCCAAGACACATTGTACAACACGAGCTCACATCATTGAAAGTTCAGCACAAAAAAATAAGAGAGAGCAGGTGCAAAAAAAGACTGACTACGAATTCTTAAGAGCAGGTTGGGTCGGTGCTATCTGTGACAAAAAGGGACAAGCTGACACCCTTAAAGTCTTGAACTAAGAGGAACAGCCAAAACACCACAACAGACATTCTCCAAACAATAAAAAGTTTGTTTAAATACAGCCCGAGTCCAAAGTTATGACCTCTGCTCTCTTCCTTTCAGCCCAGTTGGCCGCTGAAGCCGTCTGCCCGTGTTTCACTACTTCCAGGACAGTCGCTGAGAACAGTCCGTGGTCAAAACAACAATAGGTGTGTGTGTGTGTGTGTGTGCGGGCCTTTACACACAGACAGGTCTGTTGCCATGTAGGACAGAGTATCTATGAATGCCCTCCGTCTACATGGTTCATACAGAGGTTAAAACCCAGAGAGGAAGTAAGTGAGAGGCCACACAGTCTGACAGATTCCATACATCAATCAAACACACTGACAATAGACGCATATTGTGACGTCTCTACTCAACAGTGAGATTCTGAATTGCAAATGTGAAAACTTCCAAAAATCATGGTAGGTATTGGTTTGATTTATTGTATTTCAAAATGATTTTTGCTCTCGTATAGAAAAAGAAAAGCAAACAAACAACTGAACTGCCATTCAAATAAAAAATGCAAAACAAGGGCTGCACAATTAACTGAATATTAATCACACAATTAAATGAAGATGATCGGTTGCAATACTAAAGTATCATAAACATCCTTTTCATTTAGTTGCATTTTTTTAGTTGGCCTATATTTTAGGCTTAATGTCATTACTTTTTGCTTCAAGGAGATGCACTGAATTCAGGTGAACAGGAGCCTTGTTTTAGGTCTAATTTTGATGCAAAGATCTGTTAATCAGCAGGAATGCAGCACAGCATGGAAGAGAAAGGAGTGATTTGCTTTTTGTGAAAGTGCAACAAAAATATTTTGTCCCTAAAAAATCAATGAATAATACTAATCTCCATATTGATCGGAATAATCTTGATAAACCATAATCATGCAGCCCTACATAAGACTGCTGACAAATAAAAGTAAGAGCCACCACACTAGTACTGCATGATAATTAAGCACATCAAAACTGAAGTTGCAGTTTGAACATTTGTACACACACGAGACTGTAATTTACTGCCATCCTTTATCTCCTTTACATAATAGTACAAATATATTTGTTAGCTTGTTGAAAGTTTATTGGCCAAACATACAACTGCTCACCAGCTGTCAACCAATCAGGAGCAGCAACGTAAGAGCCAGAGAGGCGGTGACAGCAAGAAGGGCAAGAGAGAGCAGCTATCAAAGAATGAATGATATTGTTGAGGAGAGTTTGGAAACAGAGAGGACTTATAATTAACAATTAAGCATCAGTCGGTTGGCAGTATTTTGGATTTGGAAGAGTCAATGTATCACAACTTCCATGCAGAAAATTAATGGCTATACCATTTAAATGCTGTGTGCTGTTCACTGTCTTCATTTCGCTCTGTTAATGTTTACTCATGTCACAGGACAGCTCAGTGCTTTGCAAGCCTCAGTGATTTAAGTTACTGTTATACAGAATATTTTTTATGATTTCAATAATCAGAGGACCACTGCTTTTACAGTTGTTACAAGGACATCAAGGGGACACTTCCACTTTTTTCAACCAGCTTTGTATCATAATAATGTAGGTAGTATGTATAAATGAACCATGGTTAACAACACCGGATGATGCAAAACGTGTTATCCGGTGGAGTTTTGTTGGCTCTTGGGCTTTTGCTTGAACTACAGGTTGTACTCTCTCAAGTATAGATGTGAATCAAGAGACAGACCCACCCGTCTCTCTCTTAAACTCAAATGTCGATCAAATTGAAAAAGTGAAAACAGAGGCTGAAAAAGATCTTTAAAATTCAGCAGCACTGATTTAATATAAACCAAGATTCTGTAACTGTGTTGCCTATTTATTTCCTCAAATGTTTCAAGAAACATATTTAAACTTACCCTTTAACTGTAATATGAGATAGTTTGTTACCAGCAGCCCACTATTCAGTCAAACGGACCAGTTCTCAATAAATCACCCACCAGTGGGAGGGTTTATTGGTCTGGTGTGGTGCAGTGCATTCTGGTAGTTGTAGGCTTTCAACTTCTTGAGCTAGTGCCACAGTACTTTCTTCATCTTTAACTGGTCTTTAGCACCAATTTCGAAAGGCTTTTCACTGTAAAGACAGCCTTGTTTTATGAAAAGACCATCTTTCCAGCCGTGAAATAATTTTTTAAAAAAAAGAAGATTATAAATGTTATCTAAACCACAATATTATGTGCTCATATTTTACTGGAATAGTGACAAAAAATAAACACAAGATGCTTTTTCACAAATTGTGCAGTTGTCCTGCACACAGACTGACTAAGAGCAGCAAAGACAAACACTTGGACTGTAACAGCTCCACCTTACAGATTCATGTGACTCTCCAACCATCACCTGACTATCTCTCTCCTTTCTATGGAAGCTGCTTTCAGACGAAGCCACCAGGGGAAGACTTGACCCGGAGTCAAATTTATGTTCGAGAAGCGGAAGACATTCAGGAAGAGAGTACAGAGACCGTTTGTCTACGTGCTTTACCATCTTTAAAACATCTCAGCGCTGCATCCATTTAACGCAGGGCTCACAGATCGCTGACAACAACACAATATCTTCAGTCACTGATAGAGTGTGCGTTTGACCGAACCCTGAGCGATACAGTAGGCAACCTTTGGGAAGGGAGGGGACAACTTCCAGTCTGTAACATGTACATGTCCTCATACTTACATGTGAATCAAGAGGTGAGTCAGAGAAGAAGCTGAAGGATAGCAGTGTAATCAGTGAATCACTTTGCATATCCAAACTTCCTTTTACAGGCAAGTCTGGGGTCATCTACTCATTACAACCAGCACCCTATGGTGGCGCAAGGTAAAACAGGAGCCTTCCAGACAATCTGGGGCACCGTGCAAAGAGGCATCAGTTTTTGCACCTTGCCACATTGCAGTTATCAGTATTTCCTCACTACAGTATCTGGAGTACAATTGTATTAAGAAAACGGTACAGATTGTAGCCAAAATCAAATCATGACCCACATAGCTTTTGTCCAGCCTCAGAGACACTAAAAAAAAAAAGTCTATGAATCCGCAACTATTACCATCACCAATACTAAAATCCCAACATTAGCATTATTACATCGTTGAATTGTGTTTACACACAAATATTACATCAATACAATTACAATGAATTCAGCATTTTAATACAGGTCAGACCCGGCTTTGCATATTGCCATGGTGAGATGTAAAACACAATGACATGAGTATATACGTATACAATTTTCCAAAGGACCGATACAACGGCTGCTTGCCTTGCCACACCCAGGGTAAACATATCTCAGCCATATTCATATATGACATGACATCAGCACACACCGCAGAGCGTTCATCTCAAACATGGCACAAAGAGGACAGACGGCTGTAAAACGAAAAACCGCTCACGCTCTCGGTCTTACTGTACAATAGCTGCACAAATAACCAATTACATGTAAAGAATCCAACACTTGCAGGAATCCAAAGCTAAAAAAAATCACACCACAAAATGTGTGTTAATTTTCGGACTTACTATTGTGCACAGTCGATGAGCTGGTACTCATTGGACCTCTCAAAGCATGCCTTCACGCCTTCGTCGTCCCACAGCTTCTTTGCGTGATCAAAGAACTCCTGAGGAAAGAAAAAACAAAAAAACATTAGGAAACAGTAAACATATATTGGACAAAATGACTTGGGTACAACACCATGATCATTATTATTCATTATTAATATTTAATGATCTTTTTGATTTTTGTAAAGTGTCTGAGTTTCTTGAAAAGTGCTCTATAAATAAAATGCATAATAATCATCATCATCGTTATTATTATTATTATTCTTGGTCATTCAGGGGCCCAGTATTCATTAACACAGTATAGATCTACCCACAATTCTCCTCCTTTTTGAGTTTATAATCCACTTTTAATTATAAAAAGGAAACCTGAAAATATGATCTTTTCCAGAGTGTTAAAATTGTCATTAAAGGAACTTTACTTTATTTAGATCCATACAAAAATGCAAAGCCGTGCCCACTTAATTCCCAGTATCTTCGTCCCCTTTTAAACTGCCTGTTCGAGGCTGGAATATTGCGCTGTTATGCCGCCTCGCCATTCTTTATGAAAGGTACAATTGTGGAATGGAGGGACGGAGTTGCTGCCTTTAAGTGGAGGTAGCAGCAGCACCGAATATGTCTGCAAATTGGGAAAACAATGAGATCTGGGAGCTACTTACTCTCTGAGTAGAGGTAGAGATCTGCCACCATATAACAGGGACAGTAAATAACTGTTACTGCCATGTTAGGCTGTTATTATCATTTAAAAAGCGCTGCTGAAGTGTATGATATATGTCACACTAGAGGCAGATGCTGTTGTGTTAAACATCATGCGCGTCACACCTCTTTTACTTCCGAGATGTTTGCATGCTGTCATAAATCACACACCGCAGCAGCATGATGCCACTTGTTTGGTTTTGTGTAAAAATGCAAAGGTGGTGTATAGAAGAGGCTTCATATCAACCCTATAGTGCAATCTCTGTGCATTAAGGGCTTCTGTCTGTGTCATTTTATCAGACTTTATGCATACATACAGTAGAAAAAACAGGTAAGGTACAAATACAGTAACTTAAGACTAAATATTCTGCAGGCATTTGGAAAATATAAATTTGTACTCCCATAAAATGTGACTTTGTTGTGGACACTCGTGCTACCATGACAAATCAATAGCTAAATAAACACACACACCTGACTGGAAATTCTATTTTTCATTTTGTATGCACATTTATCCAAAGAGAAGTAATGGTTCCTGTAAACAGTTTCTCATCTACTCCAAGTAACACATACAATACATACAGCACATACACACTCCCGTTAACACAACCACCGACTTCTACTTGAGCTGTTCAGTTGGAGCAGGTGGGTGCTGGACTGCTGTGCATGAGCAAAGACCGTAATATCTTATTCAACATGTGTTAGTACTGTACTTTAATGCATAGCTCAACATTTTGGGTGATATTTGCTTTGACAGGATTTTCATGCCTGTGCAATTCAAATGGAGCTGGAATAGGGTTGTGTTTAACCTTGCTTAGCATACAGACTGAAGGCAATAATACAACTACCAAAATGTGCTCTATTGAATTATTTCCTCGTGAACAACAGCAGGGCACGGTCACTGTGCACAACCTCCCAGAGTCTTGTCATCAAAAATAGGTTGCCAGGTTTGATTCAGTACCATCGAGCCTGTACAGGGATCTACACGAAAACATGAGCAAGCAATCTGCGCTACAACCAGAGACTATGCACAAACACGCTGGCGGTTATATAAACTTTTGTTCCTCAAGAAATACTTCCAGCATGTAACTCCCCCTAAACCGAGGGTCAGCAACCTTTACAATCAAAAAAGCCAGTTTTTTAGCCAAACAGCTTGGACCGACCAAATATATTTGAGCCTTATAATGAAAGTAACACAGACCATTGCATCTAAATTAGCATATCAACATTAATTATGGGTCTAGATAAGCTTCTCTGAAGTTAACGGTTTAAGATTATTTACTGCTAGTTGATGGTCAAAGCAAACAAATTTGTCCACGCACTACTAAATGATCAGTTTTCCTCCGAAACATATATATTTTTTGATATGTAATCCATAGATATCCTACCAAGGGAAACTCAAAACAGGCCACCACTACTGAGTTTTGGCAAAATTAAGAGGAAAAGACACCAGGCCGTAGACCTATGATATGCATTTTAGTTGACAATTGTTTTGAAAATGTACGTTTGTACGCATGTGGCTCCCGCGCTCGGGTTGCTTACACCTGCTCCGTTCTGTTATGTACAAATTAATCAAATAAGATACAAGTTCCAACTATGTACTTAATGCAGACAAACATACACACACACATACACGTATATATACACATACAAAAAACACACTGAAAGACAATTTTCTTCTCTAACTCTCTTAAAGACAGCAAACTAATGCCTATTTTCTATAACTGTGAGGTATTCCTCAATATAATATTGATATTTAAAAGTCATATCAATAGTGTAAGTAGAATTAATTGTGCTGAAATCTACTCAAGTATCTACAGTGACTCAGTTTCAAATAGTTATATGAATGCTCGTCAAAGTGCCCGCCACTATTTCTTAATTTTAACAGCTTCTCGCATTGGAAAAGAGAGTTAGATAAAAACTTAAAGTAATACCCTTCTCATTATTATGCCATGACAGTTGTAGACCAGTCTGTTAAAAGTTTTTTTAATGCAGCACTGCATCAACAATCTGCAAAAGTGAAAGCAGAAATACTGATTTCATATTTCTACATAACTATAAGAATAGGCTACTTGCAGCAGCAGAGGGAGGTGATTTAAGTTCTCATTCATTTCCTCAATACAGACTTGAATTCAAGCTCATGACTTCGTGGTCTCAAGCTTTCTTAGGGAGTTCCTACACATTTTCATGGACAATAATTCAAAACTTTTCCATGACTTTCTGAGGACTGTTACACCCCTTCGACTGAAGCTGACATGGGCTAGCTGGAGGATCCATAATAATTGTTTTATCTTTGC
The DNA here is from genome assembly GCF_008729295.1 of Plectropomus leopardus. NCBI lineage: Eukaryota > Metazoa > Chordata > Actinopteri > Perciformes > Serranidae > Plectropomus > Plectropomus leopardus. Next base: position 4,290,889 of record NC_056474.1, on the reverse strand, counting down.
CCTACTTGCCTGGCATTATTCGATCATAATTTAAATCAGCTGGCGCACATGACGGGAAAAACAGACTGTGAGAAGAAAATGAAGAAATTATGGTAAACAAAACTTTGTTACACATCGACACATTAGAGCTACGTTACATCAGCAGCTCAAGTAAATAAATTTGCGTGGAAGGTTATCCATGGGAGAGTGCTGTCACAATTTCATTACACATGAGAAAATTCTAAGACTTTTCCAAAACTTTTCAGGATTTTTCCTAATTTTCCTAACTTTTCCAGGTTTTCCATGACCATGAGAAGTGTGTCTCTCATCTTAACTGTTAACTAAAGCAGCAAAGATGGTACATGTCAATGGCGTGACTTAATGGTGATCAAATTCAGATCAGTATTTTCAAAAATATCTTTTTATTGATACATATCAATTCTGAATATACAGTCTACTCAATACACCAGTACCAGATGTGATTTCTCACTCTCTCATTGTTAATGTTTATTACGGTCATTCTTTTTTTTTAATTTCCAATCCAATCCAATTTAACTTTTACTTAACCATAAAACTTACTGAGATTAAAATCTCTTTCAAGGATGTCCTCTCCAAGACAGGCAGCAACATAAGTTCAACAGACGACATATAACAAAAATACAAAATCAATACATACAATTCCAAAACAAAAACATAAAACACAAAAATAACACAAAATGAAATTTCTAAGAAGAAAAACTAAAAAGTACGTAACAAATGCTATGAGTGAATCATAAAAACAAGAAAACAGGAGAAACTATTCAGCTGTTCTCTGCTACAAAACAAAAAACGAAAAAGTCTTATTATATTTATCTTTTGATATGTAATTCCTAGTTTTTATAGGTAGGTTTTTATAGGTCTTATGTCAGGAAATATTATGTTATTTGAAATAAATCAAAAATCAAACACTAAATAAAAAGTCTAAATGAATAAATAATTTTGTATGCCCGAAGTGTCAATTATCCCCAATGGTATCAAAAATTGTTTGATATTTTCAAGGTACTTATCAAAGTTAGAAATCCCAGTGTCATGACAACATTAATTCAGATAATTCTACAAAAACAGTTAATTACATCTCTTATAGTACACAAATATAACTTCTTCACTGCCATAGGCATGAAGCTTTACATGACGATACATGTCTCTGTGCGTGCATTACGAGGGGAGCTCATCTTGTTAATGACTTTGAGACATTTCCCAGGACTCTCTGTATGCCCTAAACGAAGACGATTGGGCTAACATCCCTCGTCGCCTCCTGCGCACATGTCTTTCAGATGGGCTCCTCCTCTAGCCTGGAACCAGCACATGACTCTCTGCACTCGGCACTGGCTCTGCCGCTCTGACTGGGGAGAGAGGGTGAAAGTAGCCCCGAACCAGAGAGAGCGAGGGAGAAGGAGCCTGATAAATGATCACATGCTCCGGGAGATCTCCTCTCGGCAGATCCGGTGATTAAGTTCAACATGGAGGAAATCCACTGATGCAGTCCGCAGACGTCTCGCAGACCGAGACACTGATATTTGTTTACCTTTTTTGTGTTGTTTTTACAGATGAATATAGGCTGAAACTTCAGGCACAAGTCAGGAGTAACCCAGATGCTCTCGTGATGCAGTAAATTAACACACTGTTTTTTAATTTTTCTACTAGGGTTCAGTTTTGCATTTACCTGCACCACCAAACAAAGAAAATGGGGCCATATTTGCTTTCTTGGCTCTATTTGCTTCCACTTTGTCAAACTTTCAGCTCAACTCGTATCAATAAGATTTAACAGTGCTGATTATAATCTTCTGATATTAGTTAATTTTTTTTAACACCAGCAGACACAGAGGGGCTTGAAAATCCCAAAAGGGCCCGACGAAGCTTGCAAGCGTTAGGACTGGATGGATAGAGGGTGGAAGGGGCAGAGAGTGGGGAGAGAAAGCAGAGTATGGTCCTCAGGGCTCTTTTCCACAGAGGCGTGTGACACTGGGCCTTTGAATAAATGCAGTGTGTGCTGCAGTGCCCTACAGAGGAACTGATAACACAGAAAGAGACCAGGAGGGAATTTGCTTTAACACAAGCTTTTTTTTTTTTAACTCTTTCCTGTGCTTTTCCCAGCCCCCCGTTCCTTCACAGCAGTTAAATCCTATTTTGTTATAAATCTGCTTTTTTTAGCCTGTTTATTTGCATTTTTGGCAAAATCTGTGCCAATATTAGGTCTGTGGCCTGCACAAGGTTGTGGCCGTACATCCCCTGAAGTCTGCATGTAGTTGTGGTGCACATATCCCCCCAGTATAGACAAGTTCAATTACATTTCACAAAACATACACAAAATGTGGGCTTTGAACAAAATGAAATAACACAGATTGCAAAAAATAAAGTGAAATTACTTAAAACTTAGTAAATAAATAGCAATGCAACTGACGTCCAAACAAGTACTCGAGTACTCATTCCTTCCTTCTGCAAGAACAAATTCTCAGTTCAGCCTTAGTTTCAATGTTAATCAAGTTGTGTGATGTAATATTTCACTTGAATCATATAGGTCAGGCTGACACAGGGAACAAAATGGCCTAAATCTGATTTACAAAACAAAGATGTGGAGCAAATGGCTTGCATCTTCCATCGCGATGGGACACTTGAATTCCTCTGGGTAAAGTTTTGAAGAGACCTTTGGCCTCTGAGAGAAAAAATGCACAGCCACTAATCTCAAATCCCTCCATACATAGCCAGGCAGACAACCAGCTAGCTCCTCAGCAAATCATCAACATCACATTTATTGGATTTGAATTGGATATCTGTGTGTTAGATAAGTACAGCATAGAGAGAGACCTGACTTTCATGGGTTATCTCAGTTAAAGAGTGCAGACAAATTTAGCTTAAAAAAAGGGAGCAAAAGGAGAGAGGGAGCGACTGTTCGAGAGTGTTCATCTTTCATAACACGGTTCCAGAAAAGCGGAGCAGCCCTTCGTGCCACCCTTTTCCCCACATCAAGGATCCTCAGGTAATCAATTTAAGGAAAAACAAACTTTCAGGACTGAAGCTGTTTATCATAAGGAAATTATCACGAAGCTAACAACGAGGATTTGCTGTAGAGGTGGTTAAAATTAAAGGGATGGTTCCGATTTTTTGAAGTGAGGTTGTAAGGGTTACTTATCCAAAGACAGTACATTACAAACAGTAGATGTCAGTCGACACGACCCCAGTTTGAAGAGGCAGGCTGGAGTCTGACATGCATGCTAAGCAATGTACTGTTGTAGATGGGGGTCAGCAACAAAACATTTTACGACCTAATAAAGTCAATATCAGTTTAAGTGTACAGCATATTTAGAGTATTTTCACTGCTACACCTCAATGTCAGCCAGTCATTTCCAATAGGAAAATAAAGCCATTATATCGCTCTCTTCAAAGCCAGACTCCATTGAGAAAAACAGTGATTTAACATCGCTGAACATTTGGACATTTGGCAAAAGTTGCACCATATGAACAAATCCATTTCAGCTGTTTTCTCAGGCTCCATAAGTTTAAGTGCTCGTAAAAGGCGTCTGAACCTGATGTTGATTCAGGTTCTGTAGGGTTAAGAACAAAGGCAGTACAAAAAGCAGGTCATGTTTCTTAATAGAAAGTCGTAGCTATGTGTTGGCTTGTAAACTGACATCAGACAACATTAAATACACTCACTGACAGTTGCTGGTGTGCACAAGTTTAGCCAGGGTGTAAGATTTAAACCATTCATTGGTACAGGAATCCTGCACCCTGACACAAAAATAGATCAGTTCAACAACGGGTGGGGCTGAACATAATATGAAGCTCACCTTCCACAACAGACTGTAATTCATACTGTGAAGAAAACAAGGAAGAAACTTTTGTGGACGTTATCTTTGTCCTTTTGTTGAGAGTGTATGGAAAAAACACTGACAGGTCTCAAATGCTGCTCAACAGTTACAGTGATCTGCTTGTGTTAGCGTCAGATGGATGTAGCCTTGCCTGATGGAGAGAGAGCTACGTGGTGTAAAAACAGAGGCTCATTTGAATTTGCTCCACTTCAGTCGATGGACACTGACGGGCCGCTAGCATAGCTACCACAGTCGCATTTGTTTCCATTTGCATAGACGACCGTTGTGTCTGTGCTTTCTTTTCCATGGGTCCACTGTTATCCCATGCGACTGTGGGGAGAGGTTTTACAGGGACGCTTTAATGATAAAGGCCAACAAAACTAAGCATGTCGATTTACATACACTGCAAGGGAAAACTGTTGCCTTACATATGTTCCCAGTCATGAATACAAAGAAAAATCTACTCTTTCTTTTAGTCCTGCAACTAAGGGAGTTTTAGCGCTGCATTTCAAAGCCCTATCCATTTAGAGGTCGTGAAATTTAAATTTTTTGTGATGTAAATGTCTTGATTTTTTCATTTTTTGTTGGCTTTGCTATCAAACAGCCAGACAGGAAACATACCCACTGCCGAACCTCTGGTCTCAACTCATTCCTCGGCCACTCGCACTGCACACCACTTAAATCAGGTACGTTCAGTAGCAAGTGGCGATGCTCATTCAGCAAAATAATCAGTAACACCATCCCCATGGCAACCGTTATACCCAGCCTCCGGTCTCTCTGTGGGTCGCCCTGGTGAGTAATTGGCCTCATTTTGACGATGAAACCCCTTACGCTTTGTTTACTATGTTAGCACCTTTAGCTGTGCTGAAACTGCTAACAGTGGTAACAGTGCTAACAGATATAACATATTGAACGATGCTTAAGGGGGTTTTACAGCTCAAAATAAAGCCACTTACTCAGACGGGTGACCTGAGGGGAGACCAGATGGTAAGCACAATGTTTCCACATTCAGGATGACATTACTAGTGCTAATAAGTGAATGAGCGGCGCCGCTTCTTATCTAGCTTCTACCAGACCCAGGAGGTGCGTGATGCAGTAAAATGAAGAGTAGTAAAATTAATTATTGACATTAGTAAGGTAATTATCCTCAGCAGTTGACCAATTAATGGTTAACCTAGTTGGAAGAATATATTCTTAATATCTATAATCTTTCTGTAAAATAAAAAATAGATCATGTGACTTTACATGAAGATATTTCATGTAAGTCTGAGAGCAAAAAACATCTAAAACATCAACATGATCAAATGTCATAACTTCACACCAACATACAACAAACTCACAAGAAATCCATCCCTTAATCACTCAGAAGAGACACCAAAAGTCGCCTTTGTATTTGACTAACCAGACACAGCAAAGCACAACAATGTTCTCTGGCTCACCGTCCTCAACTGGAAAAACCAAACTGTGCATTCCTGTCAAATCACAACGCCCCAAAAATTAATAAAATTCAAATGACTACTCCAAAAATCAACAACATAAGGGTGACGCCAGTCTTCGTGAAAGAAGGTGAAGAACACAGCAAAGATAGAAAAGGTTTTCTAAAATTTATAATATTTATGAGCGCCTGAAGAACTTTTGTTTCAACAGAGCACAGAGACGCTTTGATAAAATCAGTCTCAGAAAATGATTTAAGCAGAAATAGATTATTTCTGGATTTTTGGGGGAAGAGTGGCAGCCAATGACAAGCTTAATGATTCACCACATGCGCTAAAGCATTTCAGTGATGTGTTAAGACTTTAATATCGTCCCAGTAAGGTACATTATATGACGAGGTAATTCTGAGCACAATGATTGTCCTGTGACAAATTAGAACTGAATGTAATATTTGATTAGTCAATTGAGAAAAAATTATTTCTATAAATAAATTAAATTTACAAGAAAAACTTTTTAAAAAATTTTAAAAATGTGTCATGAAATTTTCTTGTGTTTAATGAAATTGCTACAGTAATCTCGGTGAATAACCTTCCAAGTAATGAAACATAAAAGGCACATTTAGATTTTGTAGCTGTTGAACTATGTAGCTCTGACATGCGTCAATATGTGACATTTTGTTAACCATCATGTACAGTTATTGATTTTCTTCCTGCATTCTGTCTCTCCCTCTAAGTCAGTACTTATTATGGGCGCTTAAAAATACACGGAAAAGTTTTTAAAATTTTGTCAATGAAAATGTGTAGGAAGGCTGTATATGTATATCTCACTTTAAAGACTCTGCGACGAAAATTACTCAGAATTGTCATGTTATAGACAAAATTAAACAAAATACAAAATTAAATCAACAATTAGAGATTAGCTGATCATAAAAATATTTTTTGCAGGCCTAATAAAACAGGGTTCCTGCAGCTTAAGGCAAGTAATATTTAAGGCTTTTTCAGACTGTTTTAAAGCTACTCGGACTAAAGTTCAAGACCAAATTTCTAGCAACCAAAATTGATTTTTATTTTGCCTAAATGTTTACTGTAACATAAAAGATGACATTTTTTGTCCACTGAAAAGTAAACTATCTACATCAAATGTTGAAAAAAAACACCTCTTTTTATACTCTTTTTGGAGTGATACACATGAAAGAGGATAAACATATTACATTATCATGAACACATCCATCTGATTTACCATGTAAGAAATATCTGGCAATTTTAGACAGTTTTCTTGGCCATGTAATGTACTTTGAGATTTTACAACACAATGTCAAATTTAGAAAATCATACTCTCTAATTTAAGTCCTTTTAATACCAATTACAGACTTTTTTCTTTTTTTTAAGATGAATGAAATCAATGCCTTTTAAGACTTTTTAAGAATTTGCGGCAACCCTGTAAAAACTTTCAGAATAGTACAACAGCAGCTATAACAATCACTCTGTCCACCTAAATATAAACACAGCAAGTCATTCATTGCAATGTAGGAAGTGAAAGATCATTGTCTACTTCTTCTGCTTTCCATCTACGCCACTAACATCACAAAAGAACTAAAATTGAATCGCACTGAACAACATGTTTATCAAAAGAAAGTTTCCATTTGGTTCACCATGACATCATCTCGCCAAAACTTTCCAGGTCAAACATACTTCCACATTTCACAACGGCGCCAACAGGTGAAAGCCACAGGTTACTGATTGGCCGTGTTCCTGCACTGCCGTATTGGATATCATGCCTGGTGGCACTAAGTGACAATGTAGTGGTGACACTGACGGCACAAGTGAAGCCTGAGACTGATGACAAGCACAGACACTCCAAACAGAGCAATGTTGTTCCCTTTGGCCTGGCCGGGCCTGGGAACTCAACGCCGGCTCTCCCCATGGCCCCGGCCCTCACACAACACAACATCACAGCAGCACAGACCACTGCTGCACTGTTAACACTCACTGTGGGCCCTGTCAGGAAATTAACACCCAAAATCTTCTAATGGATATTCCTCTGATGTAGCATTAAATAAAGTTGCTGAGAGGGAAGCCTGGAAAGGGGATCGTGCAAAGATGTAAAGCGACGATTCAAAAACAATTTAGAGCAGTGAAGCAATGGTATGAATAAGACCTGAGAGCAACTGAAAAAAACCCAGTGAGCACCCTGTCCACAAGGCCAAAATATAGCTATATTTTGAGGCATCCTTGTAAAAATCACACACTTTGTATGCATTTTTGCATTGTGAACGACTTAATAAAATATTTTACCAATAGTAACAGAACCAGCAATACAACAAACGGTTACATTCATTATCAATTAATCGCTTCAAAAATGGTGGAAAATGTCAAAAATGTATTTAGGCCGAACTGCTGTCTTCTTATGTCTTGCTGTGTCCAACTTAGAGTCCGAAATTCAAAGTTATTCTGTTTACAATTATATAAACCAAAGATATGCGACAAATTGCACACCAGATAGTGTTCACACAGAATTTAAGTGTATGTTTGGTGGAAGCTGATGACAGGGACAACGACAGAAAACTTTTTTTTCTTCTTTAAAATGTGCGTGTGTGTCCATTTGTATCATTCTATGTACCCTCTCTAAACTCAGAGGTTTTTGTTGATGAACACAGCACGGGCAAACCGCTACGTGTGTTTTTTCTCCTCAGCAGCAGTTTGTGACTTGCAGGGTGGATAACTGATCGCTCCATCCATTTACTTTCAAACTTAGTTTCACTTATGTTCTGCTGCTCCATCTATGCCCAGAGTACGCTCTGCGCTGCAAAAGTGTGGTGCAATTAATAACCAAACTGTTTATGAGTCAACAGCACTCCTAATGAATGGTCCAGCTCCAAAATAAAGAAAAAGAAAACTATTTGTAGCAACAGATGTTTTAATCATGCAGGGGCCACCACAAATGAATGAAATGTGTGAGAAACCCTGCCAGAGAACTTGAAACTTTAATATTTCTGTTTGAAAAATAACTTTAAACCACGCATCGGATATTACGTTAATAGCAGGTTATTGTTTTGTTGATCGGCAAATCAATTAATGAAATAAAAGGCCTAGTTTCATCTCTAAAAATAAGCTTTTATATCTTAAAAGACACAGTTGTTGACACTTTTAAACTGCAGTACCTAACCCTAAACATGATGACGACATATAAGGATAAAGAAGTCAACTCCGATACAACCAACAGCAAAAATTAAGATCAATATACCAAAAGGAGACAAACTCTGCACTTCCTTCATTGATAATAATAGCATGTATAAATAGTTTCATTTGATTCCCATAAAAGCCTAAAATGTATCAACAACAACAAGAAATACATTCAGACCTCCGAGAGTCTAGCATCAGCTAAGTCACCTCTGTTTTGTGGTGCTGAAAGAACACCTTTAAAGTTATGCAAAACATTACTTCCAACACATGACCTCACGTTATCAAATGGCCGACCGCACACTGAAAAGAATCGCATATGCACCAACTTGCAAATCTACATATCTGTTGTGACGACAAACCAGGGATCAAACCTTTGACGAGCTATGGGGTCAATTAACTGTTGATTTCATACAAGTTAGCTCACATCTCAGGAAAAAAACAATGTCCTTAGCATTTGTTTGTTAAAAAAACCCACTATATCATAAAAAGGAGTAAATTTAAGACGAGATGCAACTTTCGGTCTGTTGTAGCAAAATTACATCCGAGCTATATCAGCAAGATTTACACTGCCGGCCATAAAAACAGCAAATGCTTTCAAATATCATCATCCACACAAGCAGTCTCATATGCATTATACTATACAAACGTCTCACACATTCACATGTGCACACACACACAAACTTTACGAATGTCTTACCTGTGAGTAGTCGAAGTCGGAGAGGGGTGCTATGCTTTTGATGTATTCGATTCTGAATTGGTCCTCTGGGTTGGCTAGCGGGACTGGGGGTATTAAAGTGCTCATCGCAGACACTATAGTCTACAAAGCAGAAAAAAACAAGCATTAAGCAGAATGAATACAGGAGAAAATTCTCAGCCCATATAATAATAATCAGTAAAATGGGATTGCAGTAGGTATTAAGATGAAACTCACCACTATGGCATCCTTCACGTTTTTCCGAATATCTTGGATTTTCTGTTTCTTTTCTCTGCATGGGGACAGAAAAGAAGTGTGGGGCAGCGGTTACGAAAACATCAACCACAGCAAAACCACAAAAGATTTATCATCAAGGTGGTTTTGAGTAAGATAAGGGTTACAGCCAGGTTAGACTGTATTCTTGTTACAATTTTACATACAGTACAGGTGTTGAGGCAGCACCGAGGTCAGTAAAATGCAAAAGTGAAGGGATACGATGTGTTGTAATATTGATTTTTTTTTTTTATCACAAAGGGATAGTTCAGTTTTTTTGAAGTGGAATTTTATGGGGTACTTAACCATTAAAAGTATATTACAAACAGTAGATGTCAGTCAGCTCCCACCTAAAAAATCAGCATCAGAGTATCTATAAACTACATTTTGGATATTTTTACTGCTTCTACTTAATGTCAGATGGTGATTTCAAATGAGAAAATGAAACCGTTGTATTGCTCTCTTTAAAGCCAGACTCCATTGAAAAAAAATGTAATTTAACATCGCTGAACACAGGAGCTGCTGGTGTACCACTGCCTCAATCAGTTAGTTAGTTTGTGTTATTATTTTATTATTATTTATAGTTATTTTATTCAAGTTACATAATAACACTAACTGAGCGATCGAAGCAGCGGTAGACCAGCAGCTTGCTTGGGATGCACGATACTGGATTTTAGCTGACAACCATTTTACTTTTAAAACAGTAAAACCACTTTAAATGGTAAAACATGCCATATTTAATCTGATGTAACACATTTTTACCAAACTGTAAATTCCTCCCATGGTAAAATGCTTGGATGATACTCTCCTAAAATGATTCTGACAAGAGCCAAACCAGGGCAATTCTGATCTATATGAACTAAATAAAGTCGCGTAATTAAAGCGTCACCTTCTTGGGCTGATGTAATGTCAGAAATGTTTATTTTGGGCTAATGCCAATATTTCTGTTAAAGCAGCTGATACCGATGATACGCCGATATTATTATGCATCCCTACCAGGAGCTCTGGTGCTCAGTGAGCTAAAATTACTGTGTTTTTGAGTGGAGTATGGTGGCTTTGACGAGAGTATAGATGGGAATCTGAAGGGGTGTCCGACATAATGGTAACGCAGAGAAAATACTCCCAATACAGCATACATTTAAAATGTTAATGATTTATTTCAGTTGTTTTGGGTGGTTTAGTTTTTTTTTTTTATAGGTGGCTAAAATATGTTTAATTGCAGACCCCCAAACACAGCAGTACATTGCTTAGCTTCTGTGTCAGTACTCCTGCCTGCTTCTCCAAACTGAAACTGTCTGAAATTTAGGCAAAGCAGTAAAATGTTATAAATACAACAAACACATGAACTGATATAAATTTTTTTTTTAGGTGGCTAAAATAAATTTTATTGTTGACCCCCACCTACAGTAGTACACTGCTTAGCTTTAGTGTCAGATAGGGATGTTTCATATCATATAATTAACAATATAACAGGTAAAAAATCTGTGATAATAGCAATATCGTGATTATGGCGATATTAAGACTTGTTGATATAATGTCATCATAACATTATGCACAGCGAAACTGCTAACAGCTCAGTGGTGGAGGAGTTCAGTTAAAAAAGGGGGAGCGACTGCAGTGTTGTGGATTCATTGGCGTCTGATGGTCAATGCTCAGTGACAAATTGGGATTGATTTTTTATTTTATTGTGCGATTTATATTTTATACAGAATCTAAATCTCACTCTGAGATACTAGGCTGGTTTCCATTAACCCTAAAATTAAGCAAACTGAAACTGTGAATATAAAATACGCCTAATTGTTTTTACACTCGCATGAGGTGGTATTTCAGGCATTTCATATTTCACAAAATTGCAATGGAAACATTTTTTTGGCTTTTATAGGTCACATGATGCTATGGCTATAGGCTTGTTGGTAGGAACTGGCTCCCACGGGCATGATGCAGCAGGCACTAAAAGAGATGTTATTGCATCGCATAGCTCTTAAAAAGTTGAGCTGATCATCATGAAGTTTTGAATCCACAATTCCTCTTTGAAATCATGGACTGTCACCTCCCAGAAATCCCTCATACGTGTCCACTTCCATGTATAAGGGGCTCCCCTTTCTATTATTGCTCCTATAACTATGTGGCCTTGGATTGGAAATAATGACGGCTGGTGTGATGGCTGCAATAGATATAAACCTGCTTTTTTGAACCTCCATCGCCATGCTTCTTGTAATGTTATCGCGAGAGGAGAAGTTGCATAACATCACTCACTGGAAACATAGTCATCTTGCAATTGTGTTTTATCGAAATTTTGAAAATATCGCTTAAATCTGTAATGGAAACCTGCCAACTGTTGATGTTTACATCCTAAAAAAACAAGGGGAAACATTTATATTGACATATAAAAAATAAACACTTACTTTGTTTCAATTGTATATTCTTGAAATGTATATTTTTAAAAATATTTTTTGTATTTGTTATGTCATCATATTGTCATTCTCACAAAAATACCCTGAAATATCATGATATCATTTTAGGGCCATATAGCCAACCCCTAGTGTCAGACTTTAAACTGCTTCTCCAAACTTGATGGATAAGTACCCCATACAATCCTACTTCAAAAAAAGTCTGCACTATCCCTTTAAAAATGCAAAATTATGTATCCTATCTTTTAAAAAATCCACTCTCCCCTGGATAAATACTTTAAATCCACACGCAGATTTAATTTTCATACAGTTACAGGACTCTTGACATGTACTAGGCCTGTTTAAAATAGACCACTGCTGCTAAGATCAATGCCATGCAAGGCCTTGCAGCAAAACAAATCATCAATAGGCCTGTGTCGATCACAACCTTTCACCCTCTCACAGGAAACGGTACATTTTTTGGCATCTGTTTGACACTGAGATCATCACATATGTATGATAACTGTACACGAAAAAGGAGGAAAAATGAGAGAGAGGAGGAGGAGGAGGAAGAAGAAGAAGAAGAAGAGGAGGAGGAGGGGGGGAGATATTAGCTGCTTTGCATGGGATACTGGGCCCAACAGGCGCTGCAGTGCCTGGGGAAAATCCATTCACAGGCTATATTCTGGCCTCGACACTGTTATTCATAGCCAAAATAATAAGCATTAATGTGATTTTTGAGGCGTTAATGTGGGTTTTTAATACGTGAATAGCACTCACTCCGCGTTGAAGCCGTTGACGTGTAGGATCCTCATCTGCTTCACAATGGTGCTTTTTCCGGACTCTCCCGCACCTTCGAAAATAGACCAAAAAAACACATAAAAATACCACCAAAACGAGCACGAACAGGGACATCCAGGTTATCGTGAGAACCGTACATGTTTTGGAAATGAAGCCAGTTAATTGTAGGCTCTCTGGAGCTTCGCTTCCATCAATATCCACCCCCATGACATATTATTGCAAGCGCTGTCAAATGGGGCTACGTGTTCGGTAAACGAAAGGGATTAGCTTACATTTCAGATCATATAAATCAGCCTTACCCAGTAATAAGAGCCTGTGTGTGGCTTTATACGCTTGTCTTTCCTTTTGCAACTGTTTTTCTATCTTTTTATTAGCCTCTCGTTGTGCCTTTTCGTCGATGCGTTGATCTTCAGTCTTGCTGTTGCCCAAACAACCCATCTTCCGTCGCCCTAACCCTTCCTTGTGGAATCGTAGAAAAATATAAAATGATTTTTGTGGTGTAAAAAAACGACACAGGAATGAGTCTGGTGTAAAATAAAACAAAAAAAGGGTGAAAAATCTCTGCGAGGCTTCTCCGTCGGAGGGAGGAATATGTTCCCCCGTTACAATTCCGCTTTAGCCGCAGCCAACCGTCATCCAAACCGTTTGTCAGCTCACAAACCAACGAAGAACAACGACTCGGTTTCGCAAAGAAATATCAAAAATACATATAAATAAGAGGAGACAGAGAGGGTTTTCAATTCCTGGGAATCCAGTCAACTGTTCCTATCGCGTCTCCAGCCCCTCTCTTCTCTGTATTTTTTTTCTATCTGAATTTCTATCAGTATTTCTGTCTCTTTAACTCAGCACTGCCTCTCTCTGTGGCACCAGGAAGTAGCCGTGGACCGTGGAGGTGGAAAACAAACCTGCGTTAAACTGTAACATTAACAACCCGCACTGATAGAGCATTTTATAACGCGTGTGGAAAACGGAGAGGAGCCATTCCAGGTTTTAGTCCGTCGCCGTGCTGTTATCAAAGTAATCAAAGGCGAAAAGGGGTGGAAACCCGGGCGGCTGAGCTCTGTGTGCTGGTTTACAGAGGGGCTGGGTCTCTGCTGCTTCTTCTTGTTGGCTTCCAGTCAGAGAGGTGGCCCTGACCCAAACTGGCAACCCAGTTACACTGTGTGTGTGTGTGTGTGTGTGTGTGTGTCTTTACCTATCTGTAGTTTATACATTACAGGCCTGGGGGGCCATCATTGTAGTCCCAATGACAATGGGGACTACAAATACATGGTGAAAAGAGTACTCAAATATTTTACCAAAGTACAAGTACAGACTTATTCTAAACAAAATACACTTAAAGTACAACAAGTAAAATTATGCAAAAAGGTTTGTGCTATTTATACTATTATATGGCATATTATAGTCTGCAGGAACAGAAAGTGACTAAGAGCAATTACTGAAGCACTGTACTTAAGTACTGTACTTAAGTACAATTTTGGTCCACTGACGGCCATCACAGCAGTCCTTGAGAGAATGAGGACTACAAATAAACTTTACCAAAGTACTCGCCTACTTTGACTGAAGGATAATTTTTACTTAATGTTTATACAATACAGGCCTGGAGGCCATCATTGTAGTCCCCATGACGATGGGGACTACAAATACATGGTGGAAAAAGTACTCAAATATTTTACCAAATTACAAGTACAGACTTATTCTAAACAAAATACACTTAAAGTAATGTCAACTACTTTATATACTGCTACGTAACTTAATCCATAATAATACATCAAAATGTAGCATTGATTTATTTTTTTGTGTCAACAGTCTGATCTGCAAAGTAACTGTTATAAAATGTATGCAGTGGAATAAAAAGTAAAGTTTATAATAACTTATATAAATATCACTTCATACATTTTTATACAAAATATTCATTTCACAATTTATAATTTATGTATAGTAAAGGAATTGTGAAAATAAGAACAAGTATATATTCATGTATATTAATAAAGAACAATTTTGATGTACTTGTACTGCACACTTTCATTTTAATGCCACTACATTTCGGAGGGAAATGTTTTCTGTCAGTGCACTACATTTTTCCGACAATTTTACTTTCAGATTAAGATTTTACAAAAAAAAACATGATAAAGTTATAAAATATGATACACTAATATTAAACTACCCAACTGCAGTATATAAAGTAGTAGAAATCAGCTCTTATTTGAACAGCTATAACAGTCAATTTCTTTTCCACACATTTATGCATCATCAAGACAACCAGTCACACTCACAGTCGCACCTACAGGCAATTTAGAGTCACCGATTAACCTGCATGTCTTTGGTATGTGAAAGAAACCCGGAGAACCTGGAGAAATCCAATAATATAATATACAATAATAAAACTGACCCAGATTACTCTGGTTCATAAATACGGTCACTTTTAATACTTTAAGTACATTTTGCTGATCGTCACTTTTGCTTTGTTTACATGAATTTTACATGTAATAGAGTATTTTTACATTGTTGTATTGTGTATTTTTACTTGAGTAAAGGATACTTCTTTCATAACTGCAGTAATTACAGTAAATTAACATAAATCTGCTCAAACAGGGCCTTTAATCAAATATGTCTCTATTTCAGCTCCTTTGACAACTATTGAATTATTATAAAATTGTTTAATCAGTTATTTTTTTGTTTAAAACTGATTTAAATGTTCTTCTTTGTTCTTAATTGCCCCTTTCGCCAGTATTATGTTTCCACATTTGATACTCTAAGTACGTTTTGCTGATTGGCACTTTGGCTTTGGTTGCATGATTTTAACATGTAATAGTGTATTTTTACATTTTTGTATTGTGAGTTGTATTTGAGTAAAGGACACCAGGACTTCTTACATAACTGCAGTAATGACAGTAAATTAACAAAAATCTGCTAAAGCAGGGTCTTTAATTCAATATGTCTCTACTTTAGTCTCCTTTGACAACTAATAAATTGTTATCAAATTATTAAATTGTTTAATTACTTATTTTTTTGTTTCAAACTGATTTTAAATGTTCTTTTATACAAAATTGCCTTGTTGGCCAGTTTTATGTTCATTCTGTCTTTTTTCATGTCAAGCACTCTGTGCTTTTAATGCCCTTGTTATAAAGCACTGTGTGCTGCATTTCTCATGTGAAAGGTGCTATAAATAGTTTATTATTGTATAGACAAGTGATTCTAAACCTGGGGGTCGGGACACCTCCTGAAGGGTCGTGAGATAAATTTAAGAAATCACAAAAAAAATTCACAACATCAGATGGAAGAATAAACATATTACCAGTCTACTTTTTTCTGAGTTTCCTGTGATATTTATTTTTTTCTTGTGAATTCAGCACAATTTTACATCTTTAAGCCTCTAAAAATGATTCAAATTAAACAATCTGAGAGGGAAAGAATTGCATATTGATTGGCCTGCTGGTTATTACAGTGACAAAGAGGTGGTAAGTGGCAGATATGGGATCAAGTCACTGTTCTGCAAGTCCTATGTTAAGTCACAAGTTAGTCCCTAGGCGAGTCCCAAGTGCTAAACTTTGAGTTTTGAGTCATAAACAAGTCATAATGTGCTCGGTACTGAATCTAATAAAAAACCCTAATCTCAGTAGATCATCTTACTTTAAAAACTGGTGTGATACCACAGGATATAAAAATGACACTTAGTTTGATTAGGTCACCATAAAGTTATAATCTAAAATACTGTAAGTTGTGATGATAGAGCGCCCAAAGGATGACCTTTTTTCTTTGATGGCCCAGGTGGAAGTTAGTGCCGCCCTGGTCAAAAAGTCAAAAAGCAAGAAAACCTTCACAAATGAACACCACTTTTATGACTTTTGAAGCCTAAATGCAATCGCCAGAAGTAAAAAATAGCTCATGTTAGGCTATCAACGAGCCACACTACGGTCGCATGACTTGACATCACCCCCACAATGAGGCTGTATTGCTGCGTTTAGCTCGATGACGCTCTGTAGTCCTATTTAGCGACTTTTAAAGTAACCACCTTTTTCAAAGACACATAAAAAGCTTGTCAAAATTCACGATAGGGGTATATTTCCTCACAATTTTTTTTTTCACATAGAACAAATTGTGGGTCTCTTCGGCTTGTGTTAACCACAGACCTTATTAAGGGCTTCATAACCAAAAAAACACATTTAGAAAAAGAAACATTGCCTTCGAGGGAACCAAAGCGGCTGAAATGCTAACTTATTTCTAATTTTAGGACTCACTCCTGGGGTTACTCTATGGGTAGTACAAGAACATTAACAAGGTCCCATATTATGCTCATGTTCAGGTTCATACATTGTATTTAGGGTTTCTACAAGAACATGTTTACATGCTTCAATGTTAAAAAAAAAACAAATTTTTCTCATACGGTAAGCCTGAATACCTGTATTTACCTCTTGTCTTTAAGGCGCCATTTTTAATGCCTGTTCTCATTACGCCTGCCTTTGTGACATCACAACTTCACAGAAAGTCCTGACAGCCACCTATTTATAGGATACAGTTTTTCTGAATATAGACCTGTATTGCATTTCTCAGTGGACTGACTATTTGGATACTTTCACAGTCTTTAGCAGTATTTAGATAGCACCTAATTAAAGAAAAATCTGACTTTCTACAAAATGGGAACTTTAAAGCAATAAAAAGAGAATACACAAAGTATGATGGTGGTTTACAAAAATAATAATCTGAGTTGAGTATGCTATCAAACTTACAGTGATGTTTTTCTTGCGGTGAACAATAAATTTACTTTTCAACATACAATGTCCCAGTTTTGCCAGTAAAATAAAATAGTCCAAAAACTTTTGGATGAATGCTAGGGACTATGACATATTATATATATATATATATATATATTTATATATATATATATTATATATATGTAGTTGCTGCAGTGATCCTTTCATTTTTTAAATAATTTTTGTGAGATAATATTGTCATGTAATCATATAGTTTTTTATGTTTATGTGTATTAATTGCCTCTTTTTTTAAAAAAAATCACTAAAATAAAAGGTCTTAGTACTTTCTCCACCACATACATCCCTTTGAAACCTAAGCCAATTGGTTTGATTTCTTTTGAAAAAACGGGGAAGAAAGGAAATGAAGAACTTGGCAAGAAGTGTCCCACACATTGAGAGAAATTAGCAGAAGGCGACAAGAAATGTCCTAAAAAATTTTTTTTTTTTTTAAAAATGGGGAAGGATTACTAGAAATGTTTCATTTTTTAAAGTCCATAAAATGATATTCATAATTATTCTAACTATATATTTGTAATTATGTTACATAACATTAATACATCTTTAGATTTTTAAATTTAAATTTAATTTTGGAGTCATCTTTGTTTTTTTTGTTAGGTAAATTTCTTGTAACTTTTTACTAATTTCTTGCTATTTTTTTGGTCATGTCTTGTTAGGTTGCTCATTGCCCTCTCCCCATGTTTTTGACCAATCTGCTCAGGGCTGCAAAGGGTTAAACTTGAGACCACCACAAGACAAAGGGAGCCTTCATCTATGAGTTTTTCTGTTATTAGTCTAGACAAATCTATTTTCTTTATTTTAAACAATAATGTCATTTGATAAAGTTTTATCCTCATATATATAATTTAAGACGTAAGAGGAGGTTACACTGCAACACTCTAGCAGTGCAGGTCACACTTTTGCAGATAAGAGGGAAAAAGAAAAACTGTCAGTGTTGTGAGCATTGTCTGACATTTATGTTCAGCTCGGCTTCCTCTAAACTAGGCCAACATGGGGTGTGGGTTTGTATAGGTCTGTCTTTACAGTAACCAACACTGCACTTTACACGCTCACCACCACCGTATTATTTGCACATATCTGATATATGTGATTAGTATGTGTGAGACCAAGAATAAAGTATATTTCATTCAAGAGGTAAAAGTTATTTGGGACCTTATTGATCAAAGTGGGACTTTGATTTTGATTTAAAATATTCCTTCACATAATAGAGATGGCTGTCTTGATTAGGAAATAGACTCAAACCATGATAACCCCCTGCCCTTTATGTATCTATCACTTGTTTACCTGCTAACTAGTCTCCCTTGTATTTTTACCTTACCTTATTACCTTAAAGCACTTGATTTTGTTGTAATTTATATTCGCTAAAACAGGCGTGAAGTGAAGTTTTCGTAACTGTCTTTCTTGTAAACCTCCTGGCTGCCAATTGAAACAAAATTTTAAAACATAAAACAAAATAAAATATTATAAAATATACTACAATAAAATAAGATTAAGATTGAGCCAATGCTAGTATGCACACTGTTGTATTCAGGTCAGGAAGAAATACTGAAATGCACTTTACTTATATTACAAATACTCACTCAAAAGCACCAGGCAACCATAAATGACTATTTGTGCAACATGTACCAAGTCGTACACTGTTATTGTCTCCATTATGCAAATCCAATGCAAACACTAGTTTCATGTAGTAAAATGAGTGCCTCAAAGTAGTGCAGTATGCAAATCACAACTGGAACCCTCACTTCACGTACAGTAGTGTGAAAATATTACAACCACCACCACCCCACCCTCATCAAAAAGCAAAAAAAGAATCCTATCTCCCCCCTCAGACAGCAAGGTCAAAACCAGTGACTGGCCCACATCACTCTCTAGTGGTTAGAGGCAGCACCGCACACAAGCTGTCCGCTCTCTGTTAGTGATACACAATCATGTTTTGTTGCATAAATGCTTGTTGTTTTTACAGAAGTATTGTCTGATATTCATGTTTAACTTGCTGTGGTGTCCTCCTAATTAAACTTAAATGGGTGTGAGTTTGTTGAGGTTTGTTTAGGGTGTGTGTTTGTTTCGGTTTGTTCAGGGTGTGTGTTTGTGGAGGTTTATCTGATTTTAATTTCATCTGCAGAAGAGGGGAAAAGTTACTCCATGCCTAGCTTAAATTTTACTTTAAAGGGATGGTTCAGATATTTTTTAAATATTTTTTTTTGTTATTGTTATAAGAGGTATTTATACATAATTAGTGTACTACCTATAGTAGATGTATGTCAGTATACCTCCAGTTTGGAGAAACGGCAGTTAAGTGCGTGATATACAAAATAAGTCCCACATAAAAAAAAAAAAAAAATGTGAAAAATATTAAATATATCTAAGCAAATAATTTCTATAATTTGATTCAGTTTAGTCTTTATAGTGATATTCTGGAGGCAAATAATGACTTTAGTAAAATGTAAATGTCCATCATTGAGTTGTTTTTCATCCCAAATTTGAGTCCTAAATTTTGTTATGACCCATTTAATAAATAAATTAAATTGACAACATTGCACAGATTCATTTTTTAACTTTACTTAAAGCAAACAAAAATATTGATTTATCGATGCATATCTTCTCTGAAAATTTAAAACACTCCAATACTAATTTTCAGCACTTTCTTGCTCTCTATTATTGTTTTTAATGTCATTCTGCTGTTCTCTGCTACTAACAAAGAAAAGAAAAGTCGCCGTCGCCATCTTAGAGCCTTATCATATCTATTTTTAATAAAAATTTCAAATTGTACTTTTACAGCAAGTCAGAAAGTCCAGAATTTTGAAAACCCCACATTATTATGTGATATTAAGTCACTTTAAATGGTCATTCTTTGCTTTAAGTAAAGTTTTTTAAAAAAACTAAATCTATGCAATAACACCCGAAATGTTGTGAAATTAATTTATATAAGTTTGAAGGGTTGCAAAAAAACTAGTAGAGTGCGCTCAAATTGGACACAACTTTTTGATGACAAATAACTTAATGATGGATATTGACATTTCATGTGTGAAAATTTAGCCATGAAACTCAACTGACTCAAATAAAAGATTTTATACTTTATAATGAGTCGCAGCAGACAATAAACAGCGTACTGGAACAAGGCACAATATGATAAAACTGCATGACTGACATTTACATTTCACTTATATAATGTTTCCTCCCAAAAAACTTTAAACTCACTTTAAACACAAAATTAACTTTTATGTACTCAGATAGATTTAATATTGTTTTAAAATTACTCAAAGCAAACAATGACCACTTAAAGTGACTTATGATGACATTATAATGTCGTGTCGTCAGTTATGGAAAAATATCTATAGTTGATACAATTTTTTGATACCATAAGGTACAATTCAGATCAACCATATAATGTGTCATTGTTATTAAAAAATAGCTAAAACAAGTCTATAATACGAATCAATCTTTGATTTACTGTCACCCCACACTGGCCTCTGTAATGTGATATTATTATTATAAAGCATTAATAATATTTATAAGTGGTTGAAACCATAATTATACAGTGCTCTAAGCAAGTTATAATGCATCATAAGTATGTTTATAATGCATTCTAGACATAGGCATTATATTTGTTTATGCCTGATGGAGCTTTAACATGTTATTACAGTATTTGTGAGTAATATCTTCATGATTAATGTCTGTCTGTCTGTATGTATGCAAGTGCAGGAGAAGTAAACGCTAATGCAGCGATACAACAATCTAAAAATACTCTGTTGCAAGCAATTTTCAAAGTCTGACAAAGATGCTTTTTACTATTTTCAGACTGGTAGTGGACATGTACTGCACAACAGCAACCACAAAGGCCCTTAAAATAGCTTCTAATTAATGACCAACTCGCGAAAAATGTTTCATTTTGGAGGCTCTGCAAAATGAATGCACATCTAAATAAATACATTAAATAAATGCATATACACACGCTTTCTGGCGGAAGATTTCTCTTGCCAGGGAACTGTTACAATAAATCTAACTAGCCCTGACTGTAACTGAAGCATGTACTGTAAAAACGAGGCACAAATCCAAAAGATATCCAGCTAAAATTAGCCTTTTTACGAACCTGGAAAGATTACAGCACCCTCTCTAAAGGGGCAGAGACTCTTGATAAAGTCTAAATCATACAGTAAGCAAAAGCTGGAAAACAAACATAGTCCAATGTCCTTCTTGTGTGGCATGGTTCACTTTGATACAGCAGATATAGGTGTCTGCTATCAGCATCATAAATATGACAATAATTCCAACATCAGCACCTCCTGTTGCATTAACTGGGAACTCAGTTAGTAGCAAAGTTCAGCAACAGTCAATGATAAAACCCATTTAGACTGAAGCAAAGTTCACCTGACTCTGCTGGTATTTCAAGGGGAGGGCCGACAGCAGGGCCTACAACTTCCACTGAATAAGTTTTTCCAAAATATGGCTTCACACGCACCAAAAAAAAAACAAAGACAAAAACAATCAGTGACTTCCAACAGGCTACTCATTGGCCTGTTTGCCTCAGTTAGGTGATAGTTTTCGTGGACTTCATTTCTCGCAGCCTGTTGTTCAGGCTCGTGAAGGGTGATAAGGTTGAGATATGAAACGGCCAGTTAAGGACATCTAGAAAAGCTGTAGCAGATATTATCACAAGCATGTACAGAATCTGATCCAAGAGACCTAACAATAAAGTGACTTCCTTTCCAAGAAATAATCGGAACTTGCCTTCCAGTTCCCATCACTGTATTCCTGTTACAAAGTATAAAGTCTGAAGGAACTCTATTAAAGGAATAGTTAAATAATGACTTTGTTTTTGCATTTTTTTAACAGGACAGTGCTTCCATTTTAAGCAAAAATCTTGTGATATCTTTCATGACACAATAAAATAGTGGACTTCACATGTTTAAAACAAACCAAAAGTTGGATTTAAAGGCACTCAGGAGGTCAGAACTCTGTCTTATTTTGTTAACCCTTTGAAACCCAGATCGCCAGGTTTCTTGTGCTGCATTCAGACGCTTTTCACAAACATTTAAATTCCTGAGACATGAGGAAATTGGTTTGATTTCTTTTAAAGACATGGAGGAAAAAGGCAATCAGCAATTTCATAAGAAATGTCCTGCAAAATGCAAGAAATTTGTAAAAACTTAAAAAAATAAGAGGGGGATAGAATTAATAGATTTTTTTCAAACTAGAGGAAAATAAAAAGTTCTAATAATCATTATTATACAATTAAAATTATGTTTAAAAAAGCTAGTATTATATTATATTATATATCCAGGTCATTTCCTTGTTTATTTTTTTATTCTTTAAAAACATGCTATTTTTTTAGGCAATTTCTTTTCTTTTTTCTTGTTGCTCATCGTGACTTTTGGTCAGGTTTCAAAGAGTCAACATAAACAATCTCGCTTTGATTTAATAGATGTTTGGAGGATTACCTTGATTATTTCAAATGAAAAGGCCCTCTTAAAGACCTCTATAGGAGTCTGGACAGACACTAAGTCTTTTGTTGATGTACTCTTTTTTAGGCACTCAAACTGTATATTGAGATTGACAACATGACAGCTCCCCAAAATTGAATAGTTTCTCTGATAAACTTGGTTTTAAGGAGTCATTTGAAACTATATGAGCCAATGGGTGTGCTTGCTATTATTGGCACTGCTATGGATTGGCTGGACGGGTCTGTGGGCGGGAACTCCAAATGACAGGACTTTTGCAAGATGGCACTTAAGATTTTTTTGTGTGTGATATCAGATTATTTGTGTACTTGTCATAAATTCATGTTCTTATTATTTCTGGGGTGATTTTTGCCTTTACTGATTGATAGCATAGACAAAAAAGGGGAGAGAGAGGGGGGATAACATGCAGCACAGTGCTGCGTGACCCCGGGCCGCTGCCAAGGCCTCAGCCTGTGTGAGGCTCACACTCTGCCTGGTGAACCAGACGCCACCCCTATCGTCATAAATTCCTAAATTTCATTTTGTCATGTACAATCATGTTGGAGCTACATGTGCTGTCTGTTGTATTGCCACTATGCATCTTACAAAATGAATCACAATACTTTACTTTGATTTATGAAGCTTCAATTCAGCAGGTTTACTGCACTTACGTTTAACCAGAGCAGGTGATATTTGCGCTCTACTTAAAAAGTCCTCTCTGTCAGAAATGAGACCAAGTTTTCATACTCACTAATACGTTTTATCTAATTGTGGTATATTTTCAAAGCATCAAGAAAAAAAATTGTCTTGTCATTTCTGAACTTTAACTACTCTGTATTTGAAAACAAAACTTTAAAGGTCCTATACTGTAAAAATCTGATTTCCTTTTTTATTACATAATAAATAAATAATTTAAAAGTATCAAAATGCTAAATCGACAGAAAAATGCACACTGCCGCTATTCAGAAACTGTGTCTTTAAATGAGCCGTCTGGACTTCCGTGAAGTTGTGATGTCACAAATACACTATATAAAGGTAAAAGGGGCCGCTACAGTGGTGTTACAGTCATTTCCCAGCTGCAAAGACAATGCAAAGATGCAGATAGCGCAGATGTGAAAGACCCGCAAACAATGACCAATCAGGGCAGATTTGACTTTCTCGGGAGGGGTTCTTAAAGAGACAGGCGCAACAACAGAGCGTTTCAGACAGAAGGTGAATGCAGGTACATTCAGGCAGGCAGTATGAGAAAATGAATGCGTTATTTGAACTTTAAAGCATGTAAACATGTTCTAGTAGAAACCCAAAGTACAAGTATGAACCTGAAAATGAGTATGATATGGGACCTTTAAAACTAAGATATCAATGGTTTACTATTTTAGAATTATTTAATCTAGTTGAACTATATCTAAATTTATACTGTAAGTACCAAAAATGTGATTCTATATAATCAAACATTACAAAGTGTAAGTGAAACTGACAGATTTCGGCTCCAGCACAGCCTGAGCAAGGCAGCCCGCTTAGGATAAACATTAGCTGCTTATGGCTATCATTATTCAACTAAATACCTGCAGCAAATACAAACAGATAAAGTGACCCAGATTAGCTAGCATACGTTGCCTTGAAATGTAACACTATTTGAAAGGTGTCCACTTTCAAAGGAACACAAACCACCTCAGTCCTCTGACATGCAACAAGAGTCCTACTGGAGACCTGGAGAGTATAAAGTCCCGAAAGGCCTCTTAAGAAAACCCAGAAGTGGCGAAGAAAGCCGCCCAAACCATAATGACAAGCTGAAATGACACAGTGACACAGGTCACACGCAGCTTTCAACAGCAGCTCATGGAAGAATGTATGACACTTGCCTGTGTGACTTCATTAGGATGAACCATGTCTTCCTGTGTGTAATTAGTGGGAGCTGTTTACTCAGGAAATTAAACTGGTAGCCATTTATTATATGAAGTAACAAAGCCGTTTAAACTAAAGCAAATACATGCAATATGATATTAACTGAAAGTGGATGAGTTCTGTTTTAATTGTGTTAAATATTGTTTTTCTCATCAGTGTAGCTTTAATGGCATTTGAGCTCCTGTGTCTGATGGATACTTTCTCGCTGAGGGTTAAGAATTGACCTTTATGAAAACTTATATTAGCCTACATATACGATATTGTATATGTAGTAAAATAACACAGTGTACAAGCTAAGCTGGGCCTGACATAACACTGCAATTTAGATGTATACTTGATTTTCCTGTCATAATACTGGGATGCCGCTGACGGATATTTGGAAAGTCTCGTGATAAATTGCATAAACTATCAATCATGGAAATCCAGTCAGGTAATAAAATGTATGACCTAAAGTGATATAACCCCTGTCATTTATATGGACACAGTTAGGTAACAGATAAGGGCTTCAGCCAGGACTTAATAACTTAGAAGTTCGATCAGTTACTCTATAAAATGCCAATAATAATATCAAACCAACAATAAAAGTTGCCAGAGCCCTAACTCATGCCTTAAAATTATTAATGTTTGCCAAATCTTACCATATGTCAAACTGTAACCAGAATAGTATCAGAATTTATCAAAATAGGACTCAGTGAGTTACACTTCAATTTATCATTTCAGCACAGAAGCCCATTTTTCCACAATAATAAGAGACAGTAAAAACACACATACACCTACACTTTTACTCTATAGTCTACTACACTATAATCTATATCACACTATACTACAGGCCACTACACTCTAATCTACTGTTATTGTATGTATTTATTTACTGCAAATGTGCAACTGTACGTCAAGATAGTATTTGTCATCTCTTATCACTAAGAAATCAACCTACACCACAGACCACTATACTACAAAATAAAGTACTACACTCTACTATCCCATACTGTACAACTAAAAGAATAATTTAAGATGAAGCAAGAATATACTAGACAATCTGACCCAATATCAAATGGCTATTTAGCCTCCATATACAACAATAGTGAATTCTAAAACTTGTTACTCTTCTACATCAAACTGCTTTACTATACTATACTATACTATATTAAAGTAAACTAAACTACACTAAGAGGAAACATGGCCCAATAGCCAGTGCTCTTTATGGCCTGTAAAACTTGACTCTTTATTCTGTATAACATTCTACTATACTATACTACAGGCCACTATACTCGCCTATACTACATGTACTTATTGGGAGAAAATAACTGTAATTGTGCCAAATTCAAACACCTATGTTTCATCTATATAGCACTGAGACCGACATCACACCACATCACAGGCCTCTATACTTTATTATGCTCTCTTTAACCTATACCATACTACATCATACCATACCATACTATACTATACTATACTATACTACACTACACTACACTATACTATACTATACTATACTATCCTGCTACTTCCTAAGTTAAACCAAAGTCTGTTTTTCAATTTATGGTCCTGTACTATATATACACTATACTATACTACACTACACTACACCATTACTATACTGCCTTACCGAGAAGAACCTCTGCAAATAAGCCACAGTTAAACCAAAGTCTATTTTTAAAGCTTTGGTCCCGCACTCTACACAATACTCAAATAGTAACTGAAAGATCGGTAGTCCCTATGCATTCTTTATCACGAAGCCAACTAAATTACACTTAAGTCAACACTAAAATACACTATCCTACACTGCTTAAATATTCGTGTAGCCTATTTCAAAAGGCTATTTCTCATCTGTAGTCCTACTACTATACTTTACTATTCTGTACTGTACTATACTTCCTTATTGATGCCATAGTAAAACCAAAGTTGTTTTTAATTATGGTCCTGTACTCTATACCATACTATACTATAACTACACTGCCTTACTGAGAAGAATTACTTTTAAAAAGCCACAGTTAAACCAAAGTCTATGTTTTAAATCTCTGATCATGCACTCTATCCCATCCTAATTTTCATGTTGAACAAGGCCCAGTAACTTTAAGATAAGTGGCATCTCTACATATTATCATCATAAAGCCAACTGAATTATACTCCTGTCAACACTAAAAGACACTATACTACACTGTTTTATTCCTGTAGCCAATTTCAAAATGCTATTTCTCATCTGTAGTCCTACTACTATACTGTACTGTACTTTACTGTACCATACTATTTTTCAGAGTAATTGTGGCCCAGTAGCCACATGCTAATTGGTCTCTGGGAACCTGTGTGTAGCCTCCAGGTCCATTTGATGGTCTACATCGTGTATAATTATCTTTTTTCTGGTAACCCCAAATATTAACAGTAAGAGGACAGCAGGCCCAGTGAGTCTACACGTCCATCTTCATCATTTGTCATTGACAGCCGCAGGGGGTAGTCTCCACAGCCAAGCCAACAGATGTGGCAATAGGCCTCGCCAGAGTAGTGACATAATTTCTGGAAAGGCCAGTGCGTTTTGGTTTCTAATAATAAAACGGCTTCCTAGTCCAACAACAACAGAAAGAGACTGAACCTACCGAGCAGCAGCAGCCGATGCGTCTGTTTGTACTCCCGTTTGAGCTCCTTCAGCGCCCTGTCAATATTCTTACTGACTTTCTTCGCCTCCTTCTCGGCCTCCTTCTCCTCCACCAGCAATTTGTCCCAGTTTTTCTGCTTTTGGGTGCTAGTCTTTTGCAGCAGCTGCAAGCGTCGGCCGCGGTCCTTCCCTGTCCCCTTGCCGCTACCTCCGCCGCCACCACCGCCTCCTCCTCCACCACCTCCGTTTTGTATGAGCACACCGTCGGTACCGGTGTCTCCACGGCGGTGCTCCCCGGCCGGGAGCCTGGCAGGGTCCCCGGGGCGCACCGGGCCGCCGCCGCCGCGTAGCGACGAAGTCTCCCCGCATCCCCCGGTGTCCTCCTGGCGAGCTCCCACGGCGCGGGTCGGCACGGCGGCGTCCGGAGGCTGGTCCGAGTCCGAGGTAGCGTTGGAAATAGACCCGCTCAGGTCCCCGAAGAGCCGGGGACGCAAACTGTAGCACAGCCCCATGTTGAAACCAATATTTGTCTGTTAATGTGATTTTTCATAAATTAAAATATCAAAAAAATCGCAGTTGCGCCACCAGCCCTAACGAGCCATCGTCACATTGGAGCTCCAGCGGTGCGATTTAAGTCCGAAATTGAGCCGAAAATGTGAATGAATTATGCTCCGACATTTGCTATATGTCATTTTGCATTTTCCCCAGTCAGCCTTCGCTTCGTAGTTAGTGGATCACCTGATCCTTTAGTGGACACTGCGGGTCCATCTTACCGTAAGTAACCAAAAGCACAACCTTGGAAAAAAACGCGACAATCCGCTGCGCAGACAGTCAACAATCTGACTGCACAGTTGTTAGGTGCAATGCACGGCACGTCATGTTACTACAGTATGGCCATTTCGAGAATGCTGGTCATGATTTTCATTCCTCACATTTCATGCCTGCATGCCTAAAGACACCTACTGCACTGGAGATAACAGTGAACCTGCTCTTTATTATCAGACTTAATGGCACACACATGCTATCTCTTTATGTAACAATATTTCAAATAAAATGACAAACCTTTTGAAAATGGAAAGTAATAAAAATGTTTGTTTTTTTTAAATCTCATATAATTTCGGATTTGATTCACACTCATATAATTTTACAATGGCAAACAATCATACATTGTGTTTTCAAACTATTTGTATACTAAAGCCAACTAAATTATACTCTCTATAACCCTATAGAACACTACAAGCAAATATAGTCTACCACACTCTAATATACTGTATTATATTTTCATTTGTTGGGGAAAATACTGTAAGATGTTATTTTTTTCATCTGTAGTCGTATATTTTGTTTCTCTCTATATATGTAGATTATAAACAACTACATTATTGGCTACTCTCTACATAACTTTATAACACTATACTATGCTACAGGCCACTATACTAAACAATACTCTAACCTACTTTACTACCTTATTAAGAAAACATACTGTAAATATGTTAAACAATGGCCTGTGTTCTTCATTTGTTGTCCCATACTCTATACTACATTACACTACTTAACACTACACTACACTGTACCATACCATACCATACCATACTACACTACACAACACAACAGGCCATCTATACAACACTATACTATACTATATATTATAGGCCTTATATTCTATACTATATTATACTATACTATAGGCATTCTTTTCTACACTATGCTATGCTATGCTATGCTATGCTATACTATACAAACACTGGCATTTATTGTCCTACTTTAAACTCATATACTTACACGCCTAATATAAGTTCTTCATACTTATTAGGCTAATTATGCTTTTCCATGTGAGGCTTGATAAATTCCCATAATCAGAGCACTGTTTTTGAAATATCTAAAAATACAGGATCTGTTTTGAGCCTTAAAGCAGTTCAAGTGTCTCTGTAAATATTATGTGCACAAAATATCCGGTCTTAAAATTGGGTTCCTGAGACCTTTCAAGTGTCCGTGGGTTGGTCTCAGGGGGCTCCACAAAAAAAAAATAAGGAATGTTTTTCATTTTGCAATCCAAATGCAGTAAAATTTACATACATATCAGTTTAAGATATAAAATTATTTGGATGCTTTTTTTAGTCTCCTCACCTACACTTTGCTTGTTTGTGCAACAAAACTATGGGGTGTTTTTTGTTTGTTTTGCTTTGTTTTGTGTGGTGCTGTTTTTTGTTGTTTGGGTGCCACTGAAATGAAGTAATTAGTCCTCCCGATGTTGTTTTTTTGTGACATGTATGATCATACAAAGGTCAGGAAAATGTGGGTTTACCTGATACATAGGGGCCAAAGTCACAATCAGATGCAGGGTTGGAAATGAACCACTAGATGGAGCACCTGTAACATAATACATCACAGGTTACTTTTAAAACCTGTGTCAGGCCTGCTTTTGCAACTCCACACATATGCTATGTTGGTAAAAGTTCACATTTGGCATCAAATGATGTAGTTTTGTATAGTTTTAAGGTAAATAAATAAAAATACGTGTATGCACCAAAATCAAATACAAGATGGCACTGACAACGGTTCTGAGAAGAAATTGGTAAAAAGGTACTCAAAAACTTAAAAACTTTAGAAAGGCATCTGAAAGCAACACAAGAAAAGTGACGTTGCTCCAGTTTCAAAGGGTTAAATCATTTAATACTTATGAAAGCCTACTTTTACTTTGTTAATATTTTGAATACAGGGTATTTTTACAGTGTGGTATTAATATTTTTACTAAGTAAAGCATCTAAACACTTCCCCCACAGCTGACAGTGCATAATGTTGCACAAATTATTTGCACATTAGTGAGATTGTATGTCATTTTATTTTGAAAGACTGCGTTGCCTAGGAGACAGGAGGAGCCCTCACAGACAGAGCAGCATCATTTGTCCATCACCGTGTTACCTTCATCAGCACCGACATGTCTCCCATCGTAAGTATACTTTATGTAAGTGTAAAGACTTTAGACATAATACATATTTGGTTAAATAGTCTTTGTTAGGTAGTATGGTTAAAAATTAGGGCTAAAAACGGCTAATGTTAGCTTATTTTAGCTCTCCAGCTACTGTTAGAAACGTTAGCAGGCTTATTTGTTGTTTGAACCAAATTAGCTAAAGTTTTCAGACACCGTAATCAAATCGTGTGACTGCTATATAAGATATAAATACATAATAAATACATGTAAATAAATATACATTTAAAGTGCTATATAAATAAAGTTATTAATATTATTCAAGTTAGTATTACAACAAAAGCCTGAATTTGTCAGATAAGGAAACAGCAACAACAAATGGGTATATGACCCCAAAAAAGAAAGAAAAAAAACAATAAAATAGTGACATTGATAAAACATAAAAAATAAGGAAAAATCACAGAAAAATCATGACATTTTGTTTGTGTAAAAAAACTTATAGCATAATGTAGCATTATGACACATTTTCTAGCCAGATTTATATATATTACATAAATATAGTTTTCTGGACAATGATCATATCTAATAACCCCCCCCCCCCATAATGTTTATGAAAGAAATCAAAACTGATGTTGGTCCAGGTTTTAAAGGGTTAATAAGCCCATTAGTTACAACTTAAAACCTTATAAAGATTATCTTATTTGTTATTTGAGTGGTACTGTCTTGATCAACTAGGAAACGTTTGCACTAGTTTTGACCTAGTATTATGTAATATGTAAATACAATGGCCCTAATTTGTTGAAGTCTAGCCACGGTGAGCTCTCAGGTCCTGTCTGCTCGTGGATGTGGGTTAATTGGATTTAAAAGAAAATCAGGAGCATCACTGTCAACAGCCAGTTC
Source organism: Plectropomus leopardus (assembly GCF_008729295.1). Lineage (NCBI taxonomy): Eukaryota > Metazoa > Chordata > Actinopteri > Perciformes > Serranidae > Plectropomus > Plectropomus leopardus. The sequence goes on along the minus strand of NC_056474.1, from coordinate 4,259,754 downwards.
ATTGTTCTTCAAATAAAAACATCTTCAAACGGCATTCACACGCCTCTCAAGACCACCAGCTCACCTGTATGTTTTCAGTTTTAAACAATGGTCAAATACACCCATTCCTCTTCTCTGTGTACCAGACATGGATTGTTGCAATTCAACATATTACACAAAACTTAGACTTTCCAGTATGTTTCCTCCAATAAATCCATCCTGCGATCGACGTGGAGGGGCACCAGCTTTATTAGCACATGTTTTGGAGCTGCCCAAGGATCATTAATTATTGGAATAAAATATTCCAAACTCTGACTGAAGTTTTACAGATCCTACTCGAACCAGTTTTAGCAATGTTTGAAAAGAAAGCCGCGACATTAGAGCCGACAAATAGCCAATAAGCTTCGTGACATTGTTGGCACTGATTTTCTTGAAATGGCAACAGAAAAACCCACCAGGCCACCTAATTTTAATGAACGTTATAATAAAACATGTACATGAAGAATTATTATTATTATTATTTTGTTTATTTGCTATTTTACTGTGTGTGTAAAGTAAAACTTAAAAAGCCTGTGCTCTCATTTTCTTTAATTACAGAACTCAACAGGCTTATATTTGGGACAGGTGTCTATATGGGCTTTTAATCCCTTTCACACAAAAGTGTTGCTCAGCAAAGATGGGAAATACAATCAAATTATTTATTTAACCTTTTAAGACCTTGACATTTTTTATTTGCTTATTCAAAATCATGGGAAGACGGTAATGAGCAACAAAAGAAGAACAATAAAACAAAAAAATGACCTGGGAAAAAAAGCCTAAAAATTACAATAATTCTGTAAAATACTTTAAAATATATCATTATAAATATAGTTCACTGGAAATTTTTCCCTTTTTTCTTAAGTCTTCTACATGCACTAATATCTTTGTTGCATCTCTCTTGTTTACCATGCCGCTAAAACCGTCTTCTTTGGTGCGCACAGTTTCAGTAACATGTCCATATGAGCAAAAGTTTAAACATACTGTAAACGTGATCCAAGCAGCGATATCTCCAACAGGTAGCCAACACCCACTTTTATACATCCAAAAACTTCTAAAAAAAACCCAAAAAACTGCATAGCAACCAGACTGGGCCTCTAATCGAGACAGGCCTTTATTTGCCAAAATGTGTCACCACACTGGGCCAGTAAAAGGGACTGGGTGTTTAACTGGGACTAGGCTTTTATTTGAAATTTTACAGTATGTGTACATGATCTTTGCACATAAGAATGTATGCATATTTGTTCAGAAGGTGATTCTGCATGTGTATTTTGAAAAAATGAACAGAAGTTTTAAAAAAGCCCTCTGTTTCTGGATCAGTCTCATGAACGCAGTATTGGTTTGCAAGATCACAACAATCATCACAGCTTACAGTATGTCTCACCATGTGTCCTACTTTCACGCGTCTCCAGGTTCTCCTGCAAGCCTGTTTTCTGGCACATGTCAACTAATCACATGTCAACTTTAATCCACTTCCCCTTCGTAGGGGATCGCTCTTCCTCTGTCCGCCGCCAAGGCTTAGCTCGGGATAGATGAGACACAGAGCAACGGGCAGCGTCACTTTTCCACTCTCCCTCGCCAGGTAAACCTCCAACCTGCCTCCATCACCAACCTGCAGAGAGAAAGGTAAAGGATGAGCGCTCATGTTTTATCTCTGTGTTTCTAGAGTGAAAGCCTTTGAGTAAGTGTGCTTCCAATGACCAACTGTTGGACTGTGTGGGACTGTCAAGGCTCCTCTGTGAAGGAGAGGCAGGGCTCTCTGTGGACCATGAACCGCTACACCACGCTGAGGCAGCTGGGGGACGGCACGTATGGAAGCGTGGTACTGGGAAAGAGCAACGACACTGGGGAGCTGGTGGCCATAAAGAGGTGAGTGTGGCTCCAGTAAACATGCCAGGGATTGTTTTGTCTCGAGGCATTAAGCTGATTAAACCCTGAGTGGCTGCTGCAAGGTGCTAAAGACTCAGACACGTTACACATAAAAAAAGAAAATGTTTGAGTCAAGTTTTACCTTTTTGTGCATCATATGTTGACATTATATCATACAAATTTTCCTGGAATTACAAGGATAATTTGAAGATTTAAAAAAAATGCAGATTTCTTGTCTTTTTTATCGTTATTATTATTTGTATTTTCACCACATGCAGTTGCACTTTCATAACTTATTTCCTTATAATGAGGAGCTGCTTAAGATCTTTGGCAAGAAATTAATAATGAATGTTTCACGAGGCTCCGCCAGGCGCTGTTTGTAAATGTAAGGTTATAGTGCAAGCCGATACTACTGATGACAGTGAAAGGAGTGAAAGTACACCGCATAGTGTGGCCCCTGGAGTATGGGAAAACAGAGGGTTAAAAGAGGTTACACATGCTCATCATTTCAAAAAAGTACATTTAAATCTAGAAGTGTAGCCCAGAATTAGGTTTTTATGGGCACAATAGTGATGCAGAACTTTTTTGGAGAAAAAAAGCTCTGAAAGTATGATATACTAGCTTCTTACACACGTATACTGAGTGGAAATTCAAAGTACTACACAATACTGTTTTATGTATGCGTATGTGTGTTTATGTACTTTGAAGGGGGGTCGCGGTGCCGGGGTGGGTTCTGTTTGGCTGTCTGTTAAGTTGGACCTGCTTATTCTGTTTTTATTTGTTTGTCTAATTTGGTTCAATTATCTTAGCTTTTTTTAACCCCTTTTTCTGACTGTGAATCTTTTAATATCAATATAATTTGTATTTTTGTATAAAGTCTAAAAGTCAGCATATTTAAATGTTGTTAAAATGAATAAAAAATTGAACGATAAAAAAAGTACGACATAATAATAAAAACAGCAGTAAACCACAGTCAGAGGGCTTTGTATTATATAAATTCTGGGCACTTACAATTACTTTCAATATTACATTTATTATGCATATGGTCATATCTGGCAAAACTTTTTTTTCTTCTTAACAGGATGAAGAGGAAGTTTTATTCTTGGGATGAGTGCTTGAATCTAAGAGAGGTGAAGGTGAGAAAACAAGAAATCTCCACTAACTGACACCAAGCAGCAATCTGCGAGGCAGAAAAATGAAACCAATCCAGAAGTGCCAAAAACTGCATTTCCTCTAATGGCCACTTGAGGCTGGCTCCAAAACAGAGTCAGTCCCAATGGGGCCCCATGTTAAGAAGCCCAACTTCACTGCAGACATAAACATGTTTACAGCCTTATATGAAAAATAACAACAAAAACAGTCTTGATCTCAATAGCTAATTTCCACATTCATAACCACTATACGGGTGGTGATTTTTTTAATAACTCACTGGTTTACAAAGTTACACATATTTAAGGATGGGCCGCTTGTGTGACAGGCTGTTTGTGAAGCATTTCTACAGTCAGATTCACCTCTCGCATGTATAATCCAGCTTTTTTTCTGCATTCAGATATTAAAATAATCAAGTAAAGCTGTGAAGACAGCAAATTATTTCTAATGTACTGTATTTGACCAACTTATTATATTTGTGTGCCGTAATTCATATTTAAAAGCCCAACCAATGCTGTTTTTACCATATAAATAACAGGTGTATTAACATATTGACCCTTTGAACCCTGAGCACATTTATTAGATTTCAATCAAAAACATGGGAAGAAGGCAACAAGCAACTTAACAGAAAAATAGGCAAAAATTCAGCAAAATTTGTATTAAGTTGCAAGAAAATAAGCAAAGAAAACAAAAAACAAGAAAAGACTTCAAGAAAAAAGTGCTAAATTTTTTTTTTTAAATATTTTTTTCTGTAACATTATTTTAAATATAGAACTAAGAGAATATACAGTACAATATATCATTTTACTAATTTTTTGCACTTTGTTAGACATTTCTTGCCAAGTTGCTCATTATGTGTTTTTTTTTCTATGTTTTTGTATAAAATCGGGCCAATTTTCTCAGTTTTCAAACGTTTAAATGCTGGTGAAAGGTGTCTGAACACAACACAAGAGAAGTGATGTCAATCCAGGTGTTAATAAGGTTTAAGGAGATGTTTGACATTGTGAGTGTGTTTTTACACACATCTCAGGTAAACGTTCTCACTTACTTATGCAGTGGACAAAGATCTGAATTTATCATGCACAATTTAAAATGACAGAACATTTTGAAGCTAACGTCTTCCTCATTTGCTGTGGTGTTTTATTTTTGGCACGTAATGTTGTTTTTTTAACACCAGCCCTTTGGAGCTGAGTAAAAAAGCTAATTTCAGACTCTGTGTTGAGGCATTTGAGGTAACTTATTACATAATAAGCTGATTCTTAATGACTTTATTGTATGTGTCTCTTAAATACTTTGTGTTGTCAGTCACTGAAGAAGCTGAACCACGCCAACGTGGTGAAACTGAGGGAGGTCATCAGAGAAAATGACTACCTCTACTTTGTCTTTGAGTACATGAAGGAAAACCTCTATCAGCTCATGAAAGAAAGGTAAGAACTCATCACACAGCCTTTCACCAGCTGTTATTTTTGTGATTTAATACAGCAGTGGGGTTTTTTGTATTGTGAATTTGAGAATTATTTGGGTCAGCTTGAGTCATCTTGTGTTGGTCTTTGCAGAAACAAGTTGTTCCCTGAGTCAGTCGTCAGAAACATGACATTTCAGATATTACAGGGAGTGTCCTTTATTCATAAACATGGTAGGTGACTTTCAGCAAGGCCTTGCTTTATAAAAACTTCTGTCTTTTCTTTCTTATAAAACGATGTCTTATCAAGTTGTCTGCACCATCCTGGTATTAACTGAATAAACAGAAATCTAAAACCGAAACGCACACGAGTGCTGGACGGTTGATACGACATCAGGCATCGCAGGATTTTCTCCAGCCAAAAATGACTCACTCCTCCTGTGAGAAGGAGGTGTGAGTGGTACTGAAGCTGAACTGAACAAGTTTTTCTCTGCACTGTTTTTAGTGCTCGTGGGTGCTGGTGTCATTCCCACTTCAATAAGGCATGATTGTTTGCATAGTTTTTCTTTTCTTTATCTCTTCTTTCTTTCTTTTGTCTTTTACCACTTTTGCCGCCGACAGGGAAGATAAGATGTTTTCTGAAAATGAGATAAGGAACATTCTGTTCCAGGTTTTGTCTGGCTTAGCATTTGTGCACAAGCACGGTAAGAGACTCCTCCTGTCTTTCGCTTTTCCTCTCCACTTTCTTAAAGGGATAGTTTGGATTTTTTGAGGTGGGTTTGTAGGTGTACCTATTCAAAGACAGTGTATCACATACAGTCAGTGTTGGGAAAGTTACTTTTTTACTTACAAGTTACCCTGAATATGTATTAACTTACCTATTTTATTATTTCAAAGTAATATAACTTTTTAAATACTTTCCTCACAAATTTTTTAAACAGGGCTGCTTACTCGAGTTGTCCAAAAATATGCTAAAAAAAGGCACGATGTCAATGTCAGTTTGGGTGGATGTTTTATTGTTTTCACCTCCCATCAGACGGCCCGTTTCAACAGGTGAGCCAACAATGACTTCAGTGTCCCGTCTACGCTCTCGTCAAAGCCACCAGACTCCACTGATAAAAACAGTCATTTTAGCTCGCTGAACACAGAAGCTGATGGTTTGTTGTTGCTTTGATCAGTTAGTTAGTTTGTGTTCATTGTGGACATACCGACTGACAACTACTGTTTGTAATACACAGACTATAGTTAAGGACCCCAAACAATCCCACTTCATAAAAATCAGAATTATGCCTTTAACCTTCAGACCTAAAAAAAAATGGATCAAATTGTGATGTGCATCGATAGAAAGTCATATCATTAGTAGTAGAAAAGTGGTAGTGGCTGTGATGGTAGTAGAAATAATAACTATTAAGTTTAGGCAAATATCAGCATCAGCTCAGGTTTATTTGACTGTCTCGTGTTTTTCAGGGTATTTTCATCGCGATATGAAGCCGGAGAACCTGCTCTGCATGGGCCCAGAGCTGGTTAAGATTGCTGATTTTGGACTCGCCAGAGAAATCCGCTCGCAGCCACCGTACACTGATTACGTGTCCACAAGATGGTGAGACTGAACTTAAGTCATTCTGTCGATGATCTACATAATGAGCTGGGATGGAAGTTTTTGATCTGTGCAAAAAGTGGAACTAATTACCTGAAGTCACAATGGGAGGGAAAAGCTTTGAAAATGCCTTAAATGAAAAGTTTTTCTGTTTGTTTTTAAGTAATCAGTGCCATAACTAACTTAAAATTGGCTTTAAAAAATCGGTTGGCAGACTGAATTTCGTATTAAAAAAAACAAACTTTTGGAAGCTCTCAGAGGCCCCTCTCGCCCCTTAACCCTTTAAAAGCTGGAGAAACATCAGTTTTCTTTAGCAGTTTCCAGGTGCCTTTCACAAGTATTTAAACCTCTGAACAATTTGGTGTGACTTTCAAAAATATGGGGGAAAAAGTAATGAGCAACTTGAAAAGAAATGTTTCACAAATTGCAAGAAATAAGCAGATTCAAAAAAATATTTTTTTTAAAAGCTACAAAAAAAATGTCAAGGGAAAAAAAGGTGAAAAAAACAGAAAAAAAATACATTTAAACATATCAATACAAATCCCAATATCAATATCGGTATGTTGTCATAAGTCCCATTATCGGGCGATAATTGCCATGCATCCATAGTTTCAGTGGCGCTTTTTTGCACTTAACAGTATGAATGTAACAATTTAGTTGAACAGTGTATTTCAAACTCATTGTAGGAGCTGAACTGGAAATTCCAAGATTAAACAAAAATACACAGTCTTGCATAAATGAATGCCATATACATGAACACAGCCAAAATGCTCAAAAAATTAAGAAAGAAAAGTGTGTAAAATGTGTCAAACAGCCCCTAAGGGTTAAAAGAAATAGTGCCAGGAGAGGATCCCTGAGTGCCCTAAATTCCTAAAAACACCCCCTGCATACACTGTACATATTTTGGGCTGCTGTGATTGTCATTTTACAAGTGGCCCTTGGGCAAAGCAAGTTTAGTACCTCTGGCAAACAGATCAGCTGGTCATGTTTTGTACTCACTGTGTGTTTGATGATCCAGGGAGCTTCGGATGATTTCGGAGATGACTGATTTGCAGGATGTATGGAGAGTTGCTGGGTAAAGCTGAACTGTTTTGACTGACCGTTTGACTTGAAACAAAGTCAAAAACCCTAAAACAACATTACCAAAAATAAACAGGCGTCTACAAAAAACATTCAGATAAATTAAATGAATGAATCAAACAATAAAACTAAGATTTAACCAAACACACGGCAGTTCAAGACTGTATCCTCTTGGTGTTTTTGCCCTGCTCGACTAATTCAGCACACCTGCCTTCAATGAGAGGATCCTGAGATGCCAAGTCAGGTGATGCATTTAAGTGACTCAAATTGTAAACTTTAAAAAGTTTTTTTTTAAGTTGTTTTTTTGTCATATTATGTCAGAAATGTAATTTCAAAGTCTATTTTTGTCATTTACATTTTTATCTATTAAATTTGAAAAAATGTGGAATTATGATAAATTTTCAATTGAATTTAAACAAAATAGTTTTTTGTGTGAACATTGTAAATTTTCTTAGAAATAATTTTGCACATTTTTAGATCTGATATGTAAATTGACAATCTATTTTTGTAAATAGAAAATTGATATTTCACATTTCAAAGTAAAAAAAAAATCAATTTTAAAAGAATACAGGAAAGTTCTGCAAAATTACATGTTTTCTATAGTGTACTTGAGATAAAATAAATAGATTTTGTCCCCTTTTCGGCGGATTTTTCCGCTGCTGCAGATAATTTTGTCACCTTGTAATATATTAATTTTGTGAGTAGGCTATATTAAAAACCGCCAAACCGCGGCACAAGCACTGGCACCTCGCGGCACCTCCTGGCAAGCAGTGGCACAAGCACTGGCACCTTCCGGCACGTCTCGGCAACCAGTGGCATCTGCTGCGACTGCTGCGACTGCTAGCGGCACCTAGCTGCGGCATCTGGGGGTGCCACACGAGGTGCCACAGTTAGGTGCCGCTGCCGCAAATTGAGCCAGCCCCTGCTGTAGATTTTTTTAACTGAACAACAAATAGTACTCCAGTAGGGCATGAGTGAAAATAGAATATTGTGAAAAAATAGAGGACTTTAAGTCAGAGTAGAGTTAAATGCTCCATACATTTCGTTACAGGTACCGAGCCCCAGAAGTTCTGCTGAAATCTAACTCATACAGCTCACCCATCGACATTTGGGCAGTTGGATGCATCATGGCGGAGCTGTACACACTCAGACCTTTGTTCCCTGGAAACAGCGAGGTGGACGAGATCTTCAAGATCTGTCAGGTGCTGGGAACGCTGAAGAAGGTAAACCATCACCACAATGTGTCACGTGTTGCGTCTCTGCCGTCGTCCTGGATGAATCCTTGAATCATGGTGAACATCAAACGATTTAATCACATTTCTTTATGAGACTCATTTGTTGTTTTGCTGTTGTGTCTCTCCATCAGTCTGACTGGCCTGAGGGCTACAACCTGGCCACCTCCATGAACTTCCGCTTCCCAAAGTGCGTCCCCACCAGCCTCAGGTCGCTGATCCCCAACGCCAGCAATGAGGCGATCACGCTGATGAAAGACATGCTGCAGTGGGACCCTGAGAAGAGACCAAGTGCTGCTCAGGTACATTTGAAAACCCACTCAGTTTGAGCATAGAACAGCTGGAACAAACAAAGATTACCGGGAAGAAAACTGACTAATGTTTGCAGAGTAACACGAGTCCTCAGGTGAGTGCTTTTCTCCTGAGCACCTTGAGTGCAGCTATTTTCAGCGCTGGAGGCCCATGAGGGAATCAATCAGCTTACCTCGGCTGTTACCGTAAACACCAAATTTGAAGTCTGAGTGAACCACTGAGGCGACGCATGTCTACTAACCTCAGACACATCATTATCAAAAACATTTAAACTACACCTGAAGCTTGAAAATTACAAAAAAAGTTTCCAGTGCTCCAAATATCTACCTCCATCATTACATTTTTGGTTCGATTTGTCCGTTGACAGCAGGATTACGTAAAAATTACTGGCCCAATATTCATGAAACTTGATGGATGAGTGTATGGGCTCAGGCCTATCGAAGAGCTCAATACATTTTGGAACAGATGGGGTCTCATGGGGCACATACACAAATTATTGATCCATTAATTTTTGACAATTTCATACTTTTTGACCCTATAAATAGAAGTAACTGAAGATATTTTACATTTGTTTTGTGTTTCAGGCTCTACGGTATCCATATTTCCATGTCGGCCAGACGCTCGGTGCTCCTCTGAAGGCTCAGGCGAAGCTGTCCGAGGCGGCTGCAGAAACAAAGCCTCTGTCCCTCTGTAAGACGGACCTAGAGACCAGTGAATCCAGTAGGACGCAGACCTGCAGCCAGTCTCTCCAGCAGCCTCTTCAGCAGATACTTCTACCTCTGGACAACACTGAGCCAAACACAAAGCATGAGGGGCAGCAGGAACCTCTCAGCCTGGTGAAAACCAGTAAACCCACCAGCTGGCAGGCTGTAAGTGCCACTCTGCTTCTTCATGTCCGAGTCGGGCCTCCTGGGGACTTACAAAACTCTTTTTCTACTTTCTTTGATCATTTTAAAGCCTACAAGAGCAGCAGGAGCAGAGAACAGCATAACCAGAGTGAGGACAGGACGGCGACGATGGGGCCAGACGTCCTTCAAGTCTGTGGACAGCTGGGACGACGGTGAGGACGCAGACGCTGGAGTCTCAATCTCCAAAAAACCCACCATCAGCTCTCTGAAGGACAGGGACGGGCCCAGCTGTCGGTGAGACCTTTTCACTCGCATGTCAATGATTTGTTTTGATCTCAGTTTTGAAAAAAGAAAAATATAGTAAAATTTGTTTGTCTAGATTTCCGGAGTCAAAGATCAACACGAAGGTGCCGGGGAGCAGCGGGCTGAACCGAAACGACTCCACCGCCACGTCTGCCAAGCAGCACTACCTCCGCCAGTCCAGATATCTGCCCGGTGAGAAACAATGACCTGAATCACAAAAACCACATGAACCGTTTCCTCCGCCTCACAAAGAGTGTCAAGTTTACGTTTCTTTATGACACTTTATGTTTCTCAAAGGGCAACTTTGTGTCTAATTGACTAATAGTACAGTATAGTTTAGTTTAAGTTATTTGATATGGACATCACAGCAGCATAAGAAATGCACACTTGTGCACAAAAGCCAGATGTGCTTTCAAGTGTTTGCAGCAAAAAAAAAATAGAAAAATTGTTTGCATGAATGATTTTGCAACATAGACTTTGTATTATTTTATTCTGATTTATCTCTCTTGAATTTTGTTGTCCAAAAGTAAAACGTCAAAATGTCACTATGCTGTGCTGTATGATGTGTACTAATTAGCCTCCAATAAGAACTTGAATTTAAAAAAATAAATAGAAAAAATAGAATATTAAAAAGAAAAGTCAATATATCTGCAAGTATATACACACACAGGGAAAAAGGGTCCAAGTTTCACACTACGAAAAAAAAAAATACTCAAAATACTCAAACTACAAACCAGTTGGAACACAAGAATTACAAGAAAAATTGAGAAATTATTTAAATTAATTATACATTGACATGGGATTAAAAAGTGGCATCTCTGCCAATAAACAATGATATAAAACAAAAATCAATCAGACAAAACCCATCATCAGATCTGAGTGAACTGTTGATTTACAGTGAGCTCACTCTGAGTTTTTCCTTTTCAGGCACAAATCCCAAAAACAACGTCTCGGTGGGACGCCAGCTGGTCAGCAGAAACCTGTGGGGCGACTCGTGTTTGACCCGCGGAAAGATGCTGGAGTTAAATAAAGGTAAGAAAGACCAGAGGACACGTGATGATGAGCAAACTATACCGCACGTCCATCTAAGACACTGACTGGGAAAACTTGAGATTTCTTCTTTTCTAGTGTTTTTTTTTTTAACCTCATCTTTTCTGTGTTGTGGTTTTAGACACTATTCTTCTTAATCGTACAGATAAGCAGCTTCTAAAAGAAAAGACTCTGGAGGATCTGGATCCGTACAAAGGTACCTCTCAAATCTGAGAGCAGTTGACAGAATCACAGCTGGTTTTATGGTCATGTTTCTATTTTGCTATTGTTCGGAGATCATTAACATTGTTGACATTTTAAGCAAATAAAACCCCCTTAAAGTAACAACATCAGAGTTGTTACGTCTCATTCTTCGTCGTCCTTTTCAGACTCTTTCCTGAGCAGCAACACAAACAAGAGGACTGAAACAGGAGCAGGCAGACAGAGGATTATCCTGGCACCGATCGCCTCTGCAGGTGAGAAATGTGTGATTTTCTCAGACAGAATATCGGCTGCGTTCAGTGTTGCTTCGTATCAATCAGACCAATGGAAACTTAACTCTGTGTTTTCAGTCCGGTAGTTCATGAATACACTTCTGTTATTTTCTCCTCCATATTATTTTAGCAAAAATGCCCCCTGGTGTTAGAAAAGAGTCAATATTTCATTAGAGATAAAAGTCACTGATGAAGGATATTTTATTATTATTATTATTAATTATTATTCATTATTATTAGTATTTATTTATTAATTTATTAATTCATTTATTTATTTAACTAGCACACTAACCATGTCTTTCTTTTTTTTTTTTTTTAATTTTCTTTTTTATCAAGACAACCAAAGAAATATCCATCAAACCTTTTATGGTCTCATACACATCTTTCTTTTTTTAAACATGAAAGACAACATAAAGTTTCATACCAACATACTACCAATACCGATATATTTAATACAAACTTAACGTACATCCCGCCTTACATCTACACAGTATGTGGAAACTATAAAATATACATAAAAATAATTTTAAAAGTAAATTGAGAAATGAAAATCCGCAATCAGTCATTTCAATTAAAAAAAGAGAGAAAAAAAAAAGTTGAAATAAAATAAAATACTGATACTAACAGAAATTGCAATGATAATAATAATAATAATAATAATAATAATAATAAATAATAATGATAATCCCTTTCCCCTGTATGCACCTGTCTCTTCCTGGGACCAAACTACATTTCTACTTCTGTCAGAGCAGAGATTTAAGGAATAACTTACTGAAAAAAAGTTACTGAACATTTTTAAAAAATCTGTAGAAATTAACAAAGGGATCTCAAATTTGCGCACTTCAGCATCGTGTCTTTCAACCTGAAATTGTACCCGCTTTCTTTTTGTGAATCCAGTTGATCTCAGAGTTGAATCTAAAATCAAATCTTCCAAGAGCAAGACCTCCGCACATAAACTACCGCTCTCACATGAAGGTAAAACAAAAAAAAAAAAAATCAGCACTATGAGCACCAAAAAATGCGGCGTGACGTCACTTTCAGACTAAACACACTTTCTTCTCTCTCACGATGATTTCCCAGAACACGAAGGCTGGAGGAGCAGAGCTCTGAATCCTGCAGGGAGGAACACGTTTCCCAGGAGCGCAAACGTCCCGCCGGTGCACGGACGCGTCGACTGGACCGCCAAATATGGAGGCCACCAGTAGCGCAGCAGTGAACTCTGCTGCACCAGTGACTCATGGGAAAAGTTCCCACTGCACTTTTGCAAGGAAATACAAATTTCAAGTGTTTCCTGCTAATCTGTTGTGACATTTGCCACAGTTTTAAATATAGTTCAGTGATGAGCAAGTGTCCCATAACTTTTACAGTCAGATTTTTAAAAAATAATGAAGTAGAAAATAAATTATTTTTTTTATATCAAAGAGGGTGACTTTATTATTTTACAGCAGCAGATACATTTACAAACTAAAAATATTACCCAACTCTATATTTTTCTTGTACTATTTCCTCTAAAAAATATTTTATATTACATTTTTTATACAGACTGTGATAGAAAACTGCACAGAGGGAATGTTTGTAAATGTGAAAGCACAAATTAGATTTTTTTTTTTTTTGGTAAAAAAATATGTAGACAGAAATGTAAATTTCGATATTTTCAAGTTTTATGTGTTTTCTTTAGCATTCCAGTGACGATCTTCACCAGCATCAGTCCACTGAAAAGAAACATTTATATCAGAATAAAGTAAATGTCTAAATTTGTGTTTGTCTCATTTTATAAAAGCAAAGGTCCAAATCCGTCTATGTGGTGCAGAATGTTGTTTATTATTATCCCAGACATCATTTTTCCCCGCTCAAATAAAAACATGAACGTAGGAGAGGACTTTTGTTCTGAGAAAATTAGACATTTACACCATAAATCAATGCAGAAAAAGCAAAAATCGGTGCTTAAAATTCACCAGAATGCATGAAAATATGTGACTGAAGCTCATAATTTTCAGGTCCAAGAATCGGAGGGAAAGTAACATCGAAAAAGAAAATGACTGGTGTTACCTTGCTAAAGTCATTAAACCAGCTGGCATGAACTTCCACGAGTTGAGAAATCTCAGTCCCATCACCACAGCCAGAGTCGCCGAGGTGCCTGCAGAGAAAAAAGTTATCGTCGTGTGTTTGTGAAAGCTAAATTTGGAGCGTCACAGTTTAACAGACTAAACTTGCTCACCGAGTGAAAGCCAGACATTCTTTGGATTTTGAGATGCTCGATAAGCACCGACTGCAGCCAGCAGGCCGAACAGGAGCCCAGCAGCCAGAGAGGTGACGCTGCCTGTGGAGACAACAGGCAGGTGCATGAGTAATAATAATATAATGATGTGGAAATATAAAATATCAAAGAGTAACAGTCACACGGGGGGGGGGGGGGGGGAGGGGGGGGGGGGAGCGGGGGGCATCTTTAGTATATAATATTCAAAGCTATGTTTTCATTAGTTAATAATCTCTTGAAACTAAAAACTGTCGCGTTTTCGTTACGTTAGAATGACTCGTTTATATCTACATACAGAGAGGGTCCTCACCCACAATGTCCGCCATGTTGTTTCTACAGTAGCCCAGAATGGACAAACCAAACACTGGATCTAGATAAGGCCATTTACGTTTTGGTGTTAAGATGTTTTTGCCGTTTTTATAATTGCAACAAGCGGAAACCTCTGAAAAGCATAAATAAAGCATAAATAAACATGTCTAGTACATCAGTTTTGGTCTCTTTAGCTAATTTCAATACTCATGACAACTGTACGGAGAGTGAATTTTTATTTAACTCATCTGTTTATATCTTATTAAGAAGTAAAGTTACACATATTTAAGGGTGTCGATTTATACCCTGAGAAGCCCATAACACTTTTGGCAAACAGCATGTCACTCGAGTGGCCCCACTGTTAAAAGTGTGTAACTTAAAGCCTAAATAAAATGTTAATGGTTTATAGTTATATAAAAATTCACACCCAGTGAAGTCGTCATGAATGTTGAAATTAGCTTTAAAGACCAAAACTCTTTTTGTACACGACTGTAAACATGTTTATTTCTTCTGTAAAGTTGGACATTTTAATGCAGGAGTCTGTGGGGACTTTCTGTTTTGGAGCCATTAGAGGAGCTGCAGCTCTGCAACCTCACCTCAGGGTGCCACTAAATCCTCCACCGTAGAGCTTTAACCCTTTGAAACCTGAAGCAGAATCATTTTTCATGTGTTGCTTTGAGTCGCCTTTTTCAAGTATTTAAACCTTTGAACCCCGCCGTAAATCGGTGCAATTTCGGTCAAAAACATGGGAGAAAAGGTAATGAACAGCTTGGTAAGAAATGTTTCACAAATTGCAAGAAATTTTGTCATTTAGAATATTTTATCTTAATTTTATCTTAATAGGAAATATCTAGGAAAAAGGCATGGGAAAAACTACATTTACAATTATCAAATTACACATTTAAAATTATGTTACAGTTTTTTCCTCATTTTTAAGCCTTTTTTTCAGGTAATTTCCTTATTTGTTTTTCCTTTTTTTAAGTCTATCTTTTTTTAAAAAAAAACTAGGGGAAATGTCTAGGGAAGAAAGAAATGCTAGGGAAAAATTATATTTATCATTGTCATAAATACATATTCGAAATGACTTTACAAAATTATTATTTTTCAGCACTTCTTCACATCATTTTTATAACTTTCTAATTTAGTGTTTTATTACGGGGATTTTTAAACTAGTTTTCAGGTAATTTTCTTGAACTTTTTACTAATTTCTTGCTATTTTAGGAGTCAGTAAAGCCATTTTTTCTGGTTTTAATTTACAGATTACAATTTCCTGATTACATTTACTTTGACTAAATCATGTTTTTAATGCAGGACTACTTCTGATGTATGAATAGTGGTAGTAGTGGTTTTACCTAAATATCTGAATAACGTCACTTCATCCACAACTGTGTATTTGTGTCTGAACACAAAATATGTCGGTGTGTGTGCCTCTTACCTGCTTTCACATAACCGATGATTCCTCCTGCTGACACCAGAGCAGCATAACCGAACCCGGCCCAGTCTGCAGCCATGACAGCAACCACAAACCTGCTGCTGCTGATGGAGGAAACCAACGATTATCAAGAGAAATACTCGATTTACCAAAACGTAACCACAAACTGTAAACAGTTTAAACGTGTTAAAACATCCACAAAAACCTGACAAGCGTTTATCTATCAAAATATGACCAGAAACACACTAAAAGTGATCTAAACATCGGTTTTTACCTGACTTCTGGAAGTTTGGCTCCTAGTGACTTCCGAAACCTGATGACGTCACTTCCGGGGTAGTGAGGCTGTATTTCAAATTAAAGTTTTTAATGTTTTTTTTTTGTTGTTATTTTTAATTTTCTTACCATTGAGTATTTTTTTTAAATTAAAATGTATTTCCTTATTCAATTTTAGCCTGTCGATTGTCTTTTTGACAATATGTAGTTTCTACAATGTTGGTGGGATTTCTTTCAAAAACACTGGGGGGAAAAGTCAATAAGCAACTTGGTAAGAAATAATCATAATTACATATTTAAATTTATGTTAAAGAATTACCATATTTTTAAACCTTTTTTTTCTAGGTCAATTTCTTTTTTTTGTTTAACTTTTTTTTTTTAGTTTTGTTGTTCATTTGTTTATTTAAACTAATTTAAAGGTAATTTTCTTATACTTTTTACTAATTTCTTGATAATTTCTTCTTTTATTGGTCATTGACTAATTCCCATATTTTTGACAGAAATCAAGCCAATTTGCTCCAATTTCAAAGTGCCAAACAAACAAAGTGATGCCTCAAAATATATCCTTCAAAACATACATTATGCAGCTGTGCTTTGTCACCTCCCTGTGGTGACCATGAGTAAACGTGTGTTTGCATGCAATTAAAAATAAAAAGCAGTTTATGGATTATAAAACGTTTTTATTGTTGCCTGTCTCTTTTTCCACTGTCATTATCTCAACTTTTCAGTGTTGACAGCACAATATATTCACAAAAGCTGTAATTTATCACCTTCCTGTGGCAACCACAAAAAGCACACAAATATGCGACCAAACGAGTCCACATATAAAACCGTCCATGAATAATAAAACAGGGTTGATTTTTTTATTTTCCAGAGTTCTTTTTCTTCTTTTTGGGTTTGCTCTCGTCTTCCAGAACAACTTCTTCTGCAGCGATTCGGACTCTTTTCGTCTTTGAAAGCTCCTGAGCGAGCTCTGTGGATGAAAGCAAACAGATGGAGTTTGTTACAGACACACAGAGAAACTAAATTAAACAAAAAGCTCCTTAATCTTGTATGAAAAAGCTGAACCACCAACAATGCATCCCTATCAACACCAAAAAGACCAAAATCACCAGCCTCACTACACCATCAAATATCTGTAGATCAAATCAGTTTCATAACATAAAGTGCAACAAAAGTCGTTTTTTGCAGGACCTTCAGATGTCGTCGCCTCAGCTGCCGGTTCCTCAGCGGGCTGCTGCACTGATGAAGGTTTCCACACAGCGATGCACGTCAGGCGGGCATTTGTGTTCACCTCCCCGAGGAGCGTGGGCGACTCCAGCTCCTGTTGGACAGCAGAACATTGTTAGATCAGGTATCACCAGTGCCACTTTTCCAATCTTTGCCTTTATGAAATTTACTATTGATCTAATTATATCTGCACATTTGATTTTAGTTTGTATTGCTTTTAATTCTTTAACACCTGGATTGACATCAGTTTTCCTGTGCTGCATTCAGACACCTTCGATGAGCATTTAAACCTCTGAAATCTGAGAAAATGCATTTGGTGTCTTTCAAAAACATGGAAAAAAACCATTACGCAACTTAGAAATAAATGTCCTGCAAATAAAAAATAAATACATAAATAAAAGGTGACAGGGAAATGACCTGAAAATAGCTGAAGAGATTATTAGATATTATCAAAAAGTAGGGAAATTGCCCACAAAACTATGTTCATAATTCTTATAATGATAAAATAAATAAATTATAAATATGTTATAGAAAACAACTATATATATTCTTAGGATTTTCATGTAGTTTTTTGCTTTTTTTTTTGGTCATTATTTTGTAACTTTGTAAATTTCTTGCTAATTTTGGGGCCAGTAGGTAGTTGTTTTAAAACACACACTGTCGCTGTAAATGTCAGTGTTGTTGAATTTGGTTGAAGTTACAGGTCGATGGCTCACACACAGATGTGCAGAAATAACACTAGAGACGTGCCTCTTTTAGGTAGAGTTTCCACATTTTGATGAATCCGTCGTTTGAAGCCGTCACCACAACGCAGTAATCCTCCATCATGAAACTGTCGACTGCTTTCACTCTGAAATCACAAAAAAAGTACGTTTCTCTCCTCATCATTAATGTGTTTTTAGAAATGCAGCTCCGCATGCTTTCATTTTATGGATCTGTAATGTAAAAAAAACACACTCTGAAATTACCTGGTTTCATGAGCCTTAAACTCACACACACACTTCTCTTTTCCGATGTCACAAAACCTCACAATCTCATCGTCTCCTGCGACCGCCAGGATGGAGTTCTGAAAAACAAGCAGGTTTTTTTACGATTTTTTTTTACGATTGTTTTGTGTGTGTGTGTGTGTCTGTGTGTGTGTGTGTGTGTGTGTGTGTGTTGACGTGACAAATGGGAACAAAAACTTATGAAACTGGTCACATTTTGAGCGACAGGGCTGAACACCTACGGCACATTATGTACAAGCTAAAACATGAGAAACAGGGTCTAAGTTGAAAAGGTTTCCGCTCATATTTACAGGTTTTGTTTTTCTAATGTTGCTTTTTACTGTAATATCTTGGTTTAACAGCAGATATACTAATCATTTCAACCACAATAAACTGTGAATTACATATTAACATCACTGTAAATACAAGTTCAGAATAAAAGCCAGAGTTGTGAAAATAGTTGTGTTTGAGCGTCAGACACTCGTGCGATTTTCTCTCAAAAAATCGTTTAAAATTATTAAACAAATAAGGTGTATTATGTGTAGGTCCTTTTCCTTTTACAGTTTAATGTTTATATTATTTTTTTTATATGTTCTTTTCTTTTGTTATGTTTGACATTGTTGTTTCAAACATGATATTAAAATAAATCACGTGAAATATATATCTGTCATTACATGTACCGTTATATTTGAAATATGATCAATAAAAAAACAACTCATGCAGTTTTTTGGCTGGCTTGTATTGATTTAGGTACTTAAAACAATGTGTAAATTTTCTGTTTTGTACTACTTGTAATTCCCACCCCCCAAAATAAAAAAATTAAGTAAAATAAAATAAAATAAAATATTTTTTTAAGAAAATAAAGTTTCTCAGGGGCACCGTCAGAGAACTCACATTTAGGAACTTAACAGATGAGATCCTTTTGGGGTTTGTGATCGTCCCCGTCACAGAGGCTGTCTCCAAGTCGTAGACGTTCACTTTGTCATTCACCACAGCCACATATTTATCGCCATCTGGAGACCATCTGACAATGTGTGCGTCTGAAAGACGTTTAGCAAAAAAAGACAAAAACAGTTGAAGTCAATATAATAAAAAAAATTAAACACAACATTCCTTCACTTCACAATCCAAAGGGACACTTACTCTGTTTTATGTTTTTGATGAAGGCCGATCTTCCGTTTGTTAGATTCCACGTTCTAAAAAGATGAAAAGATGCAACATTTTTGATTCCCGGTTAAATGAAGCGTCTACGCGACCGAGTTTAAAGCAGAGCTGCGCATTTCACCTGAGAGTTTTATCCGTCCCGACTGAAAGCGCAAGTTTCCCAGACGGATGGACGGACAGCGACGTGACATGACCGCTGAGGAAAACCAGAGGATTGAGCAAGTTAGTAAAACCTCGTCCAACAAAACACACAATCACAGCAGCATCTCTCTTTCTCTCTGCTCACTGGTGAGCTTTGATGGATTTCAGACATTCCCACTTCTTCGTGCTCCACACACATATGAGTCCATCCTCTCCTCCGCTCAGTAAATGAGACGTCCCATAAAACTCCAGGCAGGAGATGGTGCCTGTGGAGTGCAGGGAAGTTTAATTTGTTTCGAACACGTAAAAAAGAAAATGCAGAAATTATTACAAACAAGTGGACAGAAAAAAGGCAATATTTACAGACAACGAAAAGCGCAGAGCAAAGGAAACGGTTAAACACATGATGACTTGGTTTACATATTCGAAAAAAGTGTTGAAAAGAAGTATACTTATATTCTATTTTTTATAGATTTTTGATCGGTTCTACATTTTTTTGTATTTTATTCCTCAAGTCTTGGATTTTCACTTTAAATTGCTTGTTTTTTTAACCCTTTGAAACCTGGAGTGACATCACTTTTCTTGTGCTGTTTCCAGATGCCTTTCACAAGTATTTTAAACTTTAAACCCTGAGCAAATTGGTGAAACTTAAAAAAAAATAAAATAGATAAAATAAAATAAAATCATGGGGAAAACGACGATGAGCCACTTGGTTAGAAATATTCCAGGAATAGCAAGAAATTAGTAGATTTAGAAAATTATTTTTAAAAAGCTAGGGAAAAATGATGAGGGGAAAAAAGAAAAAAAACTACATATTTAAAAATGATGCAAAATTTTAATACATTTTTAATTCTTTTTTTGTGCTAATTTTCAGGTCATTGTCTTGTACTTTTGATTTTTGTCTTAAAAATGTTTGGGTAATTTCTCCTTTCATTGCTCACAGCTGTCTTCTCATGTTTATAAAATTGGGCCAATTTGCTCACGTTTCAAAGGGTTAAATGTCAGGCTACAGACACGGTTAGACATCGTTAAGAAGCTCCTGTGGCAATCAAACCAGATATCTCAGTCCCACTGAGTGACAGCTACTTATCCTACTCTGCACACAGCAGAAAATCTACCCCGTAAACACTCACCGTCATGATGCAGCAAAGCTCCGTGTTCAGTCCTCTTCTTCATGTCGTACAGCTGTATGGTCTCATCTTTGCTTCCTGTGACAACAAACCTCTCACTGGCTGCTGCCACTGATATGGACGCTGTGTGGGCGTGATGTGTGAAGTCTGCTGTAGCTGTCCACTCCTGCACCATAAAATAAAGTTTTATTTATCCAGAGGAAAACTGCTGTGCAGCAGCTGCAATACAATGTTGGAGGAGTGCAGATACAGTGTCTTGCAAAAAAGTATTAACCCTTCTTGACCTTTTTCCTATTTTGTTGTGTTACAGGTATACAGGTACAGGTATATTTTGTTGTGTTACAGGTAAATAGTCAGGTTTGTGGTGTTGCTGTATTTCTAACATTCTGTAATAATGGACTCAAAGATGCTCAATGGGATGTTCAAAGTTTGGGAGCTCCAGGTCTTATTTAGGGGCGTCACAGTAAAGGGGGTGAATATATATGCACAGGCAGTTTTAATTATTTTATTTTACAGATTTTTTTAACTTTATTTTTTTCATTTGACTTCACTAATTTGAACTTTTCTGTGTAGGTCCATTACAGAAAATCCCAATAAAAATCTATTTAAATTATGGGTTGTAATGCAACAATATAGGAAAAACAGGGGTTGAACACTTTTACTTTAACATACAATATACAAGGACTGAAATAACAAAATAGAAAAGTAATATATGGAAAATATCTATATATATGAAACTAAATGGAAAATAGACAACAGCAAGATGGAAAATTAATAATAAAAAAAAAAAAAAGAGAAAGAAAAGAAAAGTAGTGAAGGGAACATATCTATATATTTGAAACTAAATGAAAAATAGACAACAGCAAGATGGAAAATTAATAATAATAATAATAATAATAAAACAAGTTAGAGAGGTGATTTAAAAAAGTTAGCATATGCATTAAAAGTAGAGGTTACACTTCAGTACTTACAGTACATCATACACACAAAAAAACTTATTATTACACAAAGTTTTTGTCCCACAGGACCCAAATATCTCTTCAACCGTCAAGTTAGCATCAACGCAGACCAATCTTGGACATTAACAATTACACACAACTACAAAAAAGACAAATCTACTTACTTTCTCATCAGTTTTCACTCGGTAACCGAAGGCGACCTGCTCGTAGCTCCCAGCTATCAGCTCCAGAACAGCTGCCATGCTGCCACTTGTAGCTACAGAGAGCTAAGCTAGCCGGCTAGTTAGCTTTCTTTAAATTTTGTCTTTTTCTTTCGCCTGGTTTAAAATAACAACTATAACAGCTCCGGACAGTCCAAGCAGAACCTACACGAGAAACACAGAGGCAATAAACAAGGTAAACGGCGCGGTAGAGCAATTAAACATGACTATTTATTAGCCATTTGTACCACTTCAAAATCCAAAACAACGTGTGCAACTAACGCGCATGCGCAAAAGAGAATTTCCGTCCGTTGGTCGATATTGTTTTTCAAAATAAAAGTCTTCTGAAACTTGCTATTGAGCGTCTGGCCTTTTTTTCTTAAATAACTGGAAAAATTATATGTAATCTAAATAAATAAGGCTGATTATGACTGGGTTTATATCTCCCTTGTACATTTAAATATTGGTTGTATTAGTTTTTGTTTCTGTGATCTGTATTTTGTTATGTTTGATATTGATGCTTCATATGTGACGTTAAAATAATATTTCTTTAATGTTACCAAAATTAAATTAATTTTTGTCTGTACAATGTGCAGGTATATTTGAATTTTGATCAATTAAGAAAAGTTTGTTTAATGAAAAAAAAAATGCCCGGCTTGCATTGCTGTAAGTACCGTTGTTACTACTTTTAATAATCAAATAAATAAACAAATAAACGGACAAACAACTAAACAAATAAAAAAATAAATAAACAAACACCAAAATAAATAAATGAATAAAATGAATTATCACAAAAGAATATAAAATATCTGAAAAAAATACATTCGTGTAATATGCTGATTACATTGCTTGTGTAACATTAGTTTTCAGGGTTGCTGTCTTCTGCAATAAGGAGTTGAAAAAAAATTCAGATAAAGTGTGTATAATATTAATATGTGTAATATGCTGATAATGTTGCCTTTCTATCAAATAGAAAATGTTATGCTTTGTACTACATCAAATTATACAAAACTAGTATGTAAAGGTTAGATATAAATGTATAAAAGAGTATTATTATTATTAGTAGTAGTAGTTGTGGTAGTAGTAATTTTCAGAGTTGCTGTCTTCTGCAATAGGGAGTTGAAAAAATATATAAAATAAATGTGCATTTATGTGTACTATGTTTCAATTTTTACTCAAGTATGTAAAACATCTGAATATATAACTTTGTTGTAATATGCTGATTATGTTGCTTTTCTTTCACATAGAAAATGCTGTGCTTTATGCTAATACCACTATACTACTACAACTAATAATAATAATAATTATTATTATTATTAGTAGTAGTAGTAGTAGTTGTAGTAGGTGGTGGTGGTGGTAGTAGTGGTAGAAGTAGTAGTAGTAGTATAAACCACACTTTAATATAACAGGAAAGGGGCCAGCTACCCTCCCTATAACAGAGGGGAGGGGGTGTGGGCGTCTACGTCTCTTGTGATTGGCTGGTTGCCTTGGACACGTCATGATTGACTTCTCAGATAACTGTACTTTTTTTCTGACGGGGAGTCAGAGAAACTTTTTCCACTGAACGGAATCATGGCGAGAAGGTAAGATAACAGATAACAGAAATACATCAGAATAATATCATCTGAACGCTTTTTCTTTATCTTCTGTTGTGTTCACGTTTAAAAGTGATATTTTCAGCCACTCTCTGTCCGTCATGCACGTTGTGTTCTCTCAGGACAAATATTTAATGTAAACATAAGCCAAACTGTAACATGATACGTTTTTCCACTTGATTTAAATGTAGATTTAAAAAAAAAAAAAAAAAAAAAAGCACCAGTTTGTAGCTTTTGTGTATGAAATATAAGAGTCCTGCTGGTGCAGACAAACAGCTGCTCTCAGTGCAGATTGCAGGTTTGGAAAGTGGATTTCTGCATGTTTTGTGTTTGTGTGTGAGAGCTGCAGGGTCTTGTTGTGATTAGGGGGTTTCATTACACAACAGAACAAACACTACAGGACTAGACTAGAAACAAACAACTTGTGCTGCAATGGAAATGTGAAAAAGTGCGCAGCTGCTCTTCCTTGTGATATTCAGTGCTGTAAACTGGCTATATAAAGAACAGAGAAGTTTCTGTTTTAGTGTCCTTCCTGTCATTTGCTTCTTACTCAACTTTTTTTTCCCCTCCCAATGTGTCAAACATCTGCTGTGTTTGTATGACAGGAAGCGTGTGCCAGTTAATTCACACACTTTTATTGCATTTGAATATGATGTGTTGCACAATGAGATTGAAGGTTTGAGATCCATAGAAGCGACTGATCGTGGTCTCACACTGAATGTTTGTTTAATTGCACCTTGAAACACCATCTGGACGGTGCGTTTTTTTTTATGTCTGTCTCACGTTACAACTTCAGAGCCATGCATGTGTAATTTAATGATGGAGGTGGGGTCTCTTCATGGTTTTCCCTCAGTTTTTTGTGCTTTCATTATGTTTTCTAACAAAAGGAAACACCAGGAGCAAGATAGAAAACGTATCCTGTGGCTCATTAGATAACAGTTGGTAAACTTGTTTAAAACTGGATTGTCCACATGTTTTTTGTGTGTTATTTCAGCCATGTGTGTATAATAGTACAACATTGCATGAAAGTAAAGGGTCAGTTTGTCCAAATCCCCCCCAAAAATCTCATGTTTATGTCTAGCCCTGGTTGAAGTTGTCTTATTTAGTTTTGAGGCCACAGAAATCTCAAAAACTTTGCAAGTAAAACCAGATGACAGATAATCGGCCTGAGCAATTATTGGGGCAGATATTTGGCATTTTTGTAGATTCTTTATTTTAGTGATCACTGATTAAATTAATTAATCAAAAAGTGCAAAGAAATTGTCAGCATGGGAGTAACTCTTACTCTGTAAAACCTCAGGGAGCTATTTATATATATATATATTATTTAAATTTTCACTTGACTTTATAAATAAATGTTAATGGGAACTTGCTGTATGTGATGTTGAATGCTTCTGTTTTGATTTAGCATTTGCAAAAGGCAGTTGAATTTAAATCTTTTCTGCCATTTTTCAACATATTATACTGAAGCATTTTTGACATGTTGAACTATGACTTTTTACAACATTAAAAACAGCTTTTTTGGCTGTTTTTTCGGCATGCTATGCTATGACTTTTTATTTATCGTTTTTTCTAAATTCAATTATTTACTTGACTTCATAAAAAGTGCTGGGAACTTTCTGTATATGATGTTTAACATTTCAGTTTTGATTAAACATTTGCATTTAAACAAAGTTTTGTGTTGGAGAAAAAAAAAACAAGACGGGTGCCCAAACGGAGCATTTTAGATAAATTTAGAATATAGATGTATTCAGGCAGACAGTATGAGGAAAACAATGTGGGGTTTTTTGCATTAAAGCATGTGAACATATTCTAGTACAAAACCAAAATTCAAGTATGAACCTGAAAATTTGCATAAAATGGGACCTTTAAAACTTGTTGCACTCACCTACAAATGCTTTAATTTGCATTTTTAAATAGATTTTTGCCTGTACAACTGTTATTATGTTTACTCTCGTCTATTTTGCTGCACATCTCTCACATTTTAATGCTTTTATGTTATTTATTATCACTGTTTTCACCGTCTGACTCCGTCTCTGCTGCATGGCCTCAGCTGCTGTTGGTCATGTATTGCTGCTCTTCTGGACTGTTTCAACCCAACAACAAAGTCACCAGACACAAGGTCTCCATATTTTCCCCACATGTCCTGCCTCGGGAATTGCCTCTTTTGGGATAAATGGAAGTTTTTTGTATGCAATCAAATTATAGGATTCGGTTTGGTGCATTGCAGCAACTTCCTGTTACTGTCATCTGAAAGATTTAATCACATTCTCATGAAAAGGCATCCGTGAGGCGGGGGTTTAACTGGTTGATTTGATCAGCGGTGGTAAGACAAGGGACTTCTTTCAAACTCACACTGGCTGTGGAAAACAAAACTGTTGTTCATTATTAACCCCTTAACACCTGGATCGACATCACTTCTCTTGTGCTGCGTTCACAAGCATTAAACCTCTGAAACCTGAGAAAATTGGTTTTATCTCTTTCAGAAACTTGGGAAACACATCATGAGCAACTTGGCAAGAAATATCCCCAAAACCGGAAAATATAATAAAAATAAAAAAAAGTAGAAGGTGTTCAGGATTGTCAGAAATTTGGCGGGGGGGGGGGGGGTTATTAGATAATAGGGATGCATGATAATATCGGCATGTTATTAAAATGAAATATCAGAAACAGCCAACGTGCTGATTTCTGCTGATATCACAAATTTATTTATTGACATGAGTGAACATGTACAAAACATCAACTTCAAGTTGAAGATTTGTTCATAATTTTACACAATGAATTAATATTACATGCATTGAAAAGTATTGTATTTCATGTCTCCATCTGCTGGGTGGGCCGTTATAATAAAAGTATGCATATGCTGTTAATTTTACTACAGAAGAGACCTGATGATCACTAAAATTAGATAGGGAAAATGTGGATGTATTGATATCAGCATTTGTCATCGGCAAAATTAGTTTTTATATATCGGCATATCGGATATTGGCAAAAAATCCAGTATTGTGCATCCCTTTTAGATAATAATATCAAAAAATGGGGGAAAAATGTCTAACTATATTTATTATAGTCTTAGTGATATCTTTAAAAGAAAAATACATATATTTGCACGTTTTTTAGGTATCTTTTTTTTTGCTCATTTTCTGGTAGTTTTCTTTTTTTCTTTTTTCTTTTTTTTTTTACTAATTTCTTGTCATTTCTGGTTTCTGAGGCCATATCTTGCTAAATTGCTTGGCGCCCTTTTCAAATGTTTTTGAAAGAAATTGAGCTAATTTCCTCAGGTATCAAAGAGTTAACTCCTTCTAGGATAACTAATAATTTGCTCAAAAGAAGAAAATACCAACTTTTTAACCCAAACAATAGGCCTTTTTTCACAGAAGACATTTAAGAATAAACAAGTGTGCTTTTCCCACTGTGATAAAGTCAAATATGTGCTGTGAAAAAAGCCTGTTGTCTCTGAATTCTCTCTCTGAAGAATAAAAAAATATCTCAAATAAATCTTTATAAGTTTGAGCAAAATCTATGTTTCAATGTCCGTCCACAGTCAACCTGCAAACCAGGAGCTCACAGAGGTGCTAAATCAACTCTGGCAGTTGGACACCAACCGTCTCAAGCCGGGAACGGATTACATCATTTCCTTGCAGGTCAGCACCACCCAAGTCATCACTCCTCTGTAATGCAACACACTCAAAAAAACATGCAAACCCCACACAGTTACACGCTGATGTCTGTCTGTGCATTTTGTCCAGGGGAGGGCAGGTTATGTGGCTCAGGGCAGCAACAATGCCAGAGACAGGGCCCGGGCTCCGCTCTTCACATACGTCAATGAAGACAAACTCAAGAGTATCGAGACATATTCACGTAAGTAGCAGTTTGTTTCAACCATTGCGCCTTTTTGCTTGGACCACCTTTAAGCCTTTGAAACGTGAGCAAATTTGTTTTATTTTTTTCAAAAAAGTATGTATTCAATTTTAAATGTAAAATTATTATAAATATAGTTTTCTGGAATCTTTTTGAATATTTATTTTTTATTATCCTCTCTTTTTATAATTTATTTTTTAATTTATTGGTAATATTCTTGTCACCTTTTATGAATTTCTTGCGATTTGTGTGCTGAACATGGAGCTGCTTGTGCTTTGAGTTAATTAATTTATTGTGGGATTGGTCAAGGCAGTGACCAAGTTGGTCACTGCCTTTTTTCTCCATGGTTCAAAGAAATAAAACCAATTTGTTCAGGGTTCAAAGGGTCAAATAACTTTTGAAAGGCTTTTATAGCACAAGAAAACTGATGTCGATCCAGGTTCCAAAGGGTTAATAAGTGTGTTTTTAATGCAGATTTCATTAACTTGCTGGACAACTATGAAACATCCACGGGTGTAGCGGAGACGGTGACGTCAGAGGAGCTGAAAGAGAACAGGCTCTTCATCGATTCCATGATGGAGACTGAAGTCATGAAGGTGCAGTGAGAGATCTCTTTAACACATCTGTCATCGAACACATCTATCGTCTAACACATCTATCGTCTAACACATCTATCATCGCAGTCTAACGACACACACAGAGGCCACACGGCAGCTGTTTACTCTCCTGGTTACCTCCCAAAAAGCTGACAGATTTTCAAGCTGTTATTTACCAACCAGCTTGATGTACCTTTTCTAATTACTTAGGGACTGTTCTTTAACTTTCAGAGGAGGGAGGTGGGCGCTTCCTTTTTCCCCCCTCCCCGAAGCTACAAAGATATTTCCTTGAATCTTCCTACAGCAGAAATTATTTATTGATTTTTAAAACTTATCTTTTCGATGTGTGAAAGGTAAAAATTGAGGACAAAATCCTGAAGTTGATAATGGTTGTGTTTTGACTCTTGTTGTGCATGCTGTTTAGTTCATGCAAGTGTTTTATTTTTGTCCAAATTATAAATGAGACATGTAAAATAAAGTAGTTGTTATGAAATGTCTCAATTTTAAGCTCAAATTTGGTGATTTGGTTTTATGACAAAAGTGTTCATCCTACATGATGTCTCCAAGAACCGTCAGAAATTTGAAAATCCAATGATAATTTCGGTTTTTGACAGTTTCTGGCTATGATAAAGTGTTATAATGGTGATTTTTAAAGGAAATTGGCTGTAAAAGAAATATAAATATATCCATTTAAATCTGTATGCCCATCCCCTAAGCCAAATTTTAATATATATATAATATGACATGCCTCCTGCACCACCCCCTCACCCCTCATAAATAACAAACACTCCCTTAGTTAAAGACCAAATCAGTCAGCAGAATTTTAAAAAGAAAATGTTTGTTGGAGGATTTTCCATATTAACAAGAAACATTTTATAAGAAACTCTGATGGCTTTTAACATGAGAAAAGAAATTTAAATAAAATGTGCATACAATATGCAACCCAAAATTACAGCTACAGAATGCACAAAAGAGTTTACTTTCAGTGATGTTTACGGTCATGACACAAATGACGTTAAAGGAAAATCTCTCATGAAAAAATGCTTAATTCTGCAGCTTTATCACAACATCTTCTTCAGCAACTTTTCTCAGCTGTCATGGATCAAAAAAAATAATTAAAATATATGTTTTCTCGCCACTTTTAGGACTTCTTTTTCACGTCTTAAAATTCTAAGGTTAGACTTTCATTTTCTGACTGTTTTAGCCTTTAAAATGATCTGTACCATCAATATCCTCTATTCTCTGCACTGTACTCATCTTCTATGCAGTTCTTTGATCATTTTTTTTAACTTTGAAGCTCGACATGTTCTCATACGGTTGTTTTTTTCTTTTTAGCGTGCTCACCAGTTTCTGGTCAAGGAGGGGAAGTCATCATCAGACCCCGGACAGTTCAAGAGGCAGCTGTACGACATCTGGTTCCGCCTCTACCACAGGGACAGGAGCGGAGGGTGAGTTTCACAGTAACAGCAGAGGGAGCTGCTGCAGCGTCCAAACGGAGATCCTGGAGGTTAACAGAAAGAGATCAGGTTTAATCATCTACAGAATAACTCACAAAGTCAACTTTTCTGTTTTCTGCAGCTCAGTCAGCTGGTATGGAGACAGATGACCTCAGGAACCAATGAAAGATCTAAAAATATATGCATGCTTGAATAAATACAGTTACAGATTTTCTTTTAAATCCTTTTTTATGAGTATAGTCTATGTTTTGTGTTCTTTCTAAATCCTTTGAAACCGAGATCGAGTATCTGTTTATTTGTGCTGCATTTAGATGCTTTTCAAAAGCTTTTAAATGTCTGAAATGTGAGGGAATTGGTTTGATTTAATAAGAAATGTCGAGCAAAATGCAAGAAACTGTAAAGGAAGAAAAAAAGAAAGAACAGCTGCAAAGTGTTCATAAAACTACAATTCTGATTAATTGATATTTTGAGTTACAGAAAAGAAAATATTCTGCACTTCTTTCTCGGGTCATTTTCTCTTTTTTTTGTTATAATTTTCTATTAACTTTGTACAAATTTCTTTCTAATTTTGGAGCACTTTACTTTTTCACAATATTCAATTTTTTTGAGATGCGCCTGTACTTTTAAAACATATTAATGTTTTTGTTTGGATTTTTTTTTTTAATTATAGAGAGGATTCCTGTGGATTTGAACATGTGTTTGTGGGAGAAACAAAGTACGGTCAGGAGATCATGGGTCTGCACAACTGGGTCCAGTTCTACCTGCAGGAAAAACACGACCATGTTGACTACAAAGGCTACAAAGCACGAGACAACAAAGACACAGTAAGAAAATACTGTCTCACCATGTGCATTATGAAGACAATGAACACATAATAAATTTAATGTTTATTTTTTTCCAGCCTGATGAAGACGACCACGTCCTGAACCTGCAGTTCAGTTGGAAAGGTTTGGTGAAGCCGGTCGGCGGCTCCTTCATCGGAGTCAGTCCAGAGTTCGAGGTGGCTCTCTTCACCATCATCTTCCTCATGTCTAATGAGAAGATGACATCCGTGGTGGTGAAAGTGGACGAGTACGTGCTGGAGCTGGTTGTCTATCGGCACGGGCGGTCCATCGGCACTTCCTTCCCCAAACTGCTCAGCAGCAACCACAGGGATTTGTAATATCACACCACGTGAGCTGTCAGTGGTCATGTTAACATTTACAGTTTGTGTTACACTTTAATTTCATACCTACACAGTATAAACCTAAGAAAAATCTGGATCAGGTTCTCTTTGCACTAAACGTCAGGCTCAGACTGTGTATAAAGTTTTTAGCCTAAACCTCCTGATCTGGACTGATATCATTGAAGGAATATTGCTTTTTTTAATCATATATCTGTATTCTGTATACCGTCATTAAGTAATTAAAATACCCTCTATTTACAAAATAGTGTTGACATTTTTATTCTTTTTTGATCGAGAAATTAGGCCACGAGATTTGGGGATATTAAAAAAAGCTGGATTCTTGAGTGTGTAGATGCATTCGTTGGGTCTTTTTTGCCCTGAATTTGGACTCTAAGGTTGAATTTATGTCAAGCATCATAAAATTCTGTCACAGAGCTGAAATGAAAATAAAAGCTCCAGTTTTTAACATGTTAGTTTCACTCCAAGTATCATTTCAGATTACACATAACTGTAGCACCAAAAAATAAATAAATAGATATATAAAATTTAAAAAATTGGCAGGCAGTAACTAAATAATTGTGCATAAGTTTACTGTAAAGAAAAAAGTGCTTGATGCAGCTTTATTAAAGAGTGCCTCTTTTCTCGAATCTTGACATTTAAAAAAGTAATATCATATATATGAAGCCAGAAACCTAATCATTAAGTTAATATATCTGACAACCCAAAGCCTTTTATCTTTCAGATTAAATTCTGAAAATTAATAAATATTTGATATTTCTGATCAGTGTTGTTTTAAAAAATAAACTCAATGAAAGTAGAAAATCATATTAATGTATAATATTTTTTATAGCCTGATTTTGAAAAGTGCATTTTGTGTGCAGAGCAGTATGAGTGAGTATCTGACATTGCACAAAATGTAATTATGTATAAAAATCAATGTTGTTGCTAATCACTGACATGTCCTAGGCTGTAATAATAAAAATAATACTAGCATGTAGTACATTTAAAACAATTCTTATTTTGTGTGTTTTTTTCATGAAAATAAACTTACATTTAAAGTGTAAAAATTCTGAAAATTAATTAATTTATGATATTCAAGAATATATAAGGACTGTTGCTGGTTAAAAAATAACTCAAAGTAGAAAATAATATTAATGTATAATATTTTTAAAGCTCGACTATACTAAGCAAATTTTTGTGAAGAGCAATACAAGTGTGTAGAATATTTAAGCAGGCCCTAAGGATTAATTATGCTTTATAAATAAATTTCCCTGGCTTAACAGTCGCTCAGGGAGGTATTTGAAGCTGCAGAGTGGCAAAACTAAAAAAAATAAAGAAAACGAAGTCACACTTCAGCCACTCCCCCCTGTGATAAATAAAGAACAGTCCCTAACAGATGTATATTTATACTTTATTTATTCTCAGGAGCTGCACCTTTAAAATTGGCCTTGGACGCTCCCTGGCTCTGCGCATGCGCACTTAGACAAATCCATTACCATGTCAAACCACAGAACTGAAACTGTTGCCCTGAAAACTACCTGATGAAGTGCTGATCGAGCAGGTAAAACACACTCACGCTTCTTAAATCTGGATCAAACTCTGTGTAATGTTTGCCAACAGTGACACTAACAGTCGTGTTTTTTCTTCCGAACAAACTTTTCGATTCAGAGGCGACAGACATGTTTAAGCTAACGGCTAGGCTAACATAACCGTCAGTTGGGCAGCAGGTTGCTACTCACTGTCCGTTTGGAGCCACCTGACAACCACTCACGTGATTTTAACCACACACGGATGACTTTATACCACAGGAAATCTTCTCATGTGTTTGCAGTTGGGATCGCTGGAGTGTCGCCTCGGGGCTTGTTAAGTTAAACTACAAGCCTCAACAACAACAACAACAACAACAACAACAACATGTTTGGTAAAAAGAAGAGAGCTCCGCAGCCCAGAGGCCAGGGAGCTGCTGCAGCCAAGCAGGTAACAACAACAACAACAACAACAACAACAACAACAACAACCGGTGTTGTGTTCAAGACTGTTTCCTCGTCCACGTGTGTGTCCTCCTACCTAAACCTCACCCAAACCCTGTAAGGGACTGTGCTTTATTTACCATAGGCAGGATATTATTTATTTATTAATTTTTATCTTGATCCTCTCCAAAGCTATAACCTATTTTTTTTCACCTATAAATCATTCTTCCTCCACCATAAATAACTTCTTAATGTATTCACATTAAATGTAGGTATAGTGTTGGAGCCAATGCAACTAGCAAACAGCCCTATCAACACAGCAAACATCGGTTTTCTTAACCCTTCGAAACCTGAGCAAGTTGGTGGGATTTTTTTCATAAACATTGAGAGAGAGCAATTAGCAACTCAGCAAGAAATGGCCCAAAAATTAGCAAAAATGTAGTTGTGAAAGGGTTAAAATAAATACAAAATACTTGCCAGAAGTTGTATGTCCCTAACCTAAGCCTAATTTGTTTTTGATAGCTTACCCCTTTTTCCACCACCCCTTACCGCCTCATAAATAATGAACAGTCCCTAACCCTAATCTCAGAGGGAGGTGCTGGCATTAACAGGAGGGAAACACTGTTCAGTGGGGAAACGCATTTCGACGTCACACCGGCAAACATGTTTACAGTGACGTTTTCTCCTGACAGTTGCTGCCATGGTGTTAGTCATGTTGTACCTCCTGGTTTCAGATGGGTCTGTTTGTAGACCTGGACCCTGAGCAGATGATGATGGGGATGGAGGGGAATCTGGACGACCCGGACTTGGAGGCTGAACTTGCTGCTATCACTGGAAATAAATCTGCTGCTGGAGGAAGAGCCAAGCCGAAGGGGAAAAGTGAGCGATATAAACTAAAGTACTGTAAACGGTGAAAGAGACGACACTGAAGTTAGCTTCTGATTCATCAGTTACGGGCAGAGTTAAGAGAAAAGTAATTTATGTTGCTTAGCCCTGATGCTGTCTGAAACCTTTATTCTGTTAGTGAAAATGCAAAAAATGAAGATTTCACTGTGTTTTTTTGATCATGTAGACCCCATTAGATCAGGTCCAGATCCAAAACCACTATAACACAACAGGACAGTTC
Source organism: Plectropomus leopardus (assembly GCF_008729295.1). Lineage (NCBI taxonomy): Eukaryota > Metazoa > Chordata > Actinopteri > Perciformes > Serranidae > Plectropomus > Plectropomus leopardus. The sequence continues at coordinate 4,226,573 of NC_056474.1, read as the reverse complement.
TGGACTAGATTATCCTAGAAAAGCTAAATAGTATTTAAAAACACAGGTTTCAGATTTGTATACCTTAAGATTTCACTGTGTTTTTCAAATATGACCACATAGATCTGACAACGTCAGGGCTTTACCTTAAATGTCCAACATGCTTTTGCAACAGTAAGAGGTGCAAAAATCCAAGAATTAGTCGCTAAGCAATTTAAATTACCCCTTAACTCTTCCTTTAACGGCTGAATTGGAAGCTGACTTTAGCATCAGAGAACTTCCTCAGTTTTGAAATGAATTTACTTCAATTATACTTTAACTGTAGCTGAGATGATCCACACATTACATGAAATATGACAAATATACACAGAGCACATTAATTAACCAAAGTCACTGATTTAAATAGGCAGAAAAAACAAGAATATTCTCAATCTTAAACTTCTCAACTGAATTATCCATCAAAACTTACAGTCTCAGGGACACACAGGTTGTCCCAGTCCATTATGTCTTTAAATTAAAGGAGTTTGTGAGAGAATTACTATATATCCCACCAACATGGTAACTCACTGCGACGTGATGAATTGTCTTCAACACTGTGAAGTCTACAGAGCATGCAGCTGGAAACTGGAGCTGGTCCTGACTGGTGTCTCTCTGCTGATTGGCTGAGGCCTTGATTGGTAATTAACACCTCATGATAGTTCAGGAATGAACTATGGACCCAGGCTGCTCTACTAGTGTCCTCAGGGGGACACTTAGGGATGGTTTAAAGGCCCTAATGCTGACCTTCTGAACAAACATTAAGCATTATGTACCATTATTGGACAAATATTCACACCGATCAGCCAAAATATATTAAAACAACTGGCCGATGAAGTGAATAACATGGATTATTTTGTTAAAATACAATGTTCTGATGAGAAATCTGAGCTCCTGGCATTCATGTGGATGCTACATGTGGATGTGTTTGGTTTAGTACACACCCTGATGATAATGGCTAAGTCTCTAAAAAAAGTGACGGAGAAATGGCTCTTTTGATTTATTATCCTGGATAAACAGCGACGGGAGTTCTAGGTAGACACTATTGACATTTACATCATTACTACATTATCATGACAGCATGACATCGTGCTTGTGTTTTAGGCCCGCTGCCGATGGAAGACATCGCAAGAATGGCTGACGAGTGTATGAGAGATGTGGATGAGGACGAAGAGGACGGTGACCTGGAGGACGATGAAGATCTACTGGTGAGAGTTGCTGTGTATTTATTTCTGCTCTCATGGCAGAGTTTGCGGCTGCAGGGAGTCTGGACAGAGACTCTTCTCACCACATGTGAGCTTTATTTTCACTGAAATGAATTAAAATAGCTGCACAAACCCGCCGCAGTCACGCAGCAAACAGCAGAGCCAACAGAAACAAACGGCATAGTTTCTGCAGCCACATCGTCTTGTTGTCTTCACTAACTCTTTTGAGTTTGGCAAATAAAGTACTTTTTGTACTTTTTGGTCTGAAATAACAAAGTAGCCAATGTTATGATTGATACAGAGCTACTTTGTGCTACGACAGCAGAAGTAAAGGAAGAAAATCTGTGTCGGTTTTGTAACAAATATAAATGATTCCTTTGCATCTTTTAAGTCATTTTTTAAAATTGTTTTTAAGTGGCAGGTATGACAGGAGTAAAAATGGTACAAGGATCCCAAGTTTCTTTAATTAAAATGACATTTTTCTGTATTTTTTTCCTGGCTTACTCAAAGTGACTCTGCCCAGTGTGCTCAGATTGTGAAAAAATGATAATAATTAGGGATCCTACATATTTAAAGAGCATTTTTTTCTCATAAAAAATGAAAAAGCAAAAAGAGTAATTTATACTTACATTTTTATTTGTTGGAAACATCCAGTGGGGTGAATTGAACCTTATGGGGGGGGGTCAACTTGATCTGGGCAGCTATGATAACCTTCAGAGGTCCAGCTGATTACTGGCTCATACACTGACCTAAAGGCAGGAGAAAAAAACAAAAATTTGACCTTGTGAGTAAAACCACGCTGTGCAAACACAACAGTAACGATCTGCTCCAGCAGGTTTCACAGGTCAAACATTCCAGCTCAGTTATTTTTATGAACCGTTGCTGATTAATTGCTTTGCAGGGCGCTTCATTTCATCTGCATTCTGGTTTACACAACTTTCATCTGTCAAACAGCTGCATGTCTTACAAACTGACTGAAATCCAGCCCTGCATATAAACAGTGGCTGGCTATTGATTGGTTGATGTATTTTCCTCCCATCAGGCAGAGCTACAGGAAGTGGTGGGTGAGGAGGAAGCTGAGGATGCCGTCTCCCCCACATCCTCTCTCACTGCTGAATCTCCTCAAGCGGAAACACCAGAGTCTCCAGCGCCGCAGCAGGTACAACGTGTTACTCGCTGTCAGAGCTGGAATTGACTCCACCAGCCACCAAAATACGATAAAGATAGAAGTTTTTTTCAGTAACAGAAAAGGATTGTTTTTAGCTGCTTTATAAACTTGGCTCCCTTTTTGATCTTAACCCTTTGGGGCTGTTTGATGCATTTTAAGTGCTTTTCATTCTTGATTTGTTTTATAATTTTGGCTGTGTTCATGCATATGGCATACATTTTGATAAAACTACTTGATTCATTCTTGGAATTTGCAGCTCAGCTTCTAAAATAAGTCCAAAATACACCTCGTAAACAAAATTCGTAACATTCATACTGTTAAGTGCCAAAAATGCACCACTGAGACACGTTTAAACTGCAGTTTTGGTCCCACAGCCATCAAAGCATAAAACATGCACGGTATTATTTCTGGGTGTCATTCTGGGCTTTTGTCTTGGAATTTGTCATTTTTACTATTTTCCTCTTGATGAAGTCATTTTACCATATTTGGCATATGGAGAAAATACATGTTATTTCCATTCGGTACACTGTTACAATCAGTGTTGCTGCTTATTAGTGATAAATCCCAAGCTGTGATAATAAAAAAAATCTACTTTGCATGTTGTATATATGGAAAATAACTCAGATTTAGTGTTTTTGTTTTTCATATAAAAACATTATGACAAAGACCTGGAATTTAAAGAGCTTACTTCAGCAGAAGTGGCACACTGACGTCACAACCTTTCCTTCTTTTATGGTTTCCTCGATACTTATCCCACTTGTATTTGATCTACTTGAAAATACTTTCTGTGACTAGTATTTCAAACCAGCAATTAAAGATGAGATACAGATATGAGGAAACTGCATTTTCCCCCTCCTTTTATGTATCCTTGACAAATACTTTTTCAGCCCACAGTTCTAGGTCATTTCTTGACCTGTAGTGCAGATGTTCCAGCTGTTTTCAGTGTACCTGTACACTGAAAACAGCAACAACTGACAGTACCTGTCTGTTGTTGTATAGAAGCAGCAGGAAGTGACGGCCCCCTCGGCAGCTCCCGGCAGCCCCCAGCACACCCTGGAGGAGAGAGTGGGCATGTACAAGACGGCGTTACAGAACGCTAAAAGTGCAGGGGAGACCTCCAAAGCCCGCAGATACGAGCGCGGCCTGAAGGTGAGTGAAACTCCAGACGAGATACATGATCGCAGTGCAGAATTGCATTGTTTACTTTATGAATTGTTCTCTGACTTTGTTGAAAATGTCTTACATCAGTCTTACAAAAGTCTTAGAAATACTCAGCAATGTTTTCCACATGTCAATTTTCTTTGTGGCGGATTTTTGGAGCTGTGCGTTCATTAGGAGCACTTTGGGAATATGCATACCATTTTGTTATTGACTGCACCTCACTCCTGGAGCGCGGAGCGTACTCTGGGTACAAACGGAGCAGTAGAACACAAAGTGAAGTGGAGGTGAAACTTAACAGGTCATTGCGCTGGGTCTTAAAGTTTGCTTTCGCTCACCTCTGCAGCAGCTCCTCCTCTCGTTCCTCTCATTTACATGAATGAACAGAACTAAACAGGCCCTGTGTCTGTTTGTCATCTCAGTTCTAAAAACCTGTAATTTCAGATAATTGCTTGTGTTCATGGTTTAATTTTGCTGTGATGCTTCACACAGCAGACATCTGAAACGGATTGTTTCTCTCTACAGACTCTGGAGACGATGTTAGCTGCTGTTAAAAAAGGCAGACCTGTGGACGAGGCGGGGATTCCTCCTCCTGTGGCCACCGGAGCCCCGAGCGCCGCCTCTCGTCCTGCTGTTCCCCCTCGACCTGCTCCTCCCGCACCCTCACCTCCTGAGTCCGCTCCTTCAGATCAGCAGGAGGAATCAGAGGCCCCGCCTCCTCCTGTCGTACCGGAGATCATCACCCCCGGCAGCGAAGAGGAGCAGTCGTCGTCCTCCGCCGCGCTCACTCTGAGCACCATCCCATCACCAGAGGAGCCTGCAGACCAGCCTCGCCCCAGTCCAGGTGGTCTGTGTGATTTGGATTATACAAAGTTGCATTAGTTTTAATATTGGGTATTGTAAGTAAGTGTTTGACATACAAACAAAAACATGTTTTTGAGGCGATTTCCATGTGATCTTTAGTACTTTAGTAGTTCCTTGACCACAATGTGTCTGAATTTAAAAATGGGCCTCTCAGATGTGTAACCGTGTCATTCGGATTCCCAAGTGGAGTTATTTTTACTGCATTTACAAAGACTAAAACAGAGTATCATGAGGTGGTCAAAACGCGTGTGCCAACAGCTGGCAGATAGAGCGGCGTAACTACGACGGGTTTGTGTGTGAGGATTGGAGAGCCAGACTCGAACTCGAGGACGTTAGCGTTTGTTTGTGTATTTGCTCTGGGTCTGCTATATTGTTTTTTTTTTTTTTTTCAATATCATTAATTTATACATCTTCATATTTATGTATATATATATTTATTTTATTTTATTTGTTTTTATTGGTTTACTTTTAGTGTTTTTTTATTTCTGTTTTTATTCTAACCCTAACAATACATGCAGCAACTACATGCACATATAAAAAAGTTCAATGTAACAGAGATCATAGGGCAGAAACACACACGCACACGCACACACACACACGAAACATACTTTGAATAGCAGATTTGTCCAATATGTCAAATGATTTATAAGGACTTAAATGACTAGTTTTTTTTGCCCTAAAGTAAACTTTAATTTGATAATTTGACCCTCACTTTGCACACTTTGCATACAGCACACTGACACATTGTTATAGGAATACGTTTTAGGCTTCCTCATATTTCTCTGTAATGCTGACACCTTTGCAGCTTGTGTGAGCTCATGTGAAAGTCTTTTTTGTTTTTCATCACTTTTTTCAGTGAAAGATATATTAAATTGTGGAGGTCGTCTCGGGCTTCTCAGTTAGTGATGAATGTGGCCTTTCAGTGCGGTAATTGTTCCCTGTTTGTGTCCTCGTGAATAAACAGTGAACGAGGAAACCAGGACGCTGCTTTTGGAGAGGCAGAAAGAGTACAAGATGGCAGCTCTGAGAGCCAAGAAGCAGGGAGATCTGGATCGAGCGAGGATTTACTTCAAGACCAGCAAGGTGAGTGAAAACACCTCAACCTGAGCGACTCGATTAAAACAAGGATGGCGTCTCCTGTGCGAGAGGCTGTATCAGCGGTGTCGTGTTTTGTTTAAATTTGAATCTCATACAAAGGTTTTCTCTGTGTTTTTATTCTCAGTGAATAATGCAGTTTTAAGAGGGCTTTTGTGAATCAGCGTTTGGGGGAATATGCTTTATAGATGACTGATAATAATAATTTATTAAAAAGATTATAATAATTTTGTGTTTTAATTTCAAAATAAACAAACATCAATTTATTTTGAGCCAAATAAACAGTTTCAGTGCTTTTTATGAACTCCTTGAGAGCATACATTATCAATAGGATAAATCAAAAGTGTATTTTCCTCAGAAATCTATATAAATAGTTGTTGAGCTTCAGCTAATTTTACAATAAAACAATTTACATACAATTGTTTAGTTTTATTTAATGTACCGATGTTTCTCTTCAAGATAAATGCCCATATGAATCTTTCTTTCTGCTGCAGCTGGATGCTAACATTCAAACAATTTTGCGAAGCAGAGCTTGTTTCTTCTGCAGAATTTATGACAGTAGACATACTTTGTTTTTTTACTTGATTATTTCTGTAGAAAAATACATTTTTTTCTTGTTGCTGGCTGCTCAGATCATTGTCTTATACATTTTTACATCAGCCATGAATCTGAACTATATTATATGATTTTTAATGTCTCAGAAATCTCTATATTTGAATATTTGAAGTTAAATTGCTAAAATACAGTTACACATCATTATTTGTGTTCTCTGCTGTCTGAGTGTTGCTGCATGTGCTGACTGCAGGATTTCCCTCTCGAGTATGTGAGGCATGCCAGCAATTTGGATTTGGACAAAGCCCGTCATTATGTCTGACAGAGTTGGTGGTTTGTTGTATTTTTGGGTGCAGAGGTTCGATGCGGTGATTGAGGCGTTGGAGAAAGGACAAGCGATCGATCTGAGTGGCCTTCCTCCGTCTCCAGAGCAGGGTGAGGAGCGCTGGTGTAACGTTAAAATCCCCGCATCCCCTAAGCAAATACAAATGCTGCCCCGATTAGTTTGTTTTCAGCCACCTAGAATTTTCCAAATGTGAAAATCAATATAAAGTTTCACTTTTTTACCTTGACGTCACACAGCGCTTTCCGATGGGGAACCGTGGTCGTTATATCAGAGCCACCAGACTCTGATAAAAACTGTCATTTTACGTAGCCGAACACGGGATTCCCCCCCCCCTCCAATTCACACTCAAATTGTCCATTTGATAGCCAAAAAAAAAGTAACAGACTTAAACTGATATTGATTCTTTCAGGTGGCTAAAATTCATTTTGCTGCAGCCTGTACGCAGCAGTGCGTTGCTTAGCTTCAGCGCTGGTGGATTTCGTTTATTTAAAGATGCTGGAAAAGCTACTATAAACAATAGTAAATCTGATTTGCATGGTTTTGTGTTACTGTGTCACAGGAACAGGAGGAAGCTCCGCTCCAGCGAAGGAACCTTCCTCTGCGCCAAACATAGAAGTCACCCAACCAGTCGCAGCAGCTCCCGGTATTAATGATGTCCTCATTTGCATATATCAGCTTGTGTTTGTATTGTGGCATCAGTAAGAGCTGACTCATGTATGAGCATGCTGACAGAGACTTTGGAATACAAACAATATATTCTTCAAACTTTTACATGAAAGTTAATGATTTAATTTGATTTAACGCCGGTTACGATGGATAGAGCTAATAGAAATACAAACATACTGCTTAAGCCTTTGGAAGCTGAGCAAACTGGCTTGCTTTTTGTCAAAAAACAGGAAAAAAAGAGACGAGCAACCGAGATGGCCCAAAGATTTGCAAGAAAAATTAATAAAAAGTTAAAAGAATTATCTGAAAATAAGCCAAACAACATTTGTAAGAAATTAGTTAAAAGCAACAAGAAAATTCAATTAAGAAACAAAAAGGAGATATAAATGTAGTTTTCTCATTTTTCCCTGTTTTTTGATAATATCAAATAATCATCCCAAACTTGTTTTTTGGCCAACTTTTCCTAATTTCTTGCCAAGTTGCTCATTATGTTTTTTCTCATGTTTTCAAAAGAGATCCAATCAGTTTTCTCAGGTTTCAGAGGAATCATTTTGTCAAAGGCATCTGAACGCAGCACAAGAAAATCGTATGATGAAGAAAGACGAGAAGAAAATCAACATAGATGATGATTCTTTGTTAACGTTTTGGCTTCTGTCTCTCAGCCGCTGCCCCCCCATCAGCCCCTGCAGCTCCCAAAGACGTGCTGGAGGCTCTCGAGCAGAGACGAGCCAAATATGTGGAGGCGTCCAATCAGGCCAAAGCCAGCGGAGAAGACCGCAAGGCCCGAATGCATGATCGAATCGCAAAGGTGAGAGCCTCTCCTCCTTAAATCTGCATCCACCTTTACAGAACCGTACTGCTGACAGTGCGTCTGTCAGGCGCTGACCTTCATCATCGTCTCTGTAGAACAAAGCTGCCACATTATGAGTTCAGTTAAAAGACTATTTTGATTTTGATGTAATTTTAAAGCTAATTTTCGTCAGTTAAATCTTATAGATAAGTTGTTTGAAAGCCAGCATGACAGTAAAACTACTGACAAAAGCGTCACTATTCTCAGAAACACTTGACTTCCAGTAATTTACAGCAACACCTGATTCAGCTTTTACCACGTTACATCATTAGAAGCTCAGCTGTGAAAAATATTCCACCTCTGTCCTCCTGCAGCAATACCAGAGCGCCATCCGAGCTCACAAAGCCGGGAAGGCGGTCAACTTCGAGGAGCTGCCGGTTCCCCCCGGTGAGATTCTTCTGTCATTCAGGTTTTTCAGCTGAAAGTGTGATTTTAAAGTCACTCTGTTTCCGGTTCTGTGGTCCTGAGGTGTTACTGTGAACTGAGTCCCGATCAGCCACAGAGGAAATGTTGACTAAAAGAGTGAATCTATAATGTCACGTTAAACTGCCTGAAACCTGAGGAAATTGGCTCGATTCCTCTGAAAAACATGGGAGGAATGCAATTAGCCAATTTACAAGAAATTACCCCAAATTAGCAAAAATTAAAAAGAAAAATGGTAAAAAACACAAGAAAACTGGTGTCAGTCCGGGTTTCAAAGGGTTAAGAACTGTCATGCCTGTCCTAATTTGGAATTTTATTTTGTCTCTCAGGTTTTCCTCCGATCCCGGGCCAGAAGGCGACAGGAGCCGAGCAGGGATTGATTGCAGCTCTGCAGGCAGCCGATAAGCTCACCTCCAGTGACGCTGCTGAAGGAGCAGAAGAAGAAGAAGAAGAAGAAGAAGAGAAGGAGGAGGTCGGCTGTTAGATGCACGCTGTATTTTTTTTACTCAGTTTTTGTGGATAAATTACTGATATCGTGTTTGTGTTTGCCGCAGTCTAAGCCTGCCGTTCCAGAAGAGCCAAGGAAACGCACGTTAGATGTCCCCGCCGCAGGTCAAGGACGGAAAAGGTCTCCGTCAGCGTCACCTGACAGGACAGCCGCCAGAGAGGGACTCTCGCCAGCAGGTCTGTCCCCAAAATGAAAGATGTCGTCTAAATCACCAGACGCTCAGAAATCACAGAAGTCCGTTCATTTCTGTGACAGTAAAAGAGAGATAAACATAAAACTGAGCCGTTTACTTTGTTTTCCGTCGTCCCGCAGCGGTTCAGCAGCTGGAGTTCCTGGAGGGCAGGAAGAAGCAGTACATGAAGGCGGCTCTGCAGGCGAAGCAGAAGAACGACATGGAGCAGGCCAAGATTTTCCTCCGCACCGCCAAAGGCTTCGACCCCATGATCGAGGCGGCACGCAGCGGCAAGACCATAGACATCAGCACGGTGAGCAGACGGGACGTTTACTGTCCGTCACAGCCTGAGTCACTGAGCTGCTCTAGTTTGTCGAAGAAACCGCCTCCCAGGATCTCTTATGTGAGAAATGAGATTCTTTTCGATTCATTTTCTAGTAAAGTTTAACTTCATTATAGTGTGACAGCACACGAAAGACTTTACACTTGGTGGGTTGAAAACGTAACGGGAAGAAAATGATAAAAAGTATATACTTTTAAGAGTGTGACTGTTTGATAGACATCAGGTTTTTGGTGTTGCGTTCAGACGCCTTTCACAAGCATTTTAACCTCCGAAATCATGAGCAAACTGGGTCGATTTCTTACAGTAACGTGGAAAAAAGGTACATTCAACAACTTTGCGTGAATTTTCCTGCCAAATGCCAAAAATCAGTAAAAGGGAGAGAGGGAGAGAATTATTAGAAAATTATCAAATAACTAAAGAAAAAAATCAAGAAACTAGATTTAGAATTATTAGAATTATATATATAAAATCATGTTACATTAAAAAGATATATATTATTGTTGTTGTTATTTTTAATAATCATAATTATTACTATTTTTATTTTTTTAAAAATATTTTGTTTATTTATTTATTTTTTATTTTTCACGTTTCTGTTCTCTTACTTTTTTGGTTTAATTTCAAGTAATTTTTGGGTAACATTTTAGGAATTCCTTGCAAATTTTGGCTCATGTCCTGATAAGTTGCTCATTGCCATATTTCCATGAAGGAAATCATATCAATTTGCTTTAACTGAGGCAAAACCACTATGCATTATGATTTTTAATTTTTCATAAATTAACCCTTAAAAATCAGACGACCCTGGAGGGACTGACTTTGGTCAAAATTAGGGGACGAGCGGTTTTGGTGTCTTCTGTTCAAACATTCGATGCGTGATGTGAACTCACTGTAGGTGCCGTCGCCCCCTGGTGACGAAGACGAGGACTTCATCCTGGTTCATCACGCCGACGTGCAGATCTCAGAGAAAGCAGAGCAGCTTTACGCCCAACTCGCCAAAATCCTCAAAGAGCAGCACGAGGTAAACCTGCAGGATCACGGATTATTATGATGTCGTGTCCACAGTTATTAATAAAGGTTTTTATTGTGTCAGTGCTCCCTAACTACACTTTCTTCCCTCTTATCACCAAAGTCTTACCTCTTTTGATTTGAGAAATTGTTGTCGTGTAACATTTTCCAAAAGTAAAAATGTTGATTCTGAAGTGTGAAGTATATTTACAAAATAACAACAGATCTCTCTAATTTTGATATTAACGCTCATCACAAATTTGGTGATTGTTTAAATGAATGCATTTTAATGTACTTTCCTTTTTAATTTAACATTTTTATCATCTAAGTAAACGTCTCGATGTTCAGAAGTCTTTCTCCAGAATCCAACATTTTCTGCTCTCTGACATTAATCTAAAAGTTTCCAAATTAATTCTGATGCCTGAAAGATTTTTATTTTTTTCATTCCCTGTCTGGTTGCTCTGCGCGGTTCTCAAACCTTTTTCCTTGAGATGTCTGAGATTTCTTCTTCCTTTCATCCCTCACAGAAATGTATGACTCACTCCAAGCAGTTCACACACCTGGGGAACATCACCGAAACAACAAAGTAAGCTTCCCGTGTCACAACACGTCACGTACAGATAGTTACAGAAAAATAAAAAAAGTGAAAGTTCTAACGTTGGACTGAGCTGCAACTAACAACTGTTTGCATGAACAAATAAGTCTCATCATTTATTGTAATTAAATTAAACAAAAAAAAAGAATTGGGCATGTACGGAGGCTGAGTCCTCGCCCCAGTGGTTGCAGGTTCGACTCCAATCGCTGCCCTTTGCTGCATGTCGTCCCCTCTGTCTCCCCCTTTCACACATATACTCTATCCTATCAAATAAAGGTGAAAAAGCCATAAAATGTCTTTAAAAAATTAAAGAATTAAATAATTACATTTAATAATGTAATTTAAAAAAATAATTATTTAAATCTTAAAATAACAGAGGGGAGGACATGCAGCAAAGAGCAGCGATTGGTGTCGTACAAAGCATCAGCTGATATTTGCTCCCTGTGTGTGTGTGTGTGTGTGTGTGTGTGTGTGTGTGTGTGTGTGTGTGTGTGGGTGTGTGGTGTGTGTGTGTGTGTGTGTGTGTGTTACGCAGGTTTGAGAAGATGGCAGAGAGTTGTAAGAAGAGTCTGGAGATCTTGAAGCTGGCTCAGTCGAGAGGTCTGCCTCCTCCTAAACATCACTTCGAGGAGAGATCGTTTCACACCGTCAGGTCGGTATTACACCGCAAAAAGTTTACACTTAATTCAAATTTCATATGATTTTTTTTTGTCATCCTGACAAGTTCTGCAGGGTGTCAACCAGTCCTTAAAAAGTCTTTAACTTTCTTAAATTTAATGATATAAATATTAAGCATTAAAGGTCATTTTTTAAAAGAAAATCTAATTTCTCTTCATTCATCTTATTTGTTTTTGTAAAGCTTTTCTGTGTGAAAGTCGACACTTTGATGTCACAAATTTTTAAACCGACCATCGAACCTTACACTGTCTTTTTATTTGATATTTTTTCTAACCTGCTGGCAAAACAAAGATTAACCAAACTCAGTCTTATAATCATATTCCTCCATAAAACTGCCTCTGCATAGGAGGCCTTTTCCATAATTTAATACAATCCAAAACAAATCTGCCACATTTAGGAAGATTTTAATGTAAAGAGGCCGTTAATTCGACTATATTTTTATCGTAGGTTAGTTGTGATGCTGCAGTTTCAAACATTTCTCCTCTCACAATTGTAAAAGTGAAATAAAACATCTTTTTCGTTCTTTCTCTCCTCTGTTCTTACCTGCAGGATATTTCCGGACCTGAGTAGCACCGACATGGTCGTTGAAATCGTCAAAGGGATGAATCTTCCTGCTCCAAGCGGTAAAATCTAAAATCTTCACCCATCATTCCTCACGTTCAGTGCAGCAGGTCTTCATGGTGTCTGCAAGAAAAATGATTATAGATATTAGTAAACTATAGCCTTAATTTTAGACGCCTTAAAATGATGCTTTCTTGCTTGGCTGTGGTGAAAATAAAACTGTAAATTTTTTAGTTATTAATTAGTTATTTTGTAGTTTTCTCTGTGTTTGAAGTTCGCCTGTTTTCTGTTTAGAGCTAAAATTTGTCTTAAAAAGTCTTCAATAGAAGTTTAGCTTTATGTCATTGCGACTTTTTTGAATAATTTATACTTAAACAAAATCTTTAGCTGAGAATATGAGCTCTAAAAAATGCAAACATTGCGTGATGCTTTGTGATAAACTTTACGTTCCTCCTTCAGGAATCCAAACAAACGATCTGGATGCATACGTCAAGTTTGAGTTCCCCTACCCGAACTCGGTAAGAGACTCAAACTGCAGCTCGTTTTAATGTTCACAGCCGCCTCAGACTTCTCTCCTTTAAAGTCTTTCCGTTTTGTTGCCACCAGGAGCAGCCGCAGAAACACAAAACAGCCGTCATCAAGAACACAAACTCCCCCGGTGAGACGTGAGCGTCGACATACATCTGTGTGTCGTCTCTTTGTGTCGAACACTAACATCTGCTGTGACATTTCTTCACAAACGTGGATATTTTATTTCAGAATGTGACACTGAACTCTGCTGTTTGGAGAAAAAAAGGGTGTTTTCCTTGATTCTTAATATTTTGTAACTTTGTCAAGCAAATACTGAACTCTGTGCTTTTGAAGACGTCTTCAGTGTGGCTTAAATTTCTGGAAACCAATTTTCTAACTTTCCTTTCGTCTCTTTTAAACCAGAATATAACCAGAGCTTCACTCTGACGATCAACCGTAACCACCGCGGCTTCAAGAGGGTGGTGACGTCTAAAGGCCTCAAACTGGAGCTGTTTCACAAAGGGTGAGCCGCGCTCTTAGAGCATCATTTCCTCGATTCCTCTCTCTCCTCTCACGGTTTCCTGTCGCTGTGTGTCGTCTTAACAGCGGCTTCCTGCGGAGCGACAAGCCGATCGGGACGGCCCTCGTAAAGCTGGAGAAACTGGAGTCGCAGAGTGAAATCAGGGAGATCGTAGAGGTGAGTCAGACTGAAATCAGCACCATGAAACAAGGAAAGAAGTTAGCGAAGATGTTCACCGACTAAAATCTCAGAGTAACTGTGACTCCTGCGTATCTGTCAGGTGATGGACGGTCGTAAGCCCACAGGAGGTCGTGTTGAAGTGAAGGTGCGACTGCGGGAGCCTCTGAGCGGGCAGGACATGCAGAAGAGCACCGAGCGCTGGCTGGTGATCGACCCCACACAGGTAACAATAACGCTACGCTCTGATTTACGTACTTTGTCATTTTACTTTCTGTTTGAGTTGCAGTTGTCTTTACAAAGAACGCACTGTTGCACGGAGTATGCAAACATGGTGACATTGAACTTTGTCCCTTTTTTTCATAAATCCATTAAATCCATAGCACGACATTAAATTATATTAATGTGTTAACTTTAGACGCGTTGCAAAAAATATGGTTACATTCGTCTGCAGCTCAGTCCATGGGATGTGTTTTCTGCTGCACAAAGGATTATGGGTCAGAATCAAGCGGCAGCCTCTAAGCTTATATACACAGTATTAATACTTTTGAGGCACTGTTAATTTTAAGACAAACCTGAGATTGTGTAAAAACATCTGATTTTGGTTCTTTTTTTATCTCCAAGGTTCTTGTTTAGATGCTGCTGAAAGATTAAAGATTTGACAGGATGAAAGGTAATTTTCTTCATTTTTTTTGGTCAGAATTGGATGAAAATAAAGAGAAATGTTTGACACAGGAAATCAGCGTATTAATTTTCTTGCTGAGAGTCAGCGTAGAGGATCGATGCCACTCTCATATCTGTGTTAAATATGAAACTTCAGCCAGCAGAAATGTGACAGAAAAAAAGGCCCCTTTAAGCTAACTGGCTACTGGCTGTAGTTTCATATTGGTGTATGAGTGGTGATTTATTATTTTTTAAAGGCTAGGAAAAATGTCTTGAGAAAAAAGAGAAAAAGCTATGGAAAAAAATATTCATAATTATAATAATTACATATGTAATTTTTAATTGCTTCCTCCGGGTCCTCTCTGTGTGTTTTTGTTGTTGTTTTTTAAACTCATTTTTCAGGTAATTTTCCTGTACTTTTAACTAATTTCTTGCATTTCTGGGGTTAATTTCTTCTTTCTTTTTTCACTACCGTCCTTCCATGTTTTTTAAAGAAACCAGTTTGGTTTCAAAGGGTTAAATGTTTGTTTGGGTGTATTCGACTCACCTAGCTGATAACAACCTTCTCTGTCTTGCAGATTAAAGGCACTCAATCAAAAGCGCTCAGAGGACGGAGTTTATGATGAGGACGGAGTTCATGATGAGGACGGGCTGTTGTTCGGCGTCTCAGACCTTCGCGGGTCTTTGACTTGTTTGAAAACTTTTGCACATTTGCGAGACACGAGAGCTCCCTTTGACACTGCAGTCCACCAGGAGGAGACACGGAGCTGGTTTACGGTGGGTCGGCTGGTCTGTCTGGCTTCAGTCCGGCTCCAGCTGATGGACAAATACTTGTCCACACGGATGGACGGGTTGTTCTCTTGTTTGTCTCTTCGCTGGTGATTCACGCAGAGTGAATGCAGATAGAAGCTCGTGATGCAGCAGAGCAGACGAGGCGAAGCCTCCTTCAATCAGAAGAAAATATTCAGGGAACAATCACGAGGTGCTTTTTATTGTGCGAACTTGTGCATCAGTCGATCCCAGTCGGCCCAAACTGAGGATCTTAATTATCCTTAAATGCAAGTCAAGTCTGTATTTGTGCACATTTTCTGAAAGCTCACAGACACGGACGAAATGGAGCTGTAACGCCAGAAATCACAGGGACGGTGCAGCATATTTAAGAGCGATTTGACCTAAAAACGACAGAATAGAGAGAATCGGTTATTCAGTGAAAATACTTCTATGCCCACATGTTGCGCGCACATCCAGACGACTGAAAAACAGACGCTGGACAAGAGATATTACAATTAGGGGTCGACTGATATCGGTATTTCAGGGCCGATACCGACGCTGATTATTAAGTTAATGAGAGCGATTAGCAATATTTTGAGCAGATTACAGTGGAAATGAAAATCTTTAGAATTTGTAATATAACAAACTTCAACACCAATTTTTTTTTTAAATGCATTTAGCAAATATTTAATCTAAATGAAACCATTTTACATCATGTACAGCAATTTCCCTGCAACTTTTTTTTAATAAAGTCAAGTAAAAATAAAAAATAAATAAAAATAGCTCCCTGAGGTTTAACAAAGTAAAAGTTCCTCCCATGCTGACACTTTGTTTGCACGTTTTAATTCATTTTATCGTCGATCATTAAAATAAAATGTTGAAACAGATAATTGTCAAAATGCCAAATATCGGCCCGATAATCGGCCAGGCCGATAATCTGTCGACCCCTAATCACAAGAGAAGAAAAAATAAAGTGCACACTAGATTACCGCTGTGGGGACGTTTTGAGCTTCAAAGGCTCCTTGATCGTCACCCGGCGGGGCTAAGTAATGATTGGAGAAAGCAAGGAGACACGTTAGCATAATAAAAAGCATCCTGTTTCCCACAAAAGTCCCCCCCGTGCTTCAGTCCGTCTCCTGGAGGACGTCAGCCAGTGTGTCTCTGCTCAAGGGGCTCAGTGTCGAGCTAACCTGATCCTGCTGCCCGACGTGACTTTAGTTAAAATAATATATCAAAGAATGTGTAAATATTCCTCGTATTATTACAGCTCTGGTATCTAGAACTGCACCTATGCACTAATACCAAAGTAATCACTGTTGCTGTAAAATCCTGCATATTTGAAGTCGCCCTTTAGCTGCCAAACCTGTTCCGAAGACGCGAGGGTTCAACGTGACGGGACCGGTTCACAAATCGCCTGGTGTTCAGATCGCAGGCGGACGCAGCAACCCCTCGTACACGTTTTAAAGGAGTAAGCCAAAAAACGACGATGATATCGAAGGTACGACTATATAATTATTTTGAAGACCACACTCCTTTTTTGGCACCTTTCACTTCGATCGATCACTAAACTGCACATTTACTCACGTCTGCGGCTTTAGGTGTGTTCGATATATTTATCACGTTTACAGTAATAGCACAGAATCACAACTAAGCTCAGTTTAGTTGATCTTTAATGTCTAAAAAGGTGAAAATTAGTTTTATTTTAAGACGAACATCCATTTCTATGCCGACGATCAGGTGGCTTAAAGGTCATTTTTCAGTAAACACGATTGGACGACTGAACTTTGATAGTATCTCGTACATATTTTAGTTGAAGGAATAGTTTTGGGTAATGTACTTATTTCGTTTCTTGCAGTTTAAAGAGAAATTTGACTCAATTCTCATGTCTGAATATTAAATATGAAGCTATAGCAGGACACCATTAGCTTAGCTTAGCATTATGACTAGAAACAGGCAGCACGTCTCCCTCCAAAGGTAAAAGAAATACACCTCTAAAGCTCATTAATTCAAAAGACTTTAACTCTTTGAATCCTGGATTGACATCAGTTTGACAACTTTCACAACCTATTTAACCCTTTGGAACCTGAACAAATCAATTTAATGTCTTTCAAAAACACGGGAGAAAAGGCAAACAAGCAACTTCACAAAAAGTGTCTCACAAATTGCAAGAAATTATAAAGGTGACAAAAAGACGCCTGGAAAATTTGTTTTCATACAAATTGATAAATTAAAAAAAAAAAAAGTCCAGAAAACTCTGTTTATAATTATGTTTTTTAATTATGTCACAGAATTTCTTTCTCCAATTTTCAGCACTTTTGTTGTTTTTTTTTTTTCCTTTTCAAAACTTATTTCAGAGAATTTTCTAGTAACTTTTTACCAACTTGTTGATAATTTGTTAATAAGTTGCTCATTAGGTTTTCCCCATTTCTCCCCGGTTTGCTCTGGTTTTCTAAGGGTTAATTTGTGCTTTAGAGCTGCTGGCAGGACCGAGCCGGGCTAACGGTTTCCATCTGCTCCCAGTCTTTGTGCTAAGCTAAGCTAATCACCTCCTGACTCGTTTCATCGGACGTTTGACGGAAAAAAAGAGTATTTCCCAAAATGTCCGACTATTCCTTTAAAAGCTACTTTTTACTACTATGCATCAGACCCTTTTCATAGTCTTAAAGGGCCAGTTCACCCAAATTACAGACAGGTTTATATTTATCTTATTTACTTGTTGTGATCTGAACCCATGAAGGTTGAATTTTCTTTATTTTGTGCTGCTGAAAAGTTTGAAAAATATCATTTGAAATTTCTTTTTTTTCAACCGAGGAAAAAGAGTTTGAGGACAGTAATGAACTATAAGCTAACATGGACATTCAGTCTTTAAAGTGCCTGGAGAAAATAATGGAAATTTGAACATTAACTGAATCTGCTGATCAAAAAGCTCCAGATCAGAAACTAAAGTGACCCTGCGAGGAGACTGTTTTGTCCGTTATCGTGTCTTCTCATAAACAAAGTTTATGAGAACAAAATCCTGCTTGAACAGTTTTATTGGAGCAACATTTTACTGAGGATTAAATCCTAAATGAACACTGCTGATTTGAGTTTTAAAGAGTAAGTACATTGTCTTCAGAGGTGTGGCCTCAGGTCACGTTTGATGACTTTAGACTCGACAAAATCAAAAAAGATTTGCAACTTTACGTGGACTTTAACACTTGTGACTTCACTTTTCTGAAAACACTTGAAACCTTCCCCCGAACCCAGATATCAAAAGCATGTTTTTTTAGAAAGTGTGCATGAATAAATGAAACTCCCTTCATTTCCTGAACATTAATGCTACCCCCGGCAAGTCTAAAACTTAATTTCTCAGACACTATTTGATTGATCCAATCTGACATCATCCAGTCAAGTTGCAGGAGAAAACCATGAAGAGCCTTTGTTACGTTACTGATTGCCAGTTGGAAAACATGATACTATTTGTTCAAATATTAAAACGAATTAGAGGTCAACAGAAAACAGTTTGCAGTATGCAAAACGTCAATTATTACAGACGAAGATGCAACAACTTCGAACTTTGCTCAACATTTAAAGTTGCACAAAGAACATTAAGCAGAGGCCAATATTAACACGTTTAGTGAGATAATGCTTACCTAACCTTATTATTCTGATAAAATGGCATTACTTTGGGTAAAAAGTGAGTCATCACTTGTTTAGGACTCAAAACGTAGGACTTGACTCGGGACTTGCAAAACAATAATTTTTCCCACCTTTGGTTCTTTCTGAAAAGACGTTGCTGTTAAGAGTGATATTCAAAAAGAAGTTGAAGAAGTTCTCTGGTAATAATTTGAGTGAACTGACCCTTTAAAGGTCCAGCGTGTAGGATTTCAAAGCATCTATTGGCAGAAATTTTAAATAAAATTTTCATTAACGTTTTCTTTAGTGTATAATCACCTGAAAATAATAACTTCTTTACCTGAGAACAGCGTTTCCCATCCTCTTGACTAGTCCTGCATGTTTTGGATCTCTCTGCTCAAACACAGCTGATTCAAATGAGCGACTCGTCATGAACTCCCAAAGCTGCTTGATAACGAGTTGATTATTTAATTCAGCTGTGGTGCAGCAGGGAGACATCTAAAACATGCAGGACTAGTGGTGCTCAAGAAGAGTTTTGGGAAACGTTACCTTAGAGTATTAACATTGGGAGCAGGTCTTCTTTCAGGAATCCCTTCTTGGCTACTTAAGAGCAACATGGCGGAAAAAATAAAAAAGACTAACCGACAGTCTGAGTTAAATAACTCTAAGTTGCATCCCCAAAGATTTAAGGTCCAGTGTGAAGGATTTAGGGGAATCTATTAGCAGAAATTAATATAGTTAATAATCATGACTACAATTTCTTTGGTGTATAATCACCTGAAATAAAAATTTGTGTTTTGTTACGTTAGAATGAGATGTTTATATCTACATACAGAGCAAGTCCCCTTTTATGTTGTTTCTATAGTAACCCAAAACAGACCAACCAAACTGGCTTTAAATGGGGCCACTTGCTTTTTCGTATCGGCCACCGTAGTTCTCGTACACGTGAGAAGTTTCAGTTTCTGCACATCACCACTAGATGGCACTAAATCCTCCACACTGGACCTTTAAAGTTTCACCTGCAGCATTGAAATAAATGCTAAAATAAGCCATAAAAACACTGAGCCAATGACATAAACACCATTTTCCAACATGTTTACCTCAAAACTGTCTGCAACATTATTTAGTTGCCAAAAGTTACTGTGGTCACACCATTTCTCTGTTTCTCCTCTGTAGGAAAAACACTCAGTGCATCATGTTTGCTCTTAACATTGGCATAAATAATGAAAACACACTGTTATCCATCATTTCATTTTCTGTTAAACATATCTGTTTACAAAGATCGATGATGTCATGTTGTTTGTATTTACAAAGTCTGTAACAATAAGCTCTAAAACTGAATCAAGGCTATATTTTGTTTTTAATTGTGGATTAAATTTGCATACCCTGCTTAAAAATGTACCAATTAAAAATATCTTGTTTTAATTTCGTGATATTTATGTCTTTTTGTTCTGCTGGAAAAACAACAAAAAACAGATTAAGGAATTTAAAAAAAAGCTAAGCACAGTTCAATTTTCTATAAGTTTTTATTTTACATATACTACAGTTTTTTGATAAAGACCACTTTTCTTGACATTTGTAAGTGTAAAGAAAAAAAAAGTACAGGGTTTTTGGCTTTTCAAACATTTTTGACTGATGTTTATTTTTTTTTTTAAAAAAAAGAAAGAAAATTATTTTTAACATAACCCAGTCAATGACAGAACTACGTGAATGGATTTTTTTTGTTTTGTCTCATCCACAAACTAGAAGATATAACTGTTATAATGTAAAGTTGATTTGCTCTCGTCACCGTTTCAAGCTCGTTTGCATGCATGTTATAAGTTCGGATCGTAACATCTTACAACTGAATACAAAAAGAAAAATGCTACTTTTTCAGTCAAAACAAATTGCACCTTTTTTCTTCTTTTGGATTCAGGACATATTGCACACGTCAGAAAACGCCAAAACAAAACAGGAAAACAGAAACAGAAAAAATAATTCCTTACATCTCCTCTTCATGAATGCTAATTTATAAAAACAGAACTGCCGGCGGCGGCTGATGAACGTCACACAGTGAAGACACAGTGATTGAGATACACCAACTCTGGTATGATCACAGTAATAAACCCAGAAACTGGTGACCTTTTGACCTCTCAGTCGGTATTTAATCAACATTTTAAAATCGGCTTCACTAACATTACTTTGCTACAGTAGCTCCTAATCGAGTACTAAACGAATACAGAACAGCTACGGGTCTAATTTTAAACTCGTCGAAGCGTCGGCTCGTCTGCAGATTTTCATGTGATTGTCTGATTCTCACTTGTGATGATGCTTCAACAAAACCTCTCGCACTAAAGTAACAGCACTTTTTTTGTGTAGCCCCTTCTGGTTTTATATTAGCATGATTAAAGACGGAGAAAAATGCAGAATGATTACTGTACAGAGCATTTTTGACAGGACAGGGTGGTTTTTGGTGATTAGTCTAGCCAGAGAAAAAACACACATACTTTGCAGATTTTAAAGGGATAGTTCAGATTTTTTTGAAAAATGGGGTTGTATGGGTAAAGTACCCATAGACACTTTATTAAAAACAGTAAATGGCGTTCGGCACGCCCCCAGTTTGGAGAAGCAGGCTGGACTTTGACATGGAAGCTAAGCAATGTACTGCTGTGGATGCTGTCAGCAACAAAATATACTATAGCCACCTAAAAAAATCAATATCAGTGTACGCTATATTGAGAGTATTTTCACTGCTTTACCTTAATGCCAGACAGTGATTTCCAACTTGAAAATGAAGCCGTTATGTTGCTCTCTTCACAGCCAGACTTCTTTTAGAAAATCAGCGATTTAACGTCGCTGAACACAGGAGCTGCTGCTCTACTGCTGCCTCGATTTTTTCAGTTTGTTTGTGTTATTTTTTTTACTTTGGCATTAAAGGGGTTAGTTCAGATTCACCAAAAGTCACACAATAACACAAAATAAGTAACTGATCAAAGCAGCAGCTCCGTGTTCAGCGAGCTAAAATTGATGTTTTTCTCAGTGGAGTCTGGTGGCTCCGACAAGAGCATTGATGGGGAACTGAAGCTGTTAGTAAATCGGCTTAAGTTCTTTCAAAAACATGGGAAGAAGACAACAAGCAACTTAAGAATTATTTATTTGTAACTGTAGTTTAATAATTTAGTATATAAGTAGTGTAGAGTAATTAGTAGTTTCAAAATATTGAGAGATATATCGTGTATCACAATAAAGCCTACAAATATCGTGATATTATCTAAAAGCCATATGGCCCAGCCCTATGTGAA
Organism: Plectropomus leopardus; assembly: GCF_008729295.1. Lineage (NCBI taxonomy): Eukaryota > Metazoa > Chordata > Actinopteri > Perciformes > Serranidae > Plectropomus > Plectropomus leopardus. The sequence continues at coordinate 4,204,835 of NC_056474.1, read as the reverse complement.
AGGTGTCCGAATGCAGCCCAAGAAAAGTGATGTAAATTTACATTTCAAAGGGTTAATAGCTTCCCCGCCAAAATGGGCTGACAAAAAAGGTAAAGCGGTGAAAATAACCTGAATATAGCAAACGCTTTAACAGCGTTTTTAGTTTTGTTTTTTTACGATTTGTTGCATCGCTTAGCGTCAGTGTCAGTACCAGCCTGTTTCTCCAAACTGGGGGCGTGACGACTGACATCTAACGTTTGTAAAACACCGACTGTGGATCAGTACCTCATACGACCCCAAATCAAAAAATCTGAAATATCCCTCTAACAGAAACAGGAGGAATACATTCTTATACTTTTTCCAGGTCCATGTCGCTAAAGGAGAGCACAGTCCAGGGCTGCAGTGATCCGTTTAAAGATGCACTAAAAACGGTTGAGGCCTTTTGAAGACGACGGCGATCCTCAGGGTTCCTACGCAGGTCCGAAAAGTTTGGAAAAGTCTGGAGAGGGATGTTCATGATTTCTTTATGAGGACGATAAGTTGCAGGAAATGTGAGATGAAATACATTCAACTTCAGGTCGATCAAACTCTTGTTTCTGCAGGAACCCCGGATCTTTACTCATCTTTTTTTTTCTGCCGTTGGAAAAAAAAACAAAAACAAAAAGTCTTCCAGGACCCAGCAGCGACCTCAACGCTCGCTTTCGCTCTCCTGTTAATGGCTTAGAATCCAGTGCACTGCTTCTGCAATTTAATGAAAAACAAAAAGTCTACCAGGACCCAGCAGCGACCTCAACGCTCGCTTTCGCTCTCCTGTTAATGGCTTAGAATCCAGTGCACTGCTTCTGCAATTTAATACAGTTCTTATGTATGTATGTATGAGTGGCTTTACGAACCACCGCAGGACGAACAACAAGCGCTGATGATGTCGAAGCTCATGAAGTGATTGATGAGGTTTAAAAACTGATTTCAGCTTTATGTACAGATTATCAATAAAGCATTGGAACCTTTTTTTCTTTAAATCAGCTGTCTACTGTGAGGACAAAAAGGGCGTTTTTGTAATCGTATTTCACAGAGCGTCAGTCAGAGGAGTCTGTGACGGTCACTTTCAGTAATACTGTCTCAAACTGGGGTCTCTGGAGGCTACAGATGCAGAGTTAGAATGGACGAGTTACGCCTACAAAAATATGTACAGCAGGTTAATGGAGTTATCCATGAATTAAAGCATCTGGTGATCGATGAGTAAAGCTTAAAGAGGTGAAGCAGAAATGTGTCTTTGTTGTGTTTTGTTTTTGCTTGATGAGTCGCTGCTGCAGGCACTGAGCACCACGGTGCAAAAAAAAAAAAATGAAAAAAATTTTAAAAATCGCCACACAGACGCACCTTCCAGCTCCTCGTGATGACTTTTAACTTCAGAGGAATATTCCAGAGCGTTCAGCGGTGGATTTGAGTCTTCCTTGTTAAAGATCATCCGTGCTACACAGAGGCCACAGAGTTCAGTGCTTCAGGACCCCGACTGCCACAGTGACGCTGGAGAGACGGTGAGCTACATACAATACCTGTACTTCAGTACTCACCCTCCTTCAAAGTTTTATTATTTAACAACACTGAATCAAAAAGGGCTGGACCCAAAGTTGGCTATTCAAGAACTCGTTACTTGGGTAGGTATTTGGTTTTCAACTTTTAAAATTTTTTAAATGTCATTTCAGTGTTTGTGTCACACACAGCGGCAGGAATGACCATTAACAGATTTATTGAGTCGAGCCATTACTGTGTCGGTGTGATTGATGGAGAAGCTCCGGAGACCCAAAAATGATATTCGGGACAGCCCTAAAATCAAAGCAGATTTAAAGTGACTTTTTTTTCCGACACAGATGCACAGAAAAAGTCCCGTATATGTCCGAGTGAAAAAACATCCATCTGAACTCATTACAAATACAGAGTACTTGATTGTGTAATCAGTGCTGGCTGTACTGTGTTACTTTAATCATCTGTCAGTGACAGAATAATGTAACGCATCACTGTGCTAAATTAGGGATGTGCAATATATATCGCACCGATAAATCATCAGTTTTTTTAATATACTTTCCTAGAAAAACATAAATGAACTTTTGAAGAATCTGAACTGTTTCTTGTTTTTTGTTTTTGTTGTTAGTGATGCCAGTGTTTAGTAGCTGCACCTTTGCAGCACATTTTCAACTGTTAAAGGATCTGAAGCCAGTTTCGTTCGTCCCACAAAGCATTCAGTCCTCGACAAAATTTTACATAGGACTTAGGAGACACATGTTGAAAGAGCAACCACAAGAAAACAGCTCAGCTCCCTTCACTCAGAGTCAGAAAGCAGGAGTCAATGATTAAAAGGACGATTTTCTGGGAAAATTTAGGGCGTAGCATTAATTTCCGTTGTACAAAATTTCAACAAGATGCAAGCGCGGTGAATATTTGCGGTGTTACGGCCGTGTGTGGAGATTCAGGTCAGTCCTATTAAGAGAAGGTAAATATTGTACAGCAAACATATTTTATGTTTTATATTACTTTTGCAGAGATTGATAGAAAAGGTCTTTTCACATCAAATCTACTTTGATTCAGTGTTGTCAAAACAATAAAATATAAAAACTTTCCAGGGGGGTGGATACTCTTTATAGACACTGTAACACCACACGGGGGTCAGACGGCTCTGGTGTTCATTTCCTGCTCGGAGCAGCTCAAACGAACACCGGAGGTCAGGAGTACCTGTCAGGTGAGCTTCAGGTACGCAGGTGACGGATGATCCCGCTCGGAGCTTCCTCGGGCCCAGGCGGCCTCTGGAGCAGAAACAGACGGCGATTGGATGCATAGGTTTGACTTGAGGAATGCTACCCCGCCTGGCACGCCACAGTTTTCGGGCTCTTTTTGAAGTGCAATCGGTTGAAGGGAAGTGATGGAGGAGGAGCGGGCGGTGAGATGACGTCGGAAAGTAAAAAGATGTCTGGAGGTGAAGCTCAGCAGACTTTTAGGAGATGATCTCCAGGATGTAGAAGACGAGCTCCATGACCACGGGCCCTCGCTCAGCTGGCACGCCCCGCTGTGGATGACGGGGATCAGCGCGCTGTCCAGGTCGCTCAGGTACTGAGGCAGGAGCGGCTGGCCGTTACTTCCTGCCAGGTAACCCACCTGAAACGGCGAGGACAGGTCAGGGCTCTCTGACTCGCAGCACACAAGAAAACATTAAGATTCAGAAGATTTTGTCTCTTAAATCTTTCAGACAGCAGAATTTATAAACAGGGAAAAATTATTATTGTACGTTGGAGAGTTTTTAAAGCTGCCGATTTAGTTAAGTATTGGTTATTGTCATTAATCTGTAGAAGATAATACGTGATTAATTTATCTTTTACTTTCTTCTTTTATTTTGTTGTGATTGTGTTTTTTGTTATTACCATTATTTCTTTGTTTACTGATCTTTTATTGTATTTACTGCTATTGGTGAGGGGGGTTATTTTGACTTTTGTTTTGTAATTGTTCCTGTCCTCTTTTAGTCTTGTTCATCCTTACTTCAGCATTGTTGTTTATTTATGTTGCCTCAACAAGAAACCCTTCTTACTTCTGCTTTTAAAGTTGCTTTTTAAATAATAATATTATTTTAGAAGATAATAATAATAATGTAGCCAATTGTCAATCACAACAGCCACAAAACCCACATCGATAAATGTATCGATAGAGAGCAACCAGCTCTGCATACATACAGCTGAAAACAGCTGAATACACTTAAATTTAATGCTTTTAAAGACCTTTTTAACATCATTTTATTGTAATTTAAGACAAATCACCTTTTTCTGATTTAAGCATTGCAGGTAAGTATAAAGCTAAGTAATATGTATATGGTCAGTGAAATTTTAAAGATCTGTAACATCAGAAATATGGACTTCCACACAGAACAGCTTGAGTCAATTAAACAAAAAATAAATGAAAACATAGATAAATTAAATTAGATAAAATGTTTGTGAAGAGAAAGACCTTTTGTGACTCTTATCTCTCCATTTTCTTTTCTTCAAACTGTAAACACTTTATTTTAAAAAGTTCTATATAGATAAAGTTTGTGTTAAACTGTTTCTGTAACATCTGCAGCGTCCCACCTGGTCAGAGTCCAGTGTGACCCTCAGTCCCAGTTTGGCCATGCCGTCCTCCTTCAGCAGCTTCAGGTGCGGACACAGCGCCATGCAGAAAGCTCTCGCCACGTTCTCGTCAGCCGGCTGTGGTCGGCCGGGTCGCTCAGACCGTTGGGTTGATCCTCACTCTGGAGGAAAAACACCTGAGACAGAAATACACGACATATGACTTTCTCTAAGAAATGAAGAGAATTCAATACACTGACTACAGATAAATTCCTCACACAACGCCTCTTCAAAAAAAATCTCAACTCTCCTTTTAAAGAGAGATAAAGAAAATTAAAAAAAAGGTCTTAAAGCTGCATTAGAGATTTTCTTACTGATACTAGTAAAACGAACAGTACGAGCGTCAGCTGCGACTTGCCTCTGTCCAGCGGATGACTTTGCCGTTGGCTTTGAACTCGGAGCCGTGGAAGATCTTGACGCTGGTGATGGACTCCATAGACTTCCCATCAATCGGACTGATGACACTGAACCAACCAAAACACATAAAAGAACAATGTTTAATTGAAGAGTATTTAAAAACAAGTAAACATAGGAAAGAAGTAAAAGGAAGAGGTGGGGAAGGATGACATTTAGTTTCACTGAATAAAAAAGCAACTGTCGACATTTTATTCCTAACGCAATCAACATTTCAAAATTTAAAAAATCAGTATTTTACTTATATCTGTTATTGGTGTACTGTGTTTCATACACAAACACCAAAGAGGCCTTGGGAAATTAACCCCTGAGCTGTTCGGCGCTTTTCTTTGTTCATCTTTGATCATTTTGTCCGTGTTCATGCATGTGGCATAAATTTATGCAAGATTGTGTCTTTTATTTTTAATCTTTGAAATTTCAGCTCAGCTCCTGCAGTTAATCTAAAATACACTGTGTAAACAAAGTTGTTAGTTAGTTGTTAGTGCAAAAAATGCACTACTGAAACCCATCTACCTTGCATGCAGTGCATCAAAAATAATTCATTTTTTGTATTTTTTTTCCTTCTAAAATTATAGTGGTAAGAAAAATTAATGAATATTTGATATTTATGATTGGAACTGATGTTGGTTAAAAATGAACTCAATGAAAGCAGGAAAAAATATTAGATGTACAACATTTTTAAAGCTTGGTTTTGTAAAGTGCACTTTGTGCGCAGAGCGATACGATGTGTAGCAAAGCGAGCCCTCAGGGTTAAAGTCAAGCAGTAAACAAAAAAATGGTCATAGTGTATACTGTAGACTTCCAGTCATAACGAACTAACCGGATCTGATGGCGGCATGACAGCTGTTAACTTATCTGGTGAAAAACGGGTTAAAACCGCTTCTGTGCAGAGAATGTTCTGATAATGAAGTGATACAGTATCTCCTGAAAGAGCTCAATTATTAGATCTAACAGTGAATAGTCACATTCATATTTGCAGATTTTATCAGTACTGCTGTAAAATTGATTTTGTTGGTCTGTATCTCGAAACCACGTCAAACCGCATCATTCCAGCCGGCTGAGGTTTTCCTCCAGAGGGCTTTCCTGAGCATGCATAATGAGTTTTTATAGCAAAGTAGTAAAAGCAGCGGTTTGGAAGCTATCAGTTCAATTGTCCGTGACATAAATGCATCTCTTCCAGCTCTCTCTCCTCCGACTGTTCGCCGGCTCTTTTCTCCTCCAACCTCACCCCTTGTTGAAGTTGTGGTCGTCCTCCGTCCACTGGATGTGGACGAGCTCCTGGTTCTCCTCCTGGTCGGCTTTACCGCACGTGATGGTGAAGTCCTTCATGTCCCTCAGGGCTTGCCGTAGGGAGTCCATCGTCTCAGCTGTGATCTGGATCATCACGCCGTCTGAAAAGGATACATCATCGTGATCGGTGCTGAAACAAACAGTATATCAATCTGTACACGATCGACAGAAAAACTATTCAGATCATCACAGACGTAAGCATCCACCAAAATGAAAGAAAAAAGAAATGTTTTGGTAGAGGTCATGTGAAGTGTAGTATTCAGCATTTTTGGAGCTTGAACCAACCAAGTTTATTTCTTGTGTGATCCCCTAACTTTATGCAACATGCAAAGCTAAAGCTGGACGAACTTTATGAGTCATGTTTCAAGCAAAAATGCCAAACAAACTTTCTGGCTCTTGAAAAACTTACACGTATAGTGAGAAATATAACTTGCTGTTTATTGATATTTGGGAGATGTTTTTGAAATTTATAAAAAATGGTGGCATTAAAGATACTTTGATATACATAGCACAAATCAAGGATGTAAACTAATTTAACTGTGAGGAAAGCGTATCCAGTCCTAAATATGCCTGCAATTTTTTAAATTATGTATATAGATTATTATTATTATTATTATTAATTGATTTATATAATACCACGTGTTCTAAATGTTAAAAATCAATAAAAATGCATTTACAAAAAAATGCAAACAAGGAGTGACTAGTTTCAGCTTTTCAAATGTGAGGATTAACTGCTTTTTGCTGTTTTATATCACTGTAAATTAATTAAATAATAAATAACTAATCAAATGGTTGATGTATTTTTTTTGGACAATGTTTTCCACTCATATGCGATGTTATTTTATCTTATTTAATTCATTAACTTTTTATTTATTTATTTTTAGTGCTGTGTTTTTTTTTCAAGAGTTTTATTTATATTTATTTATATTGACATTTATGTCTTGAATTTCACACTTTTTTAAAAAAAAATATTATCCGGACTTACCTTAGTTTTGTCTCGCTTATGTTTTGGTAAAACTCTCCATTGCTATTTTGTCTTCTTAGCATCCTGTTTGTGCTTTTGCTTTCCTTTTAAAGCACTATCTAATCTTTGTTTTTAAGGGTCTTATATAAATATAACATAATAAAGATTATTATCATTATTATTATTATTGATAAGGAGATGCAGACGAGTATTACAGTGTATTAAATACCTGGCAAAAAAATCTCAGTACTTCAAATATAATAATATTAGTAATCAAATATTGCCATGAAGCAGTCTTTTGGCATAATACACAAATAGCAATAAAACTAACTGTATTTGAACATCTTTGACAGTTGGTAAGTTTATATCTTCAACTCCTTGTTGCAGCACTGAAAATGAATTGGTGCCAACATAATTTTTGTGTGTATAGAAACCATTGTGTGGTTAAAGTCAGTGTTTCAACAGCCAACATGTAGTTTGTTTTCACAGTTCTCACCTTCCACAATGCTGGTTTTGGCTAAGAAGCCCGACGAGGCTTTCAAAGCTCCACTGAACACAAAGAAACAGGCTCCAGTAACTGCAGAAAAAAAATACAAAGAGAGAAAAAAAAATTTAACTTCACAAATCAACACCGAGTAGTAGTCAAATAATTTTCAGACAAACAGGAGAAGAGAAATAATGAGGATTTTCATGCAGACTAAATGATGGACGTGAAATCCAGACGGATAAAAGGAAACGTGATGAATCTGTGTCAGCACCTTTGCGAGGCTGGTGATGGATGCTGATGGCCTGCGTCTGGTAGTTCCCGTCATCGTTTTGGACGCACACCAGGTGGGAGTCGGCCCGGTCGTTGAAGCACGCCCCCATGGCCAGCACGTGTTCGTTGGACTTGTTCATGGCCTTCATCAGCTGCAAGGACAAATAACATCCATGTCTAATTAAGATGCCCTTTGGGTGTGTGAGCTGGGGAAAATGGGCTTAACGGAGGCCGCCTGGTTAAGCCTAATTGCAGTGGGCTTGTGGGTGAAGTCCTCGAGTCGGATGGGACGGCGCTGAGATGACAGATTGTGAAGAAAGACACTGACATGGGTGGATATCAATAGTAGAGAGATCCCACATTTTAATTCTGCTAAATCCCCTGCCTCTGCGTCTCTTTGAAGCCATCCTTTGCAAATCAGAAATAAAACTGAAAATCTGGAGGGCTTTAACCACTTGCTGCGCTAAAGGCTCGCCCGCAAGCTGTTGAGAAACGGTCCCCACTTCACATTACTGGGTTCCCATCTGTTCCTGCATCAGCAGCCAAACGCTACAACCGCCACCACTCTCTCCGCCGAGGCTCTCTCTCTCAGCCAAATGGTGCTTCGTGTGTATCACTTCTTCTGGTCGGATATTCATTCACACCCTCGAGGCAGCGGCGTTATAACAAGTAGGCAGCCCACGCCTAATGTTCAGCTGCAGGGACCCTGGAGAGTTTGTCACACATCACCTACACACAGCGAACATGTGTGTTGACGTTCAGGGAGCTTAATAGGAGCCTCCTCCTCCGCTGATGTCATTAATCTGTTGGAGGGTTTCATTTTGTGTATGCATGATCCCGAAAAAAAACCCTGCTTTCTCTTCATGTCTACAAACTGTTTTTGTGCCGCAGTGTTTGATTTGGAAGGCTTTGATGTTTTAGGGTGCTCTGACGTCAAACAAGTTTTGCTGGTGTGAGAGCTGTCAATCAAACTCCAGAGTTAAGCAAACAACTAAACCAAGACACAGTCCTGTTTTAGGCAAGTTTCTGTCTTTAGGCTTCTTTAACCCTTAGGGCCCGCTTTAATATTACACACACTCCTATCGCTCTGTGCACAAAAGCACTTTTCAAAATCAAGCTTTAAAAAATATTATACATTAATGATTTTCTACTCTCATTGAGGTAGTTTTTTTTAAGTCAGCCCTAATCATATATATCAAATATTCATTAATTTTCAAAATGTCAACCCTTTAACTGCCTGTTTTTTTATGATGCTGCTATGTTTTAAGATAATAAAAACCACACAAAAAAAGAATTATTTTCAAAATATTGCATGTAAGGAAGATTATTTACTTTTGATTATCACAGTCTGGGATATGTGAATGATTTTTAGCAACATTGACTTTGACAGTTAACCTAATAGAAATAGCGTGTATTTTCTCCATATGCCAAATATGGTAAAAATTACATAATCAGGTAGAAAATAGTAAAAATTACAAATTCTAAAGCAAAAGAGTGATACCCAGAAAGAATACAATGCATGTTTTTATGTTTTGATGGCTGTGGGATCAAAAATTGCAGTTTGAATGTGCTTCAATGGTGCATTTTTTTGCACTTAACAGTATGAAAGAAGCAATTTTGTTTCCACAGTGTTTTTTGGACGTATTGTAGGAGCTGAGCAGGAAATTCCAAGATTGAACAAAATACACAATCTTGCCAAAATGTATGACACATGCATGAACACAGCCAAAATTATCAAAAAGTGAAGAGCTTGTGAAATGTGCCAAACAGTTCCTAAGTGTTAATGTAATTCAGAATGAAATACAAGAACAATTTTACAATGATCGAAATTGATGAAAAAGCATCAGTTAGCATAAAACTTGACTTTGTTGTATGACGGAGACGAGAAGAGAAAAAAACTGGGAAATATCTGGCGTTTCTTGGCAAGTTTTCTTGGCAATTTTATGTTTCTTGATTCCAAATTCACTGAGTTTGAAAAAGTTTTTGCATAAAATACACAGAGCCTCCTCTGTGCTGCCTTGCTCTGGTTTCATCCATGCCTCCAAATCTTGGTTAAATAGACGTTTTTTAAAGAATTGCAGTTATTCTTAAGGTTGAGGGTACAGTGACATCCCGGCCGGTAACAAATTTTGAGGGTTACTTAAAAGGATTCATAAAAATCTACTACTATTACTACTACTACTTATTTTTTAGACTTTAAAAATATCTGTTATGTTTTTATATCGCATTTTTTGTGTCAAGCACACTTCCAGAACTGCAACAAAATATTTCACTGTCAAAGACTTGTTGAGCATGTGACAAAAAAACATTTTTTGTGACAGCATATATGTATTTTTAGCATGAATTTAATAAACAATTAAAGCCAACTGCTGAATGTGAAATGTCAAGGAAGCAATTGGTATAAGCAGCACATATATACAAGATCATTTGATAAGCGTGCAAACGCATAGTACAAAGACGCATTTTGTGATTCTGTCGTACTCCATGTCTTCTAAAAAGTGAGCAAAATGTAACAATCCTCCTGAAACATTATTATGAAAGTTGCCTGTGTCTACCTGTTTGTCACAACATGAGAGAGTAGCTGTCTTGGTTCCAGCTTTTTGGGATTTGTGATGATTTTCTGCCTTTCTCTGTTATGTATCACATTAAATTGAATATTGTTTGGGCTTGGGGCTGTGCAGATAAAATCCTCTATTACAGTATAAGTAAATTTACATAAAAAATATGAGAAGATTCTATTGAAACTGAAAAACATTACCAGGTAGGGATGTCTGGTTTTGGACACTGTATGAATGAATGAATGAATGACTAAATGACTTTAGTTGTCACTCGAAACTTAAATTAAAACATAATATTAACAAACACACAAAACAAAAGTACAAAAGGAGTCAGCAGAAGTAAAACTTACAAATCCCTACCCCTTTCTCCCTGTTTTTTCTTTTAACTAATAAAACTAATTAATATTATTTCAGCAAATTCCCAAATTAATTCACAACTAGTGTATAAACAACCATCCCCAGTTTACTTAAGACCCAATTAAATAAATAAATAACTATCCTAGGTTTATTTACAATTCAAATATACTCAAGAGTTACAAAATAAAAAGTAAAACCCCTAACACAACCTTTCCTCATCCATTTACCTGTCAAAAATATATATTTTGTATAGTCTTTTAGAGTGATTGTTTGTGCTTTTTTTTAACCCATCACCAAACTCATTCCACAAGTCCACCCTGTACACCGAAATACACACCCTGTTTAGTTGTCCACACATTGTTTTTAAATAAATTCTCCTCTCATGTCATTGTGAACCAGATGCAGGTCACTCACCTCATTGTAACGATTACTGGGGACCTTAATGCTCGTCTTCCTCACCTCCATGTCTACAACCAGACCTTTCACCACAGGCAGAGTGTACTGGTAGTTACGGAAGTCCTAAGACAGGGACGAGAAAAAACAATAAGGCTAGAAAAATTACAATTTTAAAATCATACATACTAAACAAAAATTTAAATGCAAAACTTTTGTTTTTGCCCCAAATGGAACGCTCCCTCGGACATATGTCAGCGCTGGAGCGGGCTGTCGCACATTTTCAGTGCTTGAGCGAGCTGTGAGACATGCTCGCGCAATGGAGCGGGCTGTTGCACATTTCCGTGCTGGAGCAAGCTGTCGGACATGTCCACGTGCTAGAGTGGGCTATAGGACATGTCCACGCTGGAGCGGGCTGTCGCACAAGGCCACGCTGGAGCGGGCTGTCGGACATGTCCGTGCTGGAGCGGGCTTTTGGACACATCCGTGCTGGAGTGAGCTGTTGGACATGTCCGCGCTGGAGTGGGCTGTCATACATTTCCGCTCTGGAGCAGGCTGTTGGACATGTCCGCGCTGGAGTGGGCTGTTGGACATGTCCGCGCTGGAGTGGGCTGTTGTACATGTCGCGGTGAAGAGGCTGTCAATAAATAACAGAGCAGAGAAAAATAAAGAAAACAGAGCAACTTACCGCAAGCAGATTCATGATAGTGTGACCGGTCTCTCCAAAAAGGGGTTTTCTGAAGCGAACACTGAACAGCGGACATGGATAAACTGCAAAACAAAAATGTTTGGCTGTTGAAAGATCCACAATAGAAATGTATTACCACCACAGCAAAAATGATGCCAGTTTGGGAATCATTTTTAGATTTTGGGTTCAGTCTTTGGTATGAAAAGTTACAGATGACTTTTTTAACTTTTATTTTATAGTCTTTATTCCTGTTCAGACATTCCTCCTTGTTTGTTTTTATTGATTAATTTGTTTAATCAATTTTTGTGATTTTGTAGGTGTTTCCAGGTTTTTTTCCTCCTGTTTTTATTAGCTGCACAACTTGTGTTTCCCATGTTTTCCATCCTCTTAACTCATGAATGCAAATGAACTGAACAAGAGACCCCACACATCAAATACAGTGCGCTTGCAGTTAGGAGGAACGCTCCTAATCCACAAGTGAAAAATAAGGCTTCTTTTTTCTCTTGCAACCAAAGCTCCTTAGATGACTATTTTTAGCCTTATCTCAGCAAACAGCTGGAAATAAGATCTCGCCACAAACTCTCATTAGCAATAAAACCAATCTCAGCCTCAATCTGCAGTTCAGCGGGGATCCGAGCTCCCCAAACTCCTGCTGGTCACTGCTTAAGGTAAGAGGAGGTGGCGAGGAGAGCTACACTGTTTGTGTGGTGGATTAATTTCATGGTGATGGTAACATTTTGTGTTTGAGAGCCTCGACTGTATGTGGCTTTGTTAATGTATTCTATCCGAGCAAGCTGGAAGCGGGCAAGAGGCTTAGCGGAGCCAGGCGGCGCTCCGTGCTGGCAGGTCTGGCTGTGAGAGCGGGGGGATTTGGTGGAGAGGAGGCGCTCTGATAAGACCCCTGACAAGACTTCCTGGTTCATGTGAGAAGCTGTGAGAAATATATGAGAGCAGGTTGTTTTGATGCTGACAGGCTTCTTCTGACAACTGACTTGCCAAGCTCTCTGCATCCAGCTGGATCTTAATATTTTACAATAAAAACCATCAAACTGACACTTGAGCTCTTTGCTTTCCATTTCACGTAATTTCAGTTTGTGATGTTTGGTCCTAACGCTCGACAGAAACATGCAATCTTTGTTAATGAAAAAGAAAAGACAAGAAAGCAGTAAACCTCACATAATTAATTCATCTCACTTGGTGCTCTATCCGGTAAACTGGGCCGCCACCAACTTTTCCAAAATTACAGAGCAATCAAAGCATGCACAAACAGACCTCAGAACAGCTTCTACTCAAAAAAACATCATTACACTGAACACTGTACTAAAACACACAGTCCTTCACTGAGAAGCACTTTAATTCCTGTGCAATACTCTATGTGCAATATAATGTATACACAGGTACTGTGCATGTGTGTTTGAACTGGTGTGTGTGTATGCATGTATGATATAATTTAACACTATTTTTAATTACACTTTTTATTATTTATTAATTTTATTTCATTGTATGCCCTTAAATTCTATTTGAGCCCTGTTCAGGCAGTGCAGCTGAATTTTGTTGTATTAATCTGTTTAATGACAATAAAGATTATCTATTCTTTTAAACATTTGGGAAATTTATCTTAGACTGAGCTGTTTATATCCACATAGAGAGCCCATCCTTGTTTATGGAAATCGCCATGTTAAACCGATATGTTTCTGCAGCAGCCCAGAGTAGAAAAAACAAACACTGGCTGTAGATCGAGCCTTTTGCGCTTTTGAGCAGCCACCGTAGTTAGAGGCCCTTTTGCAACAAGCAGCCTTGGAGGTGAGCCGCCCACACTGCTGTGCCAAACATTTGGAGAAACACTGATCTGTAACATTAAACTGCTTAAGTAGGTGTTTTCTGTGTTATTAATCTCTGTATTTGTTTTAAAGAGGAAAAGACCTCTGTGGATAACTCAGCTCCTGCTAAAAACCTCCTAACAATGAACACTGACTTAGCTGGTTCCAATCTTCGGTCATCACCACTTGCCACTAAATACTCCTAAATGTTGCACTCTTCACATTTCAATGAAAAACAACATTTTTTACACAGAGAGGAGGTGGAACTTGGAGCTCAATCAGGACGAACAAAATTACTGACAAACCTGCCGGGCAACAGCAGAAAATAATAAGGCCAAGGACTGCGCTAAAAAGTGCTTCGAAAAAACTGAATAATGAACTTCTACATTTCTATGACAACTTGAGAAAAACAATCTGTTTATGGAGATCGTGTGATATGACTGAAAGCGCCACAACAGCTACTAAATGGCCCTTGAAGTGAGTGATGCTGAAGGTTTGGACTGATTCTGTCGTACTATCACAGTCTACAATTGTCTTAAAATATGTTTTGATCTTTCTTTTCTAATCTCATTTTAAATTTTAATTATATTAATTTATTTCAACCGTATTGTTTTAGATGTTTTTAATTAGTTATTACTCTTCTTGTCGTGGACTTTTATTTGTATTTTTGTGTGATGTATTTTGCTTTATGTCATCGTAACTAACTGTATCGTCTTGGTGTCTTTTCTGATTATGAAAAGAAACGTGACCTTAAACTGTATGTCAGCACTTTAAAAACAACATGAAGTCCAGTACTCACATCGGTACTCTGCACCCAGCCGCAGCATGAGGCGGATGGGGAAAACCTTGGCCCAGGGCGTCTCCCACTTCTGTATCAGGATGCCGAAGAGGTAGGGCGGGTTGGGCAGCAGCAGGTCCTGCAGCGACTGGAAGGAGGGGCTGATGTAGAGGAAGCCGCCGTGCTCCTTACTGCCCAGGAAGCTCTGCGTGAAGAACGAGTGACTCAGGTGGCTGAGCACGTTGCCTTTAGGAGACGAGGAAGAAGGGGAAGGAAGGAGATGTTAGTGGTGTAGGAGATGTGAGGAGGTGTGGGTGAAACAGGAGAGGGAAAGGCACAGCAGGGCAGAGGGGGAGAATGACGTAAATGAGATAGGGATGAAAATAAAGAGGATGAAGTGGAAGAAAAGCATAAAAATGAACACAAAGGGGAAGAAGAAAGACAAACCAGAGTTCTCATCCTTTGAAACTGGAAGTAAATATGAAAGGAGGCTCTGAGTGTTTACTCGGGATTACTGTGAGGATAAGGAGGCTTGCTTAGTCTGTACTGCTTTCAACAACAATGAAAAACAACGCATCTTGTCTCCTCGCCCTACAGCCTCATATTACCCACAGAGGTTTCACGTTACCAATTATCTGAGGGAGGCATCGCTGGCTTTAGATGCCAGTTAAATGCAAAGCTCAGAGTCTGGGACTTGCTAAAGCCAGCACTTCTTCCCCGAGACCTGACTGACGGCGAGTTAATCAGGGACGACACACACAATATGGCTCCCTTCCACCAGCCTGAAACTGCTCCAGTGTGAATATGAAAAAGGAAACAGCCTGAGGGGAGCGAGCCGTCAAAGTCACCCGATATTAGCCGAATCTGCTCTGCAGCATATGCAGTTAAAAATGCACGAAAAGCGTTGGTGAGGTGTCACGCCAGGAGGGAGGTGACCTGACAGCAGGACGATAATGTTTGGACCATTTTTCATGAAAAACACAGACACAGTCAAGCAGCAGTGGACAGTAACCTAATTTCAAAATAGAGGACGACTGGATGCACCTGTTGTCTCTACGGGACAAAAAGTAGAGCTAGAGCATTTTCCCCTTTCATTACTTTATCATTTTTAACCCAGCAGCACCTGACTCAGACAGGTAAACTCACCTGTGGACAGAACTACTAATGAGCTGCTATCTCCCCCAAGAGGGCCCCACGGTGGACGTGGACTAATTTCACAGAGAGCCTCCTGGTGGAGCTGTTGGTTGTGTTCTTACCACTGAGGGCCTCCTGGTAGAGCTGCACAAAGTGGGTGAAGATGTCTTTCGGGATGGTCTTCTCGTCAGGTAGACACTGGAGCAGGATGACCACCTCAGCCTGGCCGACGGCGTGCATGCCCTTCGTCGTCACGTACCAACACTTCCTGTTTACGTCTGTGGGAAGAAAGAACAGAAAAGTAGTCTGTCATATCAGACACACAAGAGGGAGTTACTTCATTTGATCCTTTCAAACATTAACATGATGGCAATTTTACACATTTGTCTCGTTTTTCATGTCCATGCTTTTAATGCCGACAAGGAAATCTCTGATCACTGAGGTTGTGACTCTGGACACAGACTTAAATATAATTAAATTCAAAGTCAATTCTAATTTACACATTATTCCAATTATAATTAAACATAATTTAGACTTAAACGGCTAAAAACTGTGGACAAATATCTGAAATGGGGACATTGGGTATGAATCAGAGCGATGTCCAGAATATCCACTGTCCACTATCATTTCACTTCACCATATTATTTCTCTTATGTATGTATGAAGCATCTTTTTATACATGTTATTTCTTTTTTTTTTTTTTTGCATTTATGGACCAGTCTTGTAATGTTGTTTTTATGCTCGCTTTTGAAAAAAAATTATTAAAAAGTTAAAACAATAAGCTAGCAGTGTTTTTGCTGAATTGAATGCAGTCAGATTTACATGAAGTTGACACCGGCACAAGTTAAAATATTCTCAGAGAGAAATTAAATGTATGCATTGTTCCTTCCTTTTTTAGTAAACTCTTTAAATGTGCTGCTCAAGAATCATCTTCTTTGCACGATTACAGGATTAAAATAACTTCAATAAGCAAAAAAAACCCCTGTGATTGAACTATTTTGCATTAAAAAAATTCCTCTCATGTCAAATCAGTCTTTAAGTGTTTTCTCCCCCTTGCAATGCACAAAATGCTCATATCTTAAATTTCCATACCTGCTAAGTGCATGAATGAATAAATGAATATCCAGCAAAGCGCTTTACATACAGCATAGCAGCTAATTGGAATTAAGAGTGCCAACTTAACGTCATGTTATTCTATCTTTGTGCACTGTTGCAGATTAGCAGCATATTTCTCTAATAAATGATCAAATCCACCATTAAAATTAATAGCAAATTAATTGTGGGGAGTGACGACATATCACTCCATATACCCTGCCTAAAATAAGGTTATAAAAACATCCATGTGAGTCAAGTTCAGTAAAAGAATTTTGGCTACTCAGTAATTCACAGACAAAAGCCTAATAAGGCATCATTAAAAATGTATACAGTACAAATATGTACTTTCCATTTTCCCTAGATCATCTTTAAATGAATAATTTAAAAGTAGGTCCTCACACTGATTTTTGCTCCTCTTAAAGTTCCCCATGTGAAAAATATTTTGACCTGCATTTTTTAAAACATCGCTAATGCTAGGAGGGCCCTCCATGGCTGGGTAACTCACAGTTGACGAGCTTGACCATGGCGAGCAGGTTAGCGTTGAGCACGAAGACCAGGGGGTCCGGTCCTCCTTCCTCCAGCTGCTGCATGAGGACGATCTCCGACGGCCTCTCCTCCACTGCGTAATCTGCAGGAGCGGTGGAGCAAAAGAAGGAGAAAAAGAGCGTAGGGAGGAGTCGAGGTAAAGTTAGATAAACAGACAGGAAGAGGAGGATGACAGAGGGGTGGAGATGTCGGAGTGAGGATGATAAAGGAGTCACATGTGAGGTGAGAGAAGGAGACGATGATCAGACCTTGTGAACAGAAACCCTCCCAGTTATTTAAAACATCATCACTGAACTTCCCATGAAGAAATCCCCCCCCCCTCCCGTGTTGGCGATGAGTGGTCGATACATGAGCCGTGATATAAAGCACGCGTAAAACACAAGCGGGCACACAAATACAGCAGCTGACGGAGCGATGAGGAGGCAGCAGAATGGTGAGGATGAGGGCAAGCACCTGTGATGTGGCCTCCCGTACCTCCTTTGACTCCGGTGGAGATGAGGATGGGAGGGAGCCCGTCCTCCGGGATCAGGCTGAGGGAGCTGCCCACGGGGCTGCCCACCGGGGCTACAGGGGTATGGGCTGCCTGCGGGTGGAGAGGAGGGGTGGGGGTGCCGTGTTATAACACACAGTGAGATGTCATAATAGAGAGCCAATAACCAAACAGGGCTCATGTCTGTGATTATACTGTAAAACTTTAAATATAAGCCTAGTCCCAGTTACACACCCAGTCCCTTTTATAAGCCCGGTGTGGCGACACATTTTGACAAATAAAGGCCTGTCTCCATTAGAAGCCCAGTCTGGTTGCTAAGCAGTTCATTTTTATAGAAGCTCTTTGGATGTATAAAACTTGGGTTGTTGGCTACCTGCTGGAGATCATTTTAGTTATCTGCTTAGATCACACATACAAATATAAATGTTTAAACTTCTGTCAATATGGACATGCTACTCACATTGGCAGCTTGGTAAGATTCTACAATTCAATCATTTAGTTAATTTTACTGAAACAATGAGCACCAAAGAAGACAGTATTTGAGGCATGGTAAACAAGAGACACAAAAAAAAAGGGGGGGGGGGGGGGGGGGGGGGGGGGGGGGGGGGGGGGGGGTGGGGGGGGGGGGGGGGGGGGGGGGGGGGGGGGGGGGGGGGGGGGGGGGGGGGGGGGGGGTAGGGGGGGGGGGGGGGGGGGGGAGGGGGGGGGGGGGGGGGGGGTGGGGGGGGGGGGAGGGGGGGGGGGGGGGGGGGTGGGGAGTAGGCATAAAACTATTTTTAAAAAAGCTAAGGAAACATGTCTAGTGAACTATATTCACAATTATCAGAATTATATATCAAATATTTAAATTATGTAAATATAATACAAATTATTTTTATAGAATAATATTTTTAAAGATTTGTTTCTCACTTTGTATGTTTTTTAATTTTACTTTCTCTTTTTTTAATTATTAGTTTTTCTTTTTTCACAATTTTTTAAGAAATGTCATTTGTATTTGACTATTATACTGATTTTGTCATATAAAATTAAAAGCGTGCCCTTTCAACACCCTTACTGGCCTGAACTGTACGTTCTATCCTGCTTTGATACATTTTCATGGGCTAAATATGAAAACAGTTAGAAAAGCACATTAGGAGACCCGAAAGTTCACCATTCAGCCAACGCTGCTGCCGAACTACAGAAGTCAGCTCACCTTTGGTAATAATTCACATTCATGCATTATTGAATTTTTGCCAGTTTCATGGTGTCATGTGAAAGTCTGATTTTATGCTCAAGTTCTGTCTGCAGTGCATCATCAGGCCATCTGAATGAAGTCATTTTAAAGCTTTGACAATCATTCTGCTCACCAGTCATGAATCATCCTGACAGGTGGCCTTCAAGTCTTGTGACTGTAGAGCAGCAAAACCGCAGAAACAACCAGACTCAACTTGTTATTTCTTGTGAGGCAAACTTTCATGCATTTTCCTTTAAGCGCATCAGCCGACTGGGATTTCTAATTCTGATTAACAAGGAATGTTGCCTTTGAATTACCGCAGACCGTGACCCAGCCAGTAAATCACCCAGAATCACACAGAAAGACTTCTTTGTGGCTTCCTCCAGTGAACTGCAGGGTTGCAAACATGACCACAACAAGCTCAGCTAATAGCATTAGCTGTGGGTGAATGTTTGTCGTGGCGAGCCTACCTCTGACGATTCAGAAGTGGAGGATTTGTTTGAAATGGCCAGAGACTGCGAGGGGGCCGGGCTGGAGGTCGGAGGTTTCGGGGACTCTGCTGTGTCTCCGTTTGGTAGCACTCCATCAGCAAACCACACCCTCCTCTGCTCGCGTGTCAGGGACCCTAAAAGTGAGATAAAACACCACAAAATATAAGACTTACTGCAAGCAAGCCTTTACCAGAACAAGCAAAAAATACTTGTTTAAAAGAAGCAGGGACAGAAAGTCACTGTAGAAGGTGAACAGGAGAGCATTTTTATTCTTGGTAAAGGTTGTACCCTCGTTGCCAGCCTGTTTCAGGACTCCCACGGGCACCATGACGGTCGGAGGAGGGGAGCTGAGCACCCCTGAGGCCTGGGCCTGTTGCAGAGGGGGGATAGTGGAGCAGTACTCCGCTGGGTTGTTGGGGTTTGGACTCTGGTTGCTCGCAGTGGCCGGTGTCTCCCATGATTGAGCTGACAGAGACAGAAAACCTGATAAGTATAAAAGCTCATGATACACAGTTGTACGCTGTCGTCTCTCCTGATGACTCAGGGCCTTTTCAACTGTATTTTAAGATCAAATAATGGATGGTAGAAAACTTTCCACAGCTCAACCAGGACAAACTGAGGTCTTGACTACTGAAGTCTAGAGAGAAACTGATTCTGTTGTAATGGGTTATATACAAAATTGGGATGGTTGTATTGGGTTGTATATAAAACAGGGACAGTTGTTAGTATCGTAGAGGTTTGCATATAAAATTTGGGAAGTCGTTTATGTAGAATGTGAATGTATATATATATAATGGTAAGATTAAATAAGTGTGTACTTCTTCCTACTCCTTTTTGAACATGTGATATTTATTTGTAACTGAGATAAGATGTATAGGTTTTGGATAGGACGTTTTTGTGTCTTTTTGTTCATTGCACTTGCTGTAAGGCTCTTTGTTTTTATTTGTGTGTTTTGTTTTTACATCTTCAAAATAAAGATTCATTCATGGAGTCATTCATAAAACTACAAACACTGGCAATGAAACTTCTACTACATTTATTGTATTGTCATATAACGGATATAAAATTACATTTACTGTGATAGAAGTATTATTATTGAAATGACACACACCACTTGTCAGTGCAGAATGACAGGTGACGCATACGCGAGCCTCCTTCCTGTCCATGTACATGAGCCTGCACTTCAGGCTGCAACACGTCGCACAGAAAACCTTAAAAACACACACAAAAAAGATATTCATTTGAAACACATTCTAAGAATAAGCATACTGGACATAAAATAAAATATTTATAGAAATTATTTTACTATGAGGGTTTTTTTTTTAAAGGTGAAGAATCGGAAAAAAGGTTGTGACTGAGTGTGCAGCAAATGTACCATTTTATGGATATTGATTTCCTGTACTCTGTCAGGGCTTCAACGAGCTGCAGCTGTGTACGGGGCACTTTACATTCAACGAATTAGCACCTCATCACACATCTTTATCTGGCAACATTCAGATCTTCACAGCACTGTCACAAACTGGTGTGTGGACCCACCAGTCCGGTGGTGGTGTTGGTGCTCGGAGGATCCCGCTGCTTCTATTGTTTGCGACTGCTGCGCTGGTGTCGGTATTACTGCAGTGCCAGCGCCTCCCTGCTCAAGTGGCAGAGACTGTGTGTTTGTTTACCACCATGGGAAATTAAGTAGCAGCCGCGAGATTTTCCAGTGCAGAGTCAGCGACCATATCTTCCTTTTTAAAGCACTGTGTGGACACCCCGCTGCACGTGTGGGTGGCCATGACGCTGGAAAGCTACCTGCACACCCACTGAGTTTATCTGCAAAGAAATGCCTAAAAAGGAACTAATCTATCAAACTATTTACCTCCTAACTTCACAGATTTACCTCCCTTATCACCCATTTGGAATATGACTCCGTTCGCACTCACGCATGACATCTGTCTTTTTTTTCAACACTCATTTATACTGTTTTGTTTTGGTTGTGTTATTTTATTTATGTGCATTTTATTTGACCTGGAAGATTTAAAGCAATATGACAACTGTTTAACTCTCAAACATTACAGATTGTGTTTCAGGTATGTTTCTTTTATAGACAAATTAATCATCAACTCATTTATTAATCACTCTGCAACCCTTTGGATAATCAGTTATTTTTAACTGTCTCAAGTCATTTTCAAGCAAAATACCAAAATTCTCTAATTTTAGATTCTTACTTCTGAGGAGCGGACATTAAAGTTATGGAGAAACTGAAAAGGCGTCCCTGTGCTTTCCTTACCCACAGCCCTGAAGTAATTCAACCTTTAAATTTAAGACTGGAAGAAGGCAGCCTGACACTACCATTGAGTGTTTTACACTTTCACATTTTACATTTTCACATAAAAGCAGCTCTATCACTTCACTGACCTTGCCACAGGCCCTGCAGTGGTGCCTCCTCTTGGTGAAGGTGAACTTGACATCACATTTCATGCAGACAGGGGCCTGGGAGTCGGGCACCCACACCGGGGCGACCTCTCCCAGGGAGCTGGCAGGTTTCCTGCACAGGGAGCCCTGTTGACCTGCCTGGAGGTCGTTGTCTGGGCTCTCAGAGGGGATCAGAGGAGCAGAGTGGACGACACCATCTCCGTTCACCCCGACTACACTCTGATCTGTCCCACTGGGCGTGTTTTCAGAAGGCGTGCCTCTCCGACACTGGTTCTCCTGGTTTTTGTTCTTGCTGACGGCAGACGGGCCAAGCTGATTTTGGACTTGGCCCGACAGCGGCTGAGGGATCTGGAGCTTGAGGCTGACCGGCTGCTTCGGTCGCGCTCCCCCGTAGGGAACACTGACCGGCTGCAGCCGATTGTTGTTGAGTTTTGGTTGGATGCTACCTGACCCCACTGCGCCTCCTTCGCTGCTCTCTTGCTTGCTTTCCTCCATTTCTTTCTCCTCAGTAACAGAGTCCTCTTTGGAGGGGACAGGAGAGGGAGAAAAACCCTCCTCCACCTCCTCCTCCTCAAGTCTGGCATGGCTCTCCTGCTCCAAACCATTAGGAAGGCTTGTTATTCTGAGGAGTTGGTCTGTGTGTCCGTCTGAACCACATCTCCTCTCCTTCTCCTCCACTCTGACCCTGTCAGGAGGAGACACACCATTCTCCTCCACCCCACAACCAGCCTGAACATCTCGCCCCCTATTCAAGAGACTTTCTACCTGCTCCTCCTTAAAGTCTGCAGTTTGTTTTTCTTGACCATTGTCCTGTAAAACATCTGTACTGGCCTCCTCTTTCACATCTTCCCCATTTTGTGTTGTCGGTTCCACATTTGGATGAGTTTCGTCTTCGTGTTGTAATCCATCCTCGAAGGTAAAGTGAGTGTGATTGACAGTGGTGCCTCCTCCTCCTGCTGAGGCGGCTCTCTCCTCTGGATGAGGTTTAGCCTCCTGGTCCGCGGCACCGGGCTGGTTGTCTGAAGGAGAGTTTATCTCCTTACTGAGCCCATCCAGATGTGGGCTTGCGGGGCTGGCAGGGCAGCCATTCTCCACAGCAGTGCAGGCCGTCACGGGGGGCGGCGAGAGATCGTCTGTGCCCACCAGTTTGCCGATGTTGGGCTGGGGGAGGGGCGGGCTGTGGACGTCTGCTGGCCTCTCTTCTACCCAGGATGGGGGATCAGGACCAGGATGTCTTTTAGGGTCGGCCCCCGGGGAGGTGCTTGAGGAGGAGTCGGGGAGGGTTTTGAAGGGCAGCGGACTCTCCCGGGGGCTGAGGTCTGCGTGGGCCAGGGCGGGGTTCAGAGAGAGCAGGTGGGCTGGCGGGGCCAGTATCTGGGTCCACTTGGCATCCGAGAGAATGGGATTGTCTGTCTCATCTGGCAAAGAAAGACAAGAAGAAATTAGATGATCATATTGACCTCACCTAAAGACATAGCCTTTATTTATTTATGTATTTATTGTACTATTTATAGGTTTCAGGGGTTGAGAGAGAATATGGGCTCCACTCGGGGTGAGCTGCGGGAGGGGGGCTCGTATGTTTGTGTTCTGGTGCTGGACACACCGACACAAAAATATCTCAACCCTGTCAATAAACCTTTTAATAACCGCTGGGTAAAATGACCATTCCTGTCACTGTGTGTGTGTGTGTGTGTGTGTGTGTGTGTGTGACAGACACAGAAGCAGCATCACAAACACTAAAATGGCATTCATCCGAAAAATTCCAAATGCCTAAATTGAAAACTGAACACCTACCCAATTACTCAGATAGCTGAATATTTGGGTCCCGCCCTCTTATATAATGCTGAATAGTTTAATGAATAAAAATAGATTTGATTTTAATTGTTCAATTGTGTCACTGTTTTTTGTTTTTCAGTAAAATCTGAATCTGCTATGTATTCAGTAGCCTCAGATATCACTGTGAGGTAAATGTAATAGTAGACCTACAATGTTCTCTGAAGTCAAAGTACAAGTACACAAAAAGTTAGTTGTATAACGTTGAGTTGCATGTTTTTTCAACTTTTTTTACATCGTTGCAGGGCACCATGAGTTAGAATAGCAAAATTTAACGTTTTTTTAAGATCTAAACATAAAAAAAAAATCTGTAGTTGTTTGGGCACTACATGTATTGCTCAGGACTCAAAAAAACATGCTGTAAAGTGTGAAGTTGTTTGCATGAGCTGCAAGCAGAAAACTGCAAGCAGCAATACCACACACAGGCCATGCAACTCTACGAGTTTTAAACAGACTGCTGCATTAGTGTTATCAATTGATTGAATGGTGCCTTTGCTGAACTTTGCATAAAATGTGATCTATATCTTGCATAAGTCACCGTTTACCCTAGTTTTTCCGGAAACAGAAAATGAAACAAAAAATAAGGAGAAGTGGCTACCAGCAAAGAGATCATGAACCCATAAAATCAAGACAGGAAGCTTCAAATTAACTGCCACGGAGAACTGATACAAAGATACACACTCCCAGGTGATCGAAAGAGCTAAAAATGGCAGGAAGAAAAACCAAGGGACAAATTGAGAAAATGAGGTTGGCATGGAGTAGGAAATTAGTGTGTGGATGGACTGGGAAATTCAGAGAAATTGGGCCAAATGGCTCGCTCACCCCTGGGAGCCATCAGTCAAGCTGACACATGAATGCTGTGTAATACGAGCGGAAATTCTTATAATATTTATTCAAAAGGACTTTCTCACACAGCCGTGTCAGCTACTATATAGTGCTCTCCTCCCTCCACTGGAATTCATGCTAAGCTGTTTTAGTATGTGCCGCACCAGATTCAAGCAGCGCACACACACACACACACACACACACACACACACACACACACACACACACACACACACACACACACACACACACACACACACACACACACACACACACACACACACACAGAGTTAATCTGCCAAGCTGGATCTCTGGCAGAGGACACACAGATAATCACTCACAGCCAAAATACACACTGAGCTCACAGTACCATCAAAATATGCTGTGGCTTTTTTTCTGGGGTCATCTGCCTTAAAATCCAGAAAAAGAGCAATCTTTTCTCTATAATAAGCACACTGGAGTGCTGTGGGTGTGCAGATACACAGCTCAGTAATGCTGTGTTTACTTTGTGATCACCGTAAATAAACTTAGTGGAAGCTGTTTCAAAAAGGCCCTAACACAATTTCTTTACTCATTGTGAACATTAAATAAGTACTTCACTGCTGGAAAGATGGCCTTTTCATAAGACTGGGCTGTCTACGCAGTAGAAAGGTACAAAATACTTTAGAAATTGGTGCTATATTAAGGTTTCCCCATACATTCTTTATTTTTGGTGGCCCGCCACAATTAAAACATCTGCCACAACAAACAGATTTTCTATGTTAGGAGCTAGACTGTTCATTAGGAGCGGTGATGGAACATAAACGCTGCTCAGTTATTCATTGTGCAAACTCATCAGAGCGCAGAGCGTACTCTGGGCACAGATGGAGCAGCAGAATAACAGGTGCATTGACAGTGAAACTTAAGTGTTCATTCTGCTGGGTCTAAAATAGGGATGCACGATTGTAAAATTCTGGGCTATTAACGATGTTTAAAATAACAATTAGGCCAATTTTGTTGTTTATTTTGTTTTTATTGTTATTTAGTCCCCCTTTTGTGCCAGGGAAACAAAGAAATCTTGAAAGAAACAAAGAAATCTGAACTGTTTCAAAGTCATGCAGCCCTTCATGACGCTATCTTTGAATGAGCATGAATTCAATTATTAAGATTTATGAAGCATCCTTTAAAATAACCTTCTCTGGTTATGAGACAGAAGCTCAGTTGGTAAAGCGGGCGCCCCATGTACAGAGGCTACGTCCTCTGGTTCGATTTCAACCTCTGTCCTTTACTGCATGTCATCCCCTCTCTCTCTCCCCATCTCATACTTATGCTGTCCTATCAAATAAAGGCAAAAATACCAAAAATAATCTTTAAAATCACCTTCTTTGACATAAAAACATTTTTTTCTAATTAAGTGCTTCAAAATTCTTCTATATAATTGATTTTAATTCCCTCTCCAATGTCATTTTTATATTGCCATGAAGACATCATTTCCAAGATTACATTAAACACATCATGAGTTGTGTGATCTTTTTGTTTCCATGGTGGCAGCATGAATGGCGGGCAATATGAAAATGTGGACATAAAGCCGGTAGTTAGTTTGGGCAGCAGCCCAAGGCCAGTGAATCTCTGCCGGATGACAAGTTGTGTGTCTTCGGCATGATACAAAGCTTGTTAAAAATCCCTTTTAAGTGTGAAGAAAAAAAAGACTTTGGTCTTGCACCAATTTTGCACAAGCCCAGAGGAAATAGACAGTCCAATTAGTCCTACTCCCTCTGCAAACCCTGAATCACCACCTGTAAATGTTACTCAAAGTCATTGGGTGGTGATCGTCTGACACCCTGATGATTTACTCATTGGTTAAATAACTGCGCCGTGACCACAGCTCCTCTGACACTTCAATCCCACAGCTTC
Source organism: Plectropomus leopardus (assembly GCF_008729295.1). Classification (NCBI taxonomy): domain Eukaryota; kingdom Metazoa; phylum Chordata; class Actinopteri; order Perciformes; family Serranidae; genus Plectropomus; species Plectropomus leopardus. The sequence continues at coordinate 4,178,751 of NC_056474.1, read as the reverse complement.
ACCTTGTCTCATCCGTCTTTTCTCAACCTCAGTGACTCGCTGTTTGTCCTTGATTCGTCTCCACATCCATTAAAAGTAACACAGCAGCTCACCTTCGTTCTGCTCGAACTCATCCAGCACCTTGTCCAGGTTGGAAGGCCCGGCCTGGAAGTAATTCTCCATGGGTCAGGCAAGCTCCACCCTGCCAGGACGGCCTTTATGTGAACCTAGAAACAAAAAAAGAAGTGTGTCCTTAATACTAAATCCTGTTTCACATTTCCATATTTGCATAATGCACGTGTCCCCCCACGAGGGCCTGTATCATATCTCCCTTTTTTCATATCTTACTTTAATATGATTTAAGTAGAAACATCCCCTCTAACTCTTTCGCTCTCCCTCATATTCCCTTCCATGTCAGTCCCCTCTTTTGTGATCACATGGGTCCGCAGAGATAACGAAAGGGAAGGTTTTGGTTTTGATTAGGAAGGTTTTGGTGAATTATATGGCCTAAATACAGTAACAAGGTGACATCCACTATGCAATCTTATCAAATTATCTACATAATCAAACGTAATGGTTTGTTAAGTTGAATTTTAACCCTTGAAATCTGATCAAATTGGCTGAATTTTCTTTAAAAAAAAAAGGGGGGAAAAGTTACAAGTTATGAGCTGCAAGAAAATTACCTGAAATTTAGCAAAAGAGAAAAAAAAATTAAAAAAAACAATAAATAAATAAAAAGATTAAATAGTTTCTAATAATAGTTATAATTATAAATCTAAATTTCTAAATAATTTCTCCTATGTTCTTCTCCTTGTTCTTTTCTTTCTTTTCTTTTCCTAATTTCTTCCAATTTGCAGGAAATCGTTTTGCCAAGTTACTCATTGCCCTTTTAGCAGAATTTCACATATTTTCAAAAGAAATCAAACAAATTTGCTCAGGTTTCAAAGTTTTAAATGAATGTCAAAAAGGTGTCCGAATGAAACACAAGAAAACTCATGTTGATCAAGGGTTTAAAGTGTTAAGGTTCACTCCAAAATCAAAAATACATATTTTTCCTTTTATCTTTTGTGTTGGAGATATTGTAGCCGTGGAGATATCTGCTTTCTCTCCAACACAACTGAAGTAGATGGTCTGCTGTAACCCTCCAACATCGCAGCTCCAGTTACAGTCACTCATTTACCCCAAATCTCCCATGGGGACCGATGGGGACAGAGAGCACGTCCTGGCCTTCTTTGAATAGCTTTCCCTTCTCTTTTTTATAACATGCAAATGATCTACAGTCTTTTCGAAACATTTTTGACTCTGGTGAAAATCCTTTGTACGCATTTCGTCATGAAATAACACTCCTCTCCGTCAGTCCTCACCTGCACAGAGGTCCTCCTCAGCAGTCCCAGGTGGTGTTTTTTCTCAGCGGGTTTCCCTCTCAGTTCTCATTTCACCCAGTTTGGCAAGCGCCCAGCGCCCACACCTTAGACACGGAGGGAAAACACCGTTCAGCTAAAGAGCTGCTTCTCTATCTGGGAGGCAAAGCATGCTGCTAGTCTCACTCTGCGTGATACAATGAGTATAATACAGCAGTTCCTACATACTTACAGTGTGCCAACTTTAAATTATAGAAAAGTTAAGACAGCTAAGTGCTTGCTTTGTGCTTAATTTTTCATTTCCTGTGAGTTAAAAGTGTACATAGTCAAGTCATTCTTTGGTTTGGGTTAAGGCTGGCGTTTGTAAAATTTAAATAAAGCTCTCTGTATATTTGGTATTTTCAAGTGGAGCTGAAAACTAGTCAAATAACTGATCAATCAATGGGCAAAAAAACAAATAATCAACTTTTATAATAATCAATTGTTTGACATTTTTTCAACAAAAAAAACCCAATTATTTACCTACTTCCAGCTTCTAAAGTGTGATGTTTTTGTGCCTTTTCTTTTTTCATATGTAATAATAAAGTTTTCTGCCAATCAGAAGTTTTAGCTGCCATTTTTTATACAGACTCACTAAACGCAGGAATAACATTAAGATCATTTTGACATAATTTCATGTAAAGAGGGATGTCATTCAATGATCGATAAAAAATCACATGCGTGGTTAATTCACAGTGTAACACCCTAGCTTTTTGGGGGTTGTGGGTTATTGGGTTGTGAGCCACTTTCAAATGTATAACTCTATCGAGTCATAAGGTAACCTTACTAAACGTGTCTTTTCGTTGTTCGTTTTCCATGTCTGCCTAAGCTGCAGATGGCCCGACAACTTCCACTGTCAACAATTTGCCAACAAAAATTTTACATTCGTTCTTCAAAAAGAATATTAGATGCAGCCCTGATTGAAATCAAAAACGTGACGCAAATCAGGCGGCTCAAAGCTGATGATGAGTCAGAGCGAAATCTCCAATAAGTGTGGGACACTTTGGTTCAAGAACAACACCGTGCTTCAGCTGATGATCCACGACATCCAGCTTATCGTGTGTATTGCACATTATCATACATAGTGAGCTATTACCCATCCGCTCTGACAAGGCAATCACAGTCATGAACGGAAAACAGATGAAGGCAGAATCACTGCACAGTAAACCTGCCCAGTCTGTCCTTGCTGATGAAGAGACCTTGGATGTGATGGTGTGTGTGTGTGTGTGTGTGTGTGTGTGTGTGTGTGTGTGTGTGTGGCTGCGAATGAGTAACAGCCAGGCTGAACTTCAGGGTCATTCTCATAAGGACAAGAGCAACCAGGGATTACACCAGAGACCAGATATTCCGCAGAGCAAAGCTTCAGAGAAAGGAGCAGAGTCAACATATTTTCCGCTTAGTTTAAGGTGCAAGCGTGGGCCCGATGTCAGCACAAAACAGCGAAGGCACGGGACACATGTAGTGTGTACCATTTCTGCCACAACAGGAACAAGGCTGGGAGCTGCTATCAGGGCCAAAAATACGAAAGAATTGCACCGACTGCAAAAAAAAAAAAAAAAAAACTTCCTTAAAATCAAAAAATCTATAGATGAATGAAACAAAGCAACAGTGCTTTAATTAGGGCATATTACAAACTTTTCAGCCAGCGCAGTCCAGATGGGTATGATGACTAAGATTAGGCACAACATACGCCATGACGTGACATCACCGCTTACTAAAATACATTTATACATACATTTTAATAACCATTTGATCTGCTCACCTTTTTAAAATCTACTCTACAGTGATTTAACCTAAAACCAGTTGGTGAAATCTTTCAATTTATTTATTTTTTATCCGTATGATTCGACACCGCTCGACCTGCGTACTTTTCAGTCACTCTGTTTTTCGTTGAAGCATGCTGAAGTGCAAGATGATCCAGTCTGGTTGGAGTAAATTACCTTCACATCACCTGAACTTAACTGATTTCAGCACAACATCCAAGCACCAAAGTTTAACCTCGTCTGACCTCTGCACCTTGTACTTCAGTAAAGACATTTCCCTCTGCATTAAAAAAACAGACCTCATCTCACACCATAACAACCCGAAAAGCTCCAGTGGACTGCGAGACAGTGCACACACAAACACACGAACAAACACACACGCCTCCATGAGGACAGGAGCCTGTCCCTGATTAAGATTTAATTACTCTGCAGAGGCATTGAATAATGCATCTTTAGTCAAAGTGCGTGACAGAGTTGTATTTTTAGACATGTAAACTTGGGAGGATGCTTTAAAGGAGACATATGTATAAGAGAAGGAGTGTCAGTCTAAAGTAAAATGGTCTTGTCGCTACATTATATGAAGACAATGTTGTGTACAAACTAGGGTTGAGCAATATAAATATATAAAGTTGACATCGGAATATGAGACTAGACATTATTTTTGGATTTTGTATATCATAAGTGTTGTCTTTTCCTGGTTTTAAAGGCTGCATTACATTTACCTTTCCTCACTTATTCATTGTATGTGCATTACTGATGATTAATTAACAAAAATGTCATTGTGTAAAATTTTGGGAAAGCACCAATCGTCAACCTTGCAAAATACTGAATGCTGAAATACTTAAATGGGAAGATATTTTGAACATTTTCTCTATATTGCACAACCTCAGTACAAACATATTGCAACTCCTCAACTAATGACTCATTAAAAACTATTAAATGAGACGTAGTTATCCTAGTAGATCTACAGTACTATAGAAAAGTTTTAGGCAACCAATGTTGTAATGAGGATATATCTATATATACAGCTTCTCTACTTTTTCTAACAGTATTAAGTTTTCACTTCATATATATAAAAAAGGTACAAAGAAAGAATAAAGAAAACATGTACATATTTAGCACAAAACATGGAAGTGTACAATGAAACAAAAGGTAGCTCAAACAATCAATATTGAGGTTTGGACATGTCTTGAATGCAACCTTTTGGAAATACACCAGAAGATCTCATGTTGTCTGCACAAGAGAGTTCAAGACATGCTAAGTGGAATTTGTTTTATTCTGAAATATTTGAGTTTTTAATACTGTATACATATTTCCTGTATGTTCTGGTTGTATTTCAGAGAGAGAGAGACCACTAAGAAATATCTTCAAAATACTTGTTTTGTCTGACCAAAAATCCAAAATTGAAAGATATTTAATCTAAGACTATATAAAACGGAGACATTTTGGAAATACACTGTAGCAGCTGGATCCAGGAAATTCTTGCTGTTTTAAGATGATAAATAGGTGAAGATAATTTATTAATTATCAAAATAGTTAGTGATAATTATTGTGCTGATCAGCTGCAGAGATAATGAATTGTAAAGTATGGCATATGTCATTTTCTACATTTTTTTCTGTGTGTTAATAAAATGATGGTAAATAAATGTGGTTATTTTATAAATTGGTGTAAAAGTATAACACATAACGACTGGGGTCTCTATTCTATTTTTAAATCATGCAAACAGCAGTTGATCCTCTGCTCACTACAGCCATGCTCCAGCCTCCAGTGTACGCCAGACATGCTAATAATGAAATGGCCTTACAGACTACTAACACGATAAACTACGCCTGACTGGACATCCTGGCATTGCAACGAAATTAAATAAGACAAGGGCATAAACAGCGAGCAAGCTCAGACAAACTAGAATGCTACGACAGTTCATTAAGTCCTCGCTGTCAGAACGAGACTCTGTTTCCGGCTGTTGTTTCCTGTCAGGGAGCCGCATTCACTTCCTCACATATCAGGAGGAATTCCCTTAAAGGCATTGATATCTATCTATTTTTAGTTATGTAATATGGAGAGATATATATACACAACATTTTGGCCTGGTTTAGTTGAATAATGCATCAGGATTTTAGGATTTTTGTTGCTTTCAAGAATCTTTTATTTTTGTTTCTTTTGATTGCTACTCATTAATTTTTTGGATCCACTTCCTGCACGAGGGCGGGGCGGAGGTTTCAAACGCATTGTTTGGAGTCTTCCACATTTTGGCAAGAGGCCCTTTTCACAGCATAAACATAAAAAAAAAAGAAAAAAAAAGTTAACGTTTGATTAAGACGGTTGCACCACACATACTGATCCTGAGGCATGTAAAACATTTAATATAAACAATATTTCAGCTAACATTTCAAATATTGTCAACATAAAGATTATTAGTATTATTGCCTTGATTAGTTTATTACATCTCTTTGTCAGTGCCCATGTGCAAATAAGACTTTTCCCACACAAGGAGAAGAGATGTACCAGATTTAGCTCCATCTGCAGTCCCTGTGCAGGTCCACACAGACACTAATACAACATACAAGACAAATATAAGCTTATTTCTTGCACGCTTTAGTATAATGAAGCATATGTTGCAATGAGTGATGAGGAGGACGCTCTCAAACTGATTCATCATGACAAGCTGTGCGTTAAACCATGATGCTGTGCAGCCCTGACGCATAACCTTTGGAGGCCGATGATTGGCTGATACGGTGCATCAGGGACGTCAATGTGCTCCTTACTCTACAACACCTAGTCCTTCAGTCAGCACTTGAGAGCGATGCTTAGAGCTTAAGAACAGTTTTAGGGTTTTTATTGGAGGCACTTGGGTCCGTTTAGCTAAGAATTGTTTCACTTTTGAGTAAATTTTAGGATCAGTCTTAAGGTCATATCACTTTTATACTTGCCGGTGCCCAAACTTCGCTGAGTGGGATTATTAAGGAGGAAGGTAGCAAGAGGATATTTTTATTTTACTGTACACATCTTCCAGCAGCTAGAAAGCTTTGACAGAGCTGAAACAATTTTTTAATAAATTTATCCTATTAACAACGGAAATAATCAGCAGCTATTTTGACGATCAATTAATCATTTCGGTTACTTTTTAAGCAAATGTTGCCATGTAAATATGGAGGGGGGAATCAACAGAGACCCTACTATCCGCTGCTATGATTATACTGTGGTTATGATGCCATATTACTGTCATTTTAAATATTTTATGACAAGCGGAGTGTTGCAATAACATGTATCGCAAAATACTGCACTTTATTTCCTTTTTTAAACAGCAAATTGCATCCCAAAAGAAAAGAAAAAATGGTTAAAAATATGTTTTATCTAACAAGAATAAGTTTTAAAGAAAGGTTTTTCATTTCATTCATTTTTTAAAGCAGAAAAACGTATCTAGTGGCGTAAAAAAGCGATTTTATTATTCTAGTGGGCTACCAAAAGTTTAATTTGTATTTGTAATATTAATAAGTTACATGATAAAAAAAAACATATCTGCTGGCTCCTGACTCTCAAATTTGAGGATTTCTTGCTTTACTTTGTCACATATGAGAGAAAATATAGTATACTCTAGACTTGGAATACAGCTGCAACAATGAATTGATAAGTGAATAAAGACAAAATGAATCTGCAATTATTTTGATTCATCATTCAGCCTAATGGTTTAAACTTTACAAATGTCAGGATTTGCAGTTTGTTTTTATATATCAGTATTTAAAAAAAACCCAACATTTAGCTTCTGGACTATTTGTTGGACAAAAAAGGCAAATTGAAGACATCAAAGTGGGAACTGAGACATCTGTTCACAATAGTTTTTCGTGCTTCATAAACTAAACAATTAATTAAGAAAATAAATTTTAGTTTCAGCCCTTTTTCAGGCTATTGGCTGAATAAAACAAGCAACTTGGAAAACTATAATGGGATTTCTTTCCGCTATATTCTGAATTTTATTAAAAAATAAAATAAAATAAAATAAATTATATTGAAAAAAATATGGGTTGCAGCCCAATATTAAAAAGGGTCTAATGATTTGGGTGGCTGAATTAGGGAAAATTAAGGCCAGTCAATATATCGATGTTATACCAATGTAGTGATATGAGACTTGAGAGATGTCGTCTTAGATTTGGGATTTTGAGTGTTGTCTTTTGCTGGTTTTTACGGCTGCATTACAGTAAAGTGATGCAATTTTCAGGAACTTCACAAAATATTTCAACTGTTATACTGTTTGCCTTTACCCAATTATATCAATATTAATGATGATTTATTATCAAATTTGTCATTACATATATTGTAAAAGCAATCCTAAGAAAAATCCTCTTTCTCTGTAAGTTCTCTTGTGAAAGTGATAATGTCTGTAAGTAGTTCTCCAAGAAAACAGCTCTGAACCAAGTTTCTGTACTCTTCCTTTTTTCTGGTGCTACAAACTTCCCGGGACAGCAAGTTCATATCCGGATAAACCGTGTTTTTAGATCCATACCCGACACAGACGTGCTTCAGACGCCATGAACGCAGGAAACTTCAAATGATCACTTCCTCTCTTTAAGAATGGACTGACATCACTTTCTAACAACACGATCGCATGACTGAGTGACACATTATTACGCAATGTTTCACGCCCTGACTGGGAGTACACTGGGTGTTGTCCTGACTCCTCTAGTATTTTTTTTCTTCTAGTGGAATTCCTACTGCTATTACAGATTTCAAAAAATAAAAGAAAAGCACAAAAAGAGAAACACGCCACAGGTTTGTATCCTCGAAGAGGTCACACTCCCTCAATAATTAAAAACATTTCTCTGACAAGAGAGGTTGAAATGCTAAATCTGTTGCGATTTGAAGACGATGAAAGGTAAAGAAGAGAGTAGCTGTCCTCCTGTTACAAAGAGCCGCTCCGCTTCACAGAGAGTGTCAAAAGCTATTATGATCCTCTTTTCTCCCTTATGTTTTGATCTACATTTAACCACCACAAGACAGAAAAAAACTGCAAGAGGAGACAGGCTGCTGGGCTGCCATCAGGGAGAGACTTGTAATACTTTCTGAAAGCGTACAGTAACCTACATCTGGGAAGTCTCGGCACACATGAGAGGCGGCCTTTGCACGGGGAGCCTGTTGGATCTGTCTGCTCAATGGGTTTTAATAGTACTTGAAAATGTAGTGAGATGCAGTTAAAATCAAATGTGTTTATGTTTCACGTCCAGCATGGGCAGTCGAGATGCCACGAAACTTCGGGAGTTTTAAAGTCTAAGATGGAGACGCTCGACATGCTTTGTTTGGGGGCCAAATTAGCAAAATGACAGAAGGCCAGGGGCCAGCTGCAGCAACCCCATACATGCTTCTAGGGTTTTTATTTATTTATTTAGGATTTTAGGATGTTAGGACATTTCTCTGATTTTTTTTTACATTTCCTGGATCTTAGGAAATATCTGGGATTTCAGGACATTTCTATGATTTTAGAATGTTTCTAGGACCTGAGGACATTACCAGGACTTTAAGACATTGCTAGGATTTTGGGACATTTCTAGGACTTTTGTAAATACACTATATCTGATTTTTGGATGTTTCTAGGATTTCAGGACATCTCTAGGATTATAGGATGTTTCTAGGATTGTAGGACATTACTAGGATTTTAGAACATTTGTAGGACTTTGGGATGTTTCTATGACTTAAGGACATTTCTGGGATTTTAGGACATTTCTGGGATTTAAGGACATGTCTAGGGTTTTGGGACATTTGTAGAATTACAGGATGTTTCTAGGACTTTAGGACATCTCTAGGATTTCTAAACATTTCTCGGATTTTAGGATATTTCTACAATTTTAAGACCTTTCTAGGGCTATAGTACGTCTCTCGGATTTTGAGATGTTGCTAGCATTGTACAACATTTCTATGATTTTAGGACCTTTCTGGGATTTTAAAACATTAGGGTCTTAGCTAAGACCTCTGTTGGGTGTGCAGGGGATCCTCTATTGGCACTTTTCTTGCTGTTTCATGCACTTGGACACTTTTATATTACAAAAGTACAAAAACTATTCCCAGTGTGAATTACTTTATTTTTTTTATTGTGAATTAGAAAATGTTTGGGGGGCCACCAAAGCACAAGCCAGATTTGGCCTGCTGGCCATAAATTAAGCATCCCTAGTCTGAGCTTTTCCTTTGGATTTGGAGGAAAATACACTTTGATATTATCTGCTCTGGCTTTCTCATCAGTGACAAATCCAATTCAAATTCCTCACTGTTGATGACTATTCAAGGTGGCACTGGGATGGGCCCACTTCTTCTCCATGAATCCACCTCCAGAGCTTGACTAAGAGACCACATGATGAAGTAAATGTTAAAGGCATGGCACCAACAAAACCAACTCTCAAGAGCAAGATAGATGACCATTAGCTTGGATTATGCAACCATAAAGTGGCACTGTGGCTGTGCCTGCTGCCTACAGGCCAAACACAGCCTCAGCTGGAAAATATTATTCACAGGTAAACCGGGTAAACACATGGCAAACTGCTCTGTGTTTTTAAATGTGGTAAAACTGAACAGCTGCAAAATCACTGACATTTGTTTGCACCAGAACTTGTGTAGTTAGTTGTATTAGCTGGGCTGCTAGCTGAATTTAACCACACCAAAAGGCCACGAGTAAGTTTTAAAAACACTTATCAGCACGCTGACTGAACATAATGGTGAAAAATTAAAATTTGGACACCAAATGGCACCACAGTTGTAGCAGCAGGGTGTATCAGGGGGGTGAAGCAGCTGGTGTTAGCTCCGACGGTTCAGCGGGTAGTCGTGCGCCGAGTGACGGCAGCGACTCGCTGCACTGACGGACACTCGCACCGCCGCTGCCTCGGTGGGCTTTGCGGCTAACGGTCAGTTTTAACGGTTATTTGAAACGGGTGCCCCCTCTCGGGTTAACTCAATTTCTCATAGTCACTGGAAGTATTTTCGCTTCCCGCCGCACTGCTACCGTTTTTTTAGTGAAGCTACAGCTCGTAACGTTAACGTGTTGTGTAATTGAACGTAAAAATCGCGTTATCGTAACACCACCTCTCTCCTAACCGTTTAGCTAGCCAAACACACCGTAAAATACCACAACACACACCCACACTGACTTGGGCTTAGTTAATGCAACACTTGCCGTTGCAATGGCGGGTTTGGAGCAACAACAGAGCTGAGAAATGTCATGAAAACACTTGAGTTACTCACCGGAGGAATCCTCATCTCTACGCACCGTCCCGCGGAGCCCCTCCGTCAGTAACCGTCATACCTAATCGCCTTTGAAGGCTATTTTTGAGTATCCTCGCGCGGACCCTCCGCTGTCTGCACAACTCAAACAGCGCAAGTCGGAAAGTACAGCTTGTAGTCTACCGTAGTTGTGCGACAGCACTCAAGGATCCCTCCCCCAAGGTTTAATATTGGGAAAAATAAGGAGCAGAGTCAAGGCAGCCATAATGGAAATACACGACTTCCTGGTTTGTATGTCGAAATAAAACTCCTACATGTAAATATGAAGTGACACTGCTTTTAAAAGGTCCAGTGTGTAGTGTTTAGGGGTCATCTACTGGCAAAAATTTAATATAATATTCATAACTATGTTTCAATTATGTGTAATCACCCGAAACTTAGAAGAAGAAACGTAGTGTTATCGTTACCTTTGAATGAAATGTTTTTACACCTACATAGGGAGGGGGGTCCTCTTAAGGTAAGATAAGATAAAATAAGATAATCCTTTATTAATCCCACAACAGGGAAATTTGCATTGTCACAGCAGCAAAAAGATATCAAAGCCAGGTGTGTACAAAACATATAGAGCAAAAAGAACAATATAAATAGTAATAATAATAAATAAATGATAATAAATATCTACAGAAAACGCAAAACTAGACATAGGAATTAAGCAAAAATAAATAAATACAGACAAAAAAAAATACAATATAGATGGTTAAAAACAAGATGCAAACCTCAACAGATATGCAGTATGTGTATAATATATATATATATATATACACATGTGTAAATATAGAGCTACTACAGAGCTACTATATATACAGAGCTACTAATATTTTTCCTTGAGCCTCCCTGAGTGACTATGGATAATGCATGACACTCCCTCCACCATAAATAACTATATTTCACAGGTTCTAGCTGTGATAAATTGTGTGATTTGGGAGATTTTTAAAAGAAATCATGCAACATGTAAACAGTTGCATGTCCCTCCCCTGAATCAAATCAAAAAGCATCGCTCTCCCCAGTGCTTACATTTTTTCTAAGTACCCGGCAATTTTTGCACCACGACCTCCCCCCTCACAAATAACGAACAGTTATTATAGTAGTAGTATAAAATTGAGGTGCAAGTGTCCAAATAAGTCACCATTGCAATCATCCATCACTAGCATTTAAAAGCTTTCAAGTGTTGTTTCGGGGCTCTTATTGTGAAGACGCCAGCACGGCGTTTCCGGCAGTGACGCGGCTGTCCGCGTGTCTCTTGACGCTCCATCAGCTCCCGCACTGAAGTCCAGCCGCAGCAGCAGCAGCAGGGACATTTTGGCTCAAACCGGGCAGAAGGTGGTGTGGTGAGCCCCGGGGCGGGTCCGCAGCTCCGTGCCCCCCCTCCTCCCCGCCTCACGGCACGACACACCAGAGCCAAAATGGCACTTCATCCCCGGTAACCTTGTCAGACCTGTCGCGCTGCGCGGAGAGCGACAGCAGCGGCTCATCGATCAGCGCGCTGCAGCAGAGGAGCGTCACAGCTGATCAATGAAACGGGATGTGACAGAGTTGGCGGGGATGTTGTGATTTTTTTTAACCCCTCCTTATTTGCATACCCAATCAGGAGTTTTAACACGTTATCGTAGGGCTGGAAATGAAGTCTAAAGCTTATTTTCATTAATTCATAATTTAAAATAGCAAAATAAATAAATAATGTGCAGAAACCCCTGACGTCACCCAAAGCCAAGGTGATGTCATAAAACATTTTTTCCGTGAACAGAAAAAAATCAATAGAAGGTTATCCATCGCTTTTGTAAAGTTTTACCATCAAAAGTCTTAAAGTTTTACTTGATAAATAAAAAAAAAATACCTGAAATTTATCAGGTGGAGAGTATTACCTCAAGTACTGCACGTTAATGTACTTGAGTATTTCTTAATATATTGTATGTATATATGTATTTTATATTAGCTTTCTATCACTTTTTTTAAAAAAACTTTATTTTATTCAAATTTTCTCAAGAAGCAAAAGTTAAAACCATTTCAATGCTCGTCCATAAAAGCAAAATAATATATATAAAAGAAATTAAAACATAAGAAAGAGGCACTGCACAGACATAAAAGACACAATGTGGTTAAATTATATTAGTATTTGTTTACATCAATCTTTTTCATACCCTTATAGCCCAATTCAGTAATTTTTCTGCAGTTTTAATCTGTATAAGTCCAAATCATATTTAAATTCCAGATATTACAAGTTTCTTCAATTTCTGCAGAAAAGTCCCTCAATCGATATTTGTCCTATTTTTTCCAGTCATTACCTAAAAGAACAGATTTACACATAGAAATAGAAGAAGGGTCATCCCCATTGTTTTGCAGTTTTAACTAAATAAGTTTCACTTTAAATTATAATTGTGCTTATTTGTTGTGAATTAATTTAATTTCCCGTCCTGACTATTGTGTTACCTCACAGCTCAGATATCTATGAATTCAAGGAAGTGTAAAGGAAGAGGCCCACTGCGGGGCTTTTAATAGGCTTAACCGTTACTCATTAAAGCACACGTAAAGAAATACCACACGGCTGAGTTTCCCATTAACAGACATCGACGTGACCAAAACCAGTGTGAGAAGTCAAGTAATAAAGAGCTGCATCCATAGCCCAAAATTGTTTTATTAAATTCATAATCACCGCTATAATGTTAAGTGAATCCTTCATTCACTTAAACAGTAATTTCATAAACAATCTCTTAAATACTAGCCATGTAGAAAGCTTATTTCTAGAGTAGTTGGAGTCCTTTGGGTGCAGAGAATCGCGCGGATCCTCGTTTCTCGGCGTGTCCACGATATGACAGCCTACTGAAATCAAAGCCTACTGTATCTGCATGTCGCTGTGCTGTAGTGGCACGCTAAACCAAAGTGGTTCACGTCTCCGGAGATGATGATGCGTCGCACCTTTTAACAGGTGTTTCCCCACGAGAGGAAACGCCCTCTGTGAGTCCATGAGAGGTATAAAATAAAACGGCTAACGGAGGAGAAAAAAAAACAAAACAGGATTCATCAGTTTGCTTCATTCTTTGAGGCTTCATCAAAGTTCTCCACGAGATCTGCAAGACAGAAAACAACAAAGTACATCAGGATTTATCCCGCGAGCAATTTGTGAAGTGATATTTATCCTTTATTTCTAACACTGTGACTGAAGAGTTGATATAAACTGTTTGCAAACAAAGATGCAGACAAAATCCTTATTTTTACATCATTTTCTTGGCTGACAAAGTGACAACACGACCCTCAAAAGATGCATTTCATCATTTTGTAAACATTATCTGCTCAGGTGACGTTGAAAAGAAGCAGCTCTGTTTCAAGCTGTTGTATTTATCTTGTGTATTTATTATTTGTATGTTGTTATTTATTGTGGTGTCTTTTTTGTTGAGCTGACCTGAGCAGAATGAGCTTCTCATGAGGACAATAAAGGACATCTAATTTCAAATGTACCATAATCCTGAGAAGCGAATCTAAAGTATCCCAGTAATTTGTAGCAATAATTATCTGCATGTTTACCTGGTACATCGTCGTCCTCTTCTTCTGCAATTTCCTCCTTGACTGCTTTCATGTCCATTGCTGCAAAATATATAAAGAAAAAAGTAAATAACCTGATAATTACTGCAGATGCATACCAACAAGTGTGCCTGTACTTGTGTTTCCACCAAAACGTGAGCGTAAAATGACATGATAGCATTACTTTAAATGTTTGTTATTCTTTGCTATACATTTTTAAACTTATTGCCGTGTTTGTTTTTCTTGTATTTTGTACCTTGGATTTTAGATTTGAATGTTCATTATTTATCATCACTTACATTTTTGTTCTTATATAATATGTGTAAAGTTTTTTTTGTGTTCTTTTAACTAGTCTGCACTACTGAGGATTACAATGCTGCAATTTTGTTGTGCTTCCATGACGACAATAAAATCCTCAAATTTTTACTCTCAAAATGTCTCATTTCTACACACTGTCACAACATATAAATTCTTCGAACTTAAACTTCTCCAGTGCGCCAAGAAAGCAGGAGAACTACTCTGGATAACTTATTTATCCGTTTTGGGATATCGAAGAAACAATAAGGTGAACTCTGGAAGAGCACCTGCTTCGTCTGTCGATATTAAGGGCTCAATCTGAGCTAATGAAAACTCAACAATTCTTATTTTCAGGTAATTATAAACTACTGAAAAGGTAGGTATGAATATTATATACCATCTCTAACAACAGGTGGCCCTAATTCTACGCACTGGGCCTTTAAGGCCTAATATTTACAAAATTTAAGGCATTTTCAGACATTTGATGGATCTGCAGACAAGCTGTCAGTCTTTGCTTTTCTTCTGATTTTTTTTTATCTCTTGCATAACCGGTTTCTGCAGGTCGCATTTACAGACTGAATCTTTACTGCTTCTCCAGTGATACTAAACAAACAAAGCTGTCGCACAAATCTGCACGAGTACACTGAAGTTTTAAAGGCAGTATTTTCATACTGCGTTTCTGTTTTAGGAAGTTTTCGTCACGACCGGCTGCCTGTAATGTTTGGGTCTTTTATATGTCAGCAGTTTGAAAACACGGAGACCCTGGTCCTGAGGTTGGTCACTTCTCTCACTGCAGCACCCTTTATCCTGAGCCTCCCTAAAAGCCGAGGATTTTGCCGACACCTCTAAAACTTCTGAGAATATCTCTGCTGTTACACGCCCACAGAGGACCCTGACATTGCGCCTTTGCGTGTTTAGGCGTGTGCGTGTGTGTGTGTGTGTGTGTTTGTGTGTGTGTGTGTGTGTGTGTGTACTCACATTGCCGTGGGAACTGCTCGGCCAGCTTGCGCAGGCTGCTGAGGCTGTCGGCTCCCAGCTGGCTCAGGATGCCTGGCAGCATCTCTGTCAACTGCTTGGTCTCGGCGTGGCCCGTGATGGCGAAGGTGTTGGCGGACAGAGACGCCTGAACTTTGGGGTTGTTGAAGTGGATCACCGTCCCGTCATCTTTTATCATGTTCACCTGAGGAAGCAAAACCCCCGCAGGCACACTTAGAGCTGATATAACCTGATACAAGATGCAGCGTCAAGACATGAAGTTCAGATGTAAAGGCGATGCAGCTTCCAGAGCTCTGATCTAAAAATTACTGTTGAGGTAAAGAGCTTTTTTATCTCACGATGACGCTGAAAAACTTGTTAATCCTTTTATTTATTTCTCGTCGCTGGACTACTTCAATTCAATCCTCACAAGAAAACATAAAAAACACATTTGTTGAAGAAATTCCTTTCTGGCTGTGCATTCCTCTATTCTGGTCCAACTATTTTAACTATTATTATATTTCAATTTAGCTGGTTTTATTTTAGGTAAGCTTTTAATTTTATTGGTTTATGTAATTTTATTTATGTTATGTTCTTTTATTTTGTTAGTTGTTATTCTTTTTTGGTCTCTTTATTTAATTTAATTTTAATTTATTTTTATTCATATGTTATTATTCTCTGTGGTGGTTTTCTTTAAATATTATTAATTTATTTAATAATAAAAAAAAAGACAGTTTTCACACACATTTATGTGTTCTCTGTATTGGTTTATTTTTCATTATTATTATTTAAAAGAGGTTTAATTCTTATTTTAATGGATTTGAGTCACTGTTATGGTTGATTGCTTTGTTTTATGCCTCCAACTTGTACCTAACACTTTGCGCAGCACATTGTGTTTCCACCTGGAATGAAATGTGCTTAATAAATTCAGTTTTGTTGCTTGCTGAGTGACATATGACAAAGTAAACTGACAGGAACACAGAGATGTGCATCAATTTTAACAGCATAAAAGTCAACAGCCCATTCACAATGCAACTGCTTTTAAATTCATATAGCTCAAAATCACAAATCACTTTATGATATATTGCACCCTCTGTCCTTAGATCCTCACCTCAGATATTAAAAGAGATACCGAAATAAACCATCACTAAGTTGAAAGTGTCATATATGGGACCTTAGTCTGATATGCAGTGATCACATTAAAATACAAGATAGATAAATTGAGCCACAACATGAATGAATGAGACTAAATAACTTGTGTGTAAGTTGCATCTGTGTTTGTGTGCTTTGATTTATCTGAAACATTTTGTCGTAGTGAGTTTGATAAAGGCGATCTAAAAAAATAAACATGACGGATGAAATGATTGGAGAGCGCTTAGCTCAGGCTCTCCCTGTCTTTTATATCTTCTTTTTTTTCCAGGACTCTCAGACTAAAAAGAAAAAAGTTAAAACAGAGCAGCTACAATACAACACTGACATCGATTTTACTTTGATCGCTCACCTCTTCAATTCCTGCGATGTTGTTCACTGCCAGTTTCTTCAGCGAGCCCTGGAGTTTTTTGTCATCAGCTGTTGCCGTTTTGTGAACAACCTTTTTCTTCCTGCGAGCTGTTCCCTGAGGGGAGAGCAGGTAGACAGATGAATTAACCAAAATGTCAAGTAAACCTTAATACCACTGAGTCATGTCAGATTTTTTAATGTATCTGGGACCAATTTTCATTCTATCTTGAACACATAATTTAGTGTGGTAAAAAAGTTTGTACTATCAAAAGCTGTTTTTTTTTCATAATTCTGGTGTTTTTAAAGTCAGTAATTTGCTTGAACAAGCGAACATGTTTTTTGTCACTCTCTGCTAATGCCATATGTCTGTCTACTTTCTAATTCTGTCAATAAGCTTAAAGAACCTGGGTGAGTACAATTAAAAACAATGTATTTCTTATGTTTTCCTACTGTTTGTGTCTTGATGTCTGCTGTACATCAAATTTCCTTTGGGATAATAATAAAGTTGAAGTTAAGGTGAATGAAGCAGTACTGGGATGTGACAGTGGTGAAACAGAAAAAAGTAGGTGCTCCTGATGCTCTTGTAAGATAAATACTACCCACAAAAAGAGAACAGAGTCCCTAAATGTCCATGCTATGCTGCCTTGTTAAAGCACAAAAATTTAAAAAGCCTTTATTACTGTTGCTTCATAATTAGTAATAAGACTCTCTAGAAATTATAGAAACTCTGTAAACTGTAAGTACCTTTTTCAGCAAAAGAAAACTTTTGTTCAAGGTTCCCACATATTTTCCTGAACAAAAATTTCAAAACTTTTCCTTGACTTTTCAAGTACCCATGATGACATATTTTGAAATATAAATCATCTGGCATAGTTTCTGAAAATGAAATCTCTTTCTGAGTACAAGTCACTGACAGTGTCAGATCTTCTTGTTCATTCTGGTAAAATATGAATAAATTAAATGTATTTGAGAATATCAATGTGGTGCATAACAGACACATGGTCTCTGTCACTGCAAAAATAACAAATAACGCCACCTAGCGTGCGTCTGAGGGCCTCACACTGCATTTGAACAAAGCCACAGAGGCCACAGATTTAGGGGCCAGTGCTCTGCCCCATAAAGGAAATGCTGAGGTCAGGAGGAAAGACCTGGCAGGTGCTGAACGCCATCACGCTCCTTAAAATGAGCAACAACTGAGCAAACCATTGGACAAACCTGGAAGCCCGAGTTAGGATTTTAACAACTGGCATTTGTCATCAAAGTACAAGAAATTAAGTAGTATGTCCAAAAATAGCAGTAACGTGTACCTTTCCACCTATCCGGACTTGTGCCTGGAGTTTGGCGAGCTTCTCTTGATTCATAGTGTTCTGGTTGTAAATAAAAACATTATGTTATTCACATGCTTTTCACACAAGAGCAGTTGACAAATACAATTATGATTATAACTGTATAACTGTATACAATTTTCCCCGTTTAGAAAACAACGTGCAGTTTAAGGGAGCACATGTGATTACTTAATAACTGCAATAGACATCGGAGCGACAATAATCCTCATTTCTTCACATTAGCACCGAGACAACAGACTGCTAACATCATCTGACGGATAAACTGAAGCCACACTGACTGTCGGCGTTAATAAACATACACTAAATAGAGAAAAAGTATCTGGAGCTAATTTTGTAGATGACATTTATGTCTGGAGCTAGTTCGGTTGCTAACTCGCTAGGAGGCTAATTTAGCTAATATTAGCATGGTGGCTAAACAAGATAAACGAACTGTTTTTTTGTTCCCGGCGAGGCAAACAGCTAATGTCAGATTTTAAACAAATGATGAAACGAACTGGCTCAAATGTTAACCAGAAAATGAAAAGATTTTTTTACCTTTTAAAAGGAATTATCTGGCTGTCCGATGAAGTGTTCACGCTAGTAATGAAGCCGAAACGGTGCGGCTTAAACCTGCGACAAGCTAACAGAAATACACCTTACTTCCTGTTGATGTTTTCACAGTAAAATTACTCTTAGTCAAACAAGTACATTTTTAATTTTATGAAAACAGTATCGAAACCACAGAAAGAAAAAAAAATCCAAAATATTTAATCATTTCCAGCTTCTGTCTTTAGATAACAGTTAAATAAATCTTTGTTTTCGTATAATATTATTTTCTTACACGTTATTCATATACTTTTTATTTTTCAGCTATTAAACTGTTGTTAACATTATTATTT
The DNA here is from genome assembly GCF_008729295.1 of Plectropomus leopardus. Lineage (NCBI taxonomy): Eukaryota > Metazoa > Chordata > Actinopteri > Perciformes > Serranidae > Plectropomus > Plectropomus leopardus. Next base: position 4,159,836 of record NC_056474.1, on the reverse strand, counting down.
TTTGTATTCTCATTCATTTAATTATTTTTTTCAAATCAGTGTATTTATTTATTCCCAAATTTTATTCTAAAGGTGTGCACATTTTCAGCAAATATAAAATACAAAAATAAATATATTCTTTAAAATTGTTGTAAAGAACATATCAACAGCAGTAATTATGTAGATTGTGTATAAGGGATAATATATAAGTTATAATATATGCGAGTGTGATTTAAAATGTTAAATCCCTAAATATATTTATTTATTATTAATAATTGCCAGCTACTACTATTCACTATGGGACATTATATGTACTTCCCGATATTTACTGAATGTGATTGTTGCCACACTTGTTCAGTACATTGGTAGTATATATTAAGGGCAAAATATGAGTTGTTATATCTGCAATACCTGAAATCCCTTAACATTTTTATTTATCATTATCATTTTTAAATGCCTTTTTCAGTTTATTTCAGTACCTTTTCTTACTTCTCTCCCTCCTTCTCTTTTGTTTAATGCTGCATTTCCATTCAAAAGTTACAGTTAAAGGCATGTTTAGGCTACTATTGTTCACTTGGACAAATTCTACATACTTACCTTCCCTTTACTTGTTGAATGTGATTGTTGCAATGCTTGTTCTGTACATTTTTTAAAATAAATAAATAAATAACAAAATTAAGAAAAACTTTTTTTAAAAAATGTATTTAGAGGAGGTATGAATGGTAGCATTTATTTAAGTGGCATATTAATAATAAAAGGGAAAAATATAAGTTGTAATATTTTTTAATGCAATTTGATACAGGACATCCCTCAATATACATTTTGATAATAAAAGGGAAAAATATAAGTTGTAATATTTTTTAATGCAATTTTAGACGTAAAATCCCTAAATAGATATTTTAATAATAAAAGGGAAAATACAAGTCGTAATATTTCTGAATACAATTTTATACGTGAAATCCCTGAATATATCTTTTTTTCGTGTATTTATTACTTTTTTCCCTTTATGTTTCTGTTTTCGCACCGATTTCCGGTCTTTAATCTGACTTTCCGTCGTTTAACTTGACGGTCTGAACGTGTGGAGCCGCAGGCGGCGGGCAGCGCGAGGCAGAGGAGCACGCGGTTGTGTGGATGTGACGTCACGTGAACGTGAAAAAGTGACTCACAGTTAACCAATGAGAGGACGAGGGAGGGAGACTCGCGCATACTGACGCGCGCACGCCCACACACACACGGCCCTTCAATAACGTTACCGGGGGAGACTTTTATTGTGAAATGTAGCGGTTGAACATCCGGGTCTGTGGTCCAGTTTCAGTCACTGCCGTTAGCTTCCAGCCGTTAGCTGTGAAGGAAGAAAGAAAAGGCCGGTCAAAATGCAAACGTCTCTGCTGAATATTGTTTTATTTTCATCCCTGCAGGTTTTGTTGTCTTTGTCGTGCTTTCAGGACGTTGTCGAAGCAGCGAGCGGAAGAGGTGAGTTGATGTTTTTTAAATTAAATATACAAACTGAGCAGGATGTCTGGTCATTCATAGTGTTACGTTACCACAGCCAGAGGTGAGCTAGCTGTCTTTGTATGCTGGATCACAGAGTCCGGGTCCCGGACAGGAACCTTACAGACGCTCTGCTCTGTCACACGTACTCTTTAATATCCAGTTTTTCAGGTTTGCCCACTTGTTTCACAGCCAGCACTGCTTTATAAATCATTTCCTTCAACGCTAATGTTAACTGTAAACGATTATTACATTGAGATTAGACCAAACTTTATAATTATTATTATTTTTTTAATGCTAAACATGTTTAGCAGTTAGAAATCACAGTACGGTATTATCACAATGCAGTATTTTTTTAATGTAATTTTTTTATTTTTTATTTTTTATTTTTATTGAGGCTCTCAGAATCAGTGACTTCTTATAAATCACTTCTTTAAGTTTATAAACATACTTTAGTGTGAATTTGTCTTTTTTAAAATTAATTTTACGTATTTAATTTGTTTTATTTACTGTCATTTGCTAGTTTATTGCTTTTTTTTTTACATTTGTTTTGTTCTACATAGACATTTTGCGTATTGCATTATTTTAATTATATCTAAACTTTACCATTGTCTTCTCTAACTTGTGTTCAGTTGGAAATTTATTTTTTAATTTATTTTCTAGTCTTGCATTTTGTAAACTGTGTTTTTTAGGGTGCTATATAGATATAGTTATTATTATAAAGTCATTGCAATTTTAAATGTGTTGCGATACACTGAGTAGTGAGATATATTGTGATTTATTACTTTTTCAACCGCAAATTCTGTCTCCTAAGAAAAACATAATTTCTTTTCCAATCATTTTTATTGCAGCAAATTTGATCAAGTGGAAATCAAAAACAATTAATTTTATTATTCTCGTAGGTTACCAAAAGTTTAATTTGTATTATTAATATAGATAATTTATACAAAAAAGAAAAATAATTTAAAACAAACAAATAAACGAGGTGTCCCATTAAAGCAAACAATCCAGTTTGAATGATGTGCACTTGGGTGCAAAAATAAACCTAATATCTTTGTGCAATTGAACCAGTCAAAACCGTTAATAAAACACGACTTCAGATGCGTGTGCTGCTATTATTTAGTAGCAGTGAAAAAACTGTGCATCAGTGTTAATATGTGACAGACTACAGGCACGGCAATATGAATGGAAAGAAATATCACAGGAAAACAACTTAAGATGTACTGAGGTGTGTATCACAATGCATGAGGCAAATGTGGTGAAAACAAAGAGATTTAACTTATTTAGCAGCTGTGCGTTTTTGGCTGAATAGCGCTCGGCTCTGATTGGTAAAATTAAAAATAAGTTTTTCTGAATTGGAAACAGAAATCATATAGTAATTATATTTAACACAACTTACGTGTTGTCTGAAATAGCAAATGGATCATAACAAATAATACAATACAAAGTCAGATGGCGACACCTTTGTCTCTGAGTCGACTTCTCCCTGCAGCTTGATATTAAATTACCTCCATTCACTCGTTTCCTTAAACTTCTTTCTGTTGAAACTGTATTTAGGGCGGACCCACCCTGTTGTAGAAATATAATACTAGTTACACAATGCCGGTGTTCTCATTAATTCATTTTCTCTGACAGGGTTTGGAGATAACATCCACTGGAGGACGCTGGATGATGGCAAGAAAGAAGCAGAGGCCAGGTGAGTTCACAGTGAGAGCTGAAATATTTCAAGCACTCCCCGAAACCCTACCGAGCTGCTTTTTGTGCAACAATTGGCCTCAAGACCTGAAACGGCTTTTAAAGAAATCCCACACACGTCTATATTTACAATAATAAGTGGAGCAGACTGATGGCAGCAGCTCTGACAGTATTTTTATTTAAAGATGTGCAATTATATCCATATGCAAGTAGTGTGCATATTTCCTATAAATAAATATGTTTTTTTTTCCTAGACCGTTTTTATTGGCACATCGTAATTTTATTTTATTTATGTTACTGTTTTTGCACCTTTTTTTAAAAATCACACTTGGCACCTTGTTTTTAATTATCTAAGATTTTAATATCTTAATATTGTTATATTTGTAATTATTTTTTACTATCGTATTGTTTCCTTCGCTGCTTCGTACCTCATAGCTGCTGTAATATTGTGAATTTCCCCACTGTGGGACTAATAAAGGATTATTATTATATCTCATGTTTTTTATTCAGAATATTTCGAGGCTAAATAAACTGAAGTTAGTAGTTCTGAGAGTTCAGTTTTGGTGTTGATAAATGTTTCTGTGCGTTTGCATCGACAGCGGGCTGCCAATCATGCTCATCATCCACAAGAGCTGGTGTGGAGCCTGCAAAGGTAAATACAATCTTTTTTCCCCTTTTATTATTTAGGAACTGCTCTGTCATGTCAATTCAAACTTTTACACTTACTGAGATTTTAAAACATAGGACAGTAATAACCACACAGGGTTCCCACAGTCATGTAAAACCTGGAAAAGTCATGGAATATCACAATTATGTTTTTCAGGCCTGGAAAAGTCATGGCATTAGTAAAAATCATGGAACATTTTGGAAAAGTCATAAAACTGTGACAGTATTCCTCTCTGGATAACCTCCTACTTAATGTAACATAACTGTATAATTATTTTGTTGTTGTCGACGTAACGCAGCTCTAATGTGCATCAGTGTGACGTTTTGTTTACCAGCACGTTTTTCCCACTTTATGTTTGAAGAGAGTTTGAATCTGATATTATAAAAATGTCGGGCAAGAAAAGAGAAATGTAATAATGGGTCCTTGAAAAGGAAAAGTTTGAAAGTTGTGTGGGAACTCTGACCGTGTTAAAGTTTCAGTGCAAAACTCTTGTGTAGGCAAAGAAGGAACAGGTAACAGATTACAGTTAGATACAGATTAAAGTTTCTAACTCAGCAGCTTGTGTACCAAAATGTTTGTCCACTTTCCAAGTTTGAGGGAAGTTAATGTGAATTATCCGGATGGGAACTCATTTTTCCGATTATTCTGACACATGACCGCAGTGTATCTTTAACTCACAGTTGGGCTGCAGGGAAATGTAGTTTTTGCATAAATCAAGTTCAGTTTTATGTTTAAAAGCAAAATCACAAGTCATTCAATACAACAAGTTATGCAACTTACGATTTTGCTGAGTAACTTCTTTTATATGGAGTATTTTTTTGTTGTTATTTGGTATTGACAGCTCACGCAGTAAAGTTAGATATTTCTACAGATTTATTAGAAGACAAAAATAGAGCATGGGGTGTTTTTCTTTTGAGATAAATTTTTAAAAAATTGACCAAAAAAATGGAACAATTTCAAACAAAAAAAGTCGTGCAGAGCGACTTTTAATGATTAAACAGCACAACATGCTGCAGGGGAAAAGATCATTTAAGTTTCATATTCAGTCGACTGTTTATATCCAGTTTGAGGCGTTTAGAGAGAAAACACATCTATCATATCAGAGCGTATGCAGATGAATAAACATTAGTAAGCCGTCCTACACGCTCAGCCGAACCACCATCTGTAATGTGGGCAAACAATTCAGACAGGAAATTATTATTAAAACTGGCTATTGTTTTCATGACAATACGAGATAACAATTCATTGTTTTGTCTTTGCTTTTGCAGCACTGAAGCCCAAATTTGCTGAGTCCAAGGAAATCTCTGAGCTGGCACACAACTTTGTTATGATCAACCTGGAGGTGAGTTAACCTCAGTTAACCACAGTTCAGCTCTCTCTTAGATTTTATTACTGTGCTGGCAGTCAACAGTAAGTCTGTGAAACCTGGACTGACATCTCGGTTTCTGTGCTGCATCCAGAAACTTTTCACAAGTACTGAAACATTTGGCCCCTGAGCAAACTGGTGCAGTTTCTCTCAAAAACATGGGAAAGAAAGCAAACAGCAACTTAGCAAAAATGTCCCACAAACTGAAAGAAATTAGGAGATTTAGATTTTTTTTTTTTACAGCTAAGGAGAAATGTCCACAAAACTGTTATTTTTCATCTTAACATAATGATATATTTTTAAAATTATTTTACTTTTCAAGCAGTTTTTTCAGGTCATTATTTTTTTAACTTTCATTTTATGGTTTATTTTTACTCACGTTTTTGAAAGAAATCAAGCCAATGTGTCCAGGGTACAAAGGGTTAACTTATATTATGAGGTGGTTGAGTTTTTTGTCATATTATCTCTTACTTGAACAGGATGAGGAGGAGCCGAAGGATGAAGCCTTCAGCCCCGATGGCGGATACATTCCTCGGATTCTTTTCCTTGGTACGGAGGGGGTTGAGTCACTCTGCATGTGAACACTTTGTGGGATTCCTTTGGAGAGACTGATAGCTCAGTTTCTCTTCCCGAATAACACGTAGAGCTTGATAACGTTCCAGCAGCGTGTTTTTGGACACTGAAAATCCAGCGATAAACACAAACTACTTAACAAGAATTGGTGTATATCGGCCCGTACAGAGATAATGAAATGTCCTACTTTTTAAACTTTTTTCAGGTGTTTGACAGAAGAATAAATGGCAGAAAGAATTAATTAATAGACAAATGATTTGCTTGCAGAATTGTTGCACTTTTTTTTTTTTTTTTAAAGAAAAAGCACCTAAAATTTACCAGTTTTAGATCATTGTGCCTGTAGGCCCTATTATTAAAATGTCTGGTATTAAAATGTCTTATGTCTATTAATTTAAGGCCTTAAAAGTCAATAAATAGTCTTACATTTTAATTTAGAGTTAAATTTGTGTATTTCATATGTCCATCTTTTAATTTCTTTTTGTCAAAATTAGTCGTCTTCTGTGTGAAAGTCACTGATTTTTAAACGTACCACTGAACCTAAAACCTAAAACCACTTGGAAAAATGTAGATTACTCACTCCGATAACTATATTCCTACATAAAACTGACCTCTGCAGGGGACCACATACGTATGTACTACTTACCTTTAAACTTACCTGCAATGCTTGAATAAGAAAAATATAATTGAACTAAAAACGTGTCTTAGATTTTTACAAGAAATTCTCTTAAAGGTCTTACAAACATCCAGTGCTAATATTTGCTGGTGTTATGTTCTTTCTTCTATAATAATGAATTAATTACATCTGGATTGGACATCACAACAGTTTTAAGACATCCAGTTGGGTTTTGGGGAGTTTTTACTGAGCTTTTTAAACTATTCTGATGAACAATTATTCATTGAAGAAAATAATTGTCAGATTCATTCGTCAAGAAAAGAACAGCTAGTCGCAGCCTGTAAGTTCTAAGCTATTGTTTTGATTTTAACTTGATCCAAACTACTGACTCTTCACAGATCCCAGCGGTAAAGTCCATCCTGAAATCACCAACAAGAACGGGAATCCAAACTACAAGTACTTCTACAGCAACGCAGAACACGGTAAGTCTGAAGCTACTGTACGAGGGAACTGTTTGGTGTATTTAATGCGCTTTTAATTCTTCAGATTTTAATAATTTTGGCTGTGTTCATGCATATGGCATTCATTTTGGCAAGATTACGCATTTTTGTTTAATCTTGGAATTTCCAGCTCAGCTCCTACAATAAGTCTAAAATACACTGTGGAAACTGAATTATTTCATTTATACTGTTAACTGCAAAACCTGCGCCATTGAAACCCATTCATAAAAATATGCATAGTATTATTTGTGGGTGCCATTTTGGGCTTTTGCCTTGGAATTTGAAATTTTTACTATTTTCCAGCTGATGACATAATTTTTATTTTTTCAATATCAATATCTACTTTGTATGTAGTATATTAAAAATAATTCATTTTCATCTAAAAACACAGTGGCATCATGACAAACACCTGGCATTTAAAAGATTCAAATTCTGAAAATGACTAAATATTTGATATTTCTGATTAGGACTGATGTTGGTTAAAACTCGATGAAAGTAGGAAACCATGATAATGTATAATATTTTTTTAAGCCTGATTTTGAAAAGCGCATTTTGTGCGCAGAGCAGTATGAGTGTATTTGACACTGCACAAAAAATAATAATGTATGAAAATCAATGTTGCTGCTAATCATTGACAAATCCCTCATTGTGACAGTAAAAAAAAAATTCTACTTTGCTTATAGTTTTGTGCGCAGTGGTTCGAGTGTGTGAATTATTAAAGGGTTAAGCTCAATAATCATGTTTTATTTTCTGCCTCAGTGGTATACGGTATGAAGGAGGCGCAGGAGAAGCTGACGGGCGACGCCTTCAAGCACGGTCACACCGGAGACGAGCTGTGAGGAGGCGGAGACGTGCATCAGGCTGTAAGGGCTACACTTCCTCTACCTGCGCCTGTGCTTCAGAGCGCCCCGTTACACTCCCAAACTCTCACGAATTATACTTCAGACAGTGAGGTCCGCCTCGCAGAACCAAGCCAACCACTGAAATCGGTGCTTGAGTTTTTGTTTCTGTCCCGAACAGTTTTTGCCGGCACCGCGACTCGTTTTCCTGTCATCGTCCGTTTTAAAAACATGTATATTTGTAATCTACTGTTAATTAAACGCCATGTACTGTACTTACTGTCTGTAGAGGATATAAACAACTCAAGATAGCCAAGTTTACTATTATTAACGCTCACTTACATACACTGTTGTTGGATGGAAACTTCTGGAAAATGCCAAATTTTTAAGGGTAACTTAGGTACTTTTAAACGCGGACCTCATGTTTTTATGTTTTTGTTTCTAGGTGACTTCAGTTTTTGAAATTTGTCCAGTATCGACCTGCAGAGCTGCAGAGCTGCTTAAAAATAATTTTCTAAATCTGCTAATTTCTTGTAATTTGTGGAAAATTTCTTACCAAGTTGCCCTTTTCCCACGTTATTGAAAGACATCCCACCAGTCTGTTGATGGTTCAAAGGTTTAAATTCGTGAGAAAAGCGTCTAAAAGCAGAAAAGTAATGTCGTTCCAGGTTTTTAAAAGGCTAAATACACATATAATTTTATCATGGTAGAACAGACTTCATTTAACGTGTATAATTGCCCCAAGTGGTTACATTGCAGCCTGTTTTGCAGCTGCTGGTTCGACCGGAGCAATTTCAAAAATGTTGTTCCCATTAGTCACTTGTAAATAAAAACATGGGAAAATAGTGTCCAAGTTGAAAAATACTTAAGTTACCTTTTAAGTAAATTGCCTTGTTTGTCTTTAGACAACCATGAGGTTTTTTAGTTTTGAGAAGTTTCATTAACCCTTTGTAGACTACTTTATCGTTCATTTAAAACCAGTAGTTGTGTTTTCACCCAACAGCAATGACACTTTATATTAGTCGAGATAAATATTTTAACACCTACTGTGATGTGCTTCCAAAGATCCTCTACAGTACGTTAGTTATATCTGTGACAATATTTACCATGCACTAAAACACGCGCTCTGTACTTCTGATTTATCCTCAGTCTTTAAAATAATATTAATTATTCATTTATACCTGCCAATTTATGTATTTATCTATATCTACATGATTGTTTTTTTCCTGTTCTGGGTTTGCTGCTCGTGAAGTGACACTAATCTTTTTTTCTTTGTACTCGAATTAGGGATGAAAACATTGGTTATGTGTTCTTGATGTATTTTATACACGTACACAGCCAAAGTGTGCAAATAAAGTTTGTTGTACTGAGTCGCTTGTGAGCCGTATGAATTCATGACACAGCTGTGGTAACAGTATATCAAATTTTATTGTCTATCCAACAATAGTGATCCCTTATGGTTTGTCAAACAATACGCAGCTGCTGCCAACAGTTAAAGGGGAACGCCATCTGAATTCAGAATTTCCACGTTTAATTTCCATGGCCGAGGAAAGCTCAATTAATATTTGTGAACATGAGCTACTCTCTCCTAGATAAGTCAGTCCCAAACTTGAAATGTCATAAGGTATTAAGTCTGGAGTTGCTCCAGAAAAAAATATTTTTTCTATTACTACTCTATACTCACTTAATTCCCCTGAGTGATCTTTCACGATTCATAAAACTCTTTTCACTGCTTATTCGAGGCGGGAATATTGCAACGTTAGACTGAATTGTCTCACCTTTAAGCCGCCACAGGAGGTAGTAACAGCGCTGACACAGCGTCTGTATAAACAGGACAGCTGGCAGGACAGGACCATGGGTGGGACAATTTGACGAGTTATGCGTGCGACCAACTGCAGGAGATTAAAGCTGCATTTACACTGCCTCCTCAAGGTGGGAATATTACGCCTTTATGCCGCCTCGCCATTCTGTATAAAAGCTACTATCGCAGAAAAAGAGGGGGCAGAGTTGTCTCACCTCTAAGCCAGGGACAAAAAGTAGCATCTGTGTAGGTCTGTGTAAAACCTAAAGCTCAAAAGACGTGACCATGAGTGAGGAGGTGTAACATTTTGATGATGTGTTTGTGTGCGCGACCTAAGTATTTATGTGTGCGGCTACTATAAAGAAGAAGAACGGCGGTCCTAAATGTCCGCAAACTGGAAAAACAATGAGATCCAGGGGCTCCTCACCTTCAGAGCAGAGGACGAGATCAGCCGCCATATAACAGAAAAGGTAAATAATTGTGATTGAAATGTTTTGCATTTGTTAATGTTTATAAAGTGCTGCAGATGCATCTATTTGATGTCGAGCTAGAGGTAGACGTTTTCGTGTTAAACATCAAGTCTGTAACGCCTCTTGATTGCGGGATGCCACGATGCAGTGTATAATCACACACTGGAGTGGAACGATGCCGCCATCGTTTGGTTGTGTGTAAAAATGCAGTGGCAGTATACAGAGGGGACTTCGTTGTGGCCCTTTAGGGGGCTCTCTGTGTAAAAGTGGCTTTAAAAAGCAGCTAATAGCAGTTGATTCGGGAGCTCCTCACCCTCTGCTGAGGACGAGATTGGCCATAAAACTGAAAGTAAATGATTGTTACCGCCTTGTTAATGCCATTGTTATTGTTTAGGAAGCACTCAAGACATGTTTGTTAAAAGTTCACAGACGTCAAAGTTGTTGTGTTAAACGTCAGGTCTTTTTTGGTTCCACAATACCGGCATGCTGTCTAAAATCACACATTGAAGCAGCATGATGCCGCTGTTGTTTAGTTCTGTGTAAAAATGCAAAGGCATCATAAAGAGGGGACTTCATAGCGGATCTATAGCAAGATCTCTATTGTCTTTGGGGCAGCTTTAGTCTTTATACGTTATGACATCAAGTATTTGAGTTTTAGCACTCTAGGACTTAGTTTGGTAAAGAGTTACTCATGTTTATGAGCATTTTTGGACTTTCTTAGACCATAGAAATATCATGTATGAATTTTTAAAAAATGGGAGTAGTTCCCCTTTAACATCAGTAGATTACACTAATCAAGTCACTATTTAAATTCAGTCTGACAGTGATTTAAATAGTGCAGGTACATTAATGCAAGTGCATTCATTAAAGACATTGGATTGTAATTTGATCCCACTCCAGACACACAGCCTCCAAAAAAAAGGCTTATTTAGCAAAGAACTCTCTTTCATACAAAGCCATGTCTCAGTGTAAAAATGTCTTGCAGCATGATTTTTCATGATAAAATAAATTACACGAAAACAAATAAGCGTGCATCTCTAAATAAGCCTCATTTCATGACATGTTAACGATGCTAAAATAAATTTTATTAACAGAGAAACATGAGGAACGTCGGTGGAATGTGTCATCAAACTTGGCTAAAGGCATTAAAAGACAAAAAATCTGTATTGCTCAGGTGGACGAACTGCTCAAGCTGAGATGTGAAAGGGCACAAAGACGAGGTTTAAGAAAATCACAGCGTAAATGTCACATCAGCAAAGTGAACGCTGACATTTCGTCACTGTGAGGTCATTTAAAAGATTTGAAAAGACGATAGGGAGGTAAAGGTTGCTTTAGAGAGAAATATTGCTATTTTTTTACTATAATTACACTAATTACACAATGCTGCTGCTATAAAATCAGCAACATTTTCACATATAAAAAAAAGTCTATAAAAAGCTGTGATGCATCTGTATATTTAAAACAACACAGCTATAGAGTGATTCAAACTGAGGGATTGTTTTAAAATTTTAAACGTGTGCACATACCATTTTTTAAACCAGTGTAATAGACCATTACGTCTGCTGTCATCGTGTGCTTTTTAAGATGCAGCTGGAGCGAGGTTTGTGCAACATCTGGAACTCCTCAGCACGCAGGAGGCAGCTCCAGTGCTGGAAAACTGCATTTCATGGTTATCTTTACAAGATGACGCATGCTAAATCTCACTTTTACACATTCCATCCACCCCCCAGTTTATGCTGGTTTGTCCAGTTTGCTACCGAGGATATTGAGATGTGAGTTGGGGAAGGAGGGAGTGTGTGTTTGTGTTTGTTTGTGTGTGTGTGTGTGTGTGTGTGTGTGTGTGTGTGTGTGTGTGTGTGATTGCCGTGGAAAGGGCAGGATTAAAACTTAAAATCTTCCCTGCTTGGCGTCTCCGATGGCCCCCCAGACGTCAAAGACAAATTCGTCAGGAAAGGCGAAGTCTCCGAGGGTCTCGTCTAACGCCATGGCAAATTCATCGGGGTTCTTCTTGTCGCGGCCGACCTCGACCATCGTAGCAGCTGGAGACACAAGAGCGATATCAAATAACTGAAGATTTTTTCATAAAAATGCTCACATCCAGACTTTAAGAGAGAGAGGATTAATTGCTCTCGATTAAACTTATACTGAGTGTGATTTGGTCAGTATTTCTGATATGGAACAGCTAGTTTTTCATCATCAACCATTGTTTATCCAGGGAAAACAAACTGAGCATTAAGCTCTTTCACACTTATGTCCTGGATTCACATTCAGTGGGTAAAAGGGATATACAACATATCACAGCAACAAATAAAAAAAAAAAAAAATTAAAAAAAACAGCTAGCAGCAATGGCTATCAAAAGTCACAAATTGCAATAAAATCAATAAAAAGGCTAAAATATTAAATAGCAATACCAGTGAAAAAATACATAATAACACAACAGAAGAGAAAAACTGTAAAAATCATGACAACAAAACAATAAAACCCATAAATAACTATCATGTCTGTGAATTAACCAAAGCAGGAGCACTGTGCGGTAATTATATTATCTAGCAAACACTTAAAAAGACCTACAGACACATACCGACCTAATTTCAATACATATTGTAACTTGTGCCATCTACTTTTATTATATTGGAGAGAAAGCCTAAATCTCTACAGCTGATTTCTGCAACACTCGGCAGATCTCACTGAAATCTAGTTTGATGAATAGCACAGTTAAGAGGAAAAATATGTATTTTAAATTGAGGGTGAACTGTCCCTTTAAGTATTAAAAAATGCAAAGGCACGTCTGATCTCTCGGTGAGTGTGAATAATGTACACCGGTGTTGCTCATGAATATTTATACTCACCAAGTTCAGTGTCTCTGATGCCCATGTAGCTCTCCAGGAGGTCGTCGACCTTCTTCACTGCTTTCTCCTCAAATTCTGTCGGCTAGACGCAACAAACGACTCAATTTCAATCATTCACTTTCTCAGTTTTACTGTTTTTGCTGCTGTAATGTTTTTTACCAACAAATTTTTATCAAAATATGATAAGGAGATCAGCCTGACATTGATTTAATAGTATTATTCATTATTTCATTAATAAGGGGGAACATTTTGTTCATGTGGATCAGGTGAGAATGTAAGGACAAGTACGCACCATCTTTTGTTTGGTTGTGTATCTTCAAGATAAAGATTAAGATTATATCAGGAGCAAAAAAGAGGAAACTTCGTAGCAGTCGTCATAGAAATGGAAAGGTAGGACAAAACTCTCTCTCCCAGTATAATGCTGCGTTCAATTGTACTCAGACCTCGGGGGGGAAATGACCTACAGCTGGGCAAAGTGCAACGGAGCGGCCATTCAAGTCGGGATTTCAAATTGGGAACTTAAGCAAGATCCACGTAGACCGAGTTTGTTGAATTGACGTCACAGGAGTATGGTGGTGCACATGGTGAATGGTAAGCAGAATTACCTGTTCGTCCATTTTAACTTTTATGAAGTGTTTTGTGTTGTGAAACATGCTTTAACAACTTTATATTTGATTGTGTTTGATAAAAGTCTTTGCGAGCACGTAGCAGCTACCTACATCAATGAATCTGCATGCAGCCAAATCGTAAGTCATAAAAACCGACACGTTATTATCGAATTCAGGCTTGCAGCGTAAGACATCACAACACTTTGTTGTGACACATGAATCTCAGTAGATTTCCTAGAGAAACTCACCTCCTCCTCTACAGTAGCCGGTCCTTTGGAGCGGAGTCTCAGAGTCCCCCTCCCTGTGCCGATCTTGTTGTCGCTGTTAGGTTTGGCTCCCTTCGACCTGGGCTCGAGCATTTCTGTCAGTCAGAGGGGTGATGATATTACAGAAAGTTTCTGGAAAACTGTCACTCGTCTGAACCTAAAGGGTAAATTTTCCCCATGTTCAAATGTTTTTGTGACAAGGTGGCAAATGGAACAGCAATTTTTGAAAGTGGTCCAGGTCTGAAAGAGACAGCTGCAGCTGGCAGCTGCTAAACAAGCTGCCTTATAATGACTTTGATACCATTTTTGCATCAACAATTCATGTCAAATGAAAGTGCTTGTTTTTCCCACCAATGTGGAACTGGTCCGTTACTGTTCCCACACCTAATTTTGAACCACTCAGAGCATTTTGGCCAAAATTAAATTTGGTTCTCAATCAGAATCAAAAACTAAGATGTTTCTCATGACTTGAAGTGCGAATCGTGATGACATCAGTGGGCATGTTATATTCTACAGCAGCGTTTCCCAAACCTCTCCTCTAATGCCGTTTGTCCAGCATGTTTTGGATCCTTCTCTGCTCAAACAAAGCTGATTCAAATGATCGACTCGTTATGAAATCCTGAAGCTTCTTGACAACGAGTTGATCATTTAATTCAGCTGTGCTGCAGCAGCAGCAGATCTAAAACATGCAGGAACGAAGCACTCGAGGAGAGGTTTGGGAAACGCTGTTCTACAGGCTGGAGAGAGATTTCCTCCATCACAGTCTGGTTCACTGCAGACACGGCCAGGGACAGCAGGCTGCAGCACAAAGAGAGGGTGATTGGCTGCCACCTGTCATCTCTCCATGACCTGTCCAGACAGACTTTTCGAGACCCAACCCTCTGGCGAGAGGCTGCGGTCCATCAGGACCAAAACCTCACGCCTCACGAACAGTTTCTTCCCCTCTGCGGTCACCATCGTGAACAATACTCCACCCCCCTCCCTCCCCCACCACCCGCATGACACCGGCTCTCACCCAGCCCCAGAGTCTGAAAACGTTACATTAATGTTAAGATAAATCAGTTTTTATGTGTTTGCATTAATGCACACTGGACTGGATTTCTTCACACTGAACACTGTGGGTTATTTTATTTATTTAAACTTTAGATATTTGCACTATAACTCTACTTCTGAAAAAGTGTACAGTCCCTCCACTGCATCTTTAGTACATACAATTTGTGTTCTTTATATTCTATTTTGTCATTTTATAAATCTAACTGGCTTCTATATTTGATCTTATGTTCTATTCTGTTTAAATTCACTATTTTTATTCTTCCTTTGTGTTAATTGTTTTGCACCAAAACACCAAGTCACATTCCTTTTATATGTAAATGTACTTAACAATAAAACCAGATTCTGATTCTGAAAGCATTGATGGAGAAGTCAAGTGAAATATCATCACGACTTCTGGTTTTATTGTATAAAGCACTTTGTGTTACAGTTTTGCTCGTATGAAAAGTGCTTTTGAAATAAAGTCTGATTGGCTGATAGACTGAGAGCTACTTATCACAAGTGAACATGATAACAATGACCAGTAAAGGTTTGTTGAGGCTATTCATTTGTAGTGCGGAAATAAAAGCAGCGCTGTGTCACCACAGTGAAAGCTTACAGATACTCATTCTAATGTTTTTTCGTTTTTTGTATCATGCAAACGATCGACAAAATGATTTCATGCTGAGAAACGCTGCAGCACAAGACTCTGTCCAGATGTGTCTGAATCCTGAAGGTGAATCATCTTTTCACCATGTGGGTCACTTATGTAACGTGTTGATGCACCTTTTCTGTATCTCGTTTGTCACTCACCGAAGGCCTTCATCGGCTCCACCAGTTTGAGGGTGAAGGACTTGTCTCTGGGCAGCTCTTTAAGCATGCGGGCGACCTCGTAATGCCGTGTCCCGACGATGTTATGACCGTTAATGCACTCCACGTGGTCGCCCACGCAGATCACCTTCACCCCGTCCACGACACTGCCCTCTTTGATACGCTGCAGAGGAAGCCGGTAACAAAACGTATTAAAACACAGCAAAATTACATTATATGTGTAATTTAACACCTACTGTGCCGCAAAAATTGTTTGTTTGAAGCAACACGAGACAAAAATAGAGATCGAAACAAGAGCAAACAAACCGAAAAAAAATCCCGCTGCAATAATTAATACCTCTCCTGTATTTTGTCCTTATACCAGATAACTGATTTTCTCTTGTTTATGGACCCACTGATGCAGAATAGTTCTTAAAATACTTCCATGGAAAGTTTAATTCATTTTTGCATGAGACTTCAACAGCTTTTACAAAAAGAAAACAAAACATTTGTTATGCAAATATATCCACTCTACCAGAGCAGGAGCGGCTGCACTGCATGAGGTTGGGACTTTTATGAATATGAATGATACTTTTCTGGTCTTTTTCTCTGCAGGATTTTACAGAGCACACTGCATTATGCTGGATTATTCACGTTCTCAAGAGTCTATAAGATGGAGGAAATGATAAAGTAGTTTTAATTTTCCACACAGTTAAAAGGTTAAATCAAAACACTGACCCACAGCTTTATTGTGTCATAAACACTGTCAGGTTTTCTGGATGCAGTGCTGTTTGGGCATCACATGATGGCACATGTGAGCACTTTGTTGTGGTGGAGTAAAATGACTGAGACCAAATAAGCTCATTACAGAGTCTGCAACAACAGAGGCATAAATACCAAGCTGACCTGTAATTTCTGCTCTAAGAGCAAATAAGTTACTTTAATTGCAGCAGTCGTGCAAAAACAGCTACCGTTTTGCGCATGCTGTGATATAAACAATAAGGTCATTATGAGCATCTTGAATCTAATATGATCAGGAAGTTCGTCTGTAACAGGAAACACTTGTCTGTTTCAATATTTTAATTCAGAAATCAGAAACACATTTATTGCCAAGTAGGTTTGCACATTCAGGGAATATGCAAGTTTTTTTAAGTTTTATTTTGGTGTGCAACTGTCACAATAAACTTAGAAAGAGTAAAAAAAAGCTAGCAAAAGTAAAGAATCATAAATATAAAATCCTTATAAAATAAACAGATAAATGAATACTATAGACAAGTGTTTCCTGTTACATATATATATATATAATGAATGATTAACTGATTAGTCATTATCATCCCTAATTTCAAATAAATGATTATTTGATTAACTGTAAAACTAATACATTTATAATAAAAAGGGTTGTTGCTCCCCACTTATTTTTTTCAACACAATTTTAGCTGACAAAAGCATACTTATTATTAAAATTACTTAGTTTAAAATGAATGAATGAATGAATGAATTTAAATCCAATAAACACAGACGACTGTTTTATCTTTATTGTGAAACTGCTTAATTTGAGATACTCAAAAGAGCAAAATAAATGTGTGGACAGTCACTAACACAAAGGCACACATGACATTTACAGTAAATTAGCCAAAACAGCAAAATACAATACAATGTAAATGAATTCCTTTTCTTATTCTATGCCTCCTCACATTTTTACTGTGACATTATTGGAGACCAGGGAGGTGAAATAAGGCTGATGCTGAAGTGTTCAGGATGAGTTTTTTCTCACCTTGATGAAAGCGTACCCCGCTCCGTTGTCCGTGATGGTGAGGCCCAGAGCATCTTCAGATTTATAAATTTCCACCTCCTTCTTGAGCCCTTTAATGTGGGCGAAAATAAAATCCTCGAGGCCAATCTGGCCCCCCAGGAGCTTGTCCATGTCGATCTTGTGGGTGTTGAGGGTGCAGAACAGGATCTGTGCACACGGACATGAAGCAGACGGATATAATATATTGCAAAAATACACACATTTAACAAAACTAAGCAAAAAGTGATTAAAAACGATATAAAAGCTTCCTAACAGGCACTAACACAGACTATTAATCATTTTCACTTTACAAAAGAATAATAAAAGAAGAGGTCGAACTGTGAGGGAAAACCCCAGAAGCATTTGCATCCTTTATGTAATATTTTTAAAAAATGATTCCCTGTTTAGTCACAGCCTGAAAACGGAGCCAGATTAAAAATAAAAGTGTCTGATGACAGAGCACTGCCTCCGTATGCTAAATACAGGACTCATCAGAGAGCGCCGTCTTTATTGCAGCAGCCAAGTTATGCAGCTCTGCCCTCTAACACCCCACAGAGTCATCGGTGTGTGTCTGTTTTAAGTCCTCAGCCAGTGACGGAGCACAGAGGGGGAAAATGACCTTCCCTCCTGTGCCAGAAATGCTGAAATCTGGCTTCACACCTCGCGGCTGCCAGGACGGAGAGGATGGAAATGTGATCACCAGGATCAGGACACACGCGCGGCCTGATTTAACAGCACTTTAAACAGAGACTGGACAGTGAAACCAGGGAGAGACTCACGGATGTGAATCATTTATGACGCCTAACTCACCTAGACTGAAGATATTAATAACATCTGCTTTCATATCTCTTTACTCAGACACTCAGTTTTGCACTTTAGCACACAAAGATGTAAGAAAAATTCCTGAAAATGTAATAAAATTTGCACTCAACCTGATCAAAAGTTCAATAAACGTCTTGGCTTTTAATGGATTAATTTTTGCTGACTCGTGACTTTTCTGCAATATGTTGTCATTTATCTTTTGTTGTATTTTTCTGTTAAATGTTAATTTTTGTTTGTATTTTCTACGTTTTTTCTGTTTGTTGTTTTCAAGTTGAGAGAGGTCTAATTTAATCTAGATTTTAGGCAGTTTTTAAATTGTGTGCAACTAAACTAAAACTTAAAACTTAAACTAAAGTTAAAGCTAAAACTAAACTGAACTAAACTACACTAAACTAAACTAAACTCCACTAAATCTAAAACTAAAGCTAAAGAGAAAAATCCAGATTATTTCCTGACTTCCATATTCATTCAATCTTTATTTAGTCTCCATGGATGATAAAGCAAGCTCTAATTTACAATGACGTCGAGAAAAAAAACATCACACAAAAATAAAAGTGTACAACAAGAAGAGTAATAAAGTAATCTAACCAACTAAATGCATTAAAACAATACAGTTAAGATAAATTAAAATTTAAAATAAGATTAGAAAACATAAAAATGATTAAAACAATAGTGGGGCGCCCCATGTACAAAGGCTATGTCCCCCCTGCAGCAGCCGCAGGTTCAGTTCTGGCCCTTTGCTGCGTGTCTTCCCCTCTCTCTCCCACTTTCACACGCTGAAGCTGTTCTGTCAAATAAAGGTCAAAACATCCTAAAAAAATACCCTTGAAGAGAGGAAAAAACAGCATTGCTGTTACCACCACTAACTACAGGTGTCGCCAAATCAACCAGGACTGAAATCTTTGAGATCGCCACTTTAAGTGAAAATTTGATTATATTTCAAGGCATTATTACATTTTCAGGAAATGATTACATTATTGGGTGCTACATGCCTGTATGCAACTTCAATAATAATAATTATTATTATTATTATTATTTTTTTATAGCACTTATAAAAACCAATGTTACAAAGTGCTTTACACATAAAATCACAAATCTACAAATCAATATCTTTACTGATATTAATATTATTATTATCAGTAAAGAAAAATATAAAAACAATGGCTGAATAGAAAATCAACAAGAGCAGCGCAAGACTTCAGTGCAATGTCAGGAGTGAGGTAAAAGTTAGATCTTGAAAATCAATCCTAAAACAAATGTGGGATCAGCGTCCTCGCAGGGCTTTGACAAACACTGAACTGGGATTTAGTGTCTGACTTCCGGGTAGAAAGGGATTGATTGGTTCATCAGGAGGATGACCTTTGTGCACCAATCGCACTCTGGCAGCGAGGCCGGCCTTGTTTGGGCCTTTTTTTCTCCCCTGTGTACCAACAGGCGCTGTTCACACACACATTAGCCGTCATGGCCTCGTGCGTTGCCTCGGGTTACCAGACTATAAAAGAATGGGATTATAATAGAGGGAGGCCGCTGGAGGAGGAGGGGAGTGTGGAGGAGAAGAGGAGGCAATGTTTGAGGCAAGGGAGGGGTGTACTGTAGCTGAATTGATGGCTCTTTTCCATAACAGAGCCTGCCTCTCTCCCCTCCCAGGCCAGGGCATTACCCAAGAGCGAGTGGGAGGAACGGCAGACGCCTACACCCGGTTACCAAGGCTGCTGACTACATTAAGCAGCTCTCAGCGCTCCTCTCCTCCCGCTGAGCTGACAGCCACATCGTGCAGCAGTGGAGCTAAGATGCAGCGTCACAAGCACACTGCAGAGTGACTGTCTCTCCTCTGACGACCTGACTCTCAACGGCAGATACTACACCTCCCACGGCCTGCGCCACTCTGACCACGACCTTGATAACCACATGGGAAAGGGCAAGTGAAAGAGAGGCAGTGCAATCTGTTCACCATCACCAAAGACGGAGCCACTCACGGGTCAACGTTGTGAAACACAGCGCGCCATTAATGCCAGAACCATACAGTAAAAACAATAATAATGGGCACGTCAGAGGTGTATTTTCCGACATTATATACTTTTTGTCTGACACAAAAGTCAGCTGCAAAGCTAAAACATAAACAATAAATGCCCCAAAAGTTAGTTAAAAAAATCTTTGCAGTTTTCTCCTTTTTTCCTGCCAAATATTATCACCAACTTTGCCAAGAGGTGGACTGTTTTTTCTCTTTTTCTTTCTATCTTTCTTTTCTTCAAAAAACATACTATTAGTATCACTGTTGCTTGTGTGAATAAATTAACAACTTCTAATTTATTTTTTACAGAAAATGATGCAAGTATGCTGTGCTGCATAATGTACACCAATTTTAATTCAATAAAGAAGTTTATACACGTCCATAGGAGATGCACAAACCTTTTTAAATCCTTTTTTGTACATTAGCAGAAAAGTAGCACAACATGAAAGTGAAAGCAGTGCTCTGCAATAAACTTATTTTGTCCCTAAAATCAATTTCAAAAAAATCACAATAAATAATCATGATCTCAATTATGATAAAAAATAATAGTGATTACCATTTTGGTCGTAATCATGCAGCCCTTGCTGTGATAATTTATGAATATTCAAATATTTTATATTTGTCATAGAGAGACGCCATGAAATTATAATCATGGATGTTTTCGGATGAGCTGAGCCTGTTGAAATGCTGAGCAAAACACACTGTTTTTGTCAGCATATTATAAGATTGTTGATCCGTTGATTATGTCATATTTTGGTTAAGTGTGCAGTCTCAAACATTAACATTTTTGGTTTAATTTTCCTGATTACGTGTTGATCTTGCAGTTAACAGCCTTGAAGTACATGCTGGGCACTAAGCTCTTTGTTCTCTTTTTCTTGCAAATATTTTCATTTCAAAATTCTTACTGGTGGACATAAGACGTTAAGCTTCGGGGAAAACAAGCAGTGGAGTTGCATCTCAATGAGGACAACATGTTGAATATATGAGGCGTTTGGTGCCTACATTGATAATGAGCAGCGATGTGTCAGGATCCGTCTGAATCAGCTCAGAAAGTGATGATTAATCACATCACACCTTCACTTGGCTGTAAGTCATCAAAGCTCAGTGGTGCAATGTCACTACTGTAAGTACGTGTACTCGTATACAAACCTAAGGTATTTGTACTTTACTTCATTATTTTCATCTTATATTACTTAATCATCTTATATATATATATATACACATTCAATCAAATATCTCATAAGTGCAACAGCTTTGCAACCAAAATGTCAGCTCAGCTATGAAGAAACTTCACTGTGGGACAAATTATGAAGTCCATCTCTCTTTTTTCATTGTTTACTTTATGTTTGCTTATTGACTTTGTTTTCTTGTTTGTTTACTTTTCTTGACTGAATGACTTATGTATTTGTTTCTTAAACTTTTTGAGCTGAGATTCCTTAAAAGCCCAGAGGGGTTTCTTAATCTCACCTGAACAACCACCTTTTAGTTGTATTTCTAAATCTTAGAAATCTTACCGCACCTATGTTAATATTTTGTGTGGCCAACAGGTTTCCCAGCTATAAAAATAAATTGTAATTCAATAAAATTAAAGGTTTCTCAAGCAGATCTTGTACAATAACATATAAGTAAGATCTAATGAATCTCTACAACTCTCCACCTACATGCAGATCACTCCTCCTGCCTCTGTTTGAAGAAAGCTGAAATAAATACAGCCTTTAATTGAATCTCTCTCTGAGTTATGTTCTGCATTCAAACAGTGTCGACTTGGGAAACCTGTTTCTTTGGCAACTGAGTGTCTGTCCATTAACAGCCTCTTCAACCGATCTTTTAATGGCAGGAAAGAGGGTTCGAAAGATTAAACGGAGAGTTTCATGCTCACAGAGGTGAATGTGTAACCAGTGGGATAATGTTCTCCCCATTTCCTGTCTTCATCTACGTCTGTGTCGGGTGTTTTTAGTTGTTAGTTTACAGGGAACGCTGACGTAAGCTGTGTGTTTTGCGGCGTGGCTCATTCTCAACAGGATATCACATTCATCAGCATTTGAGTCGGTGTAATGATTTACCTAACTGCGGATGTGAGATTCTTCAGAACGACGGCTAAAGGGTTTATTTCATGAAAAGCAGAGCTCATGATGAAAAGCTCGTCTGAGTCTGACAAGCTCTAACAAGATTGATCTGTTTCAAACGTGACCCCGGTTTTCAAGCACTAATTGAATCATTTCACAGCGTTAAAAAACGAGAGTTTAACTGTGTGGCGGCCAGAGGTCAAACTCTCTTTTTCTGATGCATCACCACTCTAGTCAGGAGACAACAAATATTGGTTGTTTTGTCTCCGCCATCACATCCCTCCTCAGAGAGACCAACAGAAACCTGAACTCGCCTCTCAATAAACCTGCCGCTGTTGATCTGTGGGCTCAGCTGCCGTGACAACACTTTCCTCTGCATCGCTGCTGGTAAACAACCACTTTAATCGCCATAAAACCAGATCCAGTCCAGTCAGTGGTGAGCACACACACCTGGGGTCTGTTTCTGCAGCTTCTCTCACTCTCACTCACACACACACACACACACACACACACACACACACACACACACACACACACACTCCTCGTTAGCGTCACATTTGTTTCTCACGCCGTGCACACAGTCACACAGGCAGAGTTAGTGCCCATTTGCTTGTCACATGTGTAGTGAAGCACAATTAGCAGTAACCACATGTTCACCAGAATCCTGTTGCAGGATCATTTCTGAACGTGTTATTAGCCACTAATACAATATAACCGGGCGTGTTTACTATGCAAATAAATTACTGTGGTACTACATGTAAACATGTCCAAGTAGACAACATTTCTTATTACAAAAGAAGGAAAACACCATCCTTTCTTTTGTAATACAACAAAATAACTCCACAAATAATTTACCTCAAATAGTTTACCATACGTTCAGTGATAGGGGTCAACAGATATTGGTCTTTCAGGGCTGATAATGAT
Organism: Plectropomus leopardus; assembly: GCF_008729295.1. Classification (NCBI taxonomy): domain Eukaryota; kingdom Metazoa; phylum Chordata; class Actinopteri; order Perciformes; family Serranidae; genus Plectropomus; species Plectropomus leopardus. The sequence goes on along the minus strand of NC_056474.1, from coordinate 4,136,664 downwards.
TATTAGTAATTAATGAGACCATTAACCGATGTTTGGAACCAATATGCATTTATAATAAAAATGAAAATCTTTCTATCAGTATTTAGATTTTAGAATATAACAAACTCTAACATAAAACTTTGCTTTAGTACCTTTAGCAAATGTCAATCAAAACTGAAATGTTCAACATCATATACAGAAAGTTTCCTGCAACTTTTTTCAAACGAAAAATGAATGAGTAGAAATAGCTCTCTAAGGTTTTACATAGTAAAGTTCAACACTGACACTTATTTTGCATGTATTGCAGACTCCCTTCCCTATACAATACACACTTTTTCATCAATTAATTTTTATCGGTGATCATTAAAATAAAATGCTGATACACGTAATCGGCAAAATGTCAAATGTTGGCCCCAGTAATAGCCAGGCCAATAATCTGTCAACCCCTACTCTTTGGACTTTTTTGGAAGTCGGTGAAGTTGTGTCAGAAACCCCCACTGAGCTTCATACATTTATCAAATAAAAGTGATCAGGGAATGTGTATGGAGCAGAATTTATGGCTCTAATAAGCAAAATCTTATGCTCATATCCTGACAAACGACAAAAGCTCACTTGACATTCTCTACATGCAGAAATAAATGAATAAATCCTCAATCTACTGATCAAGTCAAACTTGAAAGTATTTGACAAAAATAATATCTCGGAAGTGATTGCAGGAGCTCATACAAACAACAAATGAGCTTGTTTCACATAATCCCCCCAAGTTAAGAAATGTCTGGCTGCAAACCTGGAAGTACAACCACCTGGAAAACAAAACAAGACGTGTGGCTCTGTCTCACACACGTCCGCAGCCTCAGTATTCAAACTGTAGGCAAATGACTAGTGAGCAGGTGGAGGAGAAGTCACACCTCAAACGCCACAGCTGCAGGGCCAATAAACAGACTTTGACCTGAACACATAAAAAGATCATTTTTCATCTACACACTGCAGCACTTCAGTCATGACTGAGACAACACAGAGACTGAACTGAGTTTACACATTATACGCACTTCACTTTTTGTACATTTGCTGTTTTAAAATGTCATTTCACCGAGATAAATTCCTCCCCATCACTTCTGCTTCCTACAGCGACTGAGCTTTACTGTAAAATCAGGACTTGTGTCTAATTAAAGGCACAACAATAACAGTGAAACCAGACGTGCTTTAATGCAATGTGATGTCTGTTTGGAGAGAAATGTGTCACCTATTGGAGGCAGTGAGCACAAGGAAGACAACTCCATTGTTACATTATATAATGCATATCAGGCTCGGCCAAGCACTCATGTAACCACACAACCACAAACAACCACAGCCACGGTTTCTGCGTGGCTCCATGTGTGACTACTGTGTCCTCCGGCTAAAAAACAAAAGTATAGATTCATGGAAATCCCTTTAAATCATCACTTATGACCCACTACAAGTGTTTGGCAGTTTATTTTTCTCTAATTAACTACTCTATAGTTTTAAGATTTTGATTTTGGAGTGGGGAAAAAACATAATATCTCCTCCCAACTTCTGCACCTTTTTAAAATGTTGCATTTTCCTTAATTTTATACATTTTATATACTCTTTTTTAGCTTAATTTTCATTAAAATTTCCCAAATTGGTTTAATTTTCAATCTAATGTTATGCATTCTGTGCATTCTATTTTTATCCTTATTTTTTATCTTATTTTTACTAGTATTATCTTTTGGGTTTTATGCACGTGAAGATGCATTCTGTGTATTCTATTCTGATCTGATCTTATTTTTTACTGCGTGTTTTTTTACGTGTTCATGTCTTCTGTGTCTTTTCATGTGAAGCACTTGGTGCATGTTATTTCTGGTAAAGCACGTTGGGCTACATTCTTGTATGAAAGGTGCTATACAAATATAGTTTACTATCAGTGAACGCACGATAATTATTACTTCAATTTAATATAATAATATAATTTCCAGCATCTTGTGGCCGATAAGATACAGATAAGCAATAATTTATTTTTGTTTGTTTTTCATTACCTGAGGATATGAAAGGCGATGTGGTGAGTACAGATGAATTTAATTTGTGAATTTTCATTTTTAAAAAAACAGACATTTTAGGCTGGAAAAATCACATTTTTGTAAAAGAAAATCTTTTTCAAAAGCAAAATCAATTTCATCAGAAAAAGAAAGAAAGAGAATGAGAGCGGCGCGGACACCGGCAGAGACACCAGTGGACAATGAGAGTGGAGAAGAGCGGAGCGGACACCGGTGGAGAAACCCGGCGGAGAATGAGAGTGGAGAGGACATGCGGAGAATGAGAGCGGAGTGGGCACCGGCGGAGACACCAGCGGAGAAAATTTAATCAAAAGCCATAGAACTGACAATGTACACAGGTGTTTGAATTTAGAAACTAAAAAGCACTGTACTGTGAGGTCTGACGAGATATGTTTTAATCATTTTTATGTAAGAATTGCCTCTAGGCTAAGAAAGTCTTTACTCCTACTTTAACATTTACGAGGAAAATAAACCAGAAAAGAGCAATACCTGCAAATAAACACAAATGATTTAATCTGTCAGCAAAATTTAGGCATCATACTGACACCGGTACCAATCCTACTTGCAGGTATCCATTTAAAAATTAGACTTTTTGTTAGGAAAGGCGCTGATATCAGGTCATGTCCGGTCAACGAGCGCAGCATGTGGGAGAGGTTTGGTGTGTTTATGGAGGGAGGAGGCCCTGGGCAGACCTGCTCCCCTGGGTCCTCTGAGACGCCTCTGGCTGTGGCTGGGACGAGTTATCTGGTTAGATTTGAGGCGATGCCCACAGAGCCGGACGTGAGGGACTTCCTGTGGTAAAAACTGTGGAGTCCAAAAACTCACACTCCATCTGTCTGTCTGTCTGACCGCATCTGTCTTTGTCTTTCTGTCTATGCTACAGTTTTCAATAAGCCAGAGTGCTCGGTAGCACACATACTTTCTTCACTACAGAATGCCAATGTGACATAACCGCTTAACGGGACAGACTGAGATGTTGAAATTCGGGTTGTTTTTCTTCTGCTACCTGCTTGGCATTGCCTCTGTGGTGTGGGCGGTTTCAAAGGTCTGGACAAAGGCAGTGCTTGGCAAGCTTAGAGGCATTATTTCAGCAGGGAACTTTTTCTTATCTTGATGTGGTAATTTCCAAAAAAAAAAAAAAATACAACACCGCAATTCTTTACAGCAGATCTTCACTTGTTCCCCTTTAAAGCAGGCTCAGAGGTCAAGAAAAGCTACAGAAAAATATTCCTAGCGCTGGTGCAATATCACTGTTGTGTTTGGAGAAAGCAGTGTATGCAGACTTAGAGGTTTGCATCTGGTCTAAAGATGCAAGATGCTGAAAATCAGATAAAATCACAAATCTCTTTAGCTCCTCTGTACTGTGTTCTCTGTGAGGAAAAGAGCACGCCGTGAGGCAGTTTCTGCACAAAACAAGTCTCGACAAATGTAGAAAAGCCCTTATGAGGGTTATTAATAGACATGATGGAACAAATAGAAAAATGCCTGGTATCCTATTCAGAGATTTAAAAACAAACTGCAGAGAAGTATATCACTGCTGGAAAGATGGCCTTTTTATAAAACTGGGCTGTATATGAAATAGAAATATACAAATACTTTTGAAATTAGTGCTACATCACCAGAGGAAACAGAGAAAAAGGACGCTTTTGCTCTAGAGTTAGAGAACCTGCAGTTGACTATAAGTGACTGACTTTTAAATCGCTTTTCTCAGCTTGAACATTTTACAATAATAAAACCACCATGGCTCAAAAATTCAAAACAGAATAACTTATAATTGACCTTGTCTGCAGTTTGAGGTGTCCTGTCAACAGTTTAGATGTCTCTTTTACAACCGTGGCCCTCGAGGAAAATGCGTTTTGGACTGCAGGGTATTTTTTTTGCTGCAATACTGCAGGTAGCCACTAGGAAAATTTTCTGCAAAGTTGAACGGCTTTCCTGGGGGCCCGGTTTTCACTATGCAGGAAACAGTATGGCGCCCACTTCCTGTTCACGAACTCTCGCAAAACAGGGAACTAAAATATGTTCATGAAAACTTTATAGGCAAGCGATAGGGCATGAAGGAACACAACAGCGACAGTTCTTCAATGAAACGTTAAACTGTTGTTGAGGTTTGGCCTTTTATTCACACGACATCGACGCATACTCTTGAAACTGGGTTCCAGAGTGTAATCTTTTGAAAACGCCACCCCTTCTGTCGCTGCATAAACTGTCAATACGTGGATCCTGTAACAATGGTGACGTCAAGGCCGCACTTCACACATGCGCATATGTTCTTCTGTGGTGCGTCATAACAAAGTTACACCGCCAACTACTGGCCTGGCATGCATACTACAGCGTTTTCGGGTGTTTTTGCAGATATGTGTACACGAGTATTGTTCTCACAATATTATCATATGAACGCAGATTAATTTACAAACACAAAGGAAAGACTTTTACATTTTTTTAGGGTTGTTCTTGTCTTAACATGGCCACATATTTGACAGCTCTCCGTAGTTTTATCATTTTATCTCATTTTGGTCCGAATTTGAGAGTGTTGGCGGGTATGTCTCTTGATGACTTCTATACTCTTTGTGTCTGAGGTGGTGGCAAAAGCACAGCCTGTAGTTGGAGCAACAGTCCAAGAGTCTTTAAAACTTTGCCGGAAAACAAAAAAACGTCTAATCTGGACAACAGGGAGATCTAGGCACTGTTTAGATGGAGAGAAGTTTACCATAGTTTATTTACACGTACTTCTCACATTGTTATGATGCAAAGCTGGTTAAAAAATGTGTGCAGTATCCCTTTAAGGACATTTTTCTACCATCAAATCAGAAAGACTGTTGCCGGTTTCATGTACATCTTTTTGTGATGTCCTGTATTGTGTAATTGCCTCAGTGCTGATGCAACTGGGACAAATTCCTTTCCAATTATTGCACTTGTTGAGTATAATGACTGTATCTGTGAGCTTCAAGAGGGGGAAGTAAGTTCACGTCTCCAGCTCTTACAGCTCACCACGCTGATAACAGGCTGCCCCGCCGGCCTATCTAGTCATATTTCAGGCTGTCAAAAGCCAAACATGCCACTCACACTTTGCTTTGAAACAGGAGCTTAAGCAGTCAGGGCTTACAGGAGGACACAGAACACGCTTTTGTTTTTAGGAGCTCATCATATACCTGAAGTTTTGCTCCTGTTTCTCGGTGGAATTAGATGCTGAATGAAAAAATAAAAATAGAGGTAATTTGTCAAGTATCCGGTGAGCTCATACTTGGGATAAGACACCGATCTTGCAGGGCTGAAGGTGTGCAGACTGACAGGGCGTGCCTTTACACACACCAACTAGCTTTAACAATCAAAGATGACTCCTAATGGCCATCACGGGGTTAATCTCTGAGAAAAGCCATTTATAAAACTGTTTACCCAAACCTCTCTGGCAACTATTCATTGATCACTGCACTTAAAAAAAAAAGGTATTAACCCTTTGAAACCTGGAACGACATCAATTTTCTTGTGATGTCGTCAGAAGCCTTTCACAAGCATTGGAACCTGAGAAAATGATGATTACGTGATCTGATTACTTTTGAAAACATGGGAAAAAAAGCCATGTGGAATTTGGCAAGAAATGTCCAGAAAATAAAAAAAATAAAATAAATAGTAAAATGTGACAAGAAAATGATTTAAAAAGAGATTATTAGATATTAGGGGAAAAAAAGGACAGTGTCCAGGAAACTATATTTTTAATTCTCATAATTCTATATTCAAAATTATGCGAGAGAAACATATGTTTTTATTAATGTAAACATGTTTTATACTTCAGTTTTCAGAACTTTTTTGGGTCATTTTTATTTCCATGTTTATTTTTGTTTTTATTTTTTAAAACTTGTTTTCAGGTAATTTTCTTTCTCTCTCTCCCTCTCTCTATAGAAGCGCAACAGTTGTCACAATCCTCATCTTATTATTTTATCCATAACACTGAATATTATGTTATATCATTACTTTTTTCCCCTCCTTGTACATATCATATCTTTATATTGTATTTTTTTTAATTATTATTTTAGGATGCCTATTAACATTAATACAAGCTCCCTAGCTAACTCAGGTGCATTTACATTTGTTAAAACATGGATTAATGTACTTCGCCCGTTCTTAAATATATAAATAAAAATGAATAACAAATTAAAAATCTTTCTATTTGCATGTGTGTATATGTATTTATATAGGCCTACAGGTAGCCTATAAATCATATAAGTATTTCATCAATAATATTGATGATAATAACCACCAAACTGGAAGGAAATTTTCCTCCGAGTACACATTGTTTCTTTTCTTGTTTTGTATTATTTTAGGATGCCTATTAACATCAAAATAAGCTCCCCAGATAACCCAGGTGCATTTACATTTGTTTACATTTGGATTAATGTACCTTCTTAAATATATAAAT